>NC_134155.1:11585000-12210000 GCF_033958435.1 Carettochelys insculpta
GCTGTTCAATCCATACCATTTGCAGACAATATTTTTGCAGCAAAATCTTCCCTATGTAACTACTAAACTAAAGATAACTATTAAGGGGAAGGTTATGTGTGTGGGATCAGATGAAAGAGGGTCTTGAAAATATTGACATAAAGCATAAGGATTTTTTTTTTGGTTGAGATTAGGATTCCTTTAAAAGGTTGCATTTTTCTTCTGGTAAATTTTCCCCATAGATGTCAAGCTCATGCCCTGTAACAGTAAAATCATCTAAATTACACACCAAGGTAAAAGTCAACATATTCTGAAAACCATATTCTTCAAGATTCGTGCCTTATAGTTCTTAAAACTATTAACAACAACAGATGTCTTCCACGTTATCCAGCATATTTTAAAACAAAAATGGTGGTGGTTAAATTTGCCTGACATATGAAAAAGTCGTTTTTCATTCATTATGTAACAAATGGTAACGTGTACGATTTGGTAATAGATTAATGTGCTGCCTTTTGGGAGATTCAGTGGCATGATCATTTTTTGCAGGGTTGGAAGTCAGACAGGCAGCTTTCTTGAGCAAGCTCATTTGTCCTGTCTGCTTCAAAACCAAAACCAAAACACTACTACTAACTTTCTGTTTAAGGCTATGTTTACACTACAGAGGTCCTTCAAAAGAAGTTGTTTTGAAAGATCTCTACCGAAAAAAAGGCTTTCAAAAGATCGCAACTACACACACAAAAGCAGATCGAAAAATTGATCCACTGTTTCAACAGAGAGCAGCCACACCCTGGCTGCTCTTTCAAAAGAATGGGCCAGGAAATGCTGCGGATCGAAAAATCTGGCACCATGGAGGACTGCTCTTTAGAAAAAGGGCCTCCAGGGCATCTACATACATCTTTTTTCCCCAAAAGAATCTTTCAGAAAAAGGCACTCTTTCTCATCTGGGAGTGGAAGAGGGCCACCAGAAAAAGTGCCACGTTCTCCCAACATAATACCGAAAGAACGCATTTTGTGCACAGATGCTCCACAGGATTTTTCAAAAGAGCCCTGGCTTTTTTGAAAACATTTGCTAGTGTAGACATAGCCTAAAAGAAGAGTTAGTAAAAGCAGCAGCCCAGAAAACTGCTGGGAAGAGATGGGAAAGACAGTGGACATTGTATTTGCTTCAGCAAGATATCTTGGCTTACAAGATTTGACATCTTTCCTCAAATGAGTCAGACTAACCATATTCTTTTTCTAACTGAATTAATGTACAATTGCCTAGCAGAGAGTATCATACTTCAGATATGGTTTTCCTAGGCTTCTGTTTAAACTCTGTTTGTGGCTTATCACACAAGAGAGTTGTGAGCTGAAAAAAATGATTTAACACAAGAAATCAAACAAGACCCAGCCAATCTGGTAAATGCATGTGGAACTGAGAAGCTGGATTGACTAAAGAGTGAACTGTCAAAAAGCAAAGCTAAAATTTGTTGTGATGGGATTCAGGTTGTAATACATCACAGATGTTCAGGAGAAAAATGATTAGAAAGAGTAACTGGAGTATTAGCTTAATACTCTACCCAGTATAAAATGAGAAAGCTAGGAAGCACTACTATTGAGAAAGACTGGAGAAACAAATTGTGTGAATAATATAGATTTGCTACAGAGTAGTTTATAGAGGAAAGTCGCAGTTTAAATCCAAAAAAGTAAAAAACTAACTTCACAATAGATTTGTGTGTGCATATTGCTAAGCCATAATAAAGTGTAACATGACGGCGTACAGCTTACAGTCTATCCTCAGGACAGATCCAGGACAGAAAAAGTGGGAGTATTTCTAATCCAGACTGAAGTCTACTTGTTATGTGCAATTTAGCAGAGGTTTGAACCAAGTATTGTAAAGGCAGATACTATGCAGTCTCTTGCCCACACCAACCTCTATACGGATCTACTGCAAGTATTGTGGCAGGGTCAGTCCAGAGGGCTCCAGCAGAGTGGGAGACTGGCAGCTCAATAAGGGAAAAAAGACCTACTAAATACAAGCAGGGGGCAGAAGGGCAATTACAAGTAGCTGGGAGGGAGCTGACTTAGGCAGATTAGGGCCAGCTGTCTCCACTGCTGGTTTGATGGAGGCCCTTAAAAATCCTCCACAGTTGGAAGTTGTGGGGAGAGTGAGTGGATGGGAGGAGAGGTTTAGAAGAGATGGAGAGCAAGAGAGAAAAGAACAGAAGCTTGAGAGGGTCAGACCAACTTCAGCTCAGGAACAGCAGGAGAGGGAGTCCCAGGAGGAGTGGCTGGCCCCCCTAGGACAGAGGCAATGGGGGAAAAGGGGTGAGAGAGAGACCCAAGCATGGGCCTGGGTAAGAGGGGCCATTGCCACAATATTTAATATTGAAAGATGTGCCCCTTGGGGTAGGTCTATATTGCAGTTGGGAACATGCCTCCTAGCCCAAGCACACAGACTGGCTAGCTCCGCTCAATCTAGCACACTAAAAATAGCCCATATGGATTTTGCAGCAAATGCTATCCAGCCACCAGAGCTCAGATCCTGGGTAATGGAGAGAGGGGATTGAGCAGGCTTGGACTCAGAAAGCCAGCCTGAGCCTTGACAGCCATGCTGCTATTTTTAGCAAGCTGGCATGAGCAGTGAATGTCTAGCCACACTTGAAGGCATGCTCACAGTTTATGTGTAGAGAGACTTGCGGTCAATCAAAAGTGTTACTTCTGAGCTGTAATGGTGAAAGTGACTGGACTACAGACATCATCCAAATAAATACAAAGTGGATTAGTCAGTAGCATACTGTGATGGGAAACTTTACATAACCATAACAAGAGTTTTGTGGTTTTTGTCAGAACTATGACCAATCAGATCTTCAACCCAGTGGATAAACTTAACCCTTAAGAGAGCAGTAGGAATTAACTTTGCCCAAGCAGTATCAGTTGTAAGTCCAAACTCTTTTTTCAGGAGAGTACATGAAAAGTCCCATAGTTTCTGGATTGTTGACATTTGCACTGAATATAATCAAAATCAATTAAACAAACGAATACTTGTAAAATAGTTGGTATCCAATGGTCAGTTGACAGTGTCATTTTAGAGCAAGTGTATTTGTCATTGTCCTTTTAAATAAAGACTCAAATATTGTGTATGTATGTCTACACTACAGTGTGAGGTGCGAAGACAACATACAAACCCACAGTCCAAGGTGGGCTTGTACAGTCCATACTGCCATGGTTTCACTGATATCTTACAAGAGCCAACTAGATCAAAGCTCGCTGTTGTACATAGGCACATATTACAGTCACACCTTTGACTGCAGTGCAGACATACCCATAGACAAAAATTTGTGGAGAAACTAGTTATAAATCAGTAGCAATTGTAAAGGACTCCACTTCTGATATTTTCATGGCTGCACACTGTTTTGCTCAATTGTGTGGACTTGGCAAAGAAGTGATATCTAAAGAAGGATTAACTCTATTGATTGAGCCTTCTGAAGAAAAACCAAACTCTGGTATTTCAGAGACAATTTTCAAATTGGAGAGCAACATCAGGAAGCAGCAAGACAACACTAAGTGCTTACAGGTTGAACCTCTCTAGTCAAGCAACATCCATGGTCTGGCATGATTTTAGTCAGTCAGATGTCCACTTCTAATGGGTGTGGCCAAGTTTCCTGTGATCTCATAAAGTTTGTTTCCAGCTACCAGTCTTGGTTCTGAAGTGTGCTTCTGTTATGTAGCTGTAATATACCCCTAAGTGTCTCCTAAGAGCTCAGTCAGCAGTGGAAATGTTGGTCATGCTGCTAGACAACATTGACCACCCGTAGGTCAGCAAATTCTCTGGTTCAGCACCGGTTAAGTCCTGAGGGTGCCAGACTAGATAAGTTCAACATATACATTTCTGCAAATTACAGCAAATCTAATATGCATAAAATGTACAAAAAAGTATAAACTATAGCAGCAGTCCCCAAATTATGTTCTGGCAGAACATTGGTGTTCCATGAGCTATGGCAAAGCATTCCACCATTGGGATTGACTAATGGCAGTCTTTTCCCCATTCTCAGGGAAGTAATGTTCCTCATTGTTAGTCTGATGATGTAAAAAAGATGAAGTGTTCCGCAGAGAGTGCCATCACTTCCAAGTGTTCCACAACCAGAAGAAGTTTAGGAATCAGGAGGGTCACAATTTATAAACCAAACATTGCAGCACTGTGCTAGTGCATGAGAACCAGAAAATGAAACCTACTAAAAATAACTGTGAAAGGACCCAATTTCAGTGCCTAAGTGCAAATATGAAAAGTGAATCAGAGTCAGTGGTGCCAACTCCAGCTGTCTAAAAATAATGAGTCAGGATAAAAATAGCCGGGAGCAGTTTTAAAATAATGACATTATTTTTAAAATAATAAATGTGGGGTTATTTTTGTCTTCTGGTCTTTTGAGCCTGATGTTTCATGTGGTTATCTGCATTATGATGGCTGGAAAGATTTTTTTCTAAATTAAAACAAAGATTCTTAGCCAATCACATGTCTTCACAAGTTAAGAGAAGCACCAAATATCATGAGACTCAAAATAAATGAAGAGAGATGGCAATAATTCAATATTTTTAAATGTGTCTGAGTTCTGATATATGAAGGCAATAGCAGAAATAAATAGAAGGGGTTATATAATAATGATTTGTCTTGGCACAAAAGTTCATAAAAGGATGAAACAAAATGAAAAAGTTTGCTGCTCAAAGAGACCACATATGATGATGAAAGTCATGTATTTTCTACCTGGGAACATACTAGATACCATGGACATGTATAATATTTAGTGTGCAGTAGGACAGATAAAACTATGCAACAACACAAAAATTATATTTCCTTTATGATTTTATCCAAAACATGTGGAGATAACAGATTAAGAGTTTCTAAAGTGAAGTGCGAATAATTCTGAAATAATTTTAAAAGCAGATTTTAATAGAGGTTGAAAATCTCTAGTCCAGCACTTGCTCATCTGGCAATATCCATAATACAGCATGATTTTAGTTAGCCAGACAACTGCTTATCATGGGTGTGACCACATTTCCCATGGTCCCATAAAGTTTGTTTCCAGCCACCAGTCCTGGCTCTCAGTGTTTTGTGCTGTTATTTAGCTCTAATTTACCTCTAAATGTCTTCTAAGAGCCCAGTCAGCAGTGGAAGTGTTGGTAATGCTGCTAGACAATATTGAACTCCCATGGTCGGGCAAATTCTCTCATCTGGTACCAGTCAGGTCCCCAGGATGCAAACTAGAGCGTTTCAACCTGTAGAAGTACTGCAGCCAACTCACAGCAGAAAATTGATTCTCATGCCAATTTAAGGGCTTTTCGTTTCAGTTTAGCAAACAAAATTCATTCAAACGATAAAGCTGAGATTCTCTGGTCTGTGAAACCCACTAAAAACCACAAAAGAAAAAAAATCCCTCAGCTGCCAATGTCTGTCCTAAATCGTTATTAAAAGACTTCAGTAATCCATTGTCAAGCTATTTGAATTTTTATGTCAATGAATGTGTAAGGTGGAGCCACAAATAAGAACATAAGAACGGCCATACTGGGTCAGACCAAAGGTCCATCCAGCCCAGTGCCAGGTGCGCCAGAGGAGGTGAACTGAAGACAATGATCAAGCGATTTGTCTCCTGCTATCTGTCTCCAGCCTTTGACTAAAGGCTAGGGGCACCATACTTTACCCTTGGCTAACAGCCATTTATGGACCTAACCTCCAAAAATTTATCAAGCTCTATTTTAAACTCTGTTAGAGTGCTGGCCTTCACAGCCTCCTCCGGCAAGGAGTTCCACAGGTTGACTGTGCGCTGTGTGAAGAAAAATTTTCTTTTATTAGTTTTGAACCTACTACCCATTAATTTCATTTGGTGTCCTCTAGTTCTTATATTATGGGAACAAGTAAATAACTTTTCAGTATTCACTGTCTCCACACCATTCATGATTTTATATACCTCTATCGTATCGCCCCTCAATCTCCTCTTTTCTAGACTGAAAAGTCTCAGTCTCTCTAGCCTCTCCTCATATGGGACCCTTTCCAAACCCTTAATCATTTTAGTTACCCTTTTCTGAACTTTTTCTAACGCCAGTATATCTTTTTTGAGGTGAGGAGACCACATCTGCACACAGTACTCAAGATGTGGGCGTACCATAGTTTTATATAAGGGAAGTATGATATTCTTTGTCTTATTTTCTATCCCTTTTTTAATAATTCCTAACATCCTATTTGCTTTACTGACTGCCGCTGCTGCGTGGATGTTTTCAGACAACTTCACTATAATTCCAAGATCCCTCTCCTGATCTGTTGTATCTAAATTTGCCCCCATCACATTGTATGTATAATTGGGGTTATTTTTCCCACTGTGCCTTACCTTATACTTACCCACATTAAATTTCATTTGCCATTTTGCTGCCCAATCACTCAGCTTGCTCAGATCTTTTTGAAGTTCTTCACAATCTACTTTGGTTTTGACTATCCTGAACAGCTTGGTATCATCTGCAAACTTTGCCATCTCACTGCTTACCCCTTTCTCTAGATCACTGATGAACAAGTTGAACAGGATTGGTCCCAGGACTGACCTTTGGGGAACACCACTAATTAGCCCCCTCCATTGTGAAAATTTACCATTTATTCCAACTCTTTGTTTCCTGTCTTTTAACCAGTTTCCAGTCCATGAAAGGATCTTTCCTCCTATCCCATGACCACCTAATTTACATAAGAGCCTTTGGTGAGGGACCTTGTCACAGGCTTTCTGGAAATCTAAGTGTATTATGTCCACTGGATCCCCCTGTCTGCATGTTTGTTAACCCCTTCAAAGAACTCTAATAGATTAGTAAGACACAACTTCCCCTGCAGAAACCATGCTGACTTTTGCCCAACAAATCATGTTCTTCTATGTGTCTGACAATTTTATTCTTTACTATTGTTTCTACTGATTTGCCCGGTACTGACGTTAGACTTACCGGTCTGTAACTGCCAGGGTCTCCTCTAGAGCCCTTTTTTAAATATTGGCGTTATACTAGCTGTCTTCCAGTCATTGGGTACTGAAGCTGATTTAAAGGATAGGTTACAAACCACCATTAATAGCTCTGCAATTTCACATTTGAGTTTTTCAGAACCCTTGGGTGAATGCCATCTGGTCCTGGAGACTTGTTACTGTTTAGCTTATCAATTAGTTCCAAAACCTCTTCTACTGACACTTCAATCTGGGACAGTTCCTCAGATTTGTCACCTACAAAGGACGGCTCAGATTTGGGAACTTCTGTAATATCCTCAGCCGTGAAGACTGAAGCAAAGAAATCATTTAGTTTCTCTGCAATGGCATTATCTTCCTTGATTGCTCCTTTTATATCTCTATCATCCAGGGGTCCCACTGCTTTTTTAATGGGCTTTCTGCTTCTAATGTACTTAAAAAACATTTTACTTTTGTTTTTTGAATGTATGCCTAACTGTTCCTCAAAATCTTTTTTGGCTTTTCTTATTACATTTTTACACTTAATTTGGCAGTGTTTATGTTCCTTTCTATTTTCCTCACTAGGATTTGACTTCCACTTTTTAAAGGATGCCTTTTTATCTCTCTCAGCCTCTTTTACATGGTTGTTAAGCCCCGGTGGCTCTTTATTAGGTCTCTTACCGTGTTTTTTAATTTGGGATATACATTTAAGTTGGGCCTCTAATATGGTGTCCTTGAAAAGTTTCCGTGCAGTCTGCAGGGATTTTACTTTAGTTACTCTACCTTTTAATTTCTGTTTAACTAACCTCCTCATTTTGTATTCTTCCCCTTTTTGAAATTAAATGCCAGAGTGTTGGACTGCTGCAGTGTTCTTCCCAACACAGGAATATTAAATGTTATTATATTATGGTCACTATTTCCAAGCGGTCCTGTAATAATTCCTTCTTGGACCAGATCCTGCGTTCCAGTCAGTACTAGATCGAGAATTGACTCTCCCCTTGTGGGTTCCTGTACCAGCTGCTCCAAGAAGCAGTCATTTAAGGCATCGAGAAATTTTATCTCTGAATCCCGTCCTGAGGTGACATGTACCCAGTCAATATGGGGATAATTGAAATCTCCTATTATTACTGATTTTTTTATTTTGATAGCCTCTCTAATCTCCTTTAACATCTCAGCATCACTATCACTCTCCTGGTTAGGTGGTCGATAATATATTCCTAGTGCCATAGTCCTATTAGAGGAAGGAATTGCTATCCATAATGATTCTATGGAACAATTTGATTCATTTAGGATTTTTACTTCATTTGAGCCTATATTATCTTTTAATATAGTACCACTCCACCACCCACACAACCCGTTCTGTCTTTCCGATTTATTTTATATCCCAGTATGATTGTGTCCCACTGATTGTCCTCATTCCACCAGGTTTCTGTGATGCCTATTATGTCAATCTCCTCCTTTGATATGAGGTACTCTAGTTCACCCATCTTATTAGACAGACTTCTAGCATTTGTGTAAAAGCACTTTAAAAAACTACCACTATCTATACGTCTGCCCTTCACTGATGCGTTGGATTTTTTTTTTATACGTGACTGTTTCTCATCTGATCTGGCCCATACTTTACCATCTCCCATCTTCTCTTTCTGACTGAGTTCTAGGAAATCTCTATCAATGCAGTCTCGTCTAAGAGAAGTCTCCGTCCGATCCACTTGCTCCCCTGCACCAATCGGCTTTCCCCCATCTCTTAGTTTAAAAACTGCTCTATGACCTTTTTAATGTTTAATGCCAGCAGTCTGGATCCACCTTCTTGTAGGTGGAGCCCATCATTCCCGTATAGGCTCCCCCTACCCCAAAAGTGTCCCCAGTTCCTAATAAATCTAAACCCCTCTTCCCTATACCATCGTCTCATCCACACATTGAAACTCTGAAGCTCTGCCTGTCTACCTGGCCCTGCATGTGGAACTGGAAGCATTTCTGAGAATGCCACCATAGAGGTCGTGGATTTCAGTCTCCTTCCTAGCAACCTAAATTTGGCTTCCAGGACATCTCTCCTACCCTTCCCTATGTCATTGGTACCTACCTGTACCATGACCACCAGCTCCTCCCCAGCACTGCACATAAGTCTATCTAGATGCCTCGAAAGATCCGCAGCCTTTGCACCAGGTGGAGCCACAAATAAAGTTGGTATAAAATAAAGATGTCACAAAGAAGTAAAGACAGTTGATAGACTCAGTGAGGCAGTATGTAGTCTTGCCACCAGCATATCTGATACATTTAAGAATATGCCAATGAATATTTTAAGCAGGTAAGGTTGCTCCAGAAAAATAATTTTAGTAGAAAAATAATAGGGTGACAATCATCCAGTGGTGTTATAGCTTAATTCATAACATTCCCACTCTGAACAATTACTCATATTTCACCTTTCTTGTCCCTGAGGTTTTTAATTCTTCTCTCCAAAATGTAATGCTGTCTTTGCTATTCAATTACACTTTAACCACTCTATCAGATCAAATATATGGACTCTTGTCTGAGTTTCCCTTACTCAGCTTTTACTTCATGAAAAGAAGAGTTACATTCCAAGGTCACAAATGATTAATCTTGACCTGTGAACACTGAAAGTGGTACGTCTTAATATAATACGTAGCAAAGTGAAACATACTATGTACCTAAGAAAAATAATTAACTGAATTTTCCCGACTTTACTCTTTGATTGCTAATTAAGCTTTTAACACAAGATCAGTCCTCTGTAGCTATATTACATGCATACAAAAATAACAGAATTATTTGGCCCTTCAAAAACAAATGTTGAATACATTTGCTTTCCAGGTTTTGCCCAATAGCCTGGTTCCCTCAGTGTTTATAACTTGCAATGCTCAGTATGCTAAAAGAACAACCTGGCTTTGTGAAGGAAGCCCTGTTTGCAAATGTGCATATTTAAAATATCTATTAGTTTTCTGGTAATATTTAATTAAAATTACATCACAGATTAAGGTGGGAGTAAGCACAGTGAAATTACTTCGGGAGAAAATGTTTAAGTGGAGATTAACGAACACAAGATATTGGAGATGGCAAATTACAAAATAATGTAAAGAAATTACTTAAGAAGGAGGCTAGAGGGAAAAAAAATTCCTATTCCCTTCAAGTGGCAGTACATGAAGATTAACTTCTAAAAAGAGAAAACACTTTTTTTATTCAGGTCCACTGTTCTGGACTGCTGAAGTGCCAACTGTTCTCAAAGAATGTCTAGTCCAACTAGGGGGGAGAAAGTCTGCCCTGCTGGGAACTCTTTTGTGTGTGGACAAAAGGTGTGTCACAGGCATGCTGGGGAAACACATGGGGGGGTTCAGATATCAAATTTCTTCAGTGTATTTGCACACGGTCCCATTTATGCCAATTTCAGTGGTGTAACTCCACTGATTCCAACAGAATTACTCTGGTGTATATGAGAAGAAAATTGGATCCTTACTTCAGAAACATTTGGAGAAAGTATAATAGTAATATAACAACAATTTACAAATATACATTACAATCAACAAAGGGCAGTATTTACATACACACCATCCTTATTCTGAAACATAATCCTCATTTTGCATATAATTTATATCCTGTACAGCTACTTAGTAATAAGGAAATTATGCTACAATGCATGGCTTACTCAACCAGCCATAGTGTTATCTGATTTATTTTTTAAGTTAACGGAACAACAGAAGGCAGTCAAGTCAGAATAAATTTACAAGACAGTTCTTGGAATTATAACCAGGGTTGGAAGCATTTTCCATTTATGACAGTGCAATTAGTTATGCTAAGCAGACACCGTGAAACCCATCACAAGAACATACTGAAATAAAGTGTGTTCTGGAACTACATCCCCTGTAGCTCTAAGTCCTGATACAAGTGAACACATGGGGAAAAAAATCTATTTTTAACTGTAAATTGTTCATTTCTGAAGTACTGGAGGGCACATGAAGTACTACTGTCTAAAATTAGATGTGGTACATGGGAAGCAACCATTCATTCTATCAAGTTACTTGTGTGTTTGGTATCAGAAAACAGCTTATGAGACACAGTATAGCCTTTGTACAGATTTTTATAAAACAACTTGTATAACAGCTGAAACACAATGTTGCTATTATAAGTAAGTCTAGGGGAAGATATGCCTCTGTAAGTATGGGTAGGCCTAATGAGAATATAATTCCTGCCCTGCAACAGGTAGGTTCTGTGTATGATGTATGCTTACGATTATTTCAAATGTACAACACATTGTAGGAAACAACCATAAAATCATCTCCACAGAATGCTTATAGGGTGGTAACAGGAAGCCCTAATAGTTGCCTAACCCCGACCCTACATCACCAATTTACAAACAGAATAAACCCTGCGTTTCCAACAGACATGCAACAAATACTCTCATCTTACATTACAGCCATCACTATAGTGATTATTGATTGCAATGATAGCTTTAATTTCAGTCACTGTCTGAAGCTAGACACTGCAGCTGTGATCAACTATCCTGACCAAGCGAATGCTCTTGTCAAACCCTATTCACATGTCACAGTGAAATCAACATATTCTTTTTGCCCTTTACTTCTAGCCATTGTTACGATATTGTCCTTTTACAGCTTCTGGGAATAATGCTCTTGGTATAATTTACTTTTTCAGCCTCTTGTTATATTTTAGTATATATGAAATAACCTTTTACATTTTAAATCAATTCTTTATTAGGCAATGGCCGCCCTATCTACATCATTGTTGTAGCCCATATAGTACCTAAATAAATCACAAGATATATCAGTTTTCTGGAAATATTTAGTTATCTATGTAGGATTTATATTGTCATATATCACCATAGTACCTGGCAGGTATACCTTTCCTACCCTATCTAAGGAATTCTCCCTATTTGAACTTTAATAGGTATAGTTCTGCAGTAGTTACTGGAATTCAGCTACATCATTTCCATCCTGAACTGGCATTGCCTTGTTTAAAATACACTGTCCCCAATATGGTAATTAGAAAATGTAACTAATTCTTAATTCAGTTCTTGACATTTTTCTTTCTAAATAACTAGATCTAACCCAAAAACAACCAGGACTTAAAAGACAAATCGGCCAGAGCTATGTTGCTGTAAATTTGTGCAGCACCACTAACTTTAATGAAGCCAGGATAACATACACTCGCTAAGCATCTGATCTAACTGTATTTGTCCCATACCTGCTCTTATAAATTCTGCTTTGAGAGAAATAGTTTTCCTGTCATTCCATGGCTCCATCACTTCAGCCTTCCATAGCTCATTACTACGTTTCACTTTAGCAAAGCCAATGCACTTAATTTTTAAACTTATATTGTGTGCTCAAAGCTTCCTAATGTTAAATTCAGTAAGACCTAGTTGTATTGACAGATCTGGATAACTGTAAGTTTAGGAGTTACTGCACTCATCTTAGTAGCCACACAAAGATTTTCATTGTCATGAATTTAAACCATAGGGAAATTTGTAGGCATCTGAGTGAAACAAATTTGTTGTCAGGGAAATCTAAAAGTAAACTACTGAACACTGATGAAAACTTTGCCTCCTTTACTTACTGCGGGGAAAAGTCTGAGAATTTCACTAGCATTTTTCCAAACAAATAAATGCAAGCTAACAACTTTGTACCATTCACAAGATCTTGTAACGACCTTACAACAAATTAAATTTGCTTTAAGCCACAGACATACTCATTAAGATGCACCTGGTGAAATAAATGCTTCTATTTGGAGATAAGGCTGATTGACCACTGGATGTCACTATTAGTCTCCATGCACAAAACTTAAATTGCAGTTGTTTGGCATAAGAAAATATTTAAAGATGATAGGATGTCTCTGATTCCCACTGCTCACAATGATTAGAAATATGACTTTCAGATACTGAAAGAACATTGATCCCATTGTTTGAACATTGGTTACCTACTGTGGTAAGAAACACCCACGTTAATATTCCTCTTTTTAGTCCATTTATTGATTAATTTGTTAGCAGTTTGATTAACAGATTCACAAATTATAGGCCGGGGTGGGGGGGCGCACTACTCGATCATCCAGGCTAACCTGCTGTATACCAAAAGCCACAGGGCAGATATACAAGGAATTTCATTGTTCTTGTGGTAGTGAGTTTAATATTCTCTATCATGTGTTGTTCTGGGTGGAGCACAAATGCCTGCTCTCCCCCAGATTCTGCAAGTTTATTAGAAATCCAGCAGCTTAGAAAAGATGATGCTATTTCTGATTAGAGACCAAAAATATTTCCTTTCCTTAATATAGGATGACTCTCTGTCTTCATCTAGTGGCTAGATCACACAGGCTGGTGCGTGAACTGGGTACGGCAAACCCTTGAGTTATGGGAGGGTTGTGTTTCTGGAACCCCTGCATAACTGACCAACCCATGAAAACTGGTCAGTTTCCTGGCTGCTAAAAGCCTTCCCCCTGCCTTCTCCCAGTGGCGCAGCTGTCAGGCTGACAGCCATGAAGCTGGGAGAAGGCAGGGAGAAGGGTCTGCAGAGCTGCGTCATGTTGGGCTTAACTCATGTTAAAGCAAGTTACATGCAAATTGAAGCTGCATATGGCAAGGGTTTACTGCACAAGGCTGACTTGGGTCCTTTGGCCCAGGCCACAGAGGGCACCCTTTTAGATCTAGATAACATGGATTTAGTGCCATTGCTGATGACTTGCCTGGGAGCATCACAATATAGCCAAACTACAGAAGTACCAGTGAGTGACAAAATTTTGTAGGTCAAGAACTGCAAAGAAACATTGCTTATTAAGAGAAAGTGGAAGAAAAGAGTTTAAACCGACTTTATCCCTGAAGGATAAAAGATATGTTCAAAATATCAAAGCAAAGAATGAAAAAGTTAATCAAACACTATGCTTCCATGTAGGGTTAGTAGTTAGTAGGCCTGATTCTCTGATGTCTTGTACTTTTTTGCACTAATTTGGTGGAATTCTGTGCAGACTGGCTACAAAAATCTACTAAATCAGAAAGGCAGCATTTGCTCCATTTTTGTGTAGGTAAAAATGACCACAGCCTGGGGAAATCAAGCCCAAGGGGTAAGAGAAAATGAAGAATCCTAAAAAAATTAAGAAATTTCAACAGGTTGCAAGAAACAGGGAAGCACAAATACACTGTGCAAAACTGGGTCTGCTAGAGAGTCTGTGCCCCAGTTTGCCTTCCTTGGGGGAAATTTTAAAGCCCTGAGCATAGACAGAACTCACTTTTCTCTGAACAAGTAACTCTCAGATGCCTCACAAAGGCAAGATAGTTAGCTGGTGGAAAACCTGTGTGTCTGATGCCTTTACATAACATAAAGCCAATATTTGTCCACAGGAAGAAGATTTTAATAAAAAGAAACAAGAACCCTCAAAACCAGAAAAGACAAATCAACTAGAAGTTGAAAATCTGATTGATCCAAAGTAATGAATTATACAGCAAGAAGCATTTTCTCCACTACACCCACTGGTTTCCACAGGACTATTCTTATGGATGTATGAGTAGGAGTGCCAGAATCTGGCCCAAGAGCATTATGAGAAGAGGGAAGAGGAACGTCTCAAAAGCCACAAAATAATTGCTGTCAATGGATCAAAAGTTTGACATTCCCTCACTGAACAAAAATAATTATTTTACCAGTTGATACCTTGTGTATGAAGAGACTGGGGATTATTTTGGTGGTGACCTACTTCACTGTTTTTAATTATTATTTATCATTCTTTTTTATTATTACTAGTCACTCTAACTCCTTCAGACAGCTGCATTTTTCCCCCACTTAAAAGCTGTGTTGCTGCTAATTCCTTAGCAAAACCAGAAACAATTTTAACTATCCATACTTCCATAGAAATGGCAGGATTCAATCCTTACTTTGCCCATTTCTTGGTTCTATAACATTGCTTAAAGCTATAACCACAAAAATGAAACAATTCTTTTCTAATATATACTTTATGGTCTGCTTGGGGGATCCAGCAATTTACAGAAAATTGCATTAAAAAAACACATTAGACCTACGCTCCATGAAAGCCAGTGGAACTACATGGGCAGCAAACAGAAGAAAGAGAGGGGAATAAACAGGGGTGCAAATACCTGTAAATTTCTTACATGTACTGTCCTATCACAGCCTGGGTCCCTGCCAGCTCTTTGCTGGCTTTTGCTGCAGTTCAGGCAGCTCTTGATGAAACTGCACACTGTGGCACAACCCATTACTTTCACATCTGAGAATAAGTCCTGTTTTCTAGCTGATACAAAGATCCATGTGAATATTTGAAATTATACAAGTAATCATAAAGCAGAAGTATGCTTTGAGGAAATATTACGTATATTTAAACTACAGAAACACTTGACTGTCCAATGAACATCAGACAAAACTTATTGATGAGAAGTTCCTTGGGACAAAGATAAACTTCAAAAATAGGGCCTCAAAAAGTGACACTCCGCCAGAATAAAATAAATGTTCCTGCAAGGTCACCTTTGAGACTTCAATTTGGTGACATATTGTGTCTTGAACTGCCACTATGGCAACCAGCTTACTCTCTGTTCAATTTGCTCCATGGTGGATGACCACCGATTGCAGTTCACTGCCCCTCATGCTCCAGGAGAGACTGTGTATCAAATAGTTCTTCTGCAGCAGCCAAGTGTGGATCGATTACATCCCTGCTTAGCTGAAGAAGTGCTTGATGTGCACTTGCCACTGAAGTGCAAGGGAATTTAACTACAGCTGGGCAGTCAGATAGGACACCGTAGCAGGGCACCATAGAGATATCAATACATGAAGCAGGAGGAGAAGGAAACTACAGATGCCTCCATACTCAACGATCTCCCCTACCAGAATGTTTTACTTACACCAGGGGAAATAAAAGTCAATGAGATAGGAAGGTCTCCAGAGGAAATGCTTTTCTCAGGAAATCTGGGAAAGCTTTGCTTTGAGTACTTAGTTTCCCTTTACCTGAATCTTACTGTAAATCCAAATTTTACATTAGAATGGAATAAACTACGATTATAGAGGCTCTTTCATACTTCAACTTACTTTACTGAAGAGGATATCCAATTTATTTGACAATGATTTCAAATAATTAGGCTATAGTGGGCCCAATGGTGTAATCCTTATTCAGGTGTAATCAGTCAATGGCAATGATGCTGCAAGCTCATCTGCACACAAAAGCTGTACTCCTTTAATTATACTCCTGTTACACGCTGCTCCCCACACCCCCGGGCCAGTGTGAATGCAGTAATACTGGCATAAAGGTGGTTATATCAATACAGCTTATCCCGTGTGAGAAGAGTAAGATAGATCAGTATGAGACACTTTTCTCCCAGCATAGCTGCATCCACATAAGGCTCTGTACTGGTAAAACTATTCTGTAAAAATCACATCCCTACCTGACATCATTCTATCAGCACCAAAGCGGTGTATAGTGTAGCCTATCACACAAGCTACAGTGAAAGCATTTCTGAATTTTTGCTCCATTTGAGTCTGAGAGAGAATCTGCTACAGTCCCAGTAAGCCAGCAGGGAGTGGCAGCTTCTCTAGATGGCATGGAACCTCTGAAACAACAGCTCAGCACTGTAAAAATTCAAGAGAAATATTCTGCAGCACTAGGTTTACTGATCCCCTCCAGCTACAGCTTTGAAACTCTGAAGGGTTTCAAACAACATCTTTCAGTGCCCAGTGCAATGGCAGACAGCCTGCAGCCTATAGCACTCTGTTTGACTGTAGTGAATCTCCTGATGTGTCACAAGCTCTCTAAGAATAACCCATAACACAGAGATATTTCTCTTGCCTCCAAAAAGGGAGTTAAAGGACTTTAGCTTCCTGATTGGACAATCTCTGGAGAGTAGCTATTTGCCAAGGAAAGCAAAAAAGCAAAGGAGGGGGGAAAGAAAGGTGAGACTGACATTTTGGGAGCATATTTATTCAGATTCTAAATAAGGATCACTTCATTTTAGTTAGCCACATTAATCCTATACACAGGAACCTACTTCTTATTGAGACTGGAGATGCCACTTTGAAGGAAAGGTGAGTGAGAGTTTTCAGTAGTTTTAGGCAGTACATAGCTTACTGATACTTAGAGCTGTAAAGAAAATTATATCACATGATCCAGGGACAGATCCTCACTTGCTGCAAACTGTAGCAGCTTCACTGAAGTCAACATAGACACGACAATTTATAGAAGCTGAGGAGCTACCTTCTCTGGTGACTTATATCTAATGGGCTAGGCATTCAGGGCCGTGTCTACACTAGCCCCAAACTTCGAAATGGCCATGCAAATGGCCATTTCGAAGTTTACTAATGAAGTGCTGAAATGCATATTCAGCGCTTCATTAGCATGCGGGCGGCCGTGGCACTTCGAAATTGACGCTCCTTGCCACTGTGCAGCCCCTTTTCGAAAGGACCCCGCCTACTTCAAAGTCCCTTTATTCCCATGAGCTGATGGGGATAAGGGGACTTCAAAATAGGCAGGGTCCTTTCGAAAAGGAGCCCCGTCGGGAAGAGCCGCGCAGCGGGGAGGCGCATCAATTTCGAAGTGCCCCAGCTGCCCGCATTCTAATGAAGCACTGAATATGCATTTCAGCGCTTCATTAGTAAACTTTGAAATGGCCATTTGCATGGCCATTTCGAAGTTTGGGGCTAGTGTAGACGTAGCCCAGGAGTTCAATCCCAGTTTTACCACTGTCTTGCTGTGCGACGTAGGACAAGTCACAAAGACCAATATTTGCTAATGTGTCTTAGTTTCAGACGCTCTGTTTTGGACACTTTAGGCTTAACAGAGGTAGTATGCTCTTACACTCCAGTTGAAGACAATGGGAACCATAGATGCCCCACACTGCTCAATATGTAAAGCTGGATACTCAACAACATAAGCACCATCATCAAAGAAGCCACTTTTCAAATTATGATCCTCATATACTCTCTACTTCAGTTTTCTTATCTGTAAAATGGGGATAATGTTTACCTACCTCAGACGAAAATAATTAGCAATGAGGCTTAATGAATGTTTGCATCATACTTTGAAGAGATACAAATGCTGCGTATTATGATTGGAAGCTAAACCTTTATTGGGAAAAGATACATATAAATCATCCAAGAAAAAAATTACAAACACTCAAAGTCTTAAGGTACCAAATGAAGCCCCATTTACCTCAATGTAGGATTTACAGGCATGAGCCATTATCTCCTTGCTAATCCTCAGCATGAAAATAATTCCTACGCCTAAGTGAGAAGACAGAAAGCTTGAATGCCAACAAAAATGTTACAAGGCAGCAATTTAAGGCTCTGGATCAGGGAACTGACAAGATTCAAAAGCTTCTTGCTCCTTCTCCCATAGTTTCTTCGCCAGATTGGAGCATGTGGGCTGCATTTCATCCATTATTTAATCCATAATTACTAGTCACTTAAAAATTTAGATCTGGGTTCACAATGCATTGTTTAGGGTTATATTGGACCTTTCAAAAAAGAGGACACCCCTGAAGGGGAGTGTATCTGTATCTATATCTACCAACTCATATTGTATTCATGTACTGTATATACTCTAACTGTTAACACACTAATACAATGTGAGTTGGTAGATACTGATATAGATTACACCTTTGAGAGGGAGTGTCTCTTTTTCATATGATAACTCTAGTGTTATTATTCCCTTCTTCTCCAAAAGGCACTAATACTAGCTGGTGTTTTCTGAATATTTTTGGCTCTGAAAGATGGTACAGCTGTTGCATACCCTCATAAAAGGTAGGAATATAATTAAACTTAACTTCAAACTAACGTAAAAAGTAACTCAGAACTGAAACACCCTTGCTTTAGTTTAACAAGTAGCAGCATGGTTTGGCTATGGGTTCAAGCCCCAGTGCTCTTTCTGTGAGACTGAGCTTCCTATCAGGCTGTGCCAGAATCCTCTCTTTAGGGATTTCTGAAAAATGATACTGTCTACAGGTTATATTACATCCTACTTCCATTAAATATTTTGTTCATGTTTGGACTTTGTTTGCTCTATTGTGCTTGTTGCAGTTTCCTCTCTTTTGAACAAAAATAACGGTTAGTCCATTTGGTAACAAATAACTGTCAATATGCAATACATGCATGAATAGGACATACTGCAATATTTAACAGCCTGATTCTTGCATTTTGTGTAGTTAATTATACCTTTTCAGATGAGTGTAAAAGACTGCCAAGCAGATCTGTTAGTTTTTATACTCCTTTGCAGTGGTCTAAATGCAATACGAGATGACAAGACAATGGAGGATCAGACCCTTAACAGCACTTAAATGACAGCACCCTTTTGACATTGACCTACTACACTCTTCCAGACAAATTTATCTGCTTATGCCACCTAAAAACTGGATATTGAGATGCCAGATAAGCAAACTCAGGCTGCACTTGTTTCACTGATTTATTAACGACTATCCTAAATTGGAACAGTTTGTAAAGAACACAGAGAATTATAAGCTGATGAGCAGTATGTATTAATCTGTAACTAATCATCATCAACAACCATGGGCTCAGCGCCCGTTGGTATCTGATACCTCTCCCACTATTTCCTTCCATCTTTCCCTGTCCATTGTGGAGTGGCTTAATTTGTATAGACTAGCTCCACACCAATCTACTATGTCATCTACCCATTCTCTGTGGGTTCTGCCTCTCTTGCCTCTCCTATTGGAACTGTCCATTATGCCAAGCACCAGGGTCTTGATTTTTCATTTGTCATTCATTCTGCAAATATGCCCAGATAGCTGTAACATGCATTGTATAACCTTCTTCAGTAGAATCTGTAGCTAAGCACAGTCATATACATCAAATGACAAGAATAAGATACTTAAAGTCAGAACTTCAGCTAGCACACGCTGGTATAGCTCCCCAGACTTCAATGTTGCTCAGATGATTTATATCAGCTGAGGAAGGGGCTCTTGACATATGTATGATTGCAAAGAGATCAAATCATAATACTGTGCTTTACAGCTTAAAAAACCTAGTTAGCTATCCACATCCAGGCAGCCTGTATCAAATCTGTGTCTATTCAATGTGAGTGGAAATGAGAGATTGATAGCACTGTCTATACCAAGAAAAGAAGATTACTCACCCTGTGCCGTAACTGAGATTCCTTGAGATGTGCGTGATGCTTTGCTTCCATATTTATGGAACTACATATTTGAATATGAACATACATAGCTTGAATATGCTTTATGCAAAATAGGTCAAGTAACCTGTCATTCAAGAGCCTGTCATCCCCTGAATGTGTATATTCTACTAGTGTGCATGCACCACTTTTGTATGAGATGTTAGAAATATGAAGTGCAGATCTGCTTATTAAGCTAGAATTTCTAGTTAGAGTCATTAGTGGTACTTAAGGGACTTAAGAGCCCAGTGCTCAAGACAAAGATGTGTAAATGGTTTTGTTTGCCCTCAAAGATTAAAGTGTGATTGGTGCTACAAAGACATGTAACCATGCCAGCTGGTGCTGGAATCCATCTTGAATTTGGTATCTTCCCACTGTGTGGGAAGAAGGTAACAAAGACTTACCACGCTGGAGAAATTCTATTGAAGGGATGGGATGCAATCAATGATCATCTTCAGCTAGCTTTTGAAAACTGCTTTCACAAATTAAGAGACTACACAAGAAGTTGTTAGGCCCAAGCCAGAGAAAAGATCAGTGCTTACCTGAAGGATTTTACCTGGAATAAGGAGTAGTGAGAAATATATTTGCAACAATCTCCCAGGCTACAGTTACACTGAGGTTTCTATTTTGGGGTACATTTGTGTCCCGAAATAGAAACTCCACGGCCAAACACCAAACTCTAAATAGCAGGGCTATTTCGAGTGCGGTACTTCATTCCTGCTATCCCTCATTGTGAAACAGTAGCAGGAAGTTCAAAATAGGCACTTATTTTGAAATAACTTACGCGATTTGCACAACACAAACTGTGTAGATTATTTTGAAACAGGGCTACAGTGTAGTCCAAGCTTCAGTGTATCAGGCTTAGCTGGCATATTTTGTTTATTTTAGATTACTAACTTGCTTTGATCTGTCTGTTTTCACTTGCAATCATTTATATCCTATTTTTAAAACTTTTATACTTGTTTATTATGAAATCCAGCAAAAATAACTGTTATCTGGGAGAGGGAAGAAACAACTGTATGTATCTCTCTTTCATTGATAAAGTGGGCAAACATCTTCATGAGCTTGTGTTGTGTAAAACTTTCATATAGAATAAAACAGATTTATCTGGGGTTTGGGTCCCTTTTTGAGGGCTCTCAAGTTCCTATAATTGAGCCCTTCCAGAGCTGAGCTGGTTCAGCAGCTGTATTATTCTGCCATCACCCCAACTGTGTGCCTTGGCTAGGGGAGACCAGAGCTTCTGGCCCAGCAAGACAGGTGACCGGGCACCCCAGATGTCAGGTAGGTAGGCTCAGTGGTATGATCGGCACACCCAGTGACAATCACAAGAGGACCTCTGTGATCCAAACCATCACAATGTATGTCTCTATGGGTGTTCCACTGTAAGGGCAGTAGTGCCCTGGCATCTGGAATCAGAGTGCCTTTTGGACCGTATATGCTCTCCTCCCCATACTGCACTATGAGTGGCATCTATAGTAGGGGTGAGCAACCTTTCTGAAGCAGAACGCCAAAATTTGACTTTTTGACCTCTATGTATGGTCCAAGTGCTGGAGACACTTTTTGAAGTCACTAATAGCCCTACTTACAACAGCCTAATTTACAAATAAATTAAGATGCAGAGCTTTTCCATTTAGGTGATGGTTGGTAGCATTAGCTGGTCTTTTGTTAATCCACAGGGTTTGAGCAAGCTCCTGGCTGCATGGGGGAGGAGGGCCTCTTGCCTCACATGCTGATGAAAATTATCTCATGTGCCACTCTTGGCACCTATGCTGGTGGTTGCTGACACCTGATCTATAGTGTTATGCAATGCAACTGCCCCAACCGGAGTTCCTTTTCTACCACCTCCAAAGAAGAAAGGAGAAAAGTGGATACTGAACCACCCATAGGGACACACATCTCAAAGAATCTTACCACAGAGAGGCCACGACTACACTAGCCCCCACCTTTCGAAGGAGGCATGCTAATGAGCCACTTCAGCATATGTTAATGAGGTGCTTCCATGAATATGCACCTCATTAGCATAATGGAACTGCATGCATTTTGAAAGTGCTGCTTTCAAAATGCACGCTGCTCATGTAGACAGGGGCCTTTCAAAAGGACCCCCGGACTTTGAAAGCCCCTTCTTCCCATTTCATTTTGGGAAGAAGGGGCTTTCGAAATCCAGAGGGTCCTTTCGAAAAGCCCCTGTCTACACGAGCAGCGTGCATTTCAAAAGCGGCAATTTTGAAACCTGTACAGCTACCATTATGCTAATGAGGTGCTGCATATTCATGGCAGCGCCTTATTAGCATCCCCCTTTCAACAGGCAGGGGCTAGTGTAGCCGTGGCCAGAGTGAGCAACCTCAACCATTTCTGCTTCTGCAAGTGATGTTCCTACAGGTACTCCGCTTTATAGAGCAGTGCCCTCAGTTGGAAGGCTGGGGCTCTAGAAAGGTATTTAATATGGATGTTGGACAGTACAGATTAGTAGGGACTCTGAACTCACCAAAGGGGGAACTAGATTCTCGGGGCCACACCCCAAACTTAACCCGTAGACTCTCAGATGGAGCTGAAGACCCACCCAACAGGCCCTGGCCAGGGGGCCTAGCCACTAGGTCACCTGGACCCAGGTGCGAACCGCTCACAACAACCTTACATTATTTAACTCTGCCTTTTTTCCCCCTGCTTCGGGAGAAGACAATCTTAT
Source organism: Carettochelys insculpta (assembly GCF_033958435.1). Lineage (NCBI taxonomy): Eukaryota > Metazoa > Chordata > Testudines > Carettochelyidae > Carettochelys > Carettochelys insculpta. The sequence goes on from NC_134155.1 coordinate 11,607,726, forward strand.
TTACCCTTGTCACACAGAGTTTATGAGGACTTAATCAATTACATTATTATATTTACTGTTAATTTTGTGGCAGGGTTCAAGTCACCCAGTGAGGACAAGGCCCTGTTGTGATAGGTGCTGTATTTAAAGATGCTGTTCTTACCCTAGATTACAGTCTAAGGAAGGTGCTTGTAATGGCTGCGTCTACACGTGCACGCTACTTCGAAGTAGCGGCAGTAACTTCGAAATAGTGCCCGTCGCGGCTACACGTGTTGGGCGCTATTTCGAAGTTGAAATCGACGTTAGGCGGCGAGACGTCGAAGTCGCTAACCCCATGAGGGGATGGGAATAGCGCCCTACTTCGACGTTCAACATCGAAGTAGGGACGTGTAGACGATCCGCGTCCCGCAACATCGAAATAGCGGGGTCCTCCATGGCGGCCATCAGCTGGGGGGTTGAGAGATACTCTCTCTCCAGCCCTTGCGGGGCTCTGTGGTCACCGTGGGCAGCAGCCCTTAGCCCAGGGCTTCTGGCTGCTGCTGCTGCAGCTGGGGGTCCGTGCTGCATATACAGGGTCTGCAACTAGTTGTTGGCTCTGTGTATCTTGCACTGTTTAATGAAAGTGTGTCTGGGAGGGGCCCTTTAAGGGAGCGACTTGCTGTTGAGTCCGCCCCGTGACCCTGTCTGCAGCTGTGCCTGGCTCCCTTATTTCGATGTGTGCTACTTTGGCGTGTAGACGTTCCCTTGCTGCGCCTATTTCGATGTTGGGCTGAGCAACGTCGAAGTTGAACATCGACGTTGCCAGCCCTGGAGGACGTGTAGACGTTATTCATCGAAATAGGCTATTTCGATGTCGCTACTTCGAAATTAGCTATTTCGATGTAGCGTGCACGTGTAGACGTAGCCAATATGTTACAAACCATGAGACCCAAATCAAATTCAGATGGTGATTTTAAGTTTTATGTACCTATTAGCTCTTGCTGGATGCTCATTTCTCCCAACTCACCTTAGGTCTTCCCCAACTATACTTAATGGCCTAATGCCTACCTTCATTGTGTCCTTGTAACCCACACATGGTTCAGTGCACTGCCACAAACCCTCACAAACTCCCTATTGACAAATATTTTTTCTCAATTTTGTCATCTCTCCTGACAAATCCAATCTTCTCGTCAGTCAAAATCACAGTCTTGGGGTTTTCTTCCTTTTCCTTCTCCCCACATATCCAGGTTGTCTATGAAATTTTGCTGCTTCTCCCTAACAACTCCAAACTCTGTAACTTCTTGCCTTACACCCATTGCAAAATCCCTAGTTCATGCCTTGATTCCCACTCACCCAGACTACAGTAACCTCTTCTCCAGCCTTCCTGTCTCTAATTTCTCCTCTCTTTAATCCATTCCTCGAACAAGTGACAGCTAAAACAGACTTCCTCTCCCTCTTCTCTCCTGCCCCCAGGTCTGACCTTATTCTCAGAAAATGGCATATACAAGAAAGCACAACAAATCAGCCAGTCTCTTATGTCACCTCTTTCTCCTAATTCATTCACCCTGCCTTTATCTGCAGTCATCCAAATTTATTTAACTTTGTAGGCCCTAGTACAACCAGTGGCTCTACACTGGCAGAAATGCGCCCCTGAATGAAGAACCAATGATGTTCCATGTGGACACAGGTGTCCTCCTGAACAGATCCAATTGTAAGGTCGAAGCCTAAATTCATTGGGACAAAGATTCTTTGCTTTTGTAAAGCACCATGCTCAGCTACCTACTAATGGCAAGTGTCTGCACTGATGTAAGGTGCTATTACAAACATTAATTATTATGATTATTGTTAACTCAGAGGAGTGTCGTGAGAACCACTTAATGCTAACAGAGCACTTTGAAGATGCATACTACTACTATAAATAACACTTGTCTTCTCCATCTTAATAGCAACACCTTAAACAATTAGGTTGAAAGAACTTCTGGAAGTGAAACCAGTGGAATCAGTTATACTTTTGGTTCGTAGTCAGTTATGCTTTGTGCATGATGGGCAACCCTGAATAGTGGGTGGGCCTCATGAGTGGCCCTGCTTCACTTCAGTGGTCTGCAGCAGCCTGTGACCCACTGGGGTTTCATCTGTGGCCCCGCAGCCCCCCCAGTCTGACCCTCTTCCCTGGAGCCCTACACTTACTTGTTCCTCCTTCCACCCTCCCAGCATTTTCAGAACCATGAATCCACTGATTTATGCCCCTTCCCTCCCTTCCAGAGTTGGAACACTGCAAACAGCTGATTCTGAAAGTGCTGGAAAGGAAGGGGAGGAACAAGGGAGTACAGGGCTCCAGAGACAGCCAGGGGGTTAGCAGCTGCAAGTTGCCCACCACTGCCTTTGTGGTTCTCATGGTTGCACATGCTGTTGTCTTTGGGATTCCAGATCTGCAAGGCAAGATTCAAATTAAATTCTTCCTATTTCTATTCATGTCAAGCTTTGCAATCTTTCCCTACCCTTCTCCTTCCCTGCTTTAAAAAAACAAAGCTAAATGTTGGGTCTAAAACTCCTCGCCAGCCTCGAATTTCAATCACCCTTGTGGAATATTGGAAAATGGGATCAGTTGGTTCCACTTATTATGGGGCAGAGTAATCTTAAGACAAACTTCAGGCACCTATATACCTAAGAGCCACTTTCTGATCTGTAATGTAGATGGTATAGGCAGGCAAGCAATTTTTCATTTTCTTGGGGCAACACTGCTCATGGTGACTGGCAGGGGCTTTCTGAAATGCATCAAGCTTTTTATTAATGCACTGCCAGAGATCTATAGCAGCACCCGCTGTGTTACTGATCCAACTGTGTGCGATGGCATGTCCATCATGGAAGGTAATGGGTTTGCTGCTGTCAGGGGGCAATGGAGAGACTGGTGTGTGAAAAAATTTCAAGTGACTGGCTACACCCCTGGTAATGCATAATGCTTAACATGCTCCTAAAAACGTGTCTAAATTAGCATGAACACAGAGATATCCCTGGTGGAAGACTCTTTGCTCAAAGCAAACAGCTGCTTTCTGCTCCCTGCCCCAAAGGTCTTGTTGCTCTGATCCTGAGGAGACGCCAAACAACCTCAACTCCCACAGTCTACTCAGGAGTCATTCAGCATCTTGCAAGATTAAGTCCACACACCTAATCTTAATTGTTTTTCATCTGCTACCTGGTCTTGTGAGACCTCTGATCAGAAAAATAGTCCCCAACTAACTTTGAATGGTTCATTGTCAACAGATTAAGAGCATGGATAGACTTCTGAGAATCTAAGCAAATGAAAATACTCTAGCGATAGGTACTCAGGTACCACACTGATAAGCCTCGCATAAATAATATCAACAGAGACTGGTTCACTCAACTTTTCTCCAACTAAGATTATTCGAATAGCAAAGGATACCACAGAACCAGTCTGTTAGACACTTTTGCTTTAAAACTGATAAAGCTGGTCACTAGCTTTTGAGTAATCAACTGCTATTACAAATATTCTGTTAATAAACTCACATCAGTAAATTTAAATTGATGTAATAGGCACACTACTCCACCCTCAAACTGGGGAGACATTTAAAAACAGCCAAACTAAAAACAAATAAGAAAACTAAAATTCACCCCTCCCCCACCACATACCTCAATAATAGAGATAGCAAAAAAACCAAAGCTTTCCTGATTTTTTGCTTTATTTTCAGGGGGGCATCATGGGGAGTGGGAGGAAGGCCTTGGCAATGGTTTCTGTTCCAATGTAAAAACTAAACTACGGGCCCCTCCACTTCACTTTGGACCAGACATTTCATCCTGGAACTGAGACATTTTCCCAAGGAAGCTTTTGTAAAAATTGATACATTTCCACTAACTTTCACTTCTGACAAATTGGCATTTTCTGACAAATAAACATGCAGTCCAAAAGCTTATGACAAGTTCTACTCAAAATATAAAGGACACAAGAAAGCAAGAAGCAGCATTTTTGGATAAGGGGATGGCCCCATCTAGAGTACAAAAAACCCGTTTTCTGAACACTATTGTGACCAAAAGTTTAAGATGTTTTGCCAGGTAAGTGTGTATCAGACAGAATGTGTTAAATCAATTTTAGAAATCTGTTTGCAAGAGGATTTAATCCTGTGAGGTGCTGAGTGTCTTCTGAGAAGGCTTGGCAACTCCTTTGCAGGATCAAGTACATCTATATATACCTACATCATATACAGGTTCAACATAACATAGGGTTTTTTTTTAAATGTATACTATATCAGTTTAATATCTGATACACCCTCTACCAAGGGAACTGTGTCCTGGAACTGTCAGGGGAGTGGCTCGGCTGTGTAACAGGTCTTTTCCATCTCTAACTGACATTATACAAAAGAAAGTCTCTCTCCCTCTTCTTTCAAGCACACCAGAAAGCCAATCCGAGAGAGTGAAGAGGCAGAGTTGAACCACGGGCACTTGGGAGTGGCACAGAGATAGCGTCTGGTGAGATATTTGATTTTTCATAGGCCCTGCCCCCGAGTTGCCTGTCTGTCTTTGAAAAGCTGCATAATGTTTTCAAACCACAAGTTGTTAGCCTCTGATGCAGACTCGTTGCTATACATAGCTCAGTGCCAAGACACGGCTGGGTGGTATCTTGACTGCAGTGGCTTTTTAAAAACATAGACACGTAAGCAACACGCCTTCTTCTGATGGTTTAAAAAGGATCGAATGGGAAGCAGTACCACAGACAAAGATACTCCTCCTGGCAGAATTGTTAGTATAACAGCTGTGCTACGGAGAGGGGGAGGAAAGAGGATGATGCAAGGGGCTTGGCATCACGCTCAGCAGTCACCAGACTGCGTCCTTTCGTAAGAAGCCAACGAAGCATGCGTAGCCAAGAGAGACAGCACAGATATATGGATGCAGTCATTGAGGGTGGAGAGAGCTCTGACTGCAGAGCCAAGAGTGACACAGTAAGCACAGCATTTTCATCTGCTCATTAACCCTGCCTGAACAAGAGCCACGTTTCACTTCTAAATCTCAGGAAGTTATTCCAGAAATTATGGAGAACAGTATAATAGTCAGCACTGATATGTAGACACTTGTCTTCATAGCCCTTTAAAAACAAAAATTAAGTCTCACAACATCCCTGTAAAATACAAGATTACTTATCATTAGCCCTATTTATATATATATGGGAAACTGAGACAGAGGCTAAGAGACTTACCCAAGGTCATAGAGGGTATCAAAGTCAGACCCAGGATTCTAATTAATCAGTTAATAACCTGTCCTTCAAAAAATCTCAAGAGACTTTGTGAACATTCACAGATTAAGCCTCAAAATATACCTGTGAGGGTGGTAAATATTGTTATTCCTGTTCTACAAGTGGTGAAACTGACGCACAGATATTAAGTGACTTGACCTGGTTCCCTGACTAACTTGCTGGGTGAGCCAGAAAATAAACACAGGTCTCCTTCTCAGTGTTCAGACAGGTTTACCACACCTCTCCCCCACTAGAACATATCTCCATACCGTTTATTCAATTGCTTTTCATATGCATTTCTTTAGGCTTTAAATAAAAAGGAAGTGATCAGTTGCAACCTACCTACCAACTGTCTTATGTTTAACCTTTTATCAGCTTATCTTAGCTATCAAGAGACCACCCTAGAATACTGGTCCTAGTCTTTAAGCAGGGTCATGCGTTTGTTTCAATGGCAGAAGGATTTTGTACAAGCTAACAGATTTCTAGATGTGGTGCCAGATGATACCTGAGTTGTTCACGAGTCTCTTGGCTACGGCCTTTCAAATTGAGCTACTGACTGTTGGAGGCTTTTGCTTCTCTATAAACCATCTTGTCACTTTTGGGCAGTCATATTGTCTCATTCATGAATGCTTATCTTGCCTTAACTATCAGCCTGGAGATGTAAAGATGGAACATTCTGTTGTGAGACACAAAAGCCGTGTCTACACGTGCTGGCTACTTCGAAGTAGCTGTGCCAACTTCAAAATAGCGCCCGCCACATCTACACGTGGCGAGCGCTATTTCGAAGTTGAAATCGACATAAGGCGGCAAGACGTCGAAGTCGCTATTCTCATGAGGAGATGGGAATAGAGCCCTACTTCGACGCTGAACGTCGAAGTAGGGCACTTGTAGCCGATCCGCATCCCGCAACATTGAAATAGCGGGGTCCACCATGGTGGCCATCAGCTGAGGGGTTGAGAGACGCTCTCTCTGGCCCCTGCGGGGCTCTATGGTCACCGTGTGCAGCAGCCCTTAGCCCAGGGCTTCTGGCTGCTGCTGCTGTAGCTGGGGATCCATGCTGCATGCACAGGGTCTGCAACCAGTTGTCGGCTCTGTGGATCTTGTGCTGTTTAGTGCAAGTGTGTCTGGGAGGGGTCCTTTAAGGGAGCAGCTTGCTGTTGAGTCCGCCCTGTGACCCTGTCTGCAGCTGTTCCTGGCGCCCTTATTTCGATGTGGGCCGCTTTGGTATGTAGACGCTCCCCTGCAGCGCCTACTTTGATGTAGTGCTGCCCAACATCGACGTTGAACGTCGATGGCACCAGCCCTGGAGGACGCGTAGACGTTATTCATCGAAATAAGCTATTTCGATGTAGCATTCACGTGTAGACGTAGCTAAACAGAGCTGTGGAGTGTGCTGGTTTTCTAAATCTCTCTCTCTCTCTCTCTCTCTGCCCCCCACCTCTCTCTGGCTATGTCTACATGAGCCCCAAACTTCGAAATGGCCACGCAAATGGCCATTTCGAAGTTTACTAATGAAGCGCTGAAATGCACATTCAGTGCTTCATTAGCATGCGAGCGGCTGCGGCACTTGGAAATTGACGCGGCTCGCCGCCGCGCGTCTCGTCCCGACGGGGCTCCTTTTCGAAAGGACCCCGCCTACTTCAAAGTCCCCTTATTCCCATCAGCTCATGGGAATAAGGGGACTTCGAAGTAGGCGGGGTCCTTTCGAAAAGGAGCCCCGTTGGGACAAGACACGCGGCGGTGAGCCGCGTCAATTTCGAAGTGTCGCAGCCGCCCGCATGCTAATGAAGCGCTGAATATGCATTTCAGCGCTTCATTAGTAAACTTCGAAATGGCCATTTGCGTGGCCATTTCGAAGTTTGGGGCTCATTTAGACACGGCCTCTCTATCTCTAATTGACATGGACCCTCTCCCGCTCCCATTTCAGCAGACAGAGAGTTGCCACAGACATTAGGTGGAAAAGAATCAGGCCCTTCAAAAAATAACCACAGCAGTTAAAGCTTAGAGCCCGGGTCAACTGACTCAGGCTTGCCGGGCTCAGGTTGTGGGGTGAAAAATAGCAGTATACACACTGTGCCCTGGGCTGAGCATAGGTTTTGAACCTGAGGGGGAACATCCACATGAGACTGTCAGTTAAGGCTTGTTGCCATAGAGGAAGGGGCCAGGGATTTCTAATGTAGACATACCTTCAGTGATGCGTATGTACAAAAAGCCATAAGCTTTACTCTTTCATATAAATAGGACCCTTTCCACTGGCTTTAATGGGTGTCAAATCAGTCTTGTTTATAACTGTGCTTTTGTGCAAAACCAACCTGAGAGACAGGTGTACTCTTCCAGAGACAGTTGACTTAAGATACACAACTCCAGCTATGTGAATAGCACTCCTGGAGTCAATTTGTCTTAAGCAAAAAGGCATCCTCACAGTGGGAGGTCAATGGCAGAAACTCTCCCATTGACTTCCTTTACTTCCTGTGACCCCGTGGAGAACCAGGGTTGATGGGAGCATGATCAGTGGTTGATTTAGCACATCCCTGCTAAACCTGCGAAATTGACCCTCAGGAGATTGATCTCTGGGTAAGTGTAGACAAACCCTTAGACAACAGATACCCTTGATGGGGACTGGGTGGGACAGTGGGTTGGTCCACTATTTGCTTCCAAATACAGATTGAACCTCTCTAATCCAGAACTCTCTCATTTGGCAACATCTGTAATCTGGCATGATTTTAGTTAGCTGGACAACCACTTATCATGGACCACCAGTCCTGGTTCTCAGTGTTCTGTGTTGTTATTTAGCTGTAATTTACAACTAAATGCTTCTAAATGCCCAGTCAACAGTGCTAGTGTTGGTAATGCTGCTAGACAACAGTGACCTCCCAAAGTTTGGCAAATTCTCTCACCCGGCATTGATCAGGTCCCAAGGATGCTGGACTAGAGAGTCTCAACCTGCATTTCAAGTACTATTAGGTAGAATTCTTGTGCTCCACTGGTTGGGATTCCAGGTACCTTCTAATATTCAATTGCTTTATTCATCTGTGGGATAATACTGTGCAGTATTCAGAAATGGGTTTAGTAGTTTCTTTGCAGATGTGACAAACCCAGTGCCATCACACATAATCTGGAGCAATTTTGACAAGGTGGAATTTCAGAAATGAGAGATGTTTCCAGAAAGAAGAGGACGACACAGGAAGGAGAAACAAAGTTGAAAGCTGTTTTTTTCTTAGAAAAATAAAAGGAACTTTAAAACCACAAGAAAAGGAACTGAGCATGGAGACGCACAGAAGAGGGCTTTACAGGGAAATTAAAGGTGGGGGGGACAAAAATATATGAGCAGTGTAGGAGTTCTGGGAAGCTGCTTTCTCCCTATTTTGTAGCTGGTTTTCTATTTGGCTTTGAATCAGTGTGATTGCTAATTGGATCCTAAGTGATGGATGTGGCCACCTGGCATTCTGTCTGGCTCTTAGCTGATGTATCAACTCACTTGGCAGGCTAAGTGGGGAACTGGCCACCTGGCTAATAAATGGGCTATGGAATATTTGACTAGCTGACTGTCAACCTGATAAGACATTTCTTTATTGTTCATACTGACAGCAGAGACACTCTTTTGCTCTCACTCAGCTATCCCACCCTCGCCTGTGTTCCTTAGAAAACACCCTGGACCAACCCCTCCCCCTGCTTACTTTCCTCTCTGTCTGCCACCACGGATAAAGGGAGATTCTTTCCTTAATTGCTAAATGAGACTGACATCAGCTTTTCTCCCTTATTCCCTTAGCTCCTTCCAAGCTCCCTGCACCCCGCCCCACATCATCTCCCCTCTGGTCTCTAACCCAAAGTCCTTTCTCGGCATTCTAGATTCTTGTTTATTTCACTTGGGGTGGTGGATAGCAGTTCATGAATGCTGTAGCTCACTAGACATTCTTTTGAATGTAAGGGTCTTGATTCCGTCCTCATACTTGTACAAATCAAAAGCAATTCCATCAAAGCCAGAGGCATTCAAACAGCATGAAACTTGTATAAGTGAGATCAGACTGCAGTGAAAGTAACAATTTCTTACAGGTATTGTCCTATTGCAACCCGGGTCACTGCCTGCTCTTTAAATAGTTCCCTGCTGGCTTTTGCCACATCTCAGCCAGCTCTTGCTGGATCTGCGCACCAAGGCACACTTGCTTATTTTCACTTCTGGATCAAGTTCAAGCCCGGAGAGCATGCTCCTCCATTGCCTTGTACCTGGAACCATGTGAAATGGGAGGAAAAAATGGTGTGTTCTCATTTAGCAGCATTTCACATTCCTTTTGCACAGATGTAGATGACTCTACATTTTACAAGGTTCAGTGCAGTGGAGAATCAGACAAAGTAAGCAAGCATGTGTTGGTAAAGGTTCTTCAGTATACTGTCAACCTGCATGACCCTGAGTCATGAGATTGGCTGAAAAATCCTGAATTTTGTTTTAATTAATTAATTAATGGACAGGGGATTGTTTACCTTTGGGGGTTTTTGAGACTTCCCATGTAAACAGAAGAGTTGGCAATGCTACTTCTAGATTGTATTCTCAACTCTGTGACTCACTTTATATCTATCTTAAAATCTATTGCTTCAGTTTCCTCTTCTCTGGAATGGGAATCCTAGTACTATAATACTTCACAAGGAATGCTGTGAGAATCTGTTAACTAATGTTTACAAATGGCTTTGGGATCCTTGGATGAAACACACTGGACAAGTCCTGTATACAATGATAATTACTATATTCCAGGAAATGCTTGGTATTCTGCCAGTCACCTACGCAATTGCAATGTTCTTCACCTCATCTCCTAAGCCAGACCCATTTCCAACAAATAAACAGCAATTACTATGTGGCAGAAAGCCACGGGTCAAAGTCAGCTGAAGTTTGCTCTGACTTTCGTTGGTATAAACTCAGACAAAAGCTTTTTCCTAAGGGAAAAGTCTTCTGTAGAGCATTGACAGAAAATTGTTACAGCTTCCCATCTGCAAGGCCAGTGGGGATATGCCATAGAAAACAGGCATAGTCCAAAAAGTGGACAGCTTTGCCTGGGAAGAGGGCACTGCAAGGACAACTACAGGATGCTATGATAGGCAGATCCCATCAGTCACTAGTAGGCGTGTATGCATCTAGAGCCAGAAACCCAAGTTACTCTTCTCCATAGGAAAACTTGGGGAACAAGAGCAGCACCACCTGTCCTCTACTGCAGTAATGGTGTTCAGCAGAACCCCGGGATTCCACAAAGCAAAAAGGTTTCCATGAGAAAATTCCTCTATGGCTCCCTGCCACCACTGAAAGAGTAGAACTAAATTTAATTGGTTTAACAGCTAGCAGGGCGGTGGGAGGGATCTGGCTGTTAAACCAATCAAATTTAGTTCCATTATTGCAGTGGTAGCAGAGCAAGGAGACACAGAGAGCCCCTCACTCACTCTGTTACCCAAGAGTCCACACCCCTCTGGTAGGTATGTCTCAGTTCACCCCCTCCATTGGAACACCTCCACACCAGCCTTCCTTCCACTGGGCACATGTGGCTGCCTGGTGTAGGCTCCCCAGCCAATGCCACGGATGGGTTAGTCCCGGGGGCCAGTTTGGGGCTGAGGCAGTTTAATCCTGGCGATGGGGGTGCAGCTTTGAGGCTGAGAAGAATTAAGTCTGGAGATGGGGGCTGGGTTTGCAGGATGGGGGTTAAAGCTTGGGGATGGGAGTTGGATTTTGGGGCTGAGGCAGGTAAAGCCTGGAGATGGGGGATGAGTTTGGGGGCCAAAGGGGGTGGAGCCTGGGAATGGGGTTCTGCAAAATTCTTTTGAGTTTAAAAAGGTTCTGTAGCCAAATAAAATTGGGAAACACTGCTCCATTGTAAAACAGGAGAATTAGCTGGAAAAGGAAAGCAGACGTAAGACCTCCCAGTCTGGTGATTCTGTCAGAGATCTTCAGTGTCTCTAGCAGCCTACTGCCAAGTTAGAAATGATTCAAGGGCTTGTAGGGCTTATTTGATCATTAACTACAACTCACATACAAACAATATAGGAGCACTTTTCATTTAGCTTATTTTTCTAAGACTTGTGCTTAATTAGCTATTCTCATATCTGTTATAACACAACACAGTGAACAACTTAATGCATGCAGCTCTGTATTCAAATCACTTATTTTACTAAACAAAGTGACCTAGCATTTTTAATTGCTCAAAGGGAATTATTAAAATAATTTCCCTAAAAATTCAGCTGAGACTGAGTAATATAAAGATAAATCCTAAAATTAAATGTATTCAATGAGTTTACTAAGTGAGAGACTTTTCTTATGGAAGTCTGTGCTGGTGTAAGCAAACCCTAAATGCAACAGTAACAGCTAAAAAGTAATTTATTATGATCATTTATCATGCTTCCTTTGCTGATAGAATACATGTAACTTGCAACATAAGAAAAAATGAAATATTCTCTAATCTGGTTAATCGATCCAACAGATGAGCCTTTATGGTGTCACACTGAGGATTTCTAATATTATCAACAGCAGGAAATCTGAAATAATTTCCCACAACAAGAGATGCACATATTTATTTTAAAGTGAAATGAGAAATAAAGGAGCAAACCAGGGAAAGTTAATATTTAAAGAACTGCCACAAAACATGTGGACCTGAATTCTCATTTATACTAAGTCTTTTTACATCACTTTAAAGGATCCTTGGAGTGTAAATGTAAATTATACCCATTACAACCTCAGAGTGAAGGAAAGCGGTTTTATAGTAAATGAGAATCAGTCCCAAATACATTAGATCTTCAACAGGTATAAATCAACATAGCTCTGTTAACGTCAGTAGAGCTATACCACTATAGCCTAGCTAGAGATCTGCACTGAAAGAATTAACCAGTTTCTGGAATATTTAATATGCACTGTACATTTCCCACCATGCATTGCAGTTTAGATTTTTATTCTTAATACTTTACACTAAAAATGATTTTTTCCAATTACAAGTGTGTTATGAGGTTTTGTGGTATTCTAAATTCTGCCTAGTAATATAATTAATAGCTAATATCAAGGTTTTATGTTCATTAACATGGGTTTGAAAATGATGTACTTTGCTAATTGTGACTTTGTCTAAAAATTAAATCGCTGATTGCAATATACAGGATCAAATTCATCTCTGGTGTAACCTCATTAATATTAACTGGAGATTAATTTGTTTCTCATAGCTTCTTCTCCCACCAAAGGCAATGGAAAATTTACATGCTGTGCAAAGAAACTGTTTTCTAGAAAGCCAGATTCTCAAGCAGTGTAAAATGGTATATCTCAGTCGAAGTTAATCAAGCTGTTCTGATTTACACTGTTGAGGCTATGTTTAGACTAGAGGGTTTTGTTGACAAAATGGCTATTTTGCTGAGAAAACCTGCAGAACGTCCAGAGTCCCAAGGGCGTTCTGTTGACAGCACTTTTGTTGACAGCTGTACCCCACTTGCCACAAGGAAGAATTCCTCCATCGATAGAGATCTGTCGACAAACAGCCATCCTGGCTGCTCCAGGGGGCCCTTCTCTTGACAGAAAGGACTTCCGGGACACCAGGCAACGCTGTCTGCTGCGCTTCTGGTTGGCCATTTTACCAGTAGAGTGGCTGGGCAGTCAGCCTGCTCTTTGTCGACAGAGTGGATCACTCTTGTGATTTGCTTGGTAGTCTGGCCGCGATCTGTCAACAGAAGTTATGTCGGAAGGTATCTTCTGACAAAAACTTCTGTCAACAAATTGGTCTAATCTAGACATAGCCTAAAGGTTTTTGCTCTAGATATGGATTTTTTTGTCTTGTGATTTTACAGAAGTTAAGACTACTGAAAACAAGATACTGCACATCTAGGTAATTCATCTCAAATAATTACACCACCTGTGAAATCTTCACCAAGGGCTAGCTTAGCAACTATTGTCTTAGCAGATGAGGCTAATCTTGAGAAAGTCTCTTTTCACATAAGAAAGAAATTACAAAATTTGGTCCAATTTTCTGGATATTTATAACATAACAATTGGAGTGCTGCAAAGGAGTTTGAGAGGTCAGTCAGTTATTCCTTTTCACTGAAGCAGCATCAAGTACACCTCCTAGAACAGGGGTGGGCAATAGGCATCCAATGGGCAGGACATCGTTCACTAAGTAGCCTGTGGGGCTGCTGACCACTTTATTTACCTGCACGTCCTCAAGTACGACCACTTACTGCTCCTATTGGCCATGGATTGCTATTCCCAGACAAAGGGAGGTGTGGGAAGCAACATGGACTGAGACACCACTTTCTGCAGCTCCCGCTGGCCAAGAACAGCAATACACAGCCAACAGGAGCTGCAAGAGGCCATACTTGAGGACATGCAGGTAAATAAAGTTGCCAGCAGCTTGCCAGGATTAACCCTAGTGAGCTGTATCTGGCCCATGTTCTGCTCCTTGCCCATCCCTGCTCTAGACCTGTGTTTCTTCACCTTTTTTCAATAAAATACCCCTTCAAAGATTGTAAGGACCCCCAGTCTTACTATTTTCAGACACTCAGTTTTTTTCTACCATGTAAAACATTTGTTTAAACAACTTAATTGTAACTGGGTGCTTGAAAGAAATTGTCTACAGGCAATAAACTAGAAGATCTACTGAGAGTGAAGGACAACAACTGGGGTACTCCGGGAGTCAGCTAGAAGTTTTGTCTTAAGACACAGTGATATGGAGAAGACTCGTAGATGACCTATGCTCCACGCAGAGTAAAAGGGTTTAAGTCAAGTAAGTCAATAAACTCGCCATCGTAATTATGATTGTGCAAAAATGATAAATAAAAAAAAGATGAACTTAAAATAAGTCAATTTTTAATTCATAAAAACAGTTGAAAAATACTGAGTTAATGTACCCTCTGGAAGAGCTTTGAGTGCCCCCAGTGGTACAGGTACGTCGAGTTGAGAACCAATGCTCTAGAACCATCCCTGAGAGGTGTTTGTCTAACCTGTTCTCAAAAACCTCCAAATCTCCAGGCTAAACTATTCTAGCACTCAACTATTTTAATAGCTAGTGTGTTTTTCCTAATATCATAAATAAATCTCCCTTGCTACATATTAAGCTAATTACTTCTTATACTACTTTCAGTGGCCCTGGAAAATGATCACCAGCCTCTGTAAACCAGACCTATCACATCAAGATATTTGCATAATGTTATATCTGTTATGATCAATTCAGTTAATGGAAATACACTGTGTGTGTAAATTGTTGTTTAATTGTATATATCTATATTAATATATTTGAAAGAAAGAAAGAAGCTAGCTTAAGTTCCATTGCTGATTTGTCACTTTAAGAATCCCTCTAACTCTTCCGTCCTGGATGCTCATTTCCTAGGAACAGTTTCAAAGTCATTGATAGCACTGCAGAGGTTGAGGTGAAAAACAAATGCTTTTACTCACCCATAACATACCCAAGTTCAACTTAGATTTCAGAAGCAGACATTTAAACAAAGTGCCAGTACCTTTTCAAAAAGTACATTGGTTGTATGCACTTCCAAGTCCCTGTGCTTCCTGGGAATTAGCCTACTTATTCTTTGTAGCTTTTTTGTCACTTATCTTAATAAGAGCTATAACAATAGAAAGTTTTTTCTAGTCTGAAGGTAGGAGAAACTACTGTAAGTAATCTTTCATAAAAACGGCTATCTATACGAAATTAGTAAAGCTGGGGTACTTCCTAGTTACAAATGTCCTCTGCTCAGTCAAACATCTGATTTTCTTTGATCTACACTTGAGAAGGTGTCAGGAATCATTTATTACCATAGAGAAAGAGCATGGGCAGGGCTGTTAGTTTCTATGCCTACCTTTGAGCAGTGTGTCTCCACTATGCAAAACCATACCAAGAAAAATGCTGTCACACACATTTTCAATTATTTTTTTTAGAAGAGACCTCCTCACCTCTGTTTTGTCTCTTCTTGATGACTTGCTGGCTGAAGAAATGTCAGGCTTAAATATCATCCGATCAGGCCAAATTAATGCCTGCTCTAACTCCACTAAAGTCTAAAAATTATACCAGTATAAAATTGTGTTGATTATGCATTAGATCCAGACCCTTCTCTGGCATCACAAAAGAGCTATAAAATCAGAAGATCCACATAAGATTGCCTTTGCCTCTGAGAATTCATCACATACAGCAATCATATTCTACACCAGGGGTCAGCAATCTTTCCAAAGCGGACTGCCAACATTTGACCTTTTGATCTCTATAGACTAAGTGCCGGCAATACTTTTCAAAGTCACTAATAGTCCTACTTACAACAGCTCCATTAATAAACAAATGAAGATTCAGAGCTTTACCATTTAGGTGGTGTTTGGTAGCATTAGCTGGTCTTTTGTTAATCCACAGGCAGCATGGCTTTGAGCAAGCTCCCGGATACATGGGGGAGGAGGGGTGGGTATGAGCTCCTGCTTCACATGCTGATGAAAATTGGTTTGCGTGACACTCTTGGAACCCATGCAGGGGGGCTGCAGACACCTGGTCTATACTTTAGCAACTTCCTCCTTTTGCAATGGCCCCTTGGAAGCTTAGGATCAGTTAGTCGTAAGTAGGACCAGCTTTGATGCTGCTCTGATTTTGTTGGGAACTGGCCCAGTCCCCAGAAAGCTCTGGGGCTTGAGGTGCACAAAGCACCATCCCTTGGTTTTGCATTTAATGCAGTTTGGACACATTGGAAGATCTAGACCTTGGCATTTAACGGGTGACTGAAATGAATATAACTTACAAGCTCAGCATAACATGCACCTTGCAGAGTTTGCTACAAATATTTCCTTCACAGGTGAGTGATTCACGGATTTGTAGATGACTCAGAGAATCTATACTCCAAGCCACACAGATCCCAAGAGCTGATAGAAATGGATGTTCTAGCCTCATTCCTATCTGGCAGCAGGGTTCCCCTACTAACCACACTACCTCTTGTCACTCCAGCCATGTCTACATTGTAACTCCTCTGCCACAAGGAGGAGACAGTATGGTGTGGGAATTAATTTTGCTCCTATTAGCATTAATTGGTACAGTTTTTTTCTGGTGGTATTTTTGCAGATGTCAGAAACAAATATAAGAGCAATGTGGCTGCTCTTGGTCTTGTCCCATTTCCCAGTGCTGGGAAGCCCTGGCTGATCAGAGCTAACTCTAGAGAAGCTCCTGTAGGATACTGAGAAGCAGAAGCCACTGATGTGCATCTGCTCCCCAGCATCGACTGTTTCTGGAGCTTTATGATTTTGTTTGACTTTAATTTGCTGCCTTTTATGGCTCATAGCTGATGGAAGCAAACACATTTTAATTAAAAAATGTTGGTGTTTTTATTTAATTCTCTCCTTCAGGTGCCAAAATATCACACTTCACACTACCTATTGCTTCCCTGTGCTGTAGCACTGTGTCTCCTAGAGACTGAACTGCTAAACTAGTAGGTAACAGTTCACTGGCACAGCCATCATTTCAATGAATTCAGCTGGCTCAGCTCTTTTTACGCAGAGTGTGCTTTCTATTTTTCTGACTGGCAGTGCATCCTCCCACATTATTTTTTAATCTGCAACTGGTGAAGGGCTGCTGAGCATGTGCAACTGTCATTTCCAAGCATGACATTTAGCACGATTCATAGTTTATTACCTCCATCTTACATGCCAGCAGGATTCTTGCTGCATTTATCTAGCATGATGTGAAGTTTCACTGTTATGGACAATGATGGCAGCAACAACAGAGCAAGGAAGGGGGACTGAAACTCCCAACATTTAGGACTATTTCAGTACTATGTACAGACTATTATCTGATGTAATTGCTGCTACACCTGACCCCAAAAGGCAATGAGCACTTGCAATTTCCATTGGCTTCAGTGAGAGTTGCGTGAGCTCAGCATGTTGCAGGATCAGACCCAATATTACCCCCCTGCTCTTCACAGCCCTGTTCAATCTTAGCTTCTTGTCTCTGGTGTTCACTGGCAGTCATTGAGACAGGAGGGGATGCACTTGCAAAGCTGCGCCTCACTGTAAGAGGTTGTTTTCATTTAGCTAGCCTAGTGGTACAAGAACAGACCTATACACTATAATAGATACAGCGTGTGTAAGTAATGACTGATAATGTTATCAAGGTCTTTGCTAGAATATAGGGATTAAAGCAACTCATTAAATATACAGGATTTTGCCTAGTCTAATGTTGTACTGCTTCTGGACAATCATTAAGCTACACAGAAGACATTATGAATAGTAACAGAGAGTAAGCCGTGCTAGTCTATACACTATCAAAACAAAAAGCAGTCAAGTAGCACTTTAAAGACTAGCAAAATAGTTTATTAGGTGAGCTTTCGTGGGACAGACCCACTTCTTCAGACCAGAACAGACTCAATGTTTAAGACACAGAGAACCACAAACAGTAAGCAAGGAGGACAAATCAGAAAAAGATAATCAAGGTGAGCAAATCAGAGAGTGGAGGGGTGGGGGGGAAGATCAAGAATTAGATTGAGTTAAGTATGCAGACGAGCCCCTATAGTGACTCAGAAAGTTCACATCATGATTTAAACCATGTGTTAATGTTCCGAATTTGAATATAAATGTCAGTTCGTCCACTTCCCTTTCTACAAAGGAGTGATAATTTCTTTTCAGTAAGACATATACCTTGAGGTCATTGACAGAATGGCCCATTCCATTAAAATGTTGACTAACTGGTTTGTGGATCTGGAGTGTTTTGATGTCTGTTTTGTGCCCGTTGACCCTTTGTCTAAGGGAGTTAGAAGTCTGTCCAATATACAAAGCATCTGGGCATTGTTGGCACATGATGGCATATCTGATGTTAGTAGAGGAGCATGAGAAAGTGCCCGTGATTCTGTGAGTAACCTGGTTAGGTCCAGTGATGGTATTTCCAGAGAAGATATGTGGACAAAGCTGGCAGCGGGCTTTGTTGCAGGGAAAGGTTCCAGGACTGGTGTTCCTGGGGTATAGACTGTGGCTGTTAGTAAGGATCCTCATGAGGTTGGGAGGTTGTCTGTAGGAGAGAACAGGTATGTCACCCAGGTCCTTCTGGAGTGTAGCATCCTGATTAAGAATAGGTTGTAGGTCTTTAATAATTTGTTGCAGTGGTCTGAGTTGGGGGCTGTAAGTGATGACCAGTGGTGTTCTGTTCTTGGCTTTTTTGGGCTGATCTTGGAGTAGCTGGTTTCTGGGTATTCGTCTGGCCCTGTCGATTTGTTTTTTTTACTTCTCCTGGTGGGTAATTCAGGTTTATGAATATTTGGTAAAGTTCTTGTAGTTTTTGGTCTCTGTCAGTTGGATCAGAGCAAATGCGATTATACCTAAGAGCTTGACTGTAAACAATGGATCTAGTCACGTGTGCAGGATGGAAACTAGAAGGGTGTAGATAAGTATAGCGATCAGTAGGTTTTCGGTACAGTGTGGTACTGATCAGTCCATCCTTGATTAGTACTGTAGTGTCCAGGAAATGTATCTCTTGTATGTTGTAATCGAGGCATAAGTTGATGGTGGGGTGTAGATTGTTAAAGTCTCTGTGGAATTCTTCTAGAGCCTCTGTACCATGGGTCCAAATCATAAAGATGTCATCAATGTATCTTAAGTAGAGGAGTGGTAATAGGGGACGAGATCTGAGGAATCGTTGTTCCAGGTCAGCCCTAAATATATTAGCATATTGTGGGGCCATGCGGGTGCCCATAGCAGTTCCACTAATCTGGAGGTATAAATTGTCCCCAAAACGGAAATGATTGTGTGTGAGAACAAAGTAACAGAGGTCAGACACCAGACTGGCTGTGGTGGCATCAGGGATGGTGTTCCTGATTGCTTGTAATCTGTCTTTATGTGGAATATTAGTGTACAGAGCCTCTACATCCACTGTGGCAAGGATGGCGTTGTCAGGAACTTTTCCGATGTTTTGTAATTTCCTCAGGAAGTCGGTGGTATCTCGGATATAGCTGGGAGCGTTGGTGGCATAGGGTTTGAGGAGGGAGTCCACGTAACTGGATAGTCCGGTGGTAAGGGTGCCAATACCTGAAATGATAGGGCGTCCAGGGTTTCCAGGTTTGTGGATTTTGGGAAGTAAATAGAATAATCCAGGCTGCGGCTCAGATGGTGTGTCTGAGTTAATGAGGTCCCGAGTAGCAGCAGGGAGTTCTTTCAGTAGTTGTTGTAATTTTCTTTGGAATTCCAAAGTGGGATCAGCGGAGAGAGGTCTGTAAAATGTGGTGTTGGAGAGTTGTCTGGCTGCCTCCTGTTCATAGTCTGACTTATTCAGGATGACAACAGCACCCCCTTTGTCAGCTGGTTTGATTATGATGTCTTGGTTATTTTTGAGACTCTGGACAGCATAGCGTTCAGCATAGTTGAGATTGTGTCTCATTTGGCATTGTTTGTGTATAATGTCAGAGTGAGCACGGTTGCGGAAGCACTGTACATAGAAGTCCAGTCTTTCACTATGACCCTCAAGGCCAGACGCATACCCAGAAACCAGCTACTCCAAGATCAGCCCAAAAAAGCCAAGAACAGAACACCACTGGTCATCACTTACAGCCCCCAACTCAGACCACTGCAACAAATTATTAAAGACCTACAACCTATTCTTAATCAGGATGCTACACTCCAGAAGGACCTGGGTGACATACCTGTTCTCTCCTACAGACAACCTCCCAACCTCATGAGGATCCTTACTAACAGCCACAGTCTATACCCCAGGAACACCAGTCCTGGAACCTTTCCCTGCAACAAAGCCCGCTGCCAGCTTTGTCCACATATCTTCTCTGGAAATACCATCACTGGACCTAACCAGGTTACTCACAGAATCACGGGCACTTTCTCATGCTCCTCTACTAACATCAGATATGCCATCATGTGCCAACAATGCCCAGATGCTTTGTATATTGGACAGACTTCTAACTCCCTTAGACAAAGGGTCAACGGGCACAAAACAGACATCAAAACACTCCAGATCCACAAACCAGTTAGTCAACATTTTAATGGAATGGGCCATTCTGTCAATGACCTCAAGGTATATGTCTTACTGAAAAGAAATTATCACTCCTTTGTAGAAAGGGAAGTAGACGAACTGACATTTATATTCAAATTCGGAACATTAACACATGGTTTAAATCATGATGTGAACTCTCTGAGTCACTATAGGGGCTCGTCTGCATACTTAACTCAATCTAATTCTTGATCTTCCCCCCCACCCCTCCACTCTCTGATTTGCTCACCTTGATTATCTTTTTCTGATTTGTCCTCCTTGCTTACTGTTTGTGGTTCTCTGTGTCTTAAACATTGAGTCTGTTCTGATCTGAAGAAGTGGGTCTGTCCCATGAAAGCTCACCTAATAAACTATTTTGCTAGTCTTTAAAGTGCTACTTGACTGCTTTTTGTTTTGATAGAAGACATTATGTTCTGTGAGAACTAGGATGACCCCTGAATGTCCTCTCCACATTCAGATTTTTAGACTAGTAGTTAGATATTACAGTAGTGGACACCACAACAGAATCTAAATTAGAATAGATTTGGTTTAAGAATAGCAAACAAACCACAGAGAAAAAAGCATAATTAATTGGGGCATGGAAGGACTTACTCATAGGGCAAGATTCCATGAGTTAAGCATGTTTAACCTTGAGAAAAGGTGATTTGGATCAAGCACCTAAGGGGGTAATACATGTAAGGAACGTAAGTGGGTAACACGCTCTAACAAACTAAGCAGGGCTTTCAGCCAGAAACTCCTAAGTATCAGGCTGGGATTTTTTTTTCTTAATAATTTGTTTACAGGCATCTAAGACTTCAAATCTGGTTGTCCAACAAAAAAAATGGCCCTTCCAGTTTTGAGGATGTGGTCTCATTCTCTCAAATGAAAATTTTGTTAGTCTAACTATGGATGAACAGCTTAAAAATATGAGAGATGGCTCTTATGGAAAAATAACTGCACCAATTGTTTACCCAGCAAAATAGACAGAGGACAGAGACATTTAGACATTCTGTTACCATTTATTCAATACTCAAAGTACACTTGCCTGCAAAAAAATCCAGCTCATCCATCTAATTTTTTTGACTATTAACATTTGATGGACATGCCTGTTTTGTTAAATATGTGTAATCAGCAAATACCTTCACAATGTACTAAAACCACTAGAAATGACATGTCAGGAATAGGATAAAGATGCTTGTTCTGTAGTACCGTAACACCCTATTAAATAGAGAGATCTGATTGTATTACACTGTGCTGTTTCTCTAAACAAAATCTCCCTGTTGTAATTAGCATTGTATTGTCTTTATTGTATTGTAATTACTATAGTATTGTAGTATAGTATTTATGTAGCTAGGATTTGTACACCTGCTAAAATGTTCTAAATAAAGACAGCTAAAAAGAAAAAAAGAAATCTTGCTGTTGCTGGGACTGTCTAAGGGCATTTCTCTGCACTCATTTTTGGACCAGCACATTAGGATTTCTCACTTAGGGCCCAAGTCTCATCACATCAAAGTTAATGGCAAATCTGACATACATTGTTTTCTGTGATACAGGGTTGGGCCCTATGAAAATCAAATCATTTCTTAGAAATGGCAAACCAAGGTTGTAAGGAAAAAAACAGATACTATTTTTAAAATTGTGTTGTTTTTTTTAACCCACCAAGATAGATCCTAGCACTCTCTGGCCTGTCTGCTTCTTGTCTGAATCACTCCCGCGATGATGGCCAATGACCAATTATGTGTATTCATACTTCAGAGACAAGTTGGGACTTAAGAGATGTGTATGTCTCATGCTGGCCTCCTAAATGGAGCTCATTGTGAAACTCTTACAGCCCTAAGTAGTTATCTGCCCAGCTTCCTGCACAAGTCGCTCCACACTTTTGGTACAACTAATGCTTGTCATAATTAAATTTCTTACTCAGTGCTTTGTTGTCAAACTCGTTTTCCCTAGAGCAGGCGTGTCCAACCTGTGGGCCGCATGCGGCCCTGGACAGCTAGTAATGCGGCCCCACAAGATCATAAACTTTTAACATTATTATGTGATTTATATACATTAACTATATTATATATTTTATATGCGGCCCAAGACAATTCCTCTTCACTCAATGCGGCCCAGGCAAGCCAAAAGGTTGGACACCCATGCCCTACAGGCATTTCTGGCACTTTTGTCAATGAATTACTTTTCACAAACACAATAACATCTTTAAACAGAGTTTCCAAC
This sequence comes from Carettochelys insculpta, assembly GCF_033958435.1. Lineage (NCBI taxonomy): Eukaryota > Metazoa > Chordata > Testudines > Carettochelyidae > Carettochelys > Carettochelys insculpta. The sequence goes on from NC_134155.1 coordinate 11,630,076, forward strand.
TCTAGCCAAAATGGAAGATATATCTTTCAGTTGTTCTCCAGATCATTTCTTTAATGAGTTCTCTACATCTCTCTCTTCAGTGTCACAAATCTGTAAAATGGTCGAATTGTATATCAAGAATCTATGTTGGGAGAACTCCCTTTGCAACCAAAGAGATCAGACATACTGTTCATATTTACATAATTCTCATTCTCCGACTTGTCAGATTCTATTTCTTGGTTGTTTTTGGTTTTTCCAAACACCTCCTTAAAAGGGAAACCTAATTTTTAAAACACAGAAAAAAGTGCAGTTCAATAAATGCTACTATTTGGAAGTGTACTCTATGTTGGATGTCTTCAATCAATACGTTTGACATCAATAAATCCTATACTTTGTAACCCATCAGAAAATTCAGTAAAGATTTTGCATTGTCTTGTACTGTAAAATGTCAAAAATTATCTAATTTAACAGAGCTTTCACATAGCCTGTTTAATGAAAAAAATGCCATACAAGATAAAGAAATGACTACAGATAACATCAGGAAGCCTGAAAATGGGGACAGAGAAATTTCTCTAAGCCAAATGGAATCCCACTGGGATTCTATAAATGAACCCAAGAGGAGCTGATTCCCATTTCTGAAAAATTATTAGACCTGCCTCACAATCAGACACTTCCAAATCAAGACTCTCTTTATGTATTATAACAATTTCCAACCAAGGATGTCAATATACTTTTACAAATAGTAATTAATTATGTCTAATCACAATACCCCACTGTCACTTTTATAATGTTAGTGTCAAATACTGTTTCTTGTTATAGCTCGGCATTACCACTGGACAAATCACAAGGAGGATCAGTATTAAGAATAGGGTTAAAATTCCGGTGTTCCTAGTGCTCATTTTTCTACTGATACCACCACATTATGCTTTTCTCAGTTTATTCAATAATGTTTTGAACACATATATATTGAAACTATCTGAGACTTTCTCACTAATACCCACCTAACAATGCTTATAAACTGAAACTATACAATAAAAAATTCTAATTATTGTCTGCCATTGCTTGTAGCTATACCGGAAAGCAGAGAATACAATTTAGAAAGGAGAAATTCATCTTTGCAATCAATACAAAGGGTTAATCCAAAAGTTATTCTACCATAGCCAAAAAGATTGCATATTTTAATGAGTCTCTGAATAATTACATATACTGAGGTAGTAAGGTTATTGGTCATGGCAGTTCCTAACATAAACAATGACATTTCAGGACTTGATTCTGAGCAAGCAATTGAACCAGTAGATTGTGCATTTGTGTTAAAGCCCTCCTATAAAAAATGAAGTAGACCAGTTAGTTAATGGGTCAGTCGATTGCAGTTGAAGTCAATGGGAGTTTTGTCTCTGATTCCTAAAAGAACTGTTCAACCGTTTGTTAATTTATATATTTATTTCTGGCCCTGTCTATCAAAGCATGGAAACAAACTTGCTTTTATAAACATGAACTAATAACTTTAAACCTTTTTGCAGGTGAGGAAAGTGAGGTACAAAGATGTTAAAAGACTTGCCCAAAGTAATACCAAGAGCAGATCAAGGCATGGAACCCCAGCTCGTGCTTACCGTACTCTTCCACATTTTAATTACGAGCCAATACTCCCAAACTTGAATATCTGATCCTGCATTTCTGTTCTCCAGTGGCATTCAATAGCATTGCTCCCATTTCCTATTGTTATTTACTTGAGTAACAGAAAGTTTGGTTTGAACTAGAGGAATTACAATGAAATTTTTATTGCCGCTAACTTTGATAGTCCCTGCCCTTGAATTGTTAGATCCATGAGGTATAGTGGCTTTTACCACCTCTGTAAATATATAAGTAAACCTAGAAAATTAGGAAAATCTTGTCGCTCACTAACAAAGGTCTAAAGTGCTTTTTCTATCCATTTAAAGTGCTAGACCTGAAAGCAACATACCAAGGGAGTCAACTACTCTCTTTCTTCACAATGCCACTCAAGTTATGAGCCTATTTTCAATAAAGTCCCAGACTATTTACATAGCTAGAAAAACATGCCTTTATCAAGATTTTCACATTCAAAAAATGTAACAAAGACTTCTTTGTTTGTTTTTTTCTCCTCCAATTTCCATTCCTATAAGACTTTTTGTAATATGCTAAATCTAATGCTGGGAAAATGTATCTGGAGGATGAGAGAATTACAATAAACATAAGCCAATAATTCCCCCAGTTGCCCTAGGAGAAATATTTCTGTAATAGACTTTAAGACTTCTTATCTCTATTTCTGTCTCTCCCAGGCAGCCAACTTTAGTTCCTCCATACCCTTCTTTTATTTGTAATAAGCCCCATTCCCATTGCTGTTATCATTCTGATGGTAAATTACCAAGACTAGCTATTTCTCCTCCCCGCTGACTTTTTACTCCATAGATTTTCTTCAGAAACAATGGCTTAAAGTGCTTGGATTTTTTTTTCCTTTACAATTTTCAATTCATTTGATTAAAAAGTACCTACAATGATGGCTGGTGTCTCAGAGAAACCCTCTTTTAGCCTGTTTTCGGCAATATTATATTAATTAGAACTGTTCTCTAGAGATTCAAACTCAAATGAAAAAAACTTACCTAAGCATACTGCTGCTTGTTCACTGGATACACTATGAAGAATGGTCACATTCCACCAAAGTATGTAATTTGTACTTCCAGTAGTTTGCTATTCAAATAGCAGCATAGCTAATTAGCATTTTAATATTCAGGAATCTTAATTTTAAGGTGGTGCCAAATGTATAATTTCATTAGTGTGAGCAAGTATTTGTGCATGGTTTGTACTTGGTATTTTCGTATGTTTGTGAATCTTAATACAGGTTGAACCTCTCTAGTCTGGCACTCTTGGGACCTGACTGATGACATATGAGAGAATTTGCCAGACCACAGGGTGGCAATATTGTTTAGCAGCATTACCAATACATCCACTGCTTCCTGGGCTCAAAGACATTTAGGGGTAAATTAGACTAAATAACAGCACAGAACACTGAGAGCCAGGACTAGTGGCTGTAAACTTCAAAGGACCATGGAAAACTTGGCCACACCCATGTGAAGTTGTTGTCCAGTTAACTACAATCATGCTGGATTACAGATAATGCCAAACAAGAGAGTGCCAGACTGGAGAGGTTCAACCTCTATATCGTGCATCACCTAAGCTCTTGGCAGACAAGACATTCTCACATGCTATCCCCCTAGATGCTTCATCTTGATTAAAAGGAAGAATAGCCAAATCTGAACCATTTTAAAAAATGTTGACAACCCTCTGCCACACAGAAAGGAAGTGAATGCTTTTTGCATATTTTAAACAGCTGTAACAGCTGCTAGTCAGGCCCACAATACTCATGTCAGAAGTAGAAGAGAACTGAATAAATATCTAGGCAGACTGTATTCATGAGTTTTCAGATCTGAAGCTTCAGTTTGGGTCCATTTCTTTTTAAAAGTATACAAAATCTTTCCTGAAGTGATCAATCAACATGATATTTATGATACTGTTTTCCAAAGAAATCACTTCCAAAATACTATCCTTTATTTTCTACATTTTGTAGATTCCTAATGTTTTAATTGCTTATCAACATTTTACCATTAGAAGCGAGTGCCTTTGCTAAACAACAATAGATGACATTCAAGGTCATTGAGTTTTAAGGTAAATGAAAGGGCATTAATTTTCTCCTTTCTCAGGCAATAAATATTTGTACTTGTGACAATTAGGTGATAAAAAAAGGTTAGAAACTGCCACTTGGGTTAGCTACTCACCAGGTTGCATAAAGATCTTAGTGTCGGCCATGTGAATTTCCTCATTATGTTACTAATGACTTCAGCTGTGAAGCTCACTTTCCTCCTGGGCTAGAAGCAATTTAGTCTTTATGCCAGCTATGACCTGTACTGCTTCTGAGAAGAGTAAGAAAGATGTTTATGTCAAGAATATATATTGCAATTCTGAAAAGTTTATTATTATCTATCGGTCTACTCTATTGCAATAGTGGATATAGTTTAAATTTTATGCAACATTGTTCAACAAATACAAGTTATTTCTACATAAACAAGATGTCCTTGACTGTTTTACTAGCAATGCTTTAGATTATTGAATTATATTTATTCAGTTTTCAGTTTTCTCATTTCACTCAGACAAAGCATTGAAACTAAGTTAACCAGTTTAACTCCTGATCAATTTTTCTTTCTGGGTCTCCTGAGCTAGCATTACATTGGTCTTTCTGGGAATGACTGGAAGACTAACCTTTTCAGGGCAGGGATCACGTCCACTTCTGTTTGTAGAATGGCTAGCATTGTGGTCCTCTGCTTTAAACATGATTGCTAATAGCCAGGTCTAGTGGGCAGAGTGACCACCCACTGACCCATAGGCAGAGGCACCCCTCTGGGAGCTGTTTTTGGCACAGCTTAATACCTTCCTGTCACATGACCAGAACCTAGGAGACAGGACCAGGAATATAAAAACCCAGCCTGAGGGCACAGCCTGTCTCCAGCCTTCAGAGGAACCAGAGCTCTGCCCAGCGTTCCCTGTCTGGGAGACTGAGGGTTGGCCCGGACCACCAGGAGCACTTTACCTGGAAGACCAGCTTGGGTTGCCAGTCATGCTTGACCCAGAAGACCGGCCCAAATGCCCACACTGACCTACGCCTATTGACTGGCTGGGACCTCTGGACCTGCAAGTTGCTGAGAACTGTCTCAGATCACCTGGACTCCAGCTGGACCTGGACACCCTTGAATCCCTCAGAGACCAGCCTGACACTCAGGCATGTACTGGTGGGGGAGAAGGGAAGTGGCCCAGGGGTTAGTGAGGGCTGTTAAGGACCTCAAGTCAACATATTGCGGTGTGGATCCCCACTGACCATCATGACAGGCTGCTCTGCCGTGAGCAGGGCCATGGGCCATGACACAATGGAGTGAGCAGGCCTGTGACCCTCTTCCACCACCCTTCTATCTGGTGGCAGTCTCCCCCTCTCTGCTACCACAGGCAAATTGCCTGCACTCCTCCTGAACAAGGAGACAGACTGTTTGCTATAAGTTACCTGGTTATGCCTGTATGTGTTTGTTGTCCCTCCCTGACTTAGCACCAAGGCCTCTGGAACTTTGCTTCCAGCCTGAACTAACGCTTAGGCACCTGAACTTAGAAACTGTTAAGTGGGTTGTTCACTGCCCCACTCTGAACCAGGGCCAGGGTACTCTGAACTGTTGTATTTTTGGTATTTGCTGCCCTCCCCTGACCAAGGCCTTCAAACTCACTGGGTATTGGCTGTTGCCCTGCACTGACCTAGGGCAGGGCTCCTGAACTAATTGTTTGTTTGCTGCTCCCCATGACTTACTGCTAGGACCCTGGATCTGGGTTTCTTTACATGTCATCCACCTGAAGCAAGGCTGGTCCTCTAGACTGTTGCCTCTTGCCCAGCTGTAAATCAAGGCCAGGTTTATTGCACTATTGACTTGGCGGGGTTTGTTTTAGTATCTGCAGTAGTGGGGTGCAGTGGCTTCCCACTGACCCTGAGGTAGAGAAACACCTCTGTGAAGCAAAACCGAGTACACCCATCTTGCCAACTCAACAATAACAAATTAGTGTGGAAAGTCTACTGGAGGACAGAAACAGAGAGGAAGCCGTGCTAGTCTATACACTATCAAAACAAAAAGCAGTCAAGTAGCACTTTAAAGACTAGCAAAATAGTTTATTAGGTGAGCTTTCGTGGTCTGAAGAAGTGGGTCTGTCCCATGAAAGCTCACCTAATAAACTATTTTGCTAGTCTTTAAAGTGCCACTTGACTGCTTTTTGTTTTGATGGAGGAAAGAAATTTCAGTTTGACATCAGATTTCAGATTCCGAAAGAACATGAAGAATAAAATAAAAGATAATAAAAATTAAGAAAAAGAACTTGACAACTTTTAATAACTGAGTGAACTGCAATGTGTTGGAATTGAAAAGTAATTTTTAAAACTGAAACTATATTTTTCTGAATAATTACATAAAATTGAAGCATTTGCATTTAATTTCACCTGCATTGTTTTATTACTTCTATGAAAGGAAGCCACTGAAATTAATTTACAAGACATTTTGGATAGTAGCAGTAGCAACACACACACACGTGACAAGTTAGTGTAATTGACAATGTGAGTTAAAGAATGAAACACCACTGTATTTTAATGATGTCTTACACTCAGTCAATAGAAAGACATCCTACAGGAAAAAAAAACTATATGTCTTCTTTTAAAATTGGATTCATTACAGAGAAAACAACTATGACTAAAGGTAAATCTTACGCTATTGTCTACACTATGAAATAAAGTCAAAAGTCAACTTTTTACTGCTAGATTTTATAAAGTCAATGATGAGCATCCATAAATGTTCAAAAAGGTCACATAGCGTCTCCATTACCTTACCTATGTTCGACTGCATCAGCAATACGTTGTGGGTGCCTATCCCACAGTGCCTGTTGCCTGGTTGCATTCTGGGTTTTTGTGACAAAAATGAGAGAAAATGTGCTGCAAGTGCTCGTGGGTGTTGGATGTCATCATCCCAGAGTGCAAAGCACCCACCTGCCCCGCTGCTGGAAAACAAGTGACTGGCTCAAAGAATTTCACATTATTTTTGGGTCCGTTTTTCCAAATCCTGCCCCTGGCTCACACTACTACACGGCGCTAGTATGGATCCTGAACAGCTTCTAGCCGTTGTAAATGTGCTATGGCTACTTCCCGAAGTGTTATGCAATATTTAATTAGACAAAGGCAGCAGGAAGGTGATGTGGATGATTCAGATGATGATATAGAAGAACAGGAAGACAGAGCTGCTGACTTCCCTGGACGCATTGCTTACAATGGAGTGCCATTTCTGGAGATGTGAAACCAGCATACATTGGTGGGACCCACATCATTTTGGGGGTATGGGACAACTAGCAGTGGCTGAAGAACTTCCACATGGGCAAAGCCACTTTCCTGGAACTTTGTGATTTACTGTCCCCCACCCTGCAGCGCAGCAATACCAGAACGAGACCTGCTTTGACAGCTCACAAGCAAGTAGCATTTGTTCTGTAGAAGTTTGCAATGCCTGACAGCTAACAGTCAGTGGCAATGAGATATCAATTTGGGGTGGGCAGATTTACAGTGGGCAATGCAATGATGCAGACAGCTGATGCAATTTGTGACTGTCTGATGCAAAAAAGACCACGACTCTGGGAAACGTGCAGCACATAGTGGACGGCTTTGCTGCCATGCGGTTTCCTAACTGCTGTGGGGTGATAGATGGAATGGACATCTCCCATCATGGCGGACCACTTGGCTTTAGAGTATATAAACTGCAAGGGGTAATTCTCCATGATGTTGCAGGTATTAGTGGATCGCAAAGGTTGTTTCACTGATATCTATGTGGGATGGTCAGAAAAGGTGCATGACGCATGCACCTTTAGAAATTAAGGTCTATACAGAAGCTCCTGGATGGGACTTTCTTCTAAGACCCAAAAATCAAGATTGATGACATGGCGATGTCCACAGTGATACTGGGTGACTCTGCTTACCCTCTGCTCCCTTGGCTCATGAAGCCATACACAATCACCCTGGACAGCAGCAAGCAGTTCTTCAACTACAGGCTGAACAAGCGCGGAACGGCGGTGGAATGCGCCTTTGGCTGTTTAAAAGCCAGATTCAGGTGCCTTTTGTCCCATTTGGACCTTTCCAAACCAACATCCCCACCATGGTTGCAGCGTGCTGTATTCTCCATAACATTTGCAAGTCAGGGGGTGAAATTTCATGCCAGCCTGGGATGCATGAGCAGTCCTTATGCATAGCTGGACACAAGTGAATTCACCAATGCACATATAGAAGCAACAGCAATCAGGGAGGCTTTGAAAAATAAGTTTATGAATGAATAGACAGCCATATGAATCTGCTGCATTCAACTATTATGATACCATTCCAACCCCCCACAATGATGTGTGTTTGACCTTTTTGAAACCACCTCCATCTGCACCCCACACTATGGGAACAAATACATGACACTGTGGTTTTCACACAGACGTTCTTCTTATGTATGGGGGAAGGGTTAAGGGGCATGAAAATGAAGGGAATCCTGGTGTCACATGTGGTAGAATAGCCTTTTGCAGTGTGGAGAGAGGTCCTAGGGGTAGAGCATGAGACTGTCCTTGGCCTCCCCCTTGCCCCCATGCATTTGGGGACCCTGATGGTGGAGGGTTGAGCCATATCAAGGGGAGACCGGGCAACAGGGAGAGGAGGCTGCATAATGAGTCCTGTGGTGGGTGTTCCTCTGCAGGTCCAGCATTGAACACAGGATCTCAGTTTGCTCCCTGACAGCTGTCAGCAGCTCTGCCAAGTCCCCTTTCCTGGACTGGAGCATGCTTTGGCAACACTGCAGCATGCTCTGTCACTACTGCTGTGTTCACTTTCAGTCAGCAGAGGCTCTAGCTTGTTCCCTGTCAGCCTTCTCAAGCTTCTGCAGGATGAGGTCCTTTTTGGATCTTTTCTTTCACCCCATCGCAGCAACTTTGTCTCCCCCACTCACACTGCCTGTTGAAGATAATGAAGGTCAAAATTTAGATAAAATTTTTAAATGTGACACAAAGTGCTTACCCATAGAATAACTGGGTCTTTGTTTGACAATCACTGCGATTTTTGTTTTCCAAGGCCACTTTTGGCTTCTTAAGGATGACCATGAATCAACGTCTGAAGAACAGAAGCTATAAGTCATCCAGACCATTACATTGTGGACATGGTAAGATCTTGTCGGCTTAAGGTTGGTTGGTGGGCATTTGAAACAAAGGCTTGTAAACTGTAAAGAAATGGGGGAAAATCCTTCTTGGCAGCTCATAGCAGGCTATGGGGAGTCATCCCTGTAAACTGTAAAGTGCAGAAAAAAATCTTCTTGGCGGCTCATAGTGGGATGGGGAGTCATCCCTATAAAATGTAAAGCATGGAAAAAAAAACTCTCAGTGGCTCCTTATACATCCTGTTGAGGGAAAAAGCCAGCAGCATGGTGGGAGGGAAGAGAGTCAGCAGAGCCCACCAGCCACATCATGTGGCAGAGCAGTCCTGGGAAATTTAAATGGCCAGGGAGCAGTGCGATAATTTAAGGGGCCAAACTCTAATGAAACTTCTCATGCTGCTTCTAGGTTGCAAAAAGAGACATCTGCCTCCTAAGAATAACAAAGAGTGAAAAAAGAAAATGTACTCATACTGTGTGAGCACAGGGTTGGAAAATTTGCCAGAAAGCTGTGCAGTGCCACAATACCAGATTACTTATTCGCTGCCTGGCATGGCAAGGTGTGCTATCATGGAAGCCACAATAAATCAGGCCTCCCCAAAAACCTTGTGTGAACAATAAAAGAGTAACTGGTTGAGATCTTTATGGAGCTCTCCAAAAGGGATAAGTGGTCCATCCCCAGAAATACCAACAAGCTGTTCTAAGGGGCATAGCTCCAACCTGCCTGACCCCCAACCTGCTTATAACAGTGTAAAAAATGTGCTCCGCAGAAGTAAACCTATACCCCAACCCAGACGCAATCCGCTTGCAGCATTCTAAAAATTATACTCACCAGAAGAGCCCACTCCACCATTTCTGGAACATCAGGTCTCAGTGAGGAGACTGGCTCCAGGGTGATGACGAGCTGTGGGCTGGCAGGATCAGCTTCCTTGGGTGCCCGCTGACTGTTGAGTCCCCCTATTCATCTGCCTCTGCCTCCTGCTCCCCCTCTTAGCTCCCAGCAGAGTCCTTAGAATAGTGTCCTGAAGACTCCCTGTGGAGCATGGTTGGGTCCTTCCCAAGAATAGTGTCCAGTTGCTCATAGTAGCCACGTCTTGGGAGATGACCCAGATCCACTGTTGGCTTCTCTCACTTTGTGATAGCTCTGCCTGAATTCCTTTATTTTGACTCAGCATTGCTGAGCATCCCGTGTGTACCCTTTCTCAGTCATGCTCTGCAAAATCTTCTCATAAATGTCCGCATTTTGCTTGCTGATTTGCAGTCTGCTCATCACAGATTCTTCTCCCTGAACAGAAGTGAGATCCAGGCTCTCGTTATGGCTCCATAGTGGAGCTCTTTTGTGACCCTGAGAACTCAGATCAAAAGAACTCTAAGTAGTAATGATGGCCAGATGTAATGGCTAGATGCAATGAGATGGCTCCTGAGATGGGCTCCTGACGTGTGCTATCCATGCTGGTCAAAAGAAAATTAATTCAAATCCCTGGGCTTCCTGTTACCTACTTCCTGTGCACCTGGAGAGCAGCAGTGGGGTGAAAGTAGCCAGAACAGACACCTGTGGGTAGGATACCTGTGGAGGTCGATAAAACTGATTTGAAGTAACGCTGTTTCCACACTAGCATTAATTCAACTGCCCCACTGCCTTGTGGGTTATCCTGGGAAGGAGCAAGGCTAAGGGAGTAAACCCTGACAGAAAATCTGGAGGGGAGTCCTAAGGCGGTTCTGTGCCAACTTCTGGCATTGACCTGGCAACTCCTGCTGCTGAGCTGGTACCAGACGTACAGGTTATCCACTCCTTTGGACTATATCAGTAAAGCCGAGAGGGGGACACTGGCGTCTGGGCAGCCCAGGGTCCCAAAAAAAATTGCCCAGCTCGTGCCTGGAGAGGTACTCCAGCATTGCTTAACAGCGTTGAACCAACAACGGGAGGTAACAGATACCAGTTATAAGCTCTTGCTCGAATGGTGTAGAGAAGGAGTGCCAGGGGTTGCCTTTGATGGTGGGAGAGATCATCGCATCTCACTGGACGGTAATCACCCGCCTCAAGCTGGGCAGCCCCAGCCAGTAGGGTACTGTCCCGCCACAGTTCACCTGCCTCACTGGGTGTGTGAGGCTTAAGGTTCCCAAACCTGATAAGTGACTGAAATTTCAGCACCAGACAAACCAATAAGAAAATCAACAAGAAAAGGAAACCATCAAAGTTTTAAGCTTGCTTGCTGGAATGTGCAGACCATGCTGACCAGTTTGACTGAAGAGCTTCAGGACATCAGCGACACCTGAAAGACCGCTGTCATCAATGAGGAACTGAAGAGGCTCCAAGTTGACATTGCTGCTCTGCAAGAGACGCAACTCGCAGATTCGGGATCTCTAAAGGAAGAGGGCTACATCTTTTTCTGGCAGGGTAAAGCCCAAGAAGAACCCAGGGAGCATGGTGTTGGCTTTGCCATCAGAAACACCCCTCTACAAATGGTGGAATTAGTCATGAGCGGATCAGAAAGACTCCTTCAGGTCATACTTCAAACTTGCGCCAGTCCTGTCTGCCTGATCAGCACTTACGGTCCAAACCTATACGCCACACCAGAAGTAAAAGACAAGTTCTATGACGTGCTTAGTGCTGCGATAGTGCAAATACCTGCTCGCGAACAACTGTACATTTTGGGTGACTTCAATGCAAGAGTTGGAGCCAATCGTGACTCATGGCCTTCCTGCTTAGGCCACTTCAGTGTGGGAAAAATGAATGAAAACGGATAGCGTCTTCTCGAACTTTGCACGTGCCACAATCTGTGCATCACAAACACATTTTTCCAAACCAAGCCACAGCACAGAGTATCATAGAGACACCCACGCTCGAAAAACTGTCATCAACTAGACATGGTCATCACTAGACATGATAACCGCAGAAACGTCCTTCTGACACGCAGCTATCATAGTGCCGACTGCGATACAGATCACTCGCTAGCTTGCTCCAAACTCAAAGTGAGACCCAAGAAGCTGTACCACTCTAAACCAACTGGAAGGCCTCGCATTGATGCCAGAAAGACGGCAAACTCAGAGAGAGCCGAAAAGTTCAGAGACCCTTGAGGAGAATCTGTGCAGGAGCCATGGGGGTGCCGATGTGACATCCAGATGGCAGCATCTGAGGGATACAATTTACAACGTGGCTTTGTCGGTGTTTGGAAGAAAAGCTAGAAACACAAATGACTGGTTCGAAACTAACTCCAATGAGATGATTCCAGACATCGAAAAGAAGCGCATTGCACTCCTGGACCACAAACACTCACCGAGCCAGAGTACCCTGCAAGCACTCAGAGCAGCCAGAAAAACAGTACAGCAGACAGCCAGGCGCTGTGCCAACAACTACTGGCTCGAGGTATGAAGCAGCATCCAGACCAGTGCTGACTCGGGTAATCTCAGGGGAATGTACAAGGGCATCAAGAAGGCATTAGGACCCACCCAGAACAAGATGGCACCTCTGAAATCCAAATCTGGTGAAGTCATCACTGACAAAGCCAAACAGATGGAGCGCTGGGTCGAGCACTACTCACAGCTGTACTCACGCGAGAACATTGTGGTTGATACAGCCCTCAATGCCTCTGAGCTCCTACCAGTAATGGACGAACTGGATCAGGAACCAACTGTGGACGAACTGAAGAAAGCAATCGACAGCATTGCAGTAGGTAAGGCCCCAGGCCAGGATGGTATACCACCAGAGGTAATCAAGTGTGCCACAGACACCCTCCTGGAACCCCTACATGAGCTACTGTTCCTGTGCTGGAGAAAGGGAGAGGTTCCACAGGATATGCATGATGCTAACATTGTAACCTTGTATAAGAACAAAGGAGACAGAAACGACTGCAACAATTACCATGGAATCTCCCTCCTAAGCATCACTGGTAAACTGTTCACTCATGTCATCCTTGGCAGACTCCAGAAGATTGCTGAGAGGGTGTATCCCGAATCACAGTGCGGATTCTGCACAGAGAGATCTACCATTGACATGGTCTTCTCTCTGAGGCAGCTGCAGGAGAAATGCAGGGAGCAGAGGAAGCCACTCTACAAAGCCTTCATCGATCTCTGACCAAGGCTTTCGACTTGGTCAGCAGGGATGGACTGTTCAAACTGCTCCACAAGATAGGCTGTCCACCACAGTTACTCAAGATGATCCAGTCTTTCCACGAAGACATGAGAGGAACCATCCAATATGACGGCACATTATTGGATGTTTTCAGCATCAGGAGCGGTGTCAAACAAGGATGTGTCCTTGCTCCGACATTGTTCGGGATCTTCTTCGCACTCCTCCTGAAGCACCTCTTTGGATCTTCAACAGAGGGCATCTTTTTGCACACGAGATCTGATGGGAAACTGTTTAATCTTGCAAGGCTGAAAGCTAAGTCTAAGGTGCGGGAAGTCCTCATCAGAGATACGCTGTTCGCAGATGACGCTGCTGTAGTGTCACACACAGAAGACCAGTTTCAGAAACTGCTGGATCAGTTCTCCAAAGCATGCAAGGACTTCGAGCTTTCCATCAGCCTAAAGAAGACAAACGTACTTGGTAAGGACGTTGCTGAACCTCCATCAATCAGCACTGACACCTATTCGTTAGAGGTCATCCACGAGTTCGTTTACCTTGGGTCTAACATCACTGACACCCTGTCATTGGAGACTGAGCTAAATAGGAGGATCGGAAAAGCAGCCACAACTCTGTCCAGACTCAGCCAGAGAGTGTGGAATAACATCAAGTTGTACACCCACACCAAAATGCAAGTCTACAGAGCCTGCATCCTCAGCACCCTCCTCTACGGCAGCGAGTCTTGGACCCTGTATGCCCGCCAGGAAAAGAGGCTGAACGTCTTCCACTTGCGTTGCCTCAGGAACATCCTTGGAATATCATGGAAGGATAGAGTGCCCAACACCGCCGTCCTTGAGCAAGCTGGCATCCCAGCCATGCACACCGTCCTCCGGCAGCGGCAGCTCGCTGGCTTGGCCACGTCCACAGGATGAATGATGGAAGGATTCCAAAAGACATCCTGTATGGCGAGCTAGCCTCTGGCAAAAGACCTCCCGGATGCCCCCAACTGCGCTACAAAGATGTTTGCAAGAGGGACCTCAGGGAGGTAGACATAGAGCCGGACAGCTGGGAGGAGCTGGCAGACAATCGCAGCAGATGGAGGCAGGAACTACACAAGGGCCTTCAGAAGGGTGAGATGAGGATCAGACAGCTAGCAGAGGAGAAGTGAGCCCACAGAAAGCACAGTAAGGACTTGCCAGACACCCACTACACATGCAACAGATGCAGCAAGGACTGTCTCTCTCATGTGGGCCTTCACGGTCACAGTCAACGCTGCAAATGATGATCCCAAATGGATCTATGAAGGGCGCGATCCATAGTCTACGTAGACTGAAGGATGCCTACTACTACTACTATTATCTCGACCTTTTAAATTTGAACTTGGTGTTTCACTGCATCAGAAGTGAGAAAGCTGACCTTAGGCTCCTCTTAAAATTGACCTAATAGTATTTGCAAAATTGTAAAATTGAGCTAAGTGCCTTAAAATCAACGGTAGTCAGGGGGGTAGCCATGTTAGTCTGGATCTGCAAAAGCATCTGCATCTGAAGGAGTGGGTCTTTGGCCACGAAAACTTATGCTCATACATTTCTGTTAGTCTATAAGGTGCCACAGGACCCCTTATTGCTTTTGTATTCTGTAGTGCAGACATAGCCCTAGAAGGATATGAAAAGGATTTTTAAGAAAGGGAGTGGGGAGAACAACTTGGAAGGCAATTTAGTCCAAATCTTGGATAACTACAGATTAACAATAATGTGATATTTGCCTGTGCCTTCGCCACCTTTAACTCTATTATCTCACACTAACATGCTTTGGACCACGTGCCTCCAAAACTTTTTACTAGTAAGTGCTACAGTAGCTTCTTTCTTATTACACAAACTAATGATGTATCCGTACACTTTGTTTATAACCATCTGGCCAAGCTGCTTTTCTTCACCTCTTTCTGACTAAAATGATTTATAATTTGTAATCATGTTAAATGTGTATGTGTGATTGAAAAAGTATCAGCAAAACAAAAGGAACACTTGTACTTCAGTATCCAGCTTGTTCTCTTGTTATTCAGAAAGCTCAGATTACATTGAACTTCACTTGTCATGAAATTGGAGATATTATGCTAGGATTACAGAATTATCTATCCAGACATTGGATGTCTGATTTTTAAACAAGATAGCTCCATAATTGAGTGACTTTTATAATGCAAATCAGATACCTGTGCCCACAAATGACCTTAATTAGCCATTTGAGCCTATGATTACCTAATTTACATCTACATCCATACTATTTGCATGCCCAAATTTCCAGAACAATTGTACATATATTGTACAAGCAGAGCCGAATGCCTAACTAGTTTAGAAATCAGTGTGTGCATGCACATGCGCATGTATGTGGTTTTACTGTGTTTTTTTTTAACAAAGCTTTGCGTGTCACTCATAGTTTTTATTTTATTAAACTAAACATTTTTAAGGCGGTAGGAATACTTTTGGAAATATGTAATGGAAGATTTTAATTTTTAATTATGTATTAGAATTACAGACTAATGCCTCCTCACAAACGTGTAGTAATTTGCCTATATGGGGGGGTATGTTACAGCATTGCTTTAAAATGGGAAGACATGAGCTTGTAATGGGCAGTGTGCCTTAATGCATCGAAAGAAATGGAAGTGCATGTAAATATGAAATCTACTTTTTTGTTGGAACATATTAGCAGGAATGCTATTTCAGGCAATGTTTAAGTATAAAACACAGGTTATTTTTATTGGTTTGGTAGGCCATTGAAAAATATTGATACTAAATTGATGTAATTGCCCCAGTGTGCCTTGGAACTGTGTTTCATTGGAGTGTGTTATGCTACTATTGAAAAGGTTGGGAACCACTGCTCTAGAAAGATGTCTGAACATGAAATGTGAATTTCTTAAAGTATGGAAATAAATGTCCACAGCTTATACTAAACCTGAAAAGCTTTGTCAAGGACATTATGTTTGCTTCCGGGTCTTAAGTGTCACCAGTAAACACATAGAAATACTTACAACACTTGTAGGTATGACATTTCACAGTACTGCTGTCAAAGAAGGTTGAACTTGGCAATTTAGCAGAAAAGAGCCCAACAGCACTACAGTACAAAGGAGACAGCAGATAAATGGTGACTCACCAGATGAGCCAGATTTACAAGTGCTAAATAAAGCTGTATTTCAAAGGTGAGCAGCAAAGGTTTTATAAAGTCCTCTGCTAGTGAAGACCAATAAAATAGAACTGACGAGCTACTGAAATAGTATTTGTAACAGGACTTTTGCCTTTAAGCTCTAAAGACAATTTGCCGATTTTGAATAACCATGTGATTTAAAAAAAAACAAAAACAAACCCAAAAATCCTAACCAAAATGCAAGCTGTTCAATCAAGGCACAGATAGAATTGCATTCTTGTTTACATGTGCCACTTACAACACAGCAAGGGCTCACTAGCCTTTTCTATAGCCACTATAGAATAAGAGGGGTATACAATATTTGTACCAAAATGCAAAACACTTTGAAAGTAATATGATAGAGTATTCTTTATGAACTTGAAAATGGGCTCACTTCAGTCCAAAATTCCATTAGGCTGTGTGAAGGCTGCACAAGAATGGGTCTATTTGCCAGGTTCTCAGTGTTGGAAATCATTTCCCGTAGTCTGCTAGAACCCAGATTTACTGATCCTCCATGGTGCTACAAAGATTACTGAGCACTGTGACTTAGCAACACAACTATCATCCATCTTCCGCATTTCATTTTCCCATGCTTTTTAACTATGGCCAACATTTTTTTTCTCTGTAACATTTCTTCCTGGGGATACCCACCCCTCACAGGTCTGGTTTTAAAGTGAGGTTCTTGTTTCACGAAGGCCATTCTTGGTAGCTTTAAAATGTTCATTAATGTTATCTTTTGGAAAGTTTCTAACGACTATATTGTGTTCTGCTTGCAAATAGATATTACTCACCCCACTACTACTAACACAGGCCTAGACGCCTCTTAGAAAAAACTCAGCAGCAGAACACAGAATGGCAAACGTATGCCACCTATGGTTGATGCATGGCAGACATGGGCCTTGGTGTGAGACAAAAAAGTCACCCCACCTACTTTGATGTATTCATTGTGGAATGGTGAAATACTACCCAGATGACAGGGTCTGCCCAGAGATACCTACAAGGACCTGGTCTAAGAGATTAAATACTCACCTAGTTCTAGGTAGTGAATAAAGTCTCATGACACACATACTATGTCTACACTAGCCAAAAACTTCGAAATGGCCATGCAAATGGCCATTTCGAAGTTTACTAATGAAGCAGTGAAATACATATTCAACGCCTCATTAGCATGCGGGCGGCCGCAGCACTTCGACATTGATGTGGCTCACCAGCGTGCGGCTCGTCCAGACGGGGCTCCTTTTCGAAAGGATGCCGGTTACTTCAAAGTCCCCTTATTCCCATCTGTTCATAGGAATAAGAGGACTTCGAAGTTGGTGGGGTCCTTTCAAAAAGGAGCCCTGTCTGGATGAGCACACGGCAGCGAGCCATGTCAATTTTGAAGTGCTGCGGCCACCCGCATGCTAAAGAGGCGCTGAATATGTATTTCAGCGCTTCATTAGTAAACTTCGAAATGGCCATTTCAAAGTTTTCGGCTAGTGTAGACAGGGCCATACTGTCATAACTAGCTGTCTCTATACATACACAGGGAATATTAAGTTTTAGTAGCATCTCACCATTCAAGTTAATGAGTCAATGGGCAGGTCGACTTGTCATTACCACTGTCAATATATATCACATGAGGATTTCTTCATCCTCCCACTCACCAAGTGGCTTCTCTTGTGGTTTAAAGCAGGGCTTACTCCTAGAACTATGCAAAATTTCCTATTTAATTGGGGGGGGGTTTCCCCCATGGAATTTAATGAAAAAGGTTTTTGCAGTGTGTTTTGCAGGAACTGACAACTTTGGAATTGAGATTCAAAGCCACAACTGCCACACCACTACACATGGGTGTACTCTGTGTGGAAACAGTTTAGCCCAGAACCAGTGACAACATGCCTCCAGAGTCAGTTTCAGTTTGGTAGCTGTTACTTCATGATATGAGCCAGACCGCTTGTTGTTCAAGGCTTGTTGTATTGCTTCTGCCTCTCCAGACAGAAATTGTGCCACTCTGGAAGCTGACTCTTGACAAGTGAAGTTGACTCCTGACAAGTGAAGTTGACTCCTGACAAGTAGCAGCACAAGCCACTTGTTCAAAGGTGTGGAGGAAGGCCTTATTTTCTACGTTCAATGTCACATTCCAAAGGCCAGGGTGTGACCTATCTGAGCTACCTTCCCAATGAACAGCAAGACTCCCTGAAGCCCACTTTTCCAGTTACTTTACAAATTGCTTTTATTGCTGGCATTGGGTCTCCTGCTCATGTATCCAGCCAGTATGTGGGTCTGTTACTGTTGTGCAGCCAACAGGCAAGCAATTTCCTTGATCCAGTTTCTTCACAATAAAAAAAAAGCAAGAGAGGGTTCCATCAGCTAAACCTTGCCAGCTCTCAGTTCTGCCATTGTTTCTATAGCTGCTTTTGTTTTTAATTCTGATGCCGCAATTTCTTGTCAGTTCAAGGAGCCAAGTGCCTGCCCACATTCTTCACCACATTTTGGCTGCTGGCTTGTCTTCCAAGCCCATGAACGATTGATGCCACATTCAAGGTTTCATTCATGGGTGACGCAATCTTCAACAAAACCCCAGAATAAACAGTTCAACGTAAGTCCAACAACTAAACACAAGTCTTTTCTTTTAACTCAGCACTTCCCACCACAGTTTCCCTGCTTCCAGCAGCTTTCTACCCCCAGCTACCCCTCATGCTGGCTTTTATAATCACCTGATCTTTAGTTGATCAGTTGCTCCTGGGAGGTAGCTGATCTGTTATAAATGAAACTAGGTTCATCTTCTGTTAGAGGACCAGAACCCTACAATATTATGTATAATAATGGCCCTTATGAGATTTTAAATACTAATTTTAAAGACGTATAAACTGAAGCACAGAGAGTTAAAGACATTTCTCCATATTCAAACAGAATCAATGACAGAAGCTAGATGAGAACCCAAGAGTCTTGAGTTACAGCCCACTTTTCTGATCACTAGATGAAATCTTTGTCTAATCCTGATAAAAATAATCTCTGAGCTTCCTATCTATTTTCTATGACCCAAACCCAGAATATTTATCAGGAACCTTTTGACACCTCCGAACTCTGCCAAAACAGGAACGTGGGGAAGACAAAATATGTCTAGCAGAGAAGGTTTCACATGGCACAGAAATGATTTGTTTAGCTAGAACAGAATTTCCACAAAACTTTGTCTATTGATTCAGCGTTCCTAATGTAAATAATTTACAAAAATAAAAGAAGGAAAATCTGTGTGAAACCAAGGTCTAGAAAGGCAAAATATGAATACACTTATGGACTTGAGAAGGTAAAGTGAACACTCAAAGCCAAAATCACCTTCCATAGCAACAAATATTTTTGTCACTGTATTTTCTTGCATGCCCAAATACAGCTGCACCGTCATGCACATTCATAAGCTAGTACAATAGCCAGAA
Organism: Carettochelys insculpta; assembly: GCF_033958435.1. NCBI lineage: Eukaryota > Metazoa > Chordata > Testudines > Carettochelyidae > Carettochelys > Carettochelys insculpta. Next base: position 11,649,455 of record NC_134155.1, read on the forward strand.
GTTAAAGTAAGCCAATGCAACCCGATATGCAACACCCACAAGAAAGTAGCCAGCAAGGTTCAGTATTCTGTACCTCTTATTTGTATCCTGCATGGCAGTGGTGGGCAACCTGCAGCCCGTGGGCCTCATATGGTCCGCTGGGGCTCCACTCTTCTGTCCCCCTCCCCCAAGTACCTCTCATGCATTGGGGCACTGGATCCCTGCACTTGCTGCTCCTTTCTGTCCCATCACTTCTGGATCACTATGAATCACCTGATTCACACCTTGTCCCCGCTCCTCCTCCTTCTCTCCTAGAGCTGGAATACCACAAATCGGCTGTTCAAGTTCTGGGTAGGAGCAGGAAGATCAGGGATGGAGTGTGAATCAGCAGATTCACTGCACACCAAAAAGTTCTGGGAGGGAAGGGAAAGAGTAGGAAGTATAGTGCTGTGCTACACAAGAGCCCGTGGAGGACTGGAGTAGACAGGGGGACTGAAGGCAGAGCTCCAGTGGGCTGTGGGTTGCTGTGATCCACTGAGGTGAGGGAGGGCCACTCATGAGGCCCACTCTCTAGTTTTGGTTGCCCATCACTGCTGTATGGTATACTGGAAAGACATCGTACCACCCCAAATCCCTCCATGGAGCTGTCTCTCCTCCGGACCCATCTGTACAGCAGCAGCCCCACAGGAGAACAAGGTGGGGGAAGAGAAGCAGCTGGGATCAGTATGGTGGCTGGAAGCGTTACCAGCATTCTGTGCCTTTCCCTGCTTCCCCGCCAAGCAGGGAAAGGAGAAGAACCCCCAACTCTGTCCTTTGGCAGGGCTGCTTCTGTACAGAAAGAGCTGGAGGAGAGGAAGCTCTGTGGAAGGACAGGAGGCAAGGCTGGGGCTTCTACTAATTTCCCCACTGGAAGGGGCAGAGTGGAAAAAGCAACAGCACAGACAGCAGATCCTTGGCTGCCATACCATCTCCAGCCCCTCTCCCATACCCTTTCTCCCTACCCAAGCAATGTGGGATATGGAGTGGAGAAGAGGGAAGGAGAACGAGCATGGGGGCTTTGGACTGGGGGTGGGGCAGAATCACATGGCAGTTGATACGGGGAGGTCATCTGCCCCCCCCCCGCCCCTAAGCTGGCATGCCCTCTGGGAAAAAATGAATTTTAATTTCACCCAGTAATAACCATCACAGCTTTGTTCATCTATAACAATTAGTAAATATGCTAAAGGATGAGTGGAAGGCATTTTAATATACAAGGTTACGTGTTAGTTGGCAAAATTAATACCTACATACGGGTTTATAATATATATTCCCTTAAATCTTATTGTAAGTCTAAAGCAAGATCTTCAACCACAAATTAATTTTCATGCAATAGTTAATATATGTGTAAAATACACCTACAACATAATAGATAAAGCTGTGCCTGTCTGGCAAGGTATAAAATGCAATGAGGAAGAGCTCATTCTGAAGCATGGCTGTATTATCTGTAAACGTTTACATTAGGAATACAGGTTGAACCCCTCAAGTCCAGCACTTTTGGTCTGGCACCATTTGTGGTCCAGCATGATTTTAGTTAGCCAGATGTCCACTATAACGGTGTGGCCAAGTTTCCTGTGGTCCCATAAAGTTTATATACAGCCATCAGACATGGCTCTCAGTGTTCTGTGCTGTTATTTAGTTCTAATTTACCCCTAAATGTCTTCCAAGAACCCAGTAAGCAGTGGAGGTGGTAACACTGCTAGACTAGGGATTGGCAACCTGTGGCTCTTTAAGGAGTCAGCTGCAGCTCCAGGAACTGCTGCCACTGACTCCCCTTGCAGCTCCCAGCCCTGAAAACCACTGAAATAATGGAACTAAATGTAATTGGTTTAACGACCAGCAGGGCAGCAGGTGGAATCCGGCCATTAAACCAACTGAATTCAGTTCCATTATTTCAGTTGGTGGCAGGGCAGAAAGGTGCCTGCGCTGCAGGTTGGGGAAGTGCTAAGCCCACAGGAGAGCTGGCAGGAGGGACGGCAGAGCTGCTGAAGCTGTGCGGCCCCACTGAGGAGGCAGCAGCCACAGAAGAGCAGTGGTAGTGTGAGCCGCTGGAGGAGCTTGTCAGCTGAGGCAAGTTAATCCTGGGTATGGCGGGGGGCAGGTTTGGGGCTCTGAAGGGTTAAGCCTGCAAATGGGGGGGATGGGTTTGGGGGCTGAGGTGGGTGAAGCCTGGAGATGCGGGGGGCAGGATTGTTGGCCAGGGGAGTAGAGTCTGGGAATGGGTGTGTGTGGAGGGTTGATGCGAACATTGCTCTTTCTTGCTCAAGAGTCTATCTCCAGGCACAGCATTTTCCTTGTCTTCATTTGCTCTCCAATTCAGGGGTGAAAATAACTTAAACTTTCTAACTGGTACAAATTGTGTGTGCACTGTTCTTAAAATAGGGGTTACAAAAAGTATGATTTGACATTATTTGTTAAGGACTGTCTCAGGTTGACAAGCATTGGGGCTCTTGAAGTATTGATTTTGTATCTAAATTTGAAAGAATGGCTCTTCTTGCATTTTGGTTGTAGACCCCTGTACTAGACAATACTGACTTCCCATGGTTTGGCAAATTTTCTGATTTGGCACTAGTTAGGTCCCAAGGGTTCTGCACTATACAGATTCAACCTGTAGTATGATGACACATTACAAAAGAGAAGGCCTACTCACAAAATTTGGATCTTGATACCGACTCAGAATGAAGATATTCTAATCAGAGATTATTCTGATACATTATTAAAATACATAATAGAGACCAAACAAATGGTTTTAATCTAGTTCCAAAGTTAAGAGATGTTTTGATTTAGCAGTTTGGTTCAGCCAATGATTAAATAATGAAAATTACAAGGAAGGTAAACCAGAGATAGTAGTTCAGTATCACATTCTTTACAGAGAAGTGTGATTTATGATTAGACTATATGACTAAAAGCCAGGGCATGTCCAACTCTGTTGCCTACTTTTACTTTGGGAAAACCACAGTTTCTCACTGTCTCAGATTACCCATCTGTATATTGCATAAGGTTTCAAGAGTCTTAATCCATATTTGTGAAGTATCTAGAGTTTCTCAGATAAGTGTAAAATATTACTGAAGTGTATCTCAAAACAATATTTGGTATATAGTTATAATTCTCAGATGTTCCAAACCAGGTTCACCATTTAAATTATAACAATAAGCATATGTGCACATCCTAATAATGCTGTACATCAAAAGCATATACATGCTTTGGATTTACAGCATTAGTTCTAATCCCAAATTTCAATCTCTCTTTCTTCAAAGTGCACAGGTTGCAATTAATGTAATGGATTGATCCTATTTAAAATAAGATCCAGTGATGACCATAGCAAATAGGACACTGTCACTTGAAAACACCCTCCCTTTTGTTGGCAACATTCTGAAGTTCAGCCCAAAGATTCTTGTTTGATCCTTAAAACCCTGTTAGAAAATGTCTTTATGGTTTCTAAAATGGAATTCTTTGTACTTTATAGGCATCTGTGCCTCATGGCAGTTTTTAAAGTAATACTGATATGCACCTTTACAGTGTATATTTTTAAAAATCAAGGAAAGGTTGTTAATGTTTTCTTACAAAATACCTGTTTATTTTTTTTTTAAATCTTAAAGATCCGAAAGCAGAGTGTAGTCTCTCTCTCTCTCACACACACCTTTTATATCTGCATGCAGCATCACTACAGAAACCTTTCTCTTACAGGCTTTTGGTTTAAATTCTATTTAGTATCTTACTCTGTATTTCAAAAATCTTTATTTTTTCCTGTATAAGGTTAACCTTAAAATGCAGTTCCAATTGGGATAGCTCAGCGACTTGAGCATTGACCTGCTAACCCTGGGGTTGTGAGCTCAATCCTTGAGGAGGCCAATTAGGGCAAACAGACATCAGGGATGGTGCTTGGTCCTGCTAAGAGGGCAGGGGAGTGGACTAGATGACCTTCCAAGGTCCCTTCCAGTTCTAGGAGATGTGTATCTCCAATTATAACAAAACAATTATAACTCCTGATTTGTTCCCATTGTTTGTATTTACTACTGAATACACTTGCTGGGACAAACAATCCTTCCAGGCAAATCTGCTTATTTCAGTTCTTTGTATTGTTAACATGACTACATCACTCTTTGGACAGCAGGGAAACCTGGTTCGATATTTAGGGACCATTAATGGATTATTATGCAACATAGAGGAGTAGGAGCCATTTGTCACAGTCATTCAGGTGTTTAGCTAATTGTGACCACATCCACTGGACTTGATATATTTGTTTAATATCAGCATAAAGGCTATCTGTTAAGCATTTCCACAGGAACATAGAATCACAGAATACTAGAATTGTAGGGAACCTCGGGAGATCAAGTCCAGTCCTCTGCACTCATGCCAAGATCAAGCACCATCTAGACCAGCCCTGACAGGTGTTTGTCTAACCAGTTCTTAAAAATCTCCAGTGACGGAGCTTCCACAGCTCCCGTAGGCAATTTATTCCAGTACCTAACCACTGTGACTAATGTCCAACCTACACCTCCTTTGCTGCAATTAGACAGATGATGCTTTAAAGAAAGCCAAGTCCAGTTTCTTCAGCTCACATTCTGAAAGATCACACAGGATGAAAAAATTGGTTCCCGCTACTTGATGGTATTATAAGTGTCACAAACAATGTCACTTTTAGAGAGATATAGTGACAGGAATGCTTAGAATTCCAGGGTCCATTCCTTGGCTCTTGTGATGACTCTACTATGACCATGAACAAATCACTTAAGGATCTGGGTATAAAGGTACTTAGGCTCCTTCCTTCAATTAATCTTTTGAGGATTTGGGCCTATGAAACTTCTAAGAGACCTGCCTTATACCACTAGTCCGTATTCTGCAGTTAGAGCTAATGACACTTGGACTCATAATATAAAATAGACATCTATATTTACTGAAAATATTTAAATATGAAAAATATATTAGATAAGTATTTTAAGAGCGTAAAATGAGATAATGCTCAATGTCTACTAAGACTTAGAGTCTGTAGTGTGATTTTTTTACATTGTGCATGAAAAAATATTGGGAAATGTCCCACAACAAGTTCTCTTCGTTGGCTTGTTTCTGAAATATTACTCTGCTGTACTTGTATACAGAACTACATGGGGAGAAGAAGGGAGGTATGCTTTGAGTAGAAGATACCATGGTCAAGGTTTCTATGAAAAAATACTTCCTTTGAGTGGTGTTTAGATATTATGGTAATACGAATAATAACAATAACAAAGGGAGACAAGAAGTACGAGTACAGATGCAGGCTGAAATTCAGGCCTAATATTAGAAGGTGTAATTCCATTGTAGTAAGTAGTGGACTTGCATAAGTTTACATTAGGGTTGAAGTGGGCCCACATAGTATAGATTTGCAGGCAAATGCTTTCCTTAAAATACAGGATGCCCAGAGTTATTGCACAGTAGTTCTGAGATGCTTATGTCGCTACAATTTACTTTCTATAATGCAGTTGCAGTGAAAATCATGGGTATAGAAGAGCAAAAATTCATGTCGCTTAGGCTGAAAATTTAAGTTTAGTTACAGTGAAAATATTTTAGAAAAACAAGCAAACAATGAATTTTTCGTAGATTAAAAATAAACCCTAACAACCTAGATATTTTCTTTCTGGATCTCAACCTTAACTGCTTGAAATTCAAACTTTGCAGCATCTTGTTAGTGCATGAGAACGTGAAAGTGGAAGTGACAAGGAGCAAAAGAAACTTATTCTTTCTTATGCTCATCTAGCAGTACAAAGATGCCTTAAAATAGGTGTAAACTACATTTGCATCCTCTTCAAGACTTTTCAGCAATGCCAACAGAGGGCAAAGGGACCTTAATATAAATCAGAATCAATTTAAAAAAAAAAGACTGATCTGTTTTTACTGTTCAAGATGAATGAAATACAAAAAGTCAACTGTGTAAACAGTGCAAATTAAATGAAAAATGCATGCTGTGAAATTTAAACTAATTATATTCAACCACAAGCTTTTTAGTGTTAATAATTTCTGGTGTTATAACTCACAGAAGTAAGGAAACTTGTTCTGATAAATTTTTTAAATTAACAATGGCATTTTCAACATTGAAATCAACATACTTTAACAATAAGCCCCAATCCTGCAATTAAAGCCACATACAAAGAGGCTCCACATGGCATGGCATGTAAGAAGCTTTTTGAAGTTGTGTCCACACAGCAAAGTTATTTCAGAATAATGGCCACTATTCCAAAATAACTTTGCAAGCATCTACACAAAACCATCACCATTTCCAAATAATTTTGAAATAGCGGATGGCTTATTTGAATTTGGGAAAGAGTGCCTATTTCAAAATAGGTATTGCAAAACAGGGACTGTGTAGACAGGGAATAGGAGCTATTTCAAAATAAGCTATAGTGTGTCCAAAGGCTCTATTTTGAAATATGCTCTACTGTGTCTGGACACTATTTCATTTTGGCTTTCTGTGTCTGGACACTATTTCATTTTGGCTTTCTGGAAGAGGCATGGTAATGAGCAAAGGTGAATACTCAAATAAGGCGCAGATTTAACTATCTCACACCTAATTTGCATACTCCCCTAAGATTTCGCTTCCGGAAGAGCCCCTTTTGGAAGCTACAGAGCCATGTAGACAGGGCCCTTCTGGAAGGAACTGCCCCTTCTGAAAGCCCAAGGAATAAGGGTGCTTTCGGAAGGGGTGGTTCCTTCCAGAAGGGCCCCGTCTGCATGGCTCTGTAAGTTCTGAAAGGGGCTCTTCCAGAAGCAAAATCTCACAGGAATATGCAAACAGGGCATGAGATATTTAACTCCTCACCTCATCTGAATATTCCCCTTTGCTCATTACAATACCCCTCTGGAAGGGAGGAGCCTGTGTAGATGCGCTATTTTGAAATGAGCTATTCCAAAAAATCTCTTCCAGAATAGTTTATTTCAAACTAATGCTGCTTTGTAGATATAGCCTGAATGAGTGGATATTTGTTGTAGTTTTAAATTTTTTGTTTTATCCCACGAGTGCAGTTTTGAGCAAATGATTGAGTCATACTAGACACCTGAGCTAAACACAGTAAAACCAACAACTAATTACATCCAACTTGGCCTTTTGCACCCAACCTGATCTATGCTTGCTATCCTGGATCTTCTGAATGCAAGAATGGTCATTCTACAAAACTGTACAATAACAACAATGCACTTTTATGATGAACGAAATAGAGAACAGAATCAGACCACAAAACTGCTTGTCCTTTAAGTTAGGATTTGAACTCTTCCCACTTTAATATAAAGCTTCTATGCTAACCATAGTACCATCTAGCTCACTACTGGGGCTAGTATTCATGGCTGTAATAGTGAATGACTTTGTACTTTGGATACATTGTGAACCCCTAGAATTACCTTTGGAACATTTGTCGTATCAGCTGCTCTGGATATAAAGTACAAGGCGCCTTCATAACTTAAAATGGATTCTCAATTGCAATCTACTCATTAAAAAATAAGTTAAAAGAACCTTTGTATTCCACACTTCCCCCCAAATGACCCTGCTATTTTGTCAGTTATACAATCACATTTCACTATTTGTTTTTTTCTTTCCTATTGCTACTGAAAGACCAAACCAGTGAGAGGGAAAAGGGACTGGTTATACAGGGCAGGAAATATGAAATTGGTTATGCACAAAGTGCTGTCTAATGCAACTAATAAGCAAACAAACAAAAAGCCCCACCCCAAATATGCTATTTTTTTCTAATATCTGTTACTTGTGTTGTAATCTTATATGTTAATAACACTAGGTAAAAATATTCATACAGAAATATGATTGTGAAAATAGCAGTGTGCCTTTAGTCCTCTTAAAATGTATACCTCACAGCTAATATTACATGGAAAAATAAAATTTAGGTTTTTGCTGTCCACCAATATTTTAGAAAACTTTATGGACCAAATTCAGGTCAAGTGTGAATTGGATGAAACTATGGAGTTATGCCTGTCAACACAAGGAGTGATTTAACTCTCTATAACATTTCCTGTAATAACAAGGCTCTTTCTGCTTTTCAGCTTGATGTATTGTAAGTGGTTGCACTGATTCTATTACCAACTCATCGCTTTATCATATCTTCTGCACAAGATATATTGTGAAGAATCTACCCTAGAGTCGGCTGTCACTGACACTCAGGCAAGCCAGTGAAGTCAGTGGAGATTACATAGGTGTGAAGACAGAATTTGGTGATTGGGGTATAAATTCTGAGAAAGGAGTACCATAAATAAGCACATCAAGAAACTGGGTCTTAGCTTTTGTGGATTTTATGCCAACTTCTGCTACTTACTTGCAGTAAATTAGTGGACAAGGCACCATCAACACCTATTTCAAAGGCACATAGTGGATGTTACTGGACTAGTTTTTGTAAAGGGTTTAGAGATATTTGGCTGAGAGATACTATTTAAGTGCCAAGTGTTATTACTGAGGGGGACAAGTTAGGTGAAGTACAGGTTGAACCTCTTGAGTCCAGCACTCTCTCATCTGGCAACATCCATGGTTCAGCACCATTTTAGTTAGCGGAATACCCTGAGATCTGGAGACGATGACCAAAATGGCCAAGGTGAGGCAGACTGTTTATCAACAGAAGTTGGTCCCGTAAAAGATACTACCTTACCTATCTTGTCTTTCTCATATCCTGGAACCAACATGGCTGCAATAACACCACAGACAAGTATTATTACTCTCTCATACTGTTCTAGGGTAGTACAAGGGTCATGAATGATGTGTGTGTTCCTTTTAGATCTAGTAATCTTAGTTCCTAGGGGCAAGTTAATTTGTTAAATATACTGCTGATTGAGCAGCAGATTTTATACAAACCAGAATGAGTGCAGCATGCCAATCCATCTCCTTGTGGTGAAACCAAATTCAACGCTCACCAGACAGGAACAGCAAAGACTTAGCTCTAGTGTTTTTTTCCATACAGCAGCTACCTCCAAAGAACCTGATGTTCCTAACATGTGAAGCTGCTACCATGGCACATTGCAAACTTACATCTAGCTGCCTGCTACTACCACTACTTGGTTTCTTTCAGTATTACTCTTTCCCAGATTTCTTCCTATTTACTGTACGTTTCAAATTATTTTTCTCTGTATGTACTCACAATCTGTACTATTTCAGATGTGTTATTCTTGGTGGATGTAATTATGTTAATTATGTTACTCTCTTCCTATATTACTACCCTCTTTATGTGCCCTTTTAAATGTCTCTTCACAAGTGTTTGCAATTCTTAGTTTAGCATCATGTGCAACAGTAAATGATTTTAAGTAAATGTTCCAGATCATTAATAAAACATTTAATAAAAATAACAGTGAACTTTAAACTGACCTGTGCAATACTCCCACCGGGACCCTTCCACAATTTAATACAATGCTATTTAGTATTACCTTGTGTTTATTGTCCTTGAACCATTTTTCAGTCCACAGGGTTCAGATTCCAGCCAATTTGAACACACTTTTGTAATAAGATGTTGTGAGTTTGCCTGACTTTCTGTCCTTTGAGAAATGCATAGGAGCGCACAAAAAGTGTGCCTACTTTATGACCATATAATTCAACATGAACACGCCAGCCTCCATGACACCACCGCTCTGGGATCTGCACTAGCTCCCTCTTGGATTCATGTTCTGTTGGGCTAGGCATTGGACACACTGAAAAATGGAGTGACTGGTGTGAAGATGGGAATAGAGGATGATAGGGAGGAGGTTTGTGCGTCTGGGAATGAAGGAACTTGAGACGGTTATGTACTGCAAATAGGGTGTGTAGGGCTGGGTGAGAGAAATGCCAGAGGATGGAGTGTGGGGCTGAGAGTGAGGGATGCTGGAGGACAGGGTGTGTTGGGCTTGGAGTGGGAGATAACAGATGATGGGGTGTGGAAGGCTAGGAAGAAGGGAAGTGGTGTGTGGGGATGGGGGATACTGGAGGATGGGGTGCTCACGGCTGAGTGTGGAAGATTCTGGGGGGGGGGTTTACACAGAGGACGTACTGGGCTAGAGGGGGGCCTGAGGGCTGTAAGTAGGGGATTACGTAAGCGGGGAATGGCAGAGAATGGAGTGGGAAGGATGGGATGTGCGAGGCTGGGAGTGGGGAACCGCTGAGGAAGGAGATGGGCGCGGCGGGGGAGCGTGGGGCCGGCAGAGAGCTGCTGCGCGTGGCGCGTGCGGGGCTGGGAGCGGGGGACGCCAGAGAACGCGGTGTGCGAGGCTGAGAGCGGGGAAAAAGGCGGGGAGAAGATGTTGGGTTTTGATGTGGGAGATGCTCCAAGGGGCCGGCCGCAGTGCACGCCGGGAGAGCCGGCAGGGCGCGGTGCATTCTGGGTCGCGAGCCTCCGCTTTAGCTTCCCAAGATGGTCTCTAGACTCCTGTCCCCGCCCTCTCTGCTGCACATGCGCAGTGGGTACGGCGGGCCGAGCTGCTCCCTCCCTCCCTCCTGGCGGCCGGGTCGCTACTGACAGACCGAGGAGGAGCAGGAGCCGCAGCGAGAGCGGGTCGGAGCCTGCCGAGACCCCCCCTCTTTTCCTCCCCGCACCCCCGGAGAGCTACCCCCCCTACTCCACAGGGCCCGGCGCCGGTGAATGGGAGCGGCGGGCGGTACCGGCCTCAGGGATCGAGGAGAAGCGGCGGCGACGGCGCGGGTAAGGCCGCATCCGGGAGAGACACCCCCCGCGTCCGCCGCGGGGCTCTCCCCTGTCCGGCAGCGGTAGGGCGAGCCAGGCCCTGCGGTCCGTGCGCCTCTCTCTTCCCCTTCCCCCTCCCTCCTTCTCTCCGGCTCGCTCTCAAAATGGCCGCCGCGCCCGTTGGTGGTGAGGATGGGGGGGGGGCAGGGCGAAGAGGGCGGACAAGGGGGAGCTCCCATCCCCTCTTTCTTTCACCCAGCAGGCGGGTGGGGCAGCCGCCCCCCCTTCCCTAGCCTCGGCTGCCCCGGGGGGTTTCAGAGGAAAACAGGGCAGGGCGGGGGTGGGCCACACCGAGATGTGCTTCTCTGGGATGGGCTCCAGACCCCCCCGGGGGCCTTTTGCGCCTCCCCCCGCTTCTAGTCCTTTCCCCCCAACGCCTTAGCGAGAAACCAGCGCGAGGAAGGACCTGCTGGGCCGGACAGGAGACTGGTAGATCTCCCCATCCTCGGGTTAAGGGTGGGGGTGGTGGGGTGTGTGTCACGTAAGAGACCCTAACGCTCCCCACACCAGAGTGAGATTCCTTAGAGGGTCTAGTTTTGTTCCTCCTCCTTGTTCCGCCTGAGATTTGGTAGGAGGTGGCCCAGATCTTCAGAATCAGTTGCAGCACTAACAACAGAACCAGAGTTGTTTGTGGAGAGGAGAGGTCCAGCCTTTATGATGAGCCCGTTTCCCACAAGCCCCCGTCTCCCTGCGGTGATTCAGTAAAGGAGGGAGGGACAGGGCACGTTGCTTGGAGGTGGGTCAGACCTTTAGATCCAACTGCAGCAGAAATGGGGGAGGGAGTTCTCACCTCTCCTGGCGGGGGGAATGTCAAACCCATGCCTAGTACTTAGCATTCAGATGGCTGTTAGGACAAAAATAGGTGGCTGGTTGAAGGGGGAAGGATGGAAATCCTGAATTGGAATCTTACCTGCCCCTCTTAGATGTTGTGCAGGATAGCGTTTATAGGGAACCAGTTTTTTGGGTGATTTGCTGTGATGTCTTTTGCCTTACTTTCATATAAAGTTGGTGTGGCTTGGTATTCTGGGTGTACAGTTTGTGTGTGAAGGTTGTAGGAGGTAGTGTATTTGACCTTTGATATAACAATAATGTGACACCCCTCCTTTCCATGGTAGCTGTGGTAAAATTTCACTGCTGATAGTGCTGCAGCAGGGGTTGCTTGTTGCAGGTCAAATCAATTCATAATGAATTACCTAAGCAGGGTGGTGGTAGGTTACTGAAGCTTTATTAAAAGCCTTCATTGAACTATTTGACTGCAAAATAATCACGTTATGTTTAAATTTATTAACATGATTGACTCATCAGTGGGATGTGGGTGAGACTCTTCAGAGTGTATATTATGCCAAAATGCTACTTGTACATTTTAGTTCTGTGTGGTGAGAAGAGCCTGTGTTCACAATGATTTGTCATTTATGAAATGTTTGTGCAGCATTGAACTGGCTTTCAGAAGAGGGAGGGTCTTCTACCAAAATGTATCATTTAGCTTTAAAGTGGCTCTGGAATATATACTGAGGAGCTAAACAAAGAAAATATGCATTAAATAAAAGGTTTTGTTGCTGATATCCAGTTTGTTTTCAGCGCTATTGTTTTTGTGTTTTCTTTTGATTTGACCATGTTTATGAATGCTGGGTGCAGCCATTGAGCAGAGAAGAGACTGGGTGGAGTAAGGAGGCAGAAGCTGCGAAATGGCTAGATTACCCTTTCATAGCATTTTTTTTCTTTGCTTGCATTTTGCTGGGGTGGGGGAATGCTAATTGCTGTAACAATGAAGCCTTTTCTTCAGGGATGAGTCTAATGGTGCAGCAGCCTTCTGAAATTAAATAAATCTTGTATTCCGTTTTGTGGTTTATTTTTCTGCAGGGTGGATATCGATTTGTCTGGCAGTAAAAAGTGATCAGTCACTGTTGCAAAGCAAGGATTATTTTGTCTGCTTATCCTTTTCATATGTTGACTTTGACTTTTTTCAGTTGTTTACTTAATTTCATTTAAATAAGTATAAACTGTGGATTATTAACAATATTTAAGGGAGATTGTTAACGCAGAAGGTGAACTAAAATAATACATTCTGAATTATATTGTGACTTGGTGCTCTGTTCATTCAGATAACGATGTATTCCATACACTCCCCAGTGCCTTAGCAGGATAATTTTATAAGGTGTAGAGCTCTGGTGGCCAGCCAGTCCTGGAGCAGTAGCTGCTATAGCCAGCTAGCCACATTATTCTGAAAATATATTGTTTAAGACAACTAGTTACACTCAACTGGCCAAATAGCTATGCGTAGCTAGTGGCTAGCATGTTGGATACCAGAGAATGCAGGACTACAAGGTGGGTAGTCCATTTATGTGAAGTGATACGTAAGGATTTTTAAAGCTCTTGTGTAAAATTACTGCTTTGTGTATCGTTCTCATTATTAGTCTTCTGTATCATGGGTAGTATAGGTCCTTAGATTTAAAGATAAACACAAAAAGCTTTAGAACACTGTTGTGAGGAACATAATAGGTATCAACTGGTAGACAACTAAGGAAGGGCTTTTGCTTCTCTAGAAATACTTTACTACCCTAATGAGGGCAAGCAGTGTTCTTCAGTCTTTGACCATAGAAAGTGTACCTTTGAACTGAGGGTGTGATTCTACGATAAGCTATCTGAATCGTTGTGTGGTTTTGTATGCGTTTTATTTTCAGATTTAGTCTAGTCTTGACTAATGCCAGAGACTAAACTTTCATTTTGTTAATTTGACAAATATCTACACAGGACAGTTGTAAATTGTTTTCTTTTAAAAACTAGATAAATTGGTGTTGGCATGGATGAGGAAAGGCTTACTCTCACTAAAACATCTGACCTCTGGGATACCTTTAGGATAGGAAGACTAAATCTAGCAGAATACTTTTCTACTTGTAACTTTGATTGTCGTCTTTCCTTGGCAAGATGAGATGCGTCCTCTTGAGTGTCTTTAGTACAGGAATAACCTGTTAATTTTCTGTTTTTCTAAAGGAAGTAGTAGCTAATACTCACTTTTATTCAAGGTCTCTCCTGCCTACAATCTGACATTTCTTCCTGTGCTCCACCCAATCTTCTTTTGAAACTTTAGTCTTCTTGTGTGCTGTCAATGTTGTGCATTCTTCCTTGATACCTTTTACACCTAGAACAGCCATTCAGTCAATAGCTTCTGAGTGTCTAGCCTCGCTCCCAAAACCATCTTTCTTAAGGTTCCTGCAATATAACCTGCATCCAGCTGCATTATACAATTGTATTTTTGAACCCAGGGTCTGGTCATGCTTATCAATGGTTATTTTTTACTATTGTAATATGTTGTTCATATAAATGGTACAATAGCAGATAGTCGGATATTTACCTTCTTATTTGAGAAGATTTTATTCGGCAGGAACTGAAAGTGGTCTGAATAATTGTGTTAGAAGTAACATTATTTGCATAGTACAGGCTGAACCTCTCATCTGGCATCCTTGAGACCTAGCCAGTTTCAGATGAGAATTTGCCAGACCATGGGAGGTCAATACTGTCTAGCACATTAATAATACTTGCACTGCTTACTGGGCTCTTAGAAGGCATTTAGGAGTAAATTGCAGCTAAATAACAGCACAGCACTGAGAGCCAGGACTAGTGGCAGTAAACAAACTTTATGGGACCTAGGAAACTTGGCCACACCTATGGCAAGTGATCATCTAGCTAACTAAAATCATGCTGGATTATGGATGTTGCTGGATGAGAGAGTGCTGGGTTAGAGAGGTTCAACCTGTAGAAGCTGGATCGAGATATAATTATGATGCGTTTATAACTTTAGTATGGAAAATTTGGTTTGGCCTGTAGGCAAAGGAAAATGTGGAAAATTCATCCAACTTCAAAGGAACAAACTGATTTGGAGAAGACACAGAGCTATCTTGATTTTAAATTTAGTTCCCTTAAATTAAAAACAGCTTGTTGCCCATTCAGACTTCCCATCTAATTAAATCTCCTTAAACTCTTAATGATTTTGTTGCATATATTTTGTGATCAAATCCTACTCCTAACAGGTGTAGTTTATTGGCTCATTGCATCTTAGAATATATAGGTATTTGGAGAGGTTCTAGTTAGATCATCCTTTTTCAAGTGTTAGAGGCCTGTATGTTGGAAGAATAGGTTCTTACATTAAATGTTAAGATGAAGCAATGGTCTTCATAAAATGAAGACTGCAGCAACAGTTTTATTAAATGACTAATTTTGTACTCCCTTGTAACTCTCCCTTGTTTTAGAATGAAGCAGGCTAACAAAGAGCTTAATAGAGATTTTCAAAAGATAGATACCACTTTTTGATTAAAATACTTTAATGTGGCTCTTGGAATAGTAATTAAAAGTAGTTCCAAGTACAGTGGGGGGTCCTAATCCCAACTGGGGCCTTTGGGTGTTATGATGATATAAATATTTACTACCTTCTAACATTGCTTTATGTTCTTTCTGCTCCACAATCATATTACACTTCATATTTGAAACATGTGAGCTTTGACACTGGTTCATAGAGGGTACAGTAATAATATGTCCAGGAATCTGCTGCTACATGTAAATTAGACATGCTCTAAAGTAATCATGTCATTGGAACTCACAGGAAAAACATAGTGTCCAGAACATTAACTGGGGTGGCCAAGGCTGTTCTTCAAAGAAAATACCATTAGTTTTGCAGTTTCCACCAAAATAGTCCTGTAATTTTAGGGGGAATATGTGCAGGGTCATCTTCTATATGGAAGTATGTTATAGTTCAGAACAAACTCTTGACTTGTTTAAGTGGTAGACACACAACACATCCTGGTCTCTCTCTCTCTCTGTCACACTCACACTCACACTCACACTCACACTCACACACACAGTGTGGTCTTGTGGATGAGTCTAATTTCTGTGGTAAAGTCAAGTATAATGAGGATAATGCCTTTGATAAAGTGTGTTTGGGCCTGCTAGTTACTGTATAATACAAAGGGCTTTTAGCAGCCACATCTTTCCTTGGGGACAGTAAGAGAGACTGATTTAATGATTTGTCTGAGACATCACAGCCTATGCCTACACTTGCCCCCAACTTTGAAGGGGGCATGGTAATCAGGCTGATGGGAGATTACTAATTAAGTGCTTCAATGAATATGGAGCATTTAATTCTCCCCCTGTGGCAACTGCAGTGTCAGACTTCGAAGTGCCAGCCTGTGTGTGGCTAAGGGCACTTTGAAGTGCCTTTAACTCTCCAAAATTTTGTGGGGGCAAGTGTAGACATAACCATAGTGTAGCAAATTGCACAACAGATGTGGAACAGAGCTGGGATCTAGTCTTCACTCTGACCTGCAACTTGCTGTAATTCATGTTGCATATGCCATAAGTGTCTGATTTAGCTGTGTAATAAGAAAATTATTTAAGTAACTTTTCTCAGGTAGAGAGGAGGGACTCTGCTGGAACCATACCATTCACCATCGGTATTTCTAAGTTAACTTAGTGAATAGTCTATCCTGTGTCATTAAACATTTTTTGGGCGGCTGGGCAGTAGCTAAAAATGAAGTGTAGTGAATTTTTCAATGTATTCTCAGTTAAATGGTTATTAACAACTGTATTTCACCTGTCCCATCACTTACAAAACTCAATGCATATGAGTAAAGAATATATACTGAATCTTGTGCTAATGGAGCAGTAACAGTTCTGTTTAAAAGGTTTATTACGTCATTACATATTACATCACAAGGTTTATTCACTTAAGGATTCTCACATTAATAGGCATTAGACCAGGGGTTGGCAACAATTGTGCGGGGGGGTTGGGCAAACCCCAAGATTTTTGGTAAGTGGTCAAGGGCCACACTTTTCTGTGGGGTGTGGGGAATAGAAAGGGTCTCAGGGTAGGCAACTGGGGTGCAGGATAGGGTGTAGGGTCTGAGAGGGAGTTTGGTTGAAAGAGCCAACCAAACCTGAGGCAGGATATTGGGATGTAGGGTGCAGGAGAGGATATTAAATATTGGAACCCAAGGCATGGTTGTGAAGCAGGACTGTGTTCTAATCAGGGTAGGGGTGGGTTTCTTCCCCATCCCTAGAAAACTTCTGATCCTATGACACATTGATGAGGGTTTTCATGTTTTGATTTCCTGGGCTGTGTAGGCATTAACATGGATACTCGCATACTGATGTTTGTTTATGCTGGAAATAAAATGTGATGTCACTTGAAAAGGCAAAGAACACTTAAAAATCCAGACGATTGCAACTTTATCAAGATAAATTTATGTAATGTTCTGCTACTACAGACTCTTAGACTTGAGTTAAAAGTATCTGATCATCTCTGACTTCCTGCACACCACAAGCTACATAACATCAGGTTCCCACTCCTGTAATAGATCATGACTTCAGTAACTCCACCTGAAGTTCTTAAGTCTTAATTTAAAGACATTAAATTAAGGAGAATCCACTATTTACTGTCGCTGAAACCAGCAAGTGACCTATAGCTGATACAGCAGAGGCAGGCATACTCTCCTCCCCCCCCCCTCCCCCCCCCCAAAAAAAAAAAAAAAAAAACACCCTCGGTATTCAACCCCAATATGGCAGAGAGACCCTGAGCACATGGGCAAGATTCACCAGCTGGACACCTCAAAGAATTCTTTTTAGGCTGTCCTGTGGCACCTTATAGACTAACAGATTTTGGAGCATAAGCTTTCATGAGCAAAGACCTGGTTTGTCAGATGCATGAGTGGCGGGGGAGGGGGGTTCAAAGAAGCATTTAAAGAGGGAATTAGTCAAGGGGAGGGCTGAGACTCCCTCTTTAAATCCTCCTCTGAAACTCCCCCACTCATGCATCTGATGAAGTGGGTCTTTGCCCACGGAAGCTTATGCTCCAAATTATCTGTTAGTCTATAAGGTGCCACAGGACTTCTTGTTGTTTTTGAAGATAGACTAACTCAGCTACCTCTCTACTTTTTAGGCGGTGTCTACACTAGGCATAGGAGTCAACCGCAGATATGAAATTTTTTTCCACACCATTGGTGTAGCTAAAATCAACTTATCTGTTCTTGGTAACTTGCCTGTCTTAACAAGGGAAGGTCAATGGGAGAATTTCTTCCTTTGACCTTCCTTACTCCTCTCTTCTTGTGAGGAGCACAGGGTTGACTTTGACCCCTGAGAGCTAAGTTTCATGCACACGCAAAATCAAATCCCGGAAGATCGACAATGAGCAGGTTGATCTTCCGTGGTAGTGTAGATTAGCCCCGGCTAACTCCATTTTCCCCATCTAATGTTCCAATTCCTAGTGTTGGGTATATTTTGCTAATAACAGTTGCTGATGATCCCTATGCCACTGTAGGCAATCTCAGCATACCGTCTCTGCCATAACCATATCGAGCTCTATCTTAAAACCAAGTTAAGTTTTTGCTCCCTCTATTCCCCTTGGAATGCTGTTTCAGAACTTTACTTTTCTGTCCGTTAGAAACTTGGGGAATTTCAAGCCTAAACTTACTGATGACCAGTCTATTTCCATTTGTCCTTGAGCCAGTGCTGGCACTTAACATAAATAATTCTTTTGTCTCCCTCGTGTTTATCCCTATATATTTATAGAGATCAATCTTACTTCTGCTCATTCTTCACTTTCTTAGGCTAAATAAATTAGGCTCCTTAAGTTCATCTTGTAAAGTAGGTTCTTCTCTGATCATCTTGTAAACCATTCCTAAACCTGTTTCAGTTTGAATTAATTTTTCTTAAACACTTAAACTCTGAATTGTGCACAGTATTCCAGGTGAACTCTAAACAGTGTCTGGTTTAATGGTGGTAACACTTGTCTTTTCTGGCAGTATGTCAGCTGATGTATCCTAGGACTACATTCATCTTCTTCATGGCCATATTTTCAAGTGTATAACACAACAGTCTGTTTTAAGGAAATAATTGAAGTACATCACTCTAAGGCCATGTTGGGAGCATTCTGCCAACATCCCTGTCTTCCTCATTCCACGAAGAAGGTTTCTTGGAAGAGGGGTTTTTCCCCCAATAGTTGGCCCCATGTGGATGGGCCAAATGTTGGGAAAGCCTCTCCTGACAGAAGGAGATACTGCAAATGCATTGCACAATTTGCTTATCTTTTGCCGACAGTTCTCGGCAATCTAGACATAGTCTGAACGTATTCCTACAGACAGATTTAAAGTTATAGGACCACTGCTTAATGCAATGAGAAAAAGTAAAGACAAAACTTAGAATAAAAGAATCAACATTGAAATCCAATGCGAAGGTACTCAGCCAAACATAATGTATGGCCCGAAAACCACTCTACAGAGGAGCCTGGTGTTTGTTGATGCTGTTGACTCTTTGAAATGAAAACTGTGAAATGTGTTCAAGCTTCTGAAGATGCAGTACAATAAGGAAGACTTTGCCATTTGGTCACACAAATTATGTGTGGAAAAAGACACTTGAGTGCAATCATTTTGCATGTCTGAGTTGTTGAGAGACTCAACACTCATCTTTTGTACTTAAGAGTATGTGCTACAGCGAGGGACACATACCTATGTTTGCTCACTAGGTGAGTGAACTCCCCCCCCCCCCCCCCCCCAACCGCTAGTACGAGCCTTACCCCTCGCCGGCCCTGCAGACCCAACCAGCCGCAGGCTGAACCCCCTCACCGGCCCTGCAGACCCAATCTACTGATCTACTGCAGCCACCCGAACACCCCACTGGCCCAACCTGCCACCAGGTTTTAACCCTCGCTCCTGCTTATGGTCCCAAACTGACCCCAGTCTTTAACCTTCTCCAACTCTCCTCCAACCCAAAGTTCCCTTACCTTTCAAAAGCAGCGCCACATGCTGCCACTCCTTCTCCGAATTATGAGCACGTGGAATGAATCAGACTTTTACGTGTATTTTAATGAGAATTTAGTGTCCCTCTTACAAGTTCTCGCTTTTGAACAGAAAGTTTGGAACCAACTGTGCTCATATAGTGAGGGATGAGTGTATTTTAAAAACAGTCTGAGAGCTGATTGTGGAAGAGGGGAAACTCTTCCACAGCCACCTGATTGCTCCCCAAAACATGATAGGTATCTCAGTTTCCCCACAATATTCAGTGGAATAAAGATAGTCTTTATTTGTATCAATCAAAAATGTGAGTTGAAATTTGACTGTTGTCACTTTGTGTAAAGTACTCTACAAAAAGACACTAAGCTTAAAATTGTTTGATACTGATGAACTTGACAGGTTGCAGACTGCTATAGAAGTTGGAGAAATCGGTTGATCTGAAACAGAGAACCACATGGGCAAAATGGGAGAACTACAGAAAATGTTCTTTCCATCAATGTTCAGTAAAACTAATAAGAAATTGCAAGGTTATACAGAAAATCTAGAAAAGGAAGAAGCTGAAAAGCACTTAATGGGATATAATTAGGAGATTGTTCCTTTTCAAGTATTTAAAATTCATGATCCAGGTTTCTGATTTCAGCCAGTTTCTGATGGAAGCTGACAAACTTTGTTCCATCAAAATCGGTGGAAAGCTGAGGAACAAAAGCAATGGAATTCAAAAGTGAATCTGGTTAAAGCTTGATACTTGTTTTGCCTCATCAAGTCCTTTTGTGGCATGTTTGGTTGGGTCAAAGCTTTACTATATGCTTGATGCAAAAAGGACATCTGCAGTGTTGCATTGGTGTCCAAGAATAGATAGTCTAGAGTTCTTGATAGTGAGAGGCACACTGAATTTCCCTGTCTACTTTTTTTAAAGGAATTGTAAGGGTTTTTAATTTTTTTTGACACCGTGCATGTCTTTATTGCTCAAAGAAGATGTGGTGTTTTTTATTTTTTTTTATTTTCTAAAACCTTAGCAGGTGTTTTTCATACAGCAAGCTGTTTCTCCCACAAGAAAAGCAAATCGTAATTCCTCAAATGAATGGTGTCAGTGGTCTAACTTCAACCAATATTGCCTTCATCTTGGGCCAGTAAAACATGCACCAGCACAGTGTTGTATTGTTTTTATTTTTGTATTAAATAAACTGGCTTGTAAATATGTTCTGAAAACAAAACTTGATCCGTATCCTTTTGCTTGATTGAGTAACTGGTCAGAGTATTTCTCTTTGTCAGATCCTGTGTGCAATAGAGTACGTTACTATTTTTTGCTTTAAATTATTTTGGGTCATATTCTAAAGGGGAGTTTGACCTGTTTCAAACCTAGTTATGTGGCTTTAGTGTGGACACCTTTTTTAAAAAAAGAAAAGATTCATAAGTCTTGCCACATTTGTTTTCTGTAACTTAATCATTTGCCTATTGGCATAGGTTGACTAGAGGAAAGGTTAGTTGACTTCATAAGTGTATTTTCATTTTGTTTTGTTGCAGTTTCATCCCTGCTTGCTTAGCCTATAGTAGTCCTAAAATATTTTCCAGGGTAGGTCCTCCAAACTGGGTCATGTCTGATTAGTAGGTAGTGCCATGGTCAAAACACAGGTTTAAAAAAGTAGAGGGGAGAGAACTAACAGTGTTCCTAAACTGTACTACAGCTGTGAAAGCCCACAGCTATAGTAGGATGTAAGACTGCTGTTTAAAATTAGTTTCTGCCTCTACTCAAAGATTCATTGGTATTTTAACTGAATTTCCTGGCAGGGTAGGTAAAACGTTAGTATGATTTTTTTAGAGCAGGGGTTTTCAAACTTCACTGCACCACAATCCCTTCTGACAACAAAAATTATTACACAACCTTGGGGGGCCGGGAGTGCTAAAGCCCCAAGATTTCAACCTGAAGCATGCGGGTGGGCCATAACGTGAGGCTTACCACTCAGGGCTGAAGCCCAAGGGCTTGGCTTCAGCTCTGAGCAGTGGTACTTGCACTCAGGCTTCCACCTGAGGAGGAGGGGCTTGGGCTTCAGCCCTGGGTCTCCCGAAATCTGACACACCCATTAAAATGGGAGTAGTGACCCACTTTTGAGTCACAGCCCACAGTTTGAGAACAGATGGATTAAAGGTTCATTTTATCCCTCTTGTACTTTACCTTGCAGTTGCTTGTCCACTAGTAGACACAAACTTGTTTTTGACGTCCCATTGTTTCCAACAGATATGGATGTTAAGTCACTAGTTTTTGGACCAGTTCCAGGGCTAACTGGCCACCCCCCCTCCATGAATGGTGGGGCTCTCTTCATAGTCTCATCTTTTCCCATCTCTCACATTCATCATAGAGAGACTGGATCTGCTTTGTGGTCACACCATTAGAGTTCAGTGGTTTGCTAGATCTGATTAAATGTCTTTCTCACACCTTTTCCCATAATGTTTCGTAATTATAATTTTGAAGGCACCAGGGAATGACCACTTTCTTAGTGTCTTTTGCAAGTGTCATATTAAGGCTGCTAGTACCTTGTGTGTCTCTGTATTTCACCAGCAATACAGCTCTACATATAACAGTAGTTTAGCCTTTAGTAGTGCTTTAAAAGGATGCCGTTAGCCTATATATGGGGTCTGCAACCAAAATTGCAGGAAAAGACTTTTTTTTTTTTTTTTCAAATTCAGTTAGAAAAATCAATAGTTCAAGAGCTGCAGTGCATGTGAATGAGACAATCCTTAATAAATTACATCAAACCATATTTTTTGTAACCCCTATTTTAAGAACAGCATGCGCACAATGATTTGTACCAATTAGAAAGTTGTTACATTCACTCCTGGGTTGGAGAGCAAATGAGGATAAGGAAAAAGCTGCACCTGGTGGGGATAAGCTCTTAAGCAGGCAGGAGCAATGTTTGCATTAACCCTCCATTGTGTCTCCCCCGCCCCCCATTCCCAGGCTCTACTCCCCTCAGCCTGCAAACCTGCCCCTACCCCATCTCCAGGCTTTAACTGCCTCAGCCCCAAAATCCACCCCCATGTTGCCAGGCTTACGTCACCTCAACCCCATACTGGCCCCCAGGACTTGGCACTGTCTGGGCAGGAAGGCTGGCATGGAGATGTTCCACTGGTGGAGGTGAGCCACGCCCCCTGGAGTGGTGTGACCGCTCAGGTAGCAGGGCACTTCAGGGGGCTCTCTGTGGCTCCCTGCTCTGCTGCTGTTGAAATAATGTAACTAAATTCAGTTGGTTTAATGTCTGGATCCCTCTTGCCAGCCGTTAAACAAATGAAGTTTAGTTCTACTGTTTCAGCTTTGGCAGGACAGGGAGCCGCAGGGGGATCAACAGCAGCAACGTCCAGAGCCGCAAATGACTCTAAGGAGCCACAAGTTGCTGAGCCCTGGCCCTGTACCTACTGAATAGTTTTGAAGTTATGTCCACTGAACCCCTTTGCCCATGCTTGTGGCTTAACATCGTTAAGTCCTTTTCCTCTTGGTGAGTTTGAAAACTTGCATGAAGAGAGAGGGCTGACTAGACACATTTCTGTGAACTGAATTAACAAAATATAATACTTAGGTGTACTTGTAATAGTAAAGAAACCATCAAACAGAAGTGACTTTTAAATAATGTCCCTTTGATATGTTCAATTGCCTCTAATTTTAAAAGGCAGATCAGTCTTAGATAATTATACTGATCATTGGATCCTAAATTTGTGGCTAGTTATAATATTAATTCAAAACTTAAACAATCCCTGTATCATTTTTATTTTGATTTTGCAATGTAAATCTTTTCTTTGCTTACTGGATTCTTTATAATTGGCGCTCTAGCAAATTCATAGTCCATTTTGGTCAATTTCACAATCATGGCATTTTAAAAATATTAAATTTACTGATTTTTGGGAAGCTAAATCTGAAATATCATTGTATGTATAGGGTCCTGATAATGAGTTTAGGGATGGGGGAGAGATCCACAAATTTGAACATATCATCTGATATTTGTGTGTGTACTTCTTACACTATGCTACAGAGATGTCACAGGGAAGACCAGTGTTTCTCAGACTAGGAATCTTGACCCAAAGGGAGGTAGTGTATATGTCACAAGGTTATGTTGGGGGGAGAACTGTGGTATTACCACCCTTGCTTTTTTTCGGCCTTCAGATCTGGGTTGCTGGAGAGTGTCTGCTGCTTGCTGGGCAACAAGCTCTGAAAGCAGCGTGACCTCCAGCAGCAGTGTAGAAGTAAGGTTGGCATGATGTGGTATAGCAAGCCTAATTTCTGCACTGCTTCTGGTTGCCTTGCTGCCTTCAGAGCTGGATACCAGGCCAGCAGCCAACATTCTCTAGCTACCCAGCTCTGAAGGCAGCATAACAGCAGGGGTGACAATACCATGTGCACTCCCCCACCCCGACCTCTTTGGGTCAAGATTCCCAGTTTGAAAAATGCTGGTGGTCTTCCCTATGAAATCTGTGTAGTATAGGTAAAAGTACACAGGAGACTAGCTTTAAAGGTCTGTGACACATTTCTTGCAGCCATGAATTTGGTAGGGCCCTATTTGTAATTTTACATGGATGCTTAGTATAATCCTGTTTTGAAAAATATCTAATTGGAAGTTTTAGTCCCTTGAATTCAATCTACTGCTAGTTGGTAGTCCCTCTGTTTACAGGCAGATATGGATTGCCATTCTACTGTTAAAATGGCTAGTCTGGTACATGTATGTGACAATGAACAGTGGGTTTTGGACTACTGATATCTCATTGATTTTAGTTATACCTTTTCACATCCCTTTACTTTCTTGCAATATTTTTAACATTAAAAATCAATGTGAGAAAATAGATCTAGTGAGAAATTAGTCCCCTAGACAAGGTTTATATATGGTGTACTAAATAGGGATTAATCCTTTAGCTAACATGCCACTATATTGAGAACTGCAATTGAATGTTTTGGAAGATGTTGCAGTCGTTAAATATGTAGCTTGTTTTCGACTAATCATTAAGAGGAAACAGAAGTTTTGAGAACTTTATGCTTTTTTTCCCTAAATATTTTAGGACAAACTAACTTAAAATATGGATTTCAAAAGGTCAGTTTTTTCCACCTGTACCTTTTATAGAACATTCCTGAGTTTGTTTTATTTTTAAAAACAGGCCCTGAATTTTCACTGATATAACTTGCAATTGTTGCCTTCAGACTTTCTTAGAAAGTTGTACTGCAATATAGGGGAAAGAAGTTAACACTCGTACTGTATTAAACTCTTAGAAACACTTAGTACAAAATCTTTTCAGAAATTGCTTTACCTTTGTTTTTAAAGCAGCAGTACAAGTTAAAGATTTTAATAAAGGCTTTTTTTAAATAAAAGGTGACAGAACAAGGCTCTTTCAGTGGGCTGGATAACAAACATGTTACCTTCCTCCTTAAAATGATCAAATTTGTGAATGACTGGGGTCTAATAGATCCTGGATCATACATGCTTGTAAACGTGCCGAAAAGCTTATTTAACAGACTGTAGTTGAGTGGGGTTTTTGTCTTAATGTTTGTTACCCCAGCAGGGCACTAATAAAAACTACCTGCCATTTTTGAGTAGGAGAGAGACTTGTGCTTTAGGAGCCCTGTCCATCAGTTTCTACAGAATTCATCTTTTTGAAGAAGGGAAAGAAACAAACCAAAACCTCCCCTCATTGCAAAGTATATGCTGAATATAAACAGACATTAATAGTGTTCTCTAGAGTCTGTGGATAGCTCTGTCAAATTAGCAGCTGCTTTTTGATTTTTCCAAGCAGCTGCAGAGTAAAATTAAGATGACTCAGGTCAGTTTCACAGATCCTTAATTTTCAATTTCAATTATTTATTCATAACAGTTGGCTGGTGTGGATTGATCAGTTAGTTTAACTGTGCCAGGACATATAGGATACTGAGGATTATTGGTGAGGCTCACAAACGATGACCAAAAATGATGTTTGAGAGGTTACAAAGAGTGATGGAGGCATTGCCTTCTCATGACAGCCTGTAAGTTGCTGCTTCCAGAAGATGGAATGAATTGGGGTACTTTTTGTCAGAATGACAAAGATGTCACTCATAAGCTGCATTTTGGAACAGAATTCTAGCAGATGTCACTGGCTTCTACCATGATGCTGTTGAGGACTTTTTTCTATGTTGATCTGCCCCACCTCTTTTAGCAACTTTTTAGCTCTTGTCCTTTTGGCTAGTACAGGGGCGTGCAACCAAAATGGCAAAAAGAGCCATTTTTTTTCAAATTTAGTTACAAAAGCAATACTTGAGGAGTTGCAATGCATGTGAATACGAGACACTCCTTAATAAATAATGTAACCTTTTGCTTTTTGTAACCCCCTGTTAAGAGCAGTATGTGCACACTGATTTGTACAAGTTAGAAAGTTTTCTTTCACCCCTAGATTGGAGAGCAAATGAGGACAAAAAATGCTGCTTCTGGGGTTAGGCTCTTAAGCAGGAAGGAGCAATGATGGCATCAATTCTCCATAGAATCATAAAATGCTAGGACTGGAAGAGACCTTGAGAGGTCATTGAGTCCAGCCCCTTCACCTCCTGGCAGGACCAAGTACTGTCTAGACCATCCCTGACAGACATTTATCTAACCTGTTCTTAAATATCTCCAGAGGTGGAAGTTCCACAACCTCCCTAGGCAATTTATTCCAGTGTTTGACCACCCTGGCAGTTAGGAACTTTTTCCTAATGTCCAACCTAAGCCTCCCCTGCAGCAGTTTAAGCCCATTGCTTCTTGTTCTATCCTCAGAGGCCAAAAAGAACAAGTTTTCTCCCTCCTTCTTATGACACCCTTTTAGATACTTGAAAACCACTATCATGCCCCCCCGCCCTTAATCTTTTTTTTTTCCAAACTAAACAAGCTCAGTTCTTTTTAGCCTTTCCTCATAGGTCATG
The DNA here is from genome assembly GCF_033958435.1 of Carettochelys insculpta. Taxonomy (NCBI): domain Eukaryota; kingdom Metazoa; phylum Chordata; order Testudines; family Carettochelyidae; genus Carettochelys; species Carettochelys insculpta. Next base: position 11,675,824 of record NC_134155.1, read on the forward strand.
ATCTCTAGACCTTTGATCATTCTTGTTGCTCTTTTCTGGACCCTTTCCAATTTCTCCACATCATTCTTGAAATGCGGCACCCAGAACTGGACACAGTACTCCAGCTGAGGCCTAACCAGCGCAGAGTAGAGCAGAAGCATGACTTCTTGTGTCTTGTTCACAACACACCTATTAATGTATCCCAGAATCATGGTTGCTTTTTTCTGTCATACTCCTTCCTAGACAGTCACTTCTCATTCTGTATGTGTGAAACTGATTGTTCCTTCCTAAGTGGAGCACTTTGCATTTGTCTTTATTAAACTTCATCCTGTTTACTTCAGACCACTTCTGCAATTTGTCCACATCACTTTGACCCTATCTTCCAAAGCACTTGCAACCCTTCCTAGCTTGGTATCATCTGCAAACTTAATAAGCGTACCGTCTATGCCAATGTCTAAATCGTTGATGAAGATGTTGACTAGAACCGGTCCCAATACAGACCTCCTGCGGAACCCCACTTGTTATACCTTTCCAGCAGTATTGAGAACAATTAATAACTACTCTGAGTACGGTTATTCAGCTAGTTTTGCACCCACCTTATAGTAGCCCCATCTAAGCTGTATTTGCCTAGTTTATTGATAAGAATATCATGCGAGACTGTATCAGATGCCTTACTAAAATCTAGGTATACCACATCCACTGCTTCTCCTTTATCCACAAGGCTCATTATCCTATCAAAGAAAGCTATCAGATTGGTTTGACATGATTTGTTCTTTGCAAATCATGCTGGCTGTTCCCTATCAGCTTACCATCTTCCAAGAGTTTGCAGATTTAATTAATTACTTGTTCCATTATCTTTCCTGGCACAGAAGTTAAACTGACCAATCTGTAGTTTCCTGTGTTGTTGTTCCCCTTTTTATAGATGGGCACTATATTTGCCCTTTTCCAGTCTTCTGGAATCTCTCCTGTCTCCCATGATTTTCCAAAGATGATAGCTAATGGCTCAGATACCTCCTCCATCAGCTCCTTGAATATTCTAGGATGCATTTCATCAGGCCCTGGTGACTTGCAGACATCTAACCTTCCGAAGTGATTTCTAACTTTTTTTTAAATCTTCTAAACCTACCCCTTTCCCACTAGCATTCACTGTTAGGCATTCCTTCTTCAGACTTCTCAGTGAGGACCGAAACAAAAGTCATTAAGCATCTCTGCCATTTCCAAGTTTCCCGTTACTGTTTCTCCCTCATCACTGAGGAATGGGCCTACCCTATCCTTGGTCTTCCTCTTGCTTATAATGAATTTATAAAAAGTCGTCTTGTTTCCCTTATGCCCATAGCTAATTTGAGCTCATTTTGTGCCTTTGCCTTTCTCATCTTGACCCCGCATTCCTGTGTTGTTCGTCTATATTCATCCTTCGTGATTTTTGTCCTAGTTTCCTTTTTTTATGAGATTCCTTTTTTATTTTGAGATCACACAAGATCTCCTGGTCAAGCCAAGGCGGTCTTTTGCCATATTTTCTATTTTTCCTATGCAGAGGAATATCTTGCTTTTGGGCCCTTAATAATGTCCCTTTGAAAAACTGCCAACTCTCCTCTGTTTTTCCCCTCAGTCTTGCTTCCCAGGGCACCCTACCTACCGGCTCTCTGAGTTTACCAAAATCTGCCTTCCTGAAATCCATTGTCTCTGTTTTGCTGTTCTCTCTTCTACCCTTCCTTAAAATTGTGAAAGCTATGATTTCAGGATCACTTTCACTCAAGCTGCGTTCCACTTTCAGATTCTCAATCAGTTCCCCCCCTTTGTTAAAATTAAATCTAGGGCAGCTTCCTCCCGGTAGGGTTTTCAGCCTTCTGAAATGAAAAGTTGTCTCCAATGCAGTCCAACTATCCAGACATATGTTGGGAAACTAACAGAGCGACACACATACTAGCCAATAAGTTCTTGAAGTCCCCCCATCACCACCAGATCCTGGGCCCTGGATGATTTTGTTAGTTGTTTAAAAAAAGCCTCATCCACCTCTTCCATGTGGGTAGGTGGCCTGTAGTAGACTCCTAGCAGGACATCACACTTGGTTTTTTAACCCCTTTTAGGTTAATCCAGAGGCGCTCAACACATCCATTTCCTATGTCCATCTCCACCTCAGTCCAAGTGTGTACATTTTTTAATATACAAGGCAACACTTCCTCCCTTTTTCCCATCTATCCTTCCTAAGCAAGCTGTACCCTTCCATTCCAACATTCCAATCGTGTGTTATACCACCAAGTTTCTGTGATGCCAACAATGTCATAGTTGTATTTATTTATTAGCACTTCCAGTTATTTCTTGCATTTGTGTATAGACATCTAAGATATTGATTTGATCTTGCCTCCCGGTTTTGCCCTGACCCTCCTCCTTCTCTGCCATTATCGCCTGTGCTCCCTCCCATTTCTGACCCATCTCCCAGGTCTCTATCTTCTCTGCTTACCCGTGGGCTTTGCTCCCCTGTCCCCATCAAACCTAGTTTAAAGCCCTCCTCACTAGGTTAGCTAGTCTGTGTCCAAATAGGGTCTTCCCTCTCCTCGAAAGGTGAATGCCATCTCTGCCTAGCATCCCTTCCTGGAATAACATTCTGTGGTCCATGCCTCCCATTTCCAGGCTCTCGCCTTTTGCCCCCCAAACCCACTCTCCCATCTCCAGGCTTTACCCGCCTTAGCCCCAAACCCACCCCCTGGACTAACTTACCCGTGGCGCTGGCTGGTGAGCCTTTGCTGGGCTGCCATGTGTGCCCAGCGGAAGGAAGGCTGGAACGGAGGTGTTCTGCTGGCAGGGGTGAACTGAGCCAGGCCCACCGGAGGTGGGTGGTCACTTGGGTAGCAGAGTCGGGGCTCTCTGTGGCTCCATGCCCTGCTGCCTCTGAAATAATGGAACTAAATCCCATTGGTTTAACAGCCGGATCCTTCCTGCCACCCTGTTGGCCATTAAACCAATTAAATTTAGTTCTACTGTTTCAGTTTTGGCGGGGCATGGAGCTGCAGAGGAGTCAGTGACATAGAATCATAGAACACTAGGACCGGAAGGGGCCTCGAGAGGCCATCGAGTCCAGTCCCCTGCCCCGACGGCAGGACCGACCACTATCTACACCATCCCTGATAGAAATCTATCTAATCTGTTCTTAAATATCTCCAGCGAGGGAGATTCCACAACCTCCCTTGGCAACTTATTCCAGTACTTGACCACCCTGACAGTTAGGAACTTTTTCCTAATGTCCAATCTAAACTTCCCTTGCTGCAGCTTAAGGCCATTGCCTCTTGTTCTCTCCTCAGAGGCCAAGAAGAACAAGTTTTCTCCCTCCTCCTTATAACACCCTTTAAGATATCTGAAAACCGCTATCATGTCCCCCCTCAATCTTCTTTTTTCCAAGCTAAACAAGCCCAATTCTTTCAGCCTGTTTTCATAAGTCATGTTCTCCAGACCTTTTATCATTCTAGTTGCTCTTCTCTGGACCTTCTCTAATTTCTCCACATCTTTCTTGAATTGGGGTGCCCAGAACTGGACACAATATTCCAGCTGAGGTCTAACCAGCGCAGAGTAGAGTGATGTTCACAACACACCTGCTGATGCATCCCAGAATCATGTTTGCTTTTTTTGCAACAGCATCACACTGTTGACTCATATTTAACTTGTGATCTACTAGAACCCCTAGGTCCCTTTCTGCTGTACTCCTTCCTAGACAGTCTTTTCCCATTCTGTATGTGTGAAACAGATTATTCCTTCCTAAGTGCAGCACCTTACATTTATCTTTATTAAACTTCATCCTCCATCATCAGCCTCCAGAGCCGGAAATGACTCCTTTTAAAGAGCTGCAGGTGGCCGCCCCCTGGGCAAATAAGTTGTTGCCACTTCAGGAAGAAAATCACAATTTGATTTTTAACTATTGTAAAAGACTGCTAGTATACTAAAGTATCAGAGAGGAAGCCGTGCTAGTCTATACGCTATCAAAACAAAAAGCAGTCAAGTAGCACTTTAAAGACAAGCAAAAAAGTTTATTAGGTGAGCTTTTGTGGGACAGACCCACTTCTTCAGACCAGAACAGACTCAATATATAAGGCACAGAGAACCAAAAACAGTAAGCAAGGAGGACAAATCAGAAAAAGATAATCAAGGTGAGCAAATCAGAGAGTGGAGGGGTGGCGGGGGAGTCAAGAATTAGATTAAGCCAAGAATGCACACAAGCCCTTATAGTGACTCAAAGTTCCCATCCCGGTTTAAACCATGTGTTAATGTGCCGAATTTGAATATAAAAGCCAGTTCGGCTGCTTCCCTTTGAAGAATGGTGCGAAAATTCTTTTTCAGTAACACACATACCTTGAGGTCATTGACAGAATGGCCCATTCCATTAAAATGTTGACTAACTGGTTTGTGGATCTGGAGTGTTTTGATGTCTGTTTTGTGCCCATTAACCCTTTGTCTAAGGGAGTTAGAAGTCTGTCCAATATACAAAGCATCTGGGCATTGTTGGCACATGATGGCATATCTGATGTTAGTAGAGGAGCATGAGAAAGTGCCCGTGATTCTGTGAGTAACCTGGTTAGGTCCAGTGATGGTATTTCCAGAGAAGATATGTGGACAAAGCTGGCAGCGGGCTTTGTTGCAGGGAAAGGTTCCAGGACTGGTATTCCTGGGGTATAGACTGGCTGTTAGTGAAGATCCTCATGAGGTTGGGAGGTTGTCTGTAGGAGAGAACAGGCATGTGACCCAGGGCCTTCTGGAGAGTGGCATCCTGATTAAGAATAGGTTGTAGGTCTTTAATAATTTGTTGCAGTGGTCTGAGTTGGGGGCTGTGAGTGATGACCAGTGGTGTTCTGTTCTTGGCTTTTTTGGGCCGATCTTGGAGTAGCTGGTCTCTGGGTATTCGTCTGGCCCTGTCGATTTGTTTTTTTACTTCTCCTGGTGGGTAGTTCAGGTTTATGAATATTTGGTAAAGATCTTGTAGTTTTTGGTCTCTGTCAGTTGGATCAGAGCAAATGCGATTGTATCTAAGAGCTTGACTGTAAACAATGGATCTAGTCGTGTGCAGGATGGAAGCTAGAAGGGCTTAGATAAGTATAGTGATCAGTAGGTTTTCGGTACAGTGTGGTGCTGATCAGGCCATCCTTGATTAGTACTGTAGTGTCCAGGAAATGTCTCTTGCATGTTGTAATTTGAGGCGTAAGTTGATGGTGGGGTGTAGATTGTTAAAGTCTCTGTGGAATTCTTCTAGAGTCTCTGTACCGTGGGTCCAAATCATAAAGATGTCATCAATGTATCTTAAGTAGAGGAGGGGTAATAGAGGATGAGAGCTGAGGAATTGTTGTTCCAGGTCAGCCATAAATGTATTAGCATACTGTCTCTTGCAGTGGAATGCTTCCCATGACGCTCTAAAAATGTCTGTCACAATACATACACACATGCACTTTGGCCTTGTTTTCCATACAGCTTTTTACTGTCACTTTTTGTATCTGGTACATCTGTATACCTAACTAGATATAAAAATATGTTGTCCATACATCAGCTTCTGTTATCACAACTGTGTACAGTGTCTGCATGTACTGCTTGTACTAATGTATTTTAGGAAAATGCTGGTAACTATTACCCTTGCTAATGATGCCAAAATGACATGCCCACAGAACAGTTAAAAGGGCTTAGATATACATGGTTATAGAATCCTGACCATGCTATAGGAAAGTGGTGAACTGGCTGTGGAAGATAATCATCTGGTAGCTGTTGTCACAGGTAGTAACAGCCTCTGTGCTATGTGTACATAACCTACATTTGGATCCAGTTGTGATAGGCGATAATTACACAGTAGCAGCGTAGTTCAGAACTAATCAATCATCCACTCTAGCATATGGCCCTAAGTACTGTTTAGTTTATATATCCAAGACCAAATTGAGTGGAAAACCTATTTCTTCTCACTGCCAGTGAGATTTGATTTCACCTCAAATGCTGATATGCCACTTCCTCTATTTGCTCCCTGGCTCCAAGATCCAAGCATCTTAAGTATTTTTTTAAAATTTAGATGCAGTCCGTTAAATTACGTCGTCATTGAAGAATTTTTTCCTTTATGTTCTAAATTTCCTTAGGTTCTCAGCGGAAAGATGAAGGACTTGGACTTGATTTCTCAGTAGGCATCTCCCAACAGAATAGTTTGAATATAAATCTTTTACATAGTATATTCTTGGGCATGGATTCATTTCCAACAAGCTTGCTTAAATTGCTCTTTATTAGAATAAATTATGCAACACCCAACAAAAGTAGGTAGTTTAAAAGTAATTGAGAATTGGGGAAACAGTAGACATTCTTGTTCTAGAAAACCATTTTTGTAGGGAGAAATTTTACATCCTTTTAAAAATAAGTCTAAGGAAAACTGGTTTGCAAGTTCCAGTTTCATCATTTTAAAAGTGCCATCCTGTCCTGCAATATCTGATAAAAATCAAAGCTTGTATGCCTTTATGTTTTACTTTACATTCCCATGAGAGAAGATTTAAGAAGACTGGGATAGTTCATTTTTGAAAAGATAACTAGGCTGAGGGTGTGGAGGGACAGGCTATGACCACAGTTCCCTGTGAGCAGCTCCACAAGTACACAGCTGTGGAGAAGTGGCTAAACAGCCATGTTAAAAAGGCAGTGAGAGAGAAAAGGGCAGCTTTTAAAAAGTGGAAGTCAAATCCTAGTGAGGAAAATAGAAAGGAACATAAACACTCCCAAATTAACTGTCATAATGTAGTAAGAAAAGCCAAAAAAGAGTTTGAGGAACAGCTAGCCAAAAATTCAAAAAACAATAGTAAAATGTGTTTTACATACATTAGAAGCAGGAAGCCTGCTAAAAAAGCAGTGGGGCCCTTGGATGATAAAGATATAAAAGGAGCAATCAAGGAAGACAGTGCCATTGCGGAGCGATTAAATGATTTCTTTGCTTCAGTCTTCACGGCTGAAGATGTTACAGAGGTTCCTAAATCTGAGCCAGCCTTTTTAGGCAACAAATCTGAGGAACTCACTCAGATTGAAGTGACATTAGAGGAGGTTTTGGAATTAATTGATAAGCTGAATAGTAACAAGTCTCCAGGACCAGACGGCATTCACCCAAGGGTTCTGAAAGAACTCAAATGTGAAATTGCGGAGTTATTAACAGTGGTTTGTAACCTATCCTTTAAATCCACTTTGGTACCAAATGACTGGAAGACGGCCAATATAACGCCAATATTTAAAAAAGGCTCTAGAGGAGATCCTGGCAATTATAGACCGATAAGTTTAACATCAGTACCAGGCAAATTAGTAGAAACACTAGTAAAGAGTAAAATTGCAAGGCACATAGAAGAGCATGAATTGTTGGGCAAAAGTCAGCATGGTTTCTGCAGAGGGAAGTCGTGTCTGTCTAATCTATTAGAATTCTTTGAAGGGGTTAATAAACATGCGGACAAGGGGCACCCAGTGGACATAATATACCTAGATTTCCAGAAAGCCTTTGACACGGTCCCACACCAAAGGCTTTTATGTAAATTAGGTGGTCATGGGATAGGAGGAAAGGTCCTTTCATGGATCGGGAATTGGTTAAAAGACAGAAAACAAAGGGTTGGAATAAATGGTAAATTTTCACAATGGAGGGGGGTAACTAGTGGTGTTCCCCAGGGCTCAGTCCTGGGACCGATCCTGTTCAACTTGTTCATCAATGATCTAGAAAATGAGGTAAGCAGTGAGGTGGCAAAGTTTGCAGATGACACCAAGTTGTTCAGGACAGTCAAAAGCAAAAGGGATTGTGAAGAACTACAAAAAGATCTCAGCAAACTGAGTGATTGGGCAGCAAAATGGCAAATGAAATTTAATGTGGGTAAGTGTAAGGTAATGCATGTTGGAAAAAATAACCCAAATTACGCGTACTACATGATGGGGTCAAATTTAGCTACGACAGATCAGGAAAGGGATCTTGGAGTTATAGTGGATAGTTCTCTGAAGACATCCACGCAGTGTGCAGCGGCAGTTAGTAAGGCAAATAGGATGTTAGGAATTATTAAAAAAGGGATCGATAATAAGACAAAAGATATCATACTTCCCCTATATAAAACTATGGTACGCCCACATCTCGAGTACTGCGTGCAGATGTGGTCTCCTCACCTCAAAAAAGATATATTGGCATTAGAAAAGGTTCAGAAAAGGGCGACTAAGATGATTAGGGGCTTGGAAAGGGTCCCATATGGGGAGAGGCTAGAGAGACTGGGACTTTTCAGTTTGGAAAAAAGGCGATTGAGGGGCGATATGATAGAGGTATATAAAATCATGAATGGTGTGGAGAAAGTGAATATAGAAAAATTATTTACCTTTTCCCATAATACAAGAACTAGGGGACACCAAATGAAATTGATGGGTAGTAGGTTCAAAACTAATAAAAGGAAATTTTTCTTCACACAGCGCACAGTCAACCTGTGGAACTCCTTGCCCGAGGAGGCTGTGAAGGCCAGGACTCTATTAGGGTTTAAAAAAGAGCTTGATAAATTTTTGCAGGTTAGGTCCATAAATGGCTATTAGCCAGGGATAAAGTATGGTGCCCTAGCCTTCATAACAAGGGCAGGAGATGGATGGCAGGAGATAAATCACTTGATCATTGTCTTCTGTTCTCCTTCTCTGGGGCACCTGGCATTGGCCACCGTCGGCAGATGGGATGCTGGGCTTGATGGACCTTTGGTCTGACCCAGTATGGCCATTCTTATGTTCTTATGTAAGTTCAAATATTGATTAGCTGAGTGCTCACAGCTAACTTTGTGTTTATATTGGTGGTGCACATTCTCACATACCTCATTGCACATAAATTTATTCTGCACATGGATGGAAAAGATTAGAGGGAATATTTTCTGTGACAGAAGTCTGTAAAATCTTACTGGTGTAGAGGAAGTAAATAAGGAAATGTTGTTTTACTCCTTCAGATATGTCACCCAATTAAATTAATAGGCAGCAGGTTGAAAAAGGGAAGTATTACCTCCACGCAATGTACTGTCAGCTTGTAGAAATCTTTGTCAAGGGACATTGGGACGGCCAGAACTGTAGCAGAGGGTTCAAAGAAGAGCTATGTAAATTCATAGAGGATAAATCCATCCATGTCTATGAGCCAGGGTAGGCAGTGATGCCACAACATGGCAGAAGATACAGGTGGTTAGAGGGGATGGATCATACTATCGCCTGTTCTGTTCATTCTCTCTGAAGCATCTGTTGTTGGCATTTGATGGAAAATTAGAATATTAGACTGGATGGACCTTTCCTTTGACATATGTCTGTTCTTATTTTCTCAGACTTTTTTGCCAGTTCTTCTCAATTATTTGATGGTCTGGATGTATTCACTGGAACATCAAACTTACATTCTCAATGTTAGATTCCAGTCCAGGCTTCCAAACAAGGAAAAACAGTGCATCAAATCATGACTCTTCCTACTCCTAAACTAATAAAGCACTTTCTAAATATAACTATTTCAATAAAATTTATGTTTAGAAACCTAGACTTCCTGACTGGTTATCACAAAGTGAAGACATTTAAGGATATCTCTCTCTCCTCCTCCTCTCTTTCCCCTCCCCCCCCCCCCCCAGATCAGGAAAGAATACAGTTGGTGCTGCTATTAACTAGTTAGAGCACTCTGGTAATATGAGGAATCGTATGTTGAAGAAACCATCTTTCTGAGGGCAGGAAGGAAGACATTCAGTTTGTGTGCCATCTGTTCATTCTTGCTTAGATCTGGCCTAAGCTTAACTTATAGGCCAATTATAAGTATGTCAGGCTGACTACTGATGTAGACACAGCTACACAGATGAAATAATGCATTCTTCATTCTCATTGCCATCATTTGTGGGTGGTGGTTCCTACAGAGACTGAAATATCCCTTCCATCGCTCTTGGTTATTTCTGTACTGCAAGACTATGCTGGCATAACTACTGGGACTACAGCTTTGATGCCCTAGAATAGACATGCTTCCATCTTTCTTCTGATGTACCTGGTCCTGCTAGTTAATCTGCTATAGGAACATATGTAAATGTGTTTGTGTTTCAACTTATCCTTCTTACTGGAGAGCTCTTCCCTCAGAAGACAATGTTCTTCGTATGGTCAAAGCAAGGCATGATTTGCAGGGAAGTAGTTAAGAGCAAATCTGTCACATTTTTATTCTTTGGTTTCCATTCAATTTTATATAGTGGGAGGTAGAGAAGCATCATCCTATTGCATCTGTGCTGTGTTGTATGTACACTTGGTAGTCTACAAGAGCTGTATCTGTTACTAATCATTTGATATCTAGAAATGAAAATCTGTTCTTGCAGTAATAAGTACATCTATGTACCTATTCACATAATTACCATCTTAAATGAGAAAGTGATACTTGTATTAAGGACAATAGAAGAAACGTGTCTCATTTTGGTAGGAGAGAAGGAATGTCTCCTTTTGTGTGTGTGGTGGGCACCAGTTGACACTTTTTTTGTTTAGGAAGTTTGATCCAATAGCTTGTAGGTTGATTGATAAGTACAGTATTATAGCTGTTACCTCTATAGGAAAATTGTTCATAGGATGTTCCAGGTAACATCAAAAAGCAACTTCAAAAAACAACCACCTCAATAATAAAAAACTAAAGATAACCAACCCTTTCCCCTACCATCTAGGATAATCTCCAGAAACATGTATTAAAAACATGTCGTCTTAGTTAGGAGCGCTCTCATCTCAGAATAGATATATATAGGGCATTATTTGACCAAGGAGATAGAAAATACTTTTGAGTCTTAAAACAGTATTCCTAGAATATTTACTCTAGCCACCCAGGAGAGATTCAGGTGCCACTCGGCAGAGTGCCAACAGCTGGTAACGTGTGTTTCCACTTTGTGCACGTGCTTTGGTGCACAAAATGTGATGTGCCCATGGATAGAAAAAATTGGAGGGAACAATGAACAGTATCTTTTCTTCCCCAGAAGAAATTAAGGAACGAGAAGTAGTTAGCCTGTATTTCCAGCTTAAAATGTAGAACCCTTAAAACATGAATATCGCTAGACACAAACAAGTTAGAGTAGTTCCTACCTTTGAAGATTAATTTTTTTCTCAAAGCCAGATTTTTATCTTGTCTGAATATGGCTGTCTTCATACTTAGTCTACAGACATGGCAAAGTGTGGAAAATAACTTATACTTCATCATACAAGAATCCCAACCAGTCTAGCCACTCCTTTTTAGATAGTAGAAAAGCTATCTTAGATCTCTTGTAGGATGCTTCCTAAAAAGCTCAAGAGATTTACTGGCTCACAGTGCTGACCCTTTGAGTTGTCTGTATTAATGGCTTGACATCAGCAAAAAAGGTGAAACTCCATACCACATGGTATGTTAATACTCCATTGCATGTTTCCAGATCTGCACTGTTTGTTACTTATTTCTTTGTCTTGAAAGATGACAAACTCAAAGGTTTGTGAAGTTGTCTGGTCAACTTTGATATGGAAAAGTCTATTCACACAATATCCAATAAATTCGTCGCACACTACATGTGCTGAATAGGCTACTACATTGTGGCGAATACGGGGATGGCCAGTATGTGGCTCTCAAGTTGCATGCAAGTCTTGAGGCCTTTAAATGCGGATCCCACTGAGAACCTCATGCAGGGAGTACTGTCCACCCACTTAGTGCACACACCCTACCACTTGGTGGGAGAAGCATGTGGCGGCAGTTTCAGCGGCTCTGGTGAGTCTCTGGCGTTGAATTAGAATGGGGGGAGGGCATTCAGTTAAAGTGGGGAAGGGGACTGGGCATGCCTGGCTTTGGGGAAGTGGGAGGGCATTTATTTAGAGCAGGGGGAGCAACTAAGGTGGCAAATATGGAAAGACAACCACCACAAGTGTGGTGATCTCTGAATTCCTTTTGGACACAACTGGTCTATTCATAGGCAAGATACTATCAGATGGCTACTTGAAAATGGTATGGCCTCAAAGTAATGTCTTTTAAAATGATGACTTTGCTTAACTGTCATTACAGATGGCTAAAAATTGTTTTCCTCTTAGTCTACTTGTTTAGTCAGCAATAAAGGGATGCCTAGTTTCACTGGATAAAGTATACCTACAAGCAGTTTATCCTGCTGCTGGCAGGATAAATTGCTTGTATATAAACTTTAAAGATTTGGACAAAACAAAGCTGTTGAAATGAAAACTTTAGGCCCTGGGATGCACTAGAAAAAGACAGTTTTTTTTGGTTTTTTACCTGTAGAAAAGTAAGTCCTATGATAAACTGCCTAACCAGGAATTTGTGTGGTTTTTTTGCTGATTCCCCACCCGAAAAAAGAAAGGGGGGGGGGGGGGGGAAAAAAAAAAGGAAGGCAGTATAGTCTGAAACTAGTCCATGAATTTAAAATACTGGGTTCTCGGTCCCTCACTGACTTGCCTTGTGATCTTCGGGTTTTTTTGTTTTTTTTTTGTTAGTCCTGGTGTCAGCTTAGACATTTGTAAAGGGAGTACAGTTGAGTTCATGATAGTATATAGGATCATATAGCTTTCTTATTAACTGAATTGAGGATATCTTGCAAACCTACCCATTCCAATCTCCAAAATACCATAGTCTCAATCAAGTGTCCTGCTGCACCAGTAGTAGTACACAGACTCATTGGCACTACATGGTTGATCTCTTGATTTATTGTAATATCAGCTGTAGTTTTGTTCACAATATGCTGTTTCCACAGGGAAAACATCATCGGTTTGATACTGCTGATTAATCTCTAAATGCATGTGATTAATTCAAAAATAATTGAACTGTTACACAAAAGAATAGCAATTATAATTAAATATTCTAGATGGTTTTCTACCTTTTCAATTGTATCTTATTACAGCACAAAATACAAACTGTACAGTGCTTATTTTATATTTTTATAGGGCAAATATTTGTAATTAAAAATAGCTACTTTCAATTTATCTCAGATTCTGTAGTGCAGTGTTTCCCAGATGGTGTTCTGTGGAACCCTGGAATTCAGTGAAATGAAAATAAGGGTTCCACAAGAAAACTCCATTACAATAGCTGACTCCTCTGCGTGTCTCTGCCCTGCTGTCGCTGAAACAGTAGAACCAAATTTAATTGGTTTACCAGCTGGCAGGGTGGCAGGAGGGATCTGACCATTAAACCAATGGAATTTAGTTCCATTATTTCAGCAGCTGTAGGACAGGGAGCTGCAGAGAGCCCCTGACTCACCCGCTACCTGAGTGGCCACACCCCTCCAATGGGCATGGCTCAGCTCATCCCCGCCAGTGGAACCCTCCAAGCCAGCCTTCCTTCCACTGGGCACATGTGGCCACCCAACATATGCTTCCCAGCCAGTGCTGCAGATGGATTAGTCCTGGGGGCTGAGGTGGGTTATGCCTGGGAGTGTGGAGAGTTGTTTGCAGAGTGGGGTGGGTAAAGCTTGGGGTAGGGGGCAGATATGGCAACAGAGAGCCTGGGAATGGGGTTCTGCAAAATTCTCTTGAGTTTAAAAGGGTTCTGTGGCAAAATAAAATTGGGGAAACCCTGCTGCAGTGTAATATCTTTACCGGGAAGTTGAATTTACTATAGAAGTTTTTTGTTCCATAACATTAAAAAAACAAAAAGGTGTAAAACTTGAGAGCCTACAACTCCACTTGGTCCTACTTGTTGTTCAGCCAATCCTAAGAAAAACAAGTAGGTTTGCATAGTTTACGTAATGGGGGAGGGATTGCTCAGTGGTTTGAGCATCAGCTTGCTAAACCCAGGATTGTGAGTTCAATCCTGGAGGAGGTCATTTACAGGTCTGGGGCAAATAGATTAAAAACTGTCACGGATGGTGCTTGGCCCTGCCAAGAAGGCAGGGGACTGGACTCAGTGACCACCTGAGGTTCCTTTCCAGCTCTATGAAATGTGTCTCCATATTTTAAAAAAAAAAAAGATTGCATAAGGTATTGCTGCCTAGTTCTTCTTTACAATGTCACCTAAAAGTGACAACAGGTATTCACATGGCACTTTTGTAATCGGTTTTATAAAATATTTACATGCCAGATCTGCTAAACATGCACATGTCCTTTTATGCTTCAGCCACCATTCCAGAGACATGCTTTTATGCTGATCATGCTAATTTTTTTTTAAAAGCACATTCATTAAATTTGAACTCCTTGGGTGAAAATTGTCTCCCCTGTTCTGGTCTGCTGACATGCTGCCATATATTTCATGTAGTAGCAGTCTTGAGTCATGACCCAGCACATTTTTTGAGAACAATTTCATGGTACATTTGACAAAACACAAAGAAGATACCAATGTGAGGTTTCTTAAAATAGCTACAGGACTTAACCCAAGGCTTCAGAATCCGGTGGCATCTGACTCCAATGATCAAAATTGGCATATGTCAGTCCTCTCTGCTTTGAATTGTTATTCAGCAGAACCCATCACCGGAATGGACATTTTCCTTCTGGTATGGTGGTTGAAGCGTTAAGGGACATATGAGTTGTTGTTGCATCTGGCAGGTAAATATCTGTGATTGGCTATGGCAGTGCCATGTGAACACCTTGTTCACACTTTCATGTGACATTATGATGAAGCAGTCAGCAGTATCTTTTGTAAATGTAAGCCAATTTGTTTTAAGATTAGCTGAACAAGAAGTAGGGGTCAGTGGACTTGTAGGCTCTAAAGTTTTACACTTTTGTTTTTTGTATGCAGGGATTTCATAATTGTATGTTTAAGTTCAATTTTCATGATTGAGATTGCACTATGGTACTTGTATTAGGTGAGTTGAAAACTATTTGTTTTTACCATGCAAATATCTGTAGTCAAATATAAGGTGAGTACTGTTCACTTTGTAATTGAAATGAATATATTAAAAAAGGAAAGTACAAGATTTGTTAACACCTCTGTGGTGGTGAGAGATGCATAAGGACCTGGAAGGTGGAACTGGTTAATGTAATTACATAGATAATTGTCTTATGTAACCAGTGGAAGAACTTTTGGAAGCCTGTGCAGCCTCATAATGTGGTTCTGTTTACAAGTTGGATTCCACACATACAGGCGTTAACAATTTTGCATGTGGACATCACTATTGAGTCAATAATTTCATGAAGCGGGTTTGAAACTAAAATGTTCTCGAGCATAGGTAGATCCATGAATGACTAGGGCTGTCTGTTTTGACATTTAAATGGTAGCTAATACACTTGCAGCTGTTTATACACTTTAGCCTCTTTAATCCGTCGTTATGGAATTTTCTGGATCGTTGGCGTTCGCCATAATACGAAGACTAGTACTGAAGCTTTTATGCATACAAACTATTCATGTGTAATGTGTCGTAAGATAAATCCGTAATGTACTGTATTGAAACAGTTATTTTGTTTATATGTAGGTAATTAAGCAGAAAGCCTCTGATTGTACAGTGCTTTGCTATTTCTCATATTTACAAATTAAACGCGTGCTAGACAGTATAATGTATGCATAAGTTTTTGTTTAGTCGTTCTGTATTTAAACTTGTTTTGTTTTTAACATTGTGGAGCTCCAGCCATGTGGGAGTCCAAACCAGAGGTATTCTCTGAACACAAGCGCCTGGATAAAGGAGGTTCAAGTGTACTTAATGACTAACTCTATTGAGAAGAAATTGTGCTTGTTTATGTTCTTCATAAAGAATAATATATGCTTGCATGAAATAGACTTCTCCCTCTAGCCTAGTGCAGGTTAATAAAATCTTTTGTAAAATATTATCTGAGTAAATGATTCACATTAACTGGATTTTATTCCAGGTAAGGAATAAACAGGTGAATTTTATAAGGCCCTGCTAATGAGCATGATCTTAGGGGAGAGGAACACATTCCAGTTTTCATAAGCTACTTGCAGCACTTCAGTGACGTGGGAAGTAGGTGTTAGCCTTGCTGAAGTTTCCTCAGCTGTTCAGATGTCAAATTTGTTAGCTCCTCCATTCATTTGTGAAGAGTACTGCTGCTTTTACAACATAGTACTTAATATCTACACTTTCTGCAATACAGTGAATCCTCTATTTTTGACCCTGATATAACAGATGCTGTTTGCTAGCCCCCTGCTCACCTCTCCCCCAGTAAATTCCAGAGACTCACCAGGGCTGGAGGGGCTACCCCAAAGGCTGGGGCCAGAGAAGAAGGGGGGACGGGCTGTGGTGGGGTGCAGGAGCTCTCCTTCCTCAGCCCCTTGCGTGTGGCACATGTTGCCACTCCACCACCACTGCCTGCATTGGTGCTGAGCAGCAGCCATGGTGTTGGAGGCTGTTGTCCACTGGCAGGCAGGGGGTGGCTATGCTGTACCTTCACACAGGCAGATTGGAGCCGGGGGCTGGAGGAGCCACAGTGCTGAGAGCTGCAGAATCTGCTAGGAAAAGCCTGTACCAGAGAGATGAGGCTTGCAGGATGAAACAGCCAGCTTGCATTATCCCTGATGACAGAACTTCGGTTCACTCACTGTATTAGGGATTTTTAGATGTCTGGGTTGGGTGAAAGATTATTAGAAATCTAAAACTGTTGGGGAAGCATTGGCACTATGATACTATTTGGCATAAATAAAATGGGCATAGAAGTCCCAGTGTCTTGAATGCTATGCTTGATTCTTGGGCTCTGACAGTGCCCTCGTCCTAAGCTAGAGACATTACAGCAAATCAACCCACTGAGGGTTGATCTTCCAGGGTTTTATTTCGTTCTTGTGTGAAGTGATGCTCCCAGGGTCGATGTTGACCCCTGTACTCCTCATGAGATGGGAGTGTTTCTCCCAACCACCTTACTTATTCCTCACATCAGCCTTCTTCTCTGTGGACAGACCTGGAAGCCTACTGGATAAAACAATTTTAGCTATGTAATTGGCATAGCTAAAATTGCATGTCAGTGGTCTACTTCTGTGTCTGATATAGACATAGCCGTAGTGAAAGAAGAGAAGGAATTTTGGCTTATTTGTACGTCAGTCTAGGTCGGAGGCCAGTGCCACCTCCATGAGGAGAATCTTACAACATGACTCTCTTGAGCTTGGTCCAAGGCTTGAAGGCCCTGCAGATTTTGTAGGCCTTGAACAAGTGAGCCTCACCCAGACACTTGAGACAAGCAGAGTGAGGGTCACTACAGGCCATGGGTCTCTGGCGATACCTAAAGGGTTTGAAGCCTTGGAAAACTGATTACAAAAGTGCCATGTGAACACCTGTTACTTTTAGGTGACATTGTAAAGAAGTGGGCAGCAGTAGCTTATGCAAGTGTAAACCAACTTGCTTGTCTTGGGATTGGCTGAACAGGAGTAGGACCCAGTGAAGTTGCAGGCTCTCATGTTTTACATGGTTTAGTTTTTTGAATGCTGTTGCGGAACAAAAACCAACTACTATAGTAAATTCAACTTGCAGATATTGCACTTTAGCAGTGTGTCCCAATTTTATTTGGACACAGAACCCTTTTGAACTCAAGAGAATTTTGCAGAACCTCATTCCCAGGCTGTACCTGCCTTTGCTCTTAAACCTACCCACCTGAGCACTCAAGCCCCCAAATCCACCCTCTGTCCCCAAGCTTTTACCCCCATTCAGCAAACCTGCCCCTGTACCTCCAGGCTTAACCTGCCTCAGCCCTAAATCTGCATGTGCGTGGGCCCCCCCCCCCACATCCATATGCTTAACCTGCCTCATTCCCAAACCAGCGCCTAGAACTAACCCATATGTGGCACTAGGTGGGGAGCCTATGCCAGATAGCCATGTGCACCCAGCAGAAGGAAGACTGGTGTGGAGGTGTTCCACAGGCAGGCATGAGCTGAGCTAAGCCCATGGGAGGGGTGTGGCCGCTCATGTAGCTGGGCGAGTCAGGCTCTCTGCAGCTCCCTGCCCTGCTGTTGCTGAAATAATGCAACTAAATTCCAGTGGGTTTAATGGCTGGATCCTTCCTGCTGGCCAGTGAACCAATTAAATTT
This sequence comes from Carettochelys insculpta, assembly GCF_033958435.1. Lineage (NCBI taxonomy): Eukaryota > Metazoa > Chordata > Testudines > Carettochelyidae > Carettochelys > Carettochelys insculpta. Next base: position 11,693,693 of record NC_134155.1, read on the forward strand.
AGTTCTCCTGTTTCAGTGGCAGCAGGATGGGGAGCCACGGAGGAGTCAGCTATTGTAATGGAATTTTCTCACTGAACCCTTATTTTCACTTTGTGGCACCCCGGGGTGCCATGGAATACCACTTGGGAAACACTGCTTTAATGTAGTAAAAAAAATACTCTGTTTTGCACGGGCTTCTTACTAAAATTCTGGGTTAGACTGTTTCATTTAATAAAACTATTCTGAATGTAAGGAAGTTAGTACAGAAGTAGTGTAATGAACACTTATTTTCACATTTTACTGTATTCCTAAAAATAATTTGTTTGGTCAGTCTGCTTTGTTCTGTTGTGCAAAAGCAGAGCATGGAAGATCCCTGGAACTACAGGGGAATTTGTGTTAAAGTAATTCTAATGACCTCTCCTGGTTCAAATATCCCAACCAAACAGTAAAAGTAGCCTGTGCACTGTGGCTATTTAAATTCCAGTACTGCATAAGATAAGGTTAAGTGGTAAAAGATGAAACTTTAAGCCTTGAGCCATCTTAGCACAGTGAAGATTTTTTAGATTTTGAAGATAATGTTGAGAATGAATTTGAAAACACTCGTGTAAATGAGTGGTTACTGTCTGCAAGACCCTCCTTGGGATAGTTAAAGCAACAAGTTTAAGGTAGTCCAGAACACCAAGATTGATACTGATCAGATCTTTAAAATCTAACATGTTAAAACTTAATGGCTGGGTAAGGACTTGATACTAATATTCACTTTTTTTAAAGGTATACTTAGCAGATGATTACTCCACATTATGGTGGAAATTTATAATCTTTTTTTGGATGGTATACAAGTGTCATAGAGTGTGCTTAAAATCTCATTTCTGCTTTTTCATGCCGTAGGTTTTAGCCTAAACACTTGAATGCAGTCTATGTAGCTTTCATTCAGGAGCAGTTTTCCTTAAAGTCCATCCTTGAATTTGGAGAAACTGTTAGTGCCAGAATGCTTCAGATCATTGGTGGGTTTTGCAGACTGAAATGGACTAATCATTGGAAGCCTTCACTTTACAGCATAGTGTGGAGCTGTACATTAGAGTTACGAAGACTAGAGTAAGAAAAGCAACTAGAAGTTGGAGACTTCTGTAGTCTGCCGAGACCTTTCCTGTGAGAGGTGGCGAGAACTTACACACTTGCAAGTCAGAAAAATTAATGTAGTAAGAAGAATGTAATGGTTAGCACACGCTATCTTCTGATAACTCTAACCTGGGTACGTAGACATTCGTATGGCTTCAAATGGCTGCATAAACTTTTTCAAAAGCAAAATGTATTTGTTTTCCTTCTAGATGGAATGAATCTTCCGTGTTGAATGCCTCCAGATTTCCTACTGGATTTCCACACGTGGGGAACCATTTTCCTTTTGGTTGAAGCTGCTCTTTGCAGGCAGAATTGTGGATCTAGGAGTCTCAAGGTTTTTTAACCTTGAGGAGGCAGCCACAGCTGAATCACGTTAACTTGACGTCCCATCCACAATGGTGCTGTCACAGAGGCAACGAGATGAACTGTAAGTATTTTTTTTACAGTATTTAAAAGAGCAAAAGTTGTCTTTGCTCACATATAGTTCTTATTTTATCAGATTTCCAAAGAAGCACTGATCTTTCTCTTCCAGCTTGGCTTCATGAAATGGCTCTTCACAGATTATATTTGTTAATTTGCTGTGAATTACCTTTTATGATCTACCTGCACATCTGTACTTTGGTTATACTAGTGAAAGAACTTGCTATTATAAACTTGGATGTTTAAGACTAGGAGTTCAGGAATGGTTGGCTGGAGGAGGGGGAAATGTAACAAATTATTTGAAAGTGTTTTTAAACAATTAGTTTTAGTGGTCAGGCTGAAACTGGAAATTTTGGGTTTGGTGTAGGAATGACTTGTTGAAAACAAATAATCTTTTCAAAATGCATAGGAATAAGATATGGAAGGTTGGAACTTCTAAAAGTTTGGAGCCTTTGATGCCTAGCAAGTGCACTGAAGTTCTGAAGGACCAATGTAAATAGAGTAAAGAACAAATATAGGTAAAGTAAAATTATAGTGGTATAGTGTTTCTAAGTCTCTTCTCTTTGCGGGACTAAATTAAATTAAATTATGCACTTGCAGCCTGTCCCTATGTCATCCTGCTTCATCATTGGAGTTCGTCACTACTAGTCTCTCTCTGTCATTGAAAGGGGACAGAAAGCATTGAGAAGAAACTGATACAAAATGAGTCCATCCATTAGTTTTTTGTTTTCAGTGGGATGGAGTAAAAGGGACAGAATGTGGTGTCTGGGGCATATCCTGATGCATCTCCTGCCTCTTGACTACTGTCATGGCCTGGTATGGATATAGTTGTCAGGGTTCATGTTGAGCCAGTACTTGATCAACTTACTCCTGCTTCTCTATGTAGTTTTCTAAAATTAAAGCTCTACTTAAAAAGGAAAAGGTGAATACGATGGCAGTTCAATTTGGGGGAATAGACAGTTGTCTCATGAGAAACTACAAATGGTCGTCTGAGCATACTCCTTCACCCTATATGCTTTAGCAGCATACTTCAATGGGATGTTTTAAATGCCTGCATATAGGAGTTGGTTGCTTCAGTGTGCAATGCCCCAGTTGTTACTGGATGGCAGCCTAAAACAGGGGTGGGCAATTTTTTGATGGGGGCTAGTCCAAGAATTTGGTAAGTGAACAAGGGCTGCACTCGTCCATGATACTAATGGAGGGGGTGCAGGAGGGAGTGTTGGGTTTGGGAGGGAGTTTGTGTGAACAGAAGGGATTTTGACCTCGGCTAGAAGAATGTGGGGTATGGTGCAGAGTCTAGGACATCGCCATGGAAGATGTTCTTTTAAAAAAGAATCTGGGATCCTCTGCTGCTTTCACTCTCACATTTTTCCCCAAAACAATAAGGCATGTATCCAAATTTATTTTAACTGCCTACCTCATGGATAGTCAAAAGGTAGACTGTGGGGCAAATCCAGATCGCCAGATGCTTTTGAGCCGATCCCAAAATCAATCTATCTATCTTTTTAAAATAAAACACCCTTCTCCTGTTCCTCTGAATTCCCAATCCTTACTCATTTTCTGGGATCTTTTCTCACATCCCCACCTTCCTTTTATATGGGTTTTTTTTTCATTTGTATCTTTAGAAGTCTATTTTCACTTTTTAGATGCCAGGTTTTTCACTACTTAGTATTGAAGCCCATATAGTTTCAGAAGTGCATGTAAAACTTTATTTATTCTGAAGTAAAACTTCCACTTAATTTTTTCTTGAAGATTTTTCAAGAGTTATAAGGTGGCCAGAAACACAGCCTAGTTGTCTAATATGAGATTAAACTCTGTAGTAGTGCTGGCAGTTTAGCTGGAATCTTTATAAAACTGTTCAAATTACTCAGTTTTTACTCTTGTCAAATCATAGTTGTTTTGTAATGTAGTACCAGTTGACAGGAGTAAAACTTTCACTGTCCCATGCACGTGAACAGAGTTTCTCACGTTTCATGTCAGTGATGTACTCTGCACAGTGTCTCCTCTAATTTATAAAGCAGTATGCTGTTGCATGCCTTCAGATCTCAGGGTATGAGAGAACTGACTACCTGGTTTCAGTTTGAACAATACAATTATTTTGTCTCCTGATAATGGGAGACATCCTGAGGACTTGAATGTTCTGTTGTTGCTTGAGTTTTTGCACACATTTAAAAGACATCTTAACCTCCTAAAAAGTACTGGATTTGACTTTCTGAATATTAACCCTTATCTGGGAAAGGAATTTCTCTTTTTTGAGGTATGGTTCTATGCAGAAAAGTGACTATAAAAATGAAACTGCTTTGCTGTGTAGATTTTGTCCCTATGTGTGTCTAAAGTTCTGCTGCTTTTAGTGATTAACAATAAGTGGTGGTGGTGTGTTTTGCACTGTGTGCTCCTCGTGCTGCAGATTCAAGATATTTGAGAGTGAAGGTGTATTCTCTTCAGACTGTTTTTAATAGGAGTGATGTAAGTTCCAGTCGTAGTATATGAGACTGCTTGTTTTCAAGGCTGGTACTGTGGAAAAGTAATCCTTTTAGTTGTAAACTAGGTACATTGAGTTTGGGATCATTTGAGTTAACCATGCAACCTGACAGCCACTAAATTACATGCTCAGTTGAGCTATACTGAGCTTCTGTAACAAATTCATTCCCATGGGTGAAGAGCGTATAGTAGCACACAGTGATGAGTGAATCTTGAAGTTTGTTGCACCTAGCTTCCCAGTCAACGTAACGTTGTCATTTCATTCATACATTAGAGTGTGGAAAGAGGTGTAATATCAGGAAAAAAGGTGAAATTCTAATCTTTTGGGGGTTCTTCCCTGACATCAGAAAGTTTCTGCCTCTTGTGAATAAATATCACAAGCTTTAAATGTTCTCAAATGGTTTAATCTTAGTTTGTCTGTCAATAGCCCTTTGTTTAGAACCAGATCTGAGCAGGATAGCTTGAAAAATTAAATCCTTCATAAATATAAATTAAAACTGTGGTACAATATATAAGATCAGTTTTAATATGTCAGCTATTTTTGTTAATTAAGCACATTACTTTATTTCCAAACATATTTCAATATATTTTCAGTCTTTGAACTTTTTAAAAAGTATTTCTGTTTGTTCATTAAATACTTGCTCATATATGCAGTATTATCATCTGATATGTAATAAGGTAAAGTTTGTCGTTCTTATGTTTGTATTTTTCAGAGCTGATCTTGCCATGCCATAGTTAAATGCATTCAAAACATGGAATCTAGTTTTTCTACCTAATTTTGGAGGAAAAATTATGTTAAATGGTGTACCAGAGCTTGAATCTTCTAGAAATTGCTGGCTTGTCTTCATGCTTAATCAGGAAATCTTTCTCCTGGCAAATAAGATATTTGAAGCCCTGGCTCCTCTGCCTTAGAGTCAAAGTTCTAAATTTAAAAAGGAATGGTTTATTTCCAGTACATTATTTCACTTGGGCTGCATCTACACTAGCTCCCTCCTTTGAAGAGAACATGGCAAGTGGGGTGTTAGATTATTAATGAAGTGCTGCGGTGCATATACATCACTTCATTACGCTAATTCTTCCCCGTGGCAACTTTGAAGTGCCGGCCGGTCAGCCGGGGCTACACGTGAGCCGGTATTTCGAAGTTGCCACAAGGGAGAATTAGCTTAATGAAGTGCTGCATTTGCATTGCAGCACTTTATTAATAACCTCCTGACACCCTACTTACCATGCTCCCTTTTGAAGTAGGCAGCTAGTGTAGACACAGCCTTGGCTTTAATATATTTCATTTTGCAGTTATAGCTACAGTAGCAGACACTACCATTTGGAGACCCTTTTCAAGGACAGAGTAAACAAATTTCGGGACTTTTTCAGACTCGGTCGTAATTTTCATTGCCTTCATTAGGCTGGAATGAGATTCTGTAATACATACAGAACCCACTGTCTAAGCCTCTTTACGAGGTTAGCTCTGGTTGTCCAAATCAACATCAGTGAACTACATACAACCACTTGTAAGAGCTGCCCTTTCGACTTGGTTATTTGACTCCCAACATACTTGTCTCTTAGGAAATTTGAAATATAGGAAAGGAATGTGAGCAGGGTCATTCAAGAAATTCATGCTCTTGGAAAAATGTCAGGCTGAAATCTGGTCTTTTTGTTTGTTTTTTACATGTACAGCATACATATTTCACAGGGGCAACCATTGTTTCTTAAATCACGAGTCAAGGTTTAAAAGGGAGTTTACAAGGTTTATTTTAGGGGGCTCATGGCATTGCTGCCTGCAGAGCTGGATGTCCACAGAGTGGTGGTTGCTGACTGACGGCCCAACTCTGCAGGCAGCAGCACAGAATGAAGGGTGGCAATACCATACCAAGCCACCTTTCTGTGCTGCTGCTGGTGACAGTTTTGCCTTTGGAGCTAGTCTTAGTCATCAGCATCTCCATCTGTCTATCTTTGTGGTAATAGAAATAAGGGTATCTGTATCACAGCCTGCCTCTGCAACAACCTTTTGACCATCTGTAACTTCTTTTTGGCTCAACCCCCTACATTATAGACCATCATGAAATTTCAGATCTAAATAGCTGGAATAATTAAATATATTTACTTTAAAAATCCTAGGACTGTGTGAAATTGACAAGTGGACCATAAATTTGGTAGGCATCTAAACATGAGAGACTGCTTTCATTTGGAAGTGTCTCCAGTTGATCAACACATGTACTGCAGAATGGTCTAGCTTTCTGTTAGTTATACCACGTAAGAAGCTTCCTCCCGCCTCCCCACCAGTCAGTATTAAAGGAGCATGAATTAAACTTCTTGGTGCATGAGGGCATCCTTTTTATGTTAGAAATTCCTTTTGCAATGATCAGTCTTTTTAGTAACTGCTAAGTCACTTATCTTTTATAAGAAAGAACTGAAAGTCTGAAACTTTGTCTCCTTCAGGATGTTAATTTAATTTGAAGGTATTACACACTTGTGGCAGAAATGTATATAGGGGTACTTGCCAATTAAAAACAGCTTCACAGAATAATATTGTGTATTCTAAAACTTGGGTCATCTTCATTTGAGAGAATTGCAGTGTTTAACCTGAAATAAGAATTTAAACCAATGGAGGGCAAGTCTACATTAGATCTGAAAGTTGATTCTAAATACATAATTGCATAGCTTGAATCAACATACCTATGATCAACTGTCTGGCTATCCCCATTGTGGGAGGTCGACTGGAGAAACACCTTAAGCTGCACAAATCCCTGTGGGCCCTCTTCTTTAGGTTTTGTCTTAAAATTATTCCCAAAATCTACTTGAGCGAAGTCAAAAACTGCTGTTAAACCATTGTAGCTTTTTTTAGTGAAGACCTGTGTTTTCATCCTTAGAGGGATAATGAATATTAAAATAGTCTGCGAGAGCTTCCTTTGTTGGAATACTTGTCTGTTAAGTATTGACTTTTTAATCACAAAGTGTACTAGAGTTCCATGCTGTATAATAGACTTTTTTCTTTTGTTTTACTGGTCGCTTTTTGACCTGATAAGTTTTTAAAATTGGTTTTAAGGTTTTAGTTACACTAAAGCATAATGCTGTCTTAATACAATGAAGAATAAGATTTACCTCTTTGGTTGCAGTTTGGTCCGTACTCGTGTTGTGTGTGTGTGTGTGTGTGTGTGTTTTTCCACACTGTTTAGAACTGTGGCTGATGGGAGTGTCTTACTGTTATGTCTTTTATTTCTCGGTCTAGAAATCGAGCGATAGCAGATTACCTTCGATCCAATGGCTATGAAGAGGCGTATTCAGTTTTTAAAAAGGAAGCAGAGTTAGATGTGGTGAGTTGAAATGCAAGATTGTTCATACACTTATTTGTTGTGTAAAGGTGTATGTTCTGTGGAGTGCGCTACTTTTGAACATCTGCTAAAACAGTACTGATTGCCCTTTAAAATGTAGAAATCAATAATTCATATACAAACTTAATGCAGTAGTCACCTTATGACACTAATAAATATTCTCTCTATGTTGCGGATGGTCTCAACTCCCAGACATTCCTACCTTTTTCCTTCCATTCCTGAAACCAGTGTTCGCTTTAATTTTTTCCATCCATGGGTGGAATAAATTTTATGCACCGATGCATGTGGGGATGTGTACCACCAGTAGAAACACATGCTGCTGTCTGTGGGAAGCTGTGGGTGCTCTGATCAGCTAGACAACACCTGAATCTCTCACCCAAGTGCTTAGTTTACAGGGACCGCTGCCTGATACTGACACCTTGTTCTTTAGGCCTGCCACCCTTCACTCCAGAGCAGCCTGCTTTTCTGTGGTATTGGAGGGATCCAGTTCCTAGGGGGCACTGAACTTCTCCAGGATGAAAAATGCTATTAGCAGTGTAAAATAAACTTTTTTTCTTGATACCAACAACCAAAGTAAATATTCAGGAGACTGCATTTCATTTTCTGACACACACACAGCGGTATTCCTTCAGTATTCTGATCACAGTGATCATCTGAACCTGGTTATGAGTTTACCTCTGCTAGAAAATAAGGCAAACTCCTTCGTTTCTCAATTCTTATACTGCGCTTTCTCCTTTCTGATAAAGGACAAATCAGAGCCCCTGCTGGGGAAATGAATATAGGTTATTCAGTTTTCTAATTTAGTATTATGGAAACAGTTTCAACCTTAACGGTGGTAAGATTAATCAATTTTTGATCCATCTAGCTTAGTCAAAACTAGTCCTGTCCATATCGGGTTTGGCAGGAAGTTTTTAATCTGGAGGAGGAGCATTGAGGCATTCCAAAAGTAAATAGTATGAGTTGTTTGTCTTAAGGAGAAAAGGAAGGGATTCTCATCCTTCCAGGAATATCAGAGGAGAGCTGGAGAAGAACTGGGCTAAGAAAGCGCTACCGCCTCAGGCACTGCTGATGCTCCTGGGGAAAAGATCAGTATGAAAAGACGTCCAGAAGTCTAGGGGAGTTTGGGGGAGAAAGAAGGCATTTCCTGGAGGAGTATGGCTCTTCAGTAGTAGTAGTAGTTGAAGAAGAAACTCCTACTAAGGTGGTCTACCTGGGATGCAGTCACCCATGAGGTGGGGAGCACCATATGCAGTGCACTGGAAGGGTTCTGGTATCACCCTCAGGGTGTGGGGGTTGAAACAAGGGACTCTAATTCAGTAGCAGCCATGTCTCAAACAGAGGCCTCAGTTATAGGAAGTGGCCCACAAGAAAGTGAGTAGGAGATGGGCTTAACCCTATCTATTCCACACTTTTCCTATGCAGCCCAAATTCCCTTATTTCTAACCATGGGATTGATGAGGCAATGAGTTACTGGCAAGGAAACTGACCCATCTGGGACCTGGTCCAGGACATGTTAGGCTGAAAGAGAATAGAAGCAGAAGGCCCACAACAGTAGGCTTGTGAACTGAGCAGGCAACACTATTACATGTGTTTATATGCCTACATGTTCTAGCCTTCTGAAATTTCCTGTCTTTCTAATGTGTATTCCGTGTGAGAAGGTCCCCTCTGAATCTCAAATTTAATTTTTTTACTGGGAATTATATAGAGGCAGAAAACTAAAGGGAAGCTTATGTAGTCTAGAGAATTTATCTGCCAGCTCCTATTGATCAAATGCTATATGAATTCTGAGCCTTCTGGCTTGAAACATTCGTCTGCACCCCCATTTAGCATTAATACACTAGTGCAGTATGTTCTGTATAGGGCACATACCAGTTGCTGAAGAAGAGTGATGAAGTCAAGTGTCTGGACCAGCTGTAAGTGTCTTCCGGATGGGTCTGAAACTGTTTTGGCTCCTCTTACACTGAGACATTGTTTTGTATTGCATGTGGTGATGGAGGGCAGAAGACAGGGGTATGAGTAGTAAGTATTGGGATGTGTTGACTGGAAGTGCTCCTGTTACCTTTGATCTTGTAAAATACTAGCCTTTGACTCGGAGGTGGGCAATAATTTTTGCTGAGGGCCCATTCCAAGATTTTGGTAAGCGATCAAGGGACATCTTTTCTCTGGATGGGATGTAGGCTCTGGGATGGAGATTGGGTGCAGAAGGGAGCCTCAGGGTAGGAGACTTGGGACAGGAGCAGGTGTGGGGTCTGAGAGGGCATTTGAGTGAAGGAGGGGGGTTGTGATCTGGGTTAGGGGATTAGGATGCATGGTCAGGGGTGAGGATGTGGGTGCAGGAGAGGAATCTGGCCTGGGAAGGAATGTTGGAGGGAATGCAGGATCTGGGACCGATTTGGATGTGGTGCCGGAAGCAGGCTCTGGCTGGGGAGGTGGTTATCTAAACAGCACTCTTACAGAGGCAGCCTGCCACCAGCGCTGTCTGTTCCATGTGGCTCACAGTATTGCGGGGGTGGGGGGTCATCAGCTTCATGAGCTGTTCCTGCCCCAGCAAAATCTGTCAGCTCCTTTTGGCTGAAAACCAGCCCGTGGGAGCTGAGAAACTGTGCTGCAGTGCTCCCTCCACACCCAGCAAACTCTCTCAGCTCCCATTGTCCAGTTTCTGGCGACTCGGAGCACCTGAGACTTTGCTGGAGACCAGAAGCTGCAAGGAAAACTCCCCCCGTTGTGGGGCAGATTAAATGGCTTGGTGGGCCATATCCAGCCCACGGTCTGTATCTGCCTTGCCCCTACTCTAAAATCTAGTCAATTCAGATTGAGAATATGTGGAATATCCAGTAAGATTACTGATATTTAAGACAGCTGGATCTTGATAGGAGCAAAGACTGGGGAAAAAAGCAAACAAACGAATGAAAGCATTTCTTGAACAGTTGAACGTAAGTAATTTTGTTTGAAGATTGCTTTTTTTCCCCCCTAGTGTTGAAGTATTTCGGTCAGAATGTGCTTATGTCTTTCCAAAGAAATAGTTTACCTTTCTGGGGGGTCTATTTGAACTTAAGACTACTAATTCTATAAAGTGACAGATCTGAAATCATATTATTCTTGTGTTATCCACACATCTTGGTTTTTATTCCAAAATCTAAGATTTCATATAGGAACAAATTATGAAGGTCCTTTTAAAACTGGAGTGGTGAATACTAATGCACTGTTGGAATCTACAGAGACTATTAACAGTGGCCTTGCCCTTTTTAGTTAATGTTCTGTGAACAGTGAAGCCTAATTGTCATCTTTGTCACTACTTTCAATGCTCATCATGCTGAGAGCATCCAGACAAATTGTTCCTATTATATCCTGTGTTGGACTGATAAAACTACTTCACCACCTGAAACTGTTGGAAATCCAGCTAGTGGTAGTGGTAGAAAAGTTTTAGTGTTAACTTCTTCAAAAATGCTGCCAATTTATTTTGACAGGGTAACCAGTTTGATGTTTGTTTGGAAGTAGGGGGCGAAACTTCTTGTCACTATATTTCAATTGACTGGGATTCATGACACAGGTGAATTGAACCCTGTCTGTAAATTTTTGTTTCATTTATTGGCATTTCAATGGTATTTGTCTCCATAGTAACTGATCAGTGGAAGTCGAAAACTGGATTATATTCAAATTCAGGAACTTCTGTTGCATATGTGCAATGTCTTCTGACAAACCATTTGCTAATTTTCCTACTTCCAAACCACATGAAGAAAATCTCAGATCTTTGCTTTACATCTAGGAGGTGGCTCTAAAATTGACAAATCCCTTGATTTGGATTGCATATCTGTAGTGAAATTAATGTTCTGTAACCATATGTAAGATTGATCAGGAGAATATTTAGTTGACAATAAGCAGGTTATGTTTGTAATTGTGTTTTCCACTTGTCTCTGAAAACGATCCCTCAGGACTAGCAAACTACATAAATTAGCATTTTTCTTAAATTTTGGATTATCCATCCTGTTTGCTAAAATACTCAGTAGAGGCTTTGCTTGATTTCCCTAAATTTCATTCAGCATTCTAAGTAATCATTAGAAAAGACTAGTTGGAATATAATATATTTTATAATTGAAAATCTTAATAACCTTCACTCATCAAACTTATCCATCAACCTAATTAAGCCTTTTTGCCCCTCAAGGTTAAAAAGACCTGAATATGCTAAGCCTTATGGTTATTTGATAATCTTGAGAGGCAAGAAAATCAAGTTAGTTAAAATTGTGCATAAGAATGCTCTCATAGGAAAATGTGTCTGAGATGGCATTACTTTAAAACAGCTAAAAAGGATGAATGGTATTTGACCCAGTATTGGGTTCAGTGAGTGGTAAGGAGTTAACAAGAGCCCTGCACAGGGAACAGTTCTGGTTCCAGTACTGATTAATTTTGCATACAACTCCAGTTCTCAGAAATATTTCTGGGCTAATAGGCTGCTCCACCATGGTTTCTGACCTCAGAAACATGTTTAGCTAGAAACTCAGAAGTCTTCTGCCCTGCCTTTGTCCACAGTCTGCATTGTTCTGTGTCTTGATTTAAATATATAGTATCTTGAGATGGAGAGACAGAAGCTTCTCATCTTATTTTTTTTGCCCCTCCTGATCTGAGTTTTCTCTTGCTCTTCTCACAGACAGAGAGAGGATCAGGATTTAGTGTGTGTGCCTCCTTTCCCCATGTTCTTGATGTTTGTTAGAGAAGAGAAATATTCCACTCCAGTGGTTGGCTTGGTTCCTTGACTGAGCACTTCAACCATAAAAGGGGAAAAGATGCTTAGGAAAAAAGCCCTCAATCAACCAGGCTTTGTTACATTTGTTTCTGGAAGAGCTTCAACCTTCTGGTTACCCTCTCATGTCCCTTGCTTTGTTCATCAGCACCTATGTAGTAAGCACCTGTTCCCCAGTGCATCTTGAGCTCATTCAGTGAACTGCCTCACGGAATCTCTCTGAAAACTTCACAGGAAAAATGGATTTCTTGGTACTCAGAGAGCTAGCAGAGGTCACTTTTAGCACTCTGTCAGAAGAGGAAAAGGAATTTTCTGACATAGTCCCTCCTGGTGCCTCTTCCCCAAACGAACAAAATTCCACGCACATTTAAACTTTGGTTACCCTTATGTTCTCTTAATCTAATAGCTAGGAATCTCGGGGGCCTACACTGGGACTGGACATAGGATATTAATTATGTCTTCATCTTGGTAATGAGTAACAAGTTTATTAATAACAAGCAGTTCTATAATACCTTAAAGACTAACAAATTTATTAAGTCATGTGCTTTCATAGGTAGGATCCACTTCCTCAGGTGATAGGACTCTGCTCCAGTCATCTGAGGAAGTGGGTCTTACCCAGAAAAGCTCATGACCTAATAAATTTATTAGTCTCCAAGGTACTACAGGATTGTTTGTGAAGCTACAGGCTTACATGGCTGCTACTCTGAGACGAGTTGTTGGAAAGACAGGACTTCCAGAACTGCGGACCCCCAAAAGGATGTGCAAATGAAAAAAGCTCTTCAAGGATGGTCATGATTTATGGTAGATGCTCTTAAGATTGGTCCTGTATATTACTCCGTTTTAAGGCCTTTGATCAAAGTAGTTGCCTAGTATTTAAGACTTTTGTGATAATTTCAGAAAAAACTGTAACCTTGTACTGAATCATGCATTCAGGTTTGTCAAAATGTATTGCTTCCAGAACTAGCATGGAATGTTGTGGAGAATCCTCCAAGTCTAAACTGTGTGTTTATTCATGGCTTGATTCAGTGAATAACTTTTGTTTTGGTTTGGGTCACTCTCTTGTTTCTTAATTCAGTAGCTTTGCATGTCACAGGATGTCTTGGCTTCCAGCATGAAAATCTTGATTTCTGCATCATAGTGGCTTACTGTAACATCCTTTAACAGAAATGACCTTCTTTGAGGATACCGAGATGAATAATACTTCAGTCCTTTGTGCTGAGGTTGGATTAGCGAGATGACCAGTCAGTCCCTTCTAGACCCACATTTCAATGTCCACGTTCTGTCCTTGGGATGAATCTTATGGAGACCTTAGATGTGCTAGTACTCTTGCACTACTGGGATCTTGAGAAACCTTTAAATCAGTGTTACCAATGTATTCCTGTTCTGAGAGAATGAACACCTATGAGCTACTTAACATTCCCTTAAAGGCTCTTGAAATACCTTATTAGACATAATGAAACACAAGGACTTAAATTTTTATTTCTGCTTTAGCCATATGATTTGAGAGCTCACCGAAATGCCAAAAATTATTCTGCCCACATAGTGATGGGAATCCCCTGATTGATTGAGGTGTAAAAGCCTGTCAGCAAAGATGGGGTTGTATTCATCAGCTAAAAAGAAACCACCATACTGTATATTGGCCAGACAGCTGCCCAGTAACTTGCTGTAAATTTTTAAGCAGTGCAGCAGATGTCCCAAGTTAACTGATTATGCATGTAAACATAATGGTAGTATATTTCTTTGGCTGTTATACATGCAAATCCATCAGCTTTTGATTGTCTGATCCAAAGGTTAGGTAACTGCAAAAAACTAATTATCACCAGGTCGTATTTACTCTCCAGTCCATGCAATCAACACATCCTTTCCTATTTTTCCTTTGTCTTATGTTGGGGATTGGCGGGAAAGATAATCAGAAAAATTGCAAGTCATTTTTTCTCAGCTATTCATTATATGCGCTAATCCTGAGGGAATTCTGTACCAAAAATAAAAAAAATCTCTGCTTGCATGAAGGTAGAGAGCCCAGGCTACTGACTCCATAGAGGTGACATGGACTTGGCTGTGAATCCATGCACGGTGCAAGGGCTAGCTCTGTCCTAGAAACACCTGAGGGTGTGTGAGGGCAACACCCAGCTGCACCAAGATAGCAAATGAGACGGACAGAATCTCTTGCATGCCCAACCCTCACTCCAAGCCATCTGTGAGCCAAGCAGGCTGAGGCCAGCAGGATCCAATTATGGAGGGGATCTAGGTGCGGAGTGAGAAGTTTGTGTGGAGGGGGTTATCTGGGTGTGAGTGGTTCATTGTGGGATTTGATGCATGGCAATTGGTTGCATAGGAGAGGAGCTACCCTTACACTGAACCCTCCACCTGCAACTGTGCAGTGATGGAGCAGAGCTTTGTGCAACTGGGAGAGGTCTCTGGGGATGGATCGGCCAAAGCACCTCAGCTCCAATCCAAGCCCTGCCCCCATCTTGCTGGGGAAGAGGAAGTTCTGTTCTCCTCTAGCCTTGCCATGACAAGCAGGGTTCGGCACAGGACAGGAGCTTGATCCCTTCTGTCAATGTGCAGTGATTTACCTCTCCACTGGCTGCTCCAGGCACCTGAAACAATGCATCTGTGTTGCTGGGGTAGGCTGCATGACTATTGTTACAACTTCTTCTTGCTTCCCCATCATCTGAAGGGAAGCAAATAAATCTGTGGGACACGAATTGTGTGCTCACATAGTGGCACAGACTTCCCCCTCCCAGCCATAATACTCAGTTGAGAGGCTCTCATGAGCACTATAAATGAGGGTCAGGGATAGTGCTCAGAGCCAGAATACAGTAATGTGGATGACCTGAAAGTTTGGGTTTGTGGGTATGATTTGCAGAAAATGTTTGATTAAAATCACTGTTTTGTAACCAAGGTAGACTGCCAAAGTATTAGTGGTATTAATCTTAAACAAAAACCCAAGATGTACATATGGTGACTGAATTAAGTTGATTAAAAATCAACTGATTCCTCTTTTTTCCCTCTCTCAAAATACTTAATTTGAATGCTTAGACATTCTTAAATTCTATTCCTTGTCTCAATGACTCTTTGAATTACCGTTTCAGAATGAAGAGCTAGATAAGAAATATGCTGGACTTTTGGAGAAAAAATGGACATCTGTTATAAGACTACAGAAGAAGGTAAATGTGGGGGGATTTATTAACAGTATTCAGTGGACTGAAATTGGAAAAACTGTCATATGAATTCAAAGGAAGTTCAGGCTTTTTAAATGTTCTCCTGAAAGTGTTTTGGAGGGTGGAGCAGGGAAGGTAAAGGTGTCAACATGCAGAATATTTAGCCTTGAAATGTGTTTTACTGCCCGCTTCATATCCAGCAAAAATATTTTAAATCTCCTCCTATAATGGCATCTCTGACACCTGGCTCTTTGCTACCTCTCATGGACTTCTGATGACCTTTGTGAAGTTGGTGGGAAATACAAAGAGCGCCCCAGGGCTTTTTTGAAATACAAATACTAAGTAATTTTTACTTAGCAGAGAAGAATGCAAAACCACCCCTTTTATTCCTCTTTGGGGGCTACCTTTTCAGTGAAGCCATTAGTTTGGGTGCATTAAAGTAAGTGATTCTAGTGTAAAATACACAATACAAAACTGTGTGCCCTTAAATAGGGCATCCATAAGTATATAGTATATTAAAACCATCAAACAATAATAGCATGTTAACAGCAGATGCTACCAAATGTAGTGATTGATGTAGGATTTTACTGAGCTTTTAATATATTTTGCCCTTGAATGTCCTTTATGTAAATCCTAGGGTTGTCTCTTGATCCACTGGTCCTTGGGTTGTGTGAGCATTTTTAGTAGCAAAACTACCTCTGACAGTAGTTTGCCAAAACTTGAAAAATTACTTTCATCAGTTTGAAGTAGTGAACTTCTGAGTATGGTAAAGCTAAATGACACTACAAGATTTCCACATAAAACCTGGAGAAATAATTTGATTTCTTGTTAAGAGAAGCCAAATATATCTCCAGATCCTTTCAGAAAGTTTACCTTGGTTAACAGTCACAGCTGATCAACTGATCTTGATGTAGAAAATTGTGGAAACATTTGATCTTAATTTTTTAAACCCTCTAAATGTCAGGTGATGGAACTAGAATCTAAGCTGAATGAAGCAAAGGAAGAATTCACATCAGGTGGACCTCTTGGTCAGAAACGAGACCCTAAAGAATGGATTCCTCGTCCTCCAGAGAAGTATGCATTGAGTGGACATAGGAGTCCTGTCACAAGAGTAATTTTCCATCCAGTTTTCAGTGTTATGGTCTCTGCTTCAGAGGATGCTACAATAAAGGTAAATGTTCGTTATAGAAAGTTACATGATGGGCTAAGCAAATCAGTTTGAGATAAGGGATATACGTTCCCTACACACATGCGGTTCTGATCCGAGGTTTACCTGCTTTCATAATCCACTTTTATCTTTGATATTGATCATAGTCTGTGTGGTGGTATTCAGCAGATGCTTTCAAGTTTTTGGGGTTTCTCTTGGGTCAGAAGAAATATATTTGAAAGCTGTTGAAACCGCAAGTACAGACTTACGGGCTGGGCAGAAGACTGAGGGATAAACACTTCCTTGTGGAAGGTGAAGAGCCAAAGATTAAGATGATGTGGGATATACAAGTATTTGGGTAAAGAGTAATGAGATGTTGAAAGAGAATATCACAAGATGCACTTCAGGTAGTGTAGCCAAATGGAAGAGCTTCTCCTTGACAATTATAATGTCAGTCTTCAAGTTACTGCACATGTAGATTCTGCTTACGGTATTCATTTGCCTCAGCGGAGGAGTTTGGAATATATTTGCCAGCAATGTCTGGGGGAGTTGTATATGCACCTAGCATGCCCTCATACCATCTCTCTGCCAGGGCTCCAAGTGCACAGTGATCTCCTAACTGCCACTCATTTCTTTTGAACCATCTTAGGCAGTGAGTCTAAGCCTAGTGTGCCCCTGCAGTAACCTTTTTACTTAGGTAGTGGTAGGTACAGCTTATCAGTCTCTAAGGCATGGTGTTCCTGCAAGGGAAGGGTTTCTAACAAGATCAGATTAAATTGTTTAATTCCATTCTTACATGCCTTTTTGTTAAATGTTACTGGAAAATGTATTTTTCCTCCATAAACTCTGTATTCTGTGCTATGAGAAGAAATTTATCTGATGGGTGCTCTTCTTCAAACAACATAGTACCATCTGTCATTTTTCTAAACTAGCATTATCTCTTGTGTTGACACACCAAGTATTGCTGAAGTGATGTTGGAGAGCTTGACAGAATACAAATAATTTATTCTGTAGGTCTAGTATAAATGGTTGCTGTTCTTCATTATACCTTGCAACCATAGAAACCTTGCCACATCAGAAATTAAGCCTTACAATATCTGTAACCAGAATCTCCTTTTTTTCCCTGCTATGTTAAATAAGGCTAATGGTTTTAGAATCACAGATGTTCTTGAGCTTCTAAATGTCATAAAGTTAAACTCTTATTTAGTTAATCCTCAACTGGATTGTGATGAGGCCAGTGGCATTAAAGACATTAACATCTGTAGTAGCTTGTTTCTTTCAGAGTGAAGTAGGTTTATGTTTGTGCTTATCTAATGCTTGACAAATAATTGTGTGAATGCTTCATTTTCACCTCTTAATTAGATCCATGATTTGCTTCAAACATATTGTATTTCTGTTGACTACTGTCTTGGCTGATGCAAGATTTCATTTACTTAGTATTAAATTTTGGAAGTGACCTCAGATTTTCTTCTCCAACCTGCCCAAAATGCTGCCTATTGGAAAGCTCACATACTGCTCTCTGGGAGGGAGAGTATTGACCATGTGGCTCTTTAATACCAGATGGTTACTAGAGGCATACTAATCCCTAGGAGGGTAAGGTATAAGGAAGAACACTGGCAAAGGTTTGGGAAAGCGTGTGACAAAAGGATGGGTAAATGAAAAGGGTACTACATCTATCTGGTCTCTTAATTGGAATTTTACCTGCCCACATGATCTTTTTCCTGTTTTTAAGGTAATTTATATAAAAGACTTTCAGCAAAGTCTCTTCCTCTTCACATTAATTTGGAACCTGGGAAGTGCACCCGTTCTTGAAATCTAACTAACCTAAAAGTAACTAAACCATATAAATATAGCACAGTTTTTTTATTTTCTACCACTGTTTGGCTTTTCTCAGAGGGTCTTCCTTTGTGTCCTGCTCAGGTTAATTATTGAACAAGGTGCCAGACTGGCCTATAGGGTGTAAATGTAAAACTAGAGAACATGAAGAGTGTTAGCTGGTGTTAACGAATTTTCTGTTCACTTTGTCAGGTGTGGGATTATGAGACGGGCGATTTTGAACGAACCCTTAAGGGACATACAGACTCTGTGCAGGATATTTCTTTTGACCACAGTGGCAAACTCTTGGCTTCCTGTTCTGCTGATATGACCATTAAGCTATGGGACTTCCAGGGCTTTGATTGCATCAGAACCATGCATGGTAAGGAGTCTGACTTAGTGATCTATAAAAGGAAGAGAAATCAATTTTTTCATTCAGAAAATTGCTGATGTAAGAAGGGATATGCAAGCAGAATACCGGAATGTTACCTTTAGCTCTTGGAGTGTCTTGTATGTAACTGAGTGTTCTGTCGTATCACTCATTGAAAATACATCTCTGATCTGCTGCATGAGGTGATACTAGAAATAAAGTATCTGTAGAGGTGGTTTCTGTAAAGCAGCAGATGGATGGCTTTTATACTTAGTAGAGCTATGTGGATACAAAATTTGTATCTGCAGATGCGTCTGTCCACAAAAATGAGCCACGAATACCCATGGATATCCATGGATTTGCTATGTTCAGAGAGAAAAAATGGAGTGATCCCAAGAGGGTATAAAACATTGTTACATGTGGTTTTTTTGCGTACTGACTCTAGCTCTTGTTCCAAATATTCTTGTTTTGAATTAACATGCTTCCTGATCTAGGTGTATGAATGGTGTATGCACTTTGTGGATTCCTTGTTCAGTGGTGGACCAACACTTTCCAGTTCTGTCAGTGTCAAGAGCCATAGCAGGGCTCAGAAGGAATCATCATGATTCTTCTGCATGCTGCAAGCAACAGAATTTCACCCACCCTTTCCTGTAATAGATTCCTAAGCTCTGGCTGTTTCTGAAGTGGTCAAATTTATGATTTAAAGATTTCAAGTTACAGTGAATCCACTATATACACTAGTTTAAACCTGCAATTGATCTGTGCTCCATGCTGTAGTGGAGGCAGAAATACCTCCAGGTTCACCCAATTCAAGGTTATAAAGGCAGATGGTGATGTTGGGGTGAGGAGTGGAGAATATAGAGGCCACACCTGTAGTCTTCTGAAAGTTCTGAACAATTCTGGTTGGCTTATATTTTGTACATTCTCACTTTAAAGTGGACATGGTATTTAAGTATTCATACGTTGCTCCTTCATATTAAAATACCTGTTTTGTGATTTAGTTGTATTAGGAGATTAAAACAGGAATAGATGATCTTGTTTTAAGAATAAAAGTTCACATTGAAAAGTCTGCTAAAGAACAAGAGAAACAATTAACTGCCCAGAGCCTTCAGTGAAGCATCTGCTGCTCTTTATAAATACCACAGAGTCATTGAGCAGTTGATGAATAAGAGCTGTGTTCACCTTAAGTGAGCTACAGAAAGTACATGTCTTTGTGTCATTGCCTATTCCTCCCCTCCCCCTGTGCTATACTAATGATCCATGGTTACTGCAGAATTTCAGAAACTCAGTACATTTGTCTCACAATTAAGGGTATTTGGCTTTTGTAAACTGTGTTGTCACTTAATATGCATATGGGTTAAAATGGCTTCACTCCAAACTTCATAATTCCATTGTTTTAAACTTTTTTTCTTAAAAGGATGTCACTTTGATGGAGCCATATGAAGTACAGAAAATCTGCCATAAACTAACGTTCTTTTGATGTACATTATTAATATTCACTGTAATAGTGTGTTTTTGTTGTGATTAAAAAACTTGCAAAATTTAAACTTGTTTCACCGTCTTCATATTTTATTCTTAGATATCTGGTATGCAAGACATTGTGTATTTGCCACTAAAACGTAATACAATTTTTGGGAAATACTACAATTTCATATTTACACAGGTTGCTTAAATTAATTTTCTTAAACTGCTGCCCTGAGATTATTCAAATCCTTTGTACCCAGAGCTTTAAAAATACTAATATCTGCCCCAACATCTTAACTGGGTGCAGTGTTCTTTTTTCCCCAAAGATATTTTGCATTTATAATGAATTTTTAAGTCTGCATGAATGAATATACATTGATGTGGTTTAGATTGGTTTTTATTGAACTTATCTAAACAATACAAGGCTTTTTTGGATGTATTTAGTAATACTTTCCATTCATTAATGCTGTTGTTCAGTTGTTTGAAATATTTCTTTTTCCATGGAAAAATATTGCCTTCACAGAACACACGCACACTTAAGTCTCAGCACTCTTGGGTTAGGTTGAGGTTGGCAGTAATTTTTGCAGAGGGGCCACTCCGTGACCTTTAGCAAGTTGTCAAGGGTTGGGTCTGAGTCCCTAGAAGGGGCAGGGCCTTAGATGGATGTGGAGGGGCTGGGGGCTAGAGAGAGGGGTGTATGATAGACAGACTTCATGAGACTCGCTGGGGGAGGGGCGGAGGGGGCACAGACCAGGCAAATGTGTGCTGGCTGCTTCTGGGTAGGTTTGAGTGATGCCATGGGGTGCCACTTTACGACAGGGAAGGGCTCTGTCTCCCCTCCCCTACTCTGCAGGTATGTGATATAGAGATGAGAGAGAGTGTGTTCCTCTTCCTGACCCTTGTGTTGTAGAGCTGGGGCACTGGGACATGACTTCAGCACTCCCCCTTTTTCTTTCCCTTCCCTCCCTCCCTCCTGCATAGCTGATAAGAGGGTTCTGGGAGCAGCTCAGCTGCAGGATGGAGTAATGTGGGGAGTGGGGTGGCTGACACACCACTGCTAATCAGCTGAGTGGGCTGGATAGAAATACTGAGCAGTTTGTATTTTGCCCAGCCCTGGGATAGAGGTAGTGTATCTATCCTCTTCTACAGGTTCCATAATGAAGCCAAGAGGCAAAACTACGTGTCCAAAGTCACTGAATCTGGAAATGCAGGAATCAGAACTGACTATTTTCTGACTTAGTCCTGATCCCATTTCTTAAATCACTAGATGATAATAGGGGAGAGGCATCAGATATGTGGGTCTCAGTAGTAGAGTTGTGCCACAATTAATCCAAAAATGAGGCATTTTGGAAATATTTAATTTTTAAAATAGTGTTGTGCCCCTGAATGAGGCTGGTCACTCAGAGCTTATTCTTAACCACTTAGGCTGTGTCTACACGGGCACAATCTTTGAACTAGCCATATTTCGAAGATTACTAATGAGGTGCTGTATTGAATATTCAGCGCCTCATTAGCATCAGGACGCTTCTGGCTGCGGCGCTTCGAAAGCACGTGGCTACACGGAGGTCCTTTTCCAAAGGACCCCACACCTTTTGAAATCCCCTTATTCAGATCAGTGAGCGGGATAAAGGGATTTCAAAAGGTGCGGGGTCCTTTAGAAAAGGACCCCCGTGTAGTTGTGCTGAGCCACGTGCTTTTAAAGCTCCACGGCCACAAGCATCCTAATGCTAATGAGGCACTGAATATTCAATTCATTAGTAATCGTCGAAATGGCCATTAGCGTGGATATTTAGAAGATTTGTGCCCATGTAGACACACCCTTAGTGAAAACTCGAGTTATTTTCCTGCAAAGTTTTCTTTCTAAGAAATACGATGTTGCTGTATTATATTCAGAGTTTGTTTATAAATGGCTACTTTGCAGTATATACCATGCACGTAAAAATAAAGAGTGAGGGCAATGTTTCAACACTGGTTTTAATGCTCTCGCACTGCCATACAGAAACACTCATGCTACTACAGATTCATTGAAGTATTACTTAGCTCATTAAATTCCACCAGAAGCTAGTAAGATTTTCCCGTAAACTGTATAGCCTATTGTAGTTTAATTTCTCCAGAGAATTGTGTATTGGATTGCTTATGCATTGTAATGCAATGTGTTGGAACACTACTTAATATAAGCTTCATTGTTCTTTTTAGGTCATGATCATAATGTTTCTTCAGTAGCCATTATGCCCAATGGAGATCACATAGTCTCTGCTTCAAGGGATAAAACTATCAAAATGTGGGAAGTTCAAACAGGGTATGTATAGTTGGTTTGGGCTTGCTTTTTTTTTTTTTTTTTTTTTAAATAAACTAACAAAAAAAACCTGGGTACGTTTTGTAAGAAATGTGCTATACATAGCTTGAATGTCATCACAACATATCCTTTGGACTGTGTACCTTGAGTCTGGCTGCTAAAGGAGATTTCCTTAAATGACTGGGCCCCAAAGATCCTGGAACTTCATAGTCCTTTCCCCCCATGCTGTTTGTGGCCTACTATAGGAAAACAATCCACAGCTTACTATATAGTTTTGAGACCCATGACTGTACCTTTATAGCTGCCCATGGGTGTGACTTATTTCATTTCTTGCCATTCTTGGTGTGGACAAAAGCCTCTTATCCTTGTACTGATCAGCATTTTCATTCCTCAGTATGTAACACCCACCATCCCACAAAACTTTGCATTTCTCCTTTGTGCCTCAACCATATGCTCTAAGCTCACACAATGAAGTAATTCTATAGTTTCTCTTGATCTCCTTGATGTCTTTTTTTTTAAAAACTAGTATTTTAACAGACTAATTTTCAGCACTAGTTTTTCTCTATTCCTCCTGTCTAACTACTTGTGTATTTCCTTCCTCCCCCATCTACTTATTTTTAGCTGCCTTTTCTTTCTAATTTGTTTAAACTTTCTGCCCTTAAATTTTAGCTTTTCATCTTTCTCAGCCAGCATGTTGATATTTGTTTATCAGGATTGTAATCATAGCCCCAGTGTGCCTAAACCACAAAACTGCATGCACCATATTTTTATAGCAACATGCTTGGACTGATTCATAACTTGACTTTATATTTGATAGTTATTGTGTGAAGACTTTCACGGGACACAGAGAATGGGTGCGCATGGTCCGACCTAATCAGGATGGCACCCTGATTGCTAGCTGTTCTAATGACCAGACGGTGCGTGTTTGGGTGGTAGCAACAAAGGAATGCAAAGCTGAGCTCCGAGAACATGAGCATGTGGTAGAATGTATTTCTTGGGCTCCTGAGAGTTCATATTCCACCATATCTGAAGCTACAGGATCCGAGGTAAGCGTAAATACGGTTTCCTTTCTGTTCAACACACAGTACAAAGACAACTGTCTAAAGATTCTGGAATATTAAAATTAAATACCTCATCTATTAAATATTTTTACAGTATTGGGGTACAGTGGATACAGCAACACTTAAGGTCATCGTTCTCATCAATGTAACTTCCTGAGCTCCCAGTTTCTAGTTCCCTTTCCATTGAAATTTTTCTGTAAATTCTGGAGCTGCCTGTAAACTTATTTGGGGGTGGGAGTGGCTGGCAGCATGTTTCTTCTGCATTTGGGGATGAGGGCGAGATGCTCTGCTTTTAAGAAGCCTCATTGCCCCAACCTGAAGGGAACATGAAAAGAGAAGGTACACTTTTGTCATTAATACAGCGCCTTTCATCATACATCTAAAGGGCATTTGAGAAGTGGTAGGGAAAATTAACCTGGAACAAAGAGGCAGGCTGCCTACTAAAAAATGGAGGGAACGTCATTTGGGTAGAATTTTGATTTGAATATCCTTACACGTAAGAGATTCTGCTGCTCCCCCCGCCCCAAGTCTTTGGTTTTATAGAGAAATCATCAGTAAGAATGTTTGTTTGTTTTGTTCAGCGGTTGAATAAACTACTTCTGAGGGTGACATAATATGTGATGGTTCTGCATGGAAGAATTGTGGCTGTTGGAAGCTCACTTTTATTTGGGTGAAATAAAAAGCAATAGACAAATGTAAGCTAGGTAATACTTGTCCAAATGACCCATTTGGACAAATGTTAATTGAGATTTCATTCATTTACTTCATGTACTTACAATTTTGAAGTAAATTTAAATTCCAAATGTTAACTACCATGGCAAGAGGAAATTAGTTAACTAAAGCAGTGCGCTCTCCTGCCCTCTTCTGGATTCATTAACTTTATACATTCTGCTTAATCATCAAGCTGGGGGCAGGAGGGGAAAGCAAACAGGTGTGATCGGACTGAAATGATTTTCAGCTGTGGAGCTAACAACCAAATATTACATTGATATTTGGGACTGATGCTAATGGAAATAAATTCACAGACTAAGGGTTTGCAAGTAATATTACTGTCAATTATGTGAAGATTTAGAATACGAGAAAGGTATGTCTTGGTGGTCTGATATTTTAGCTGAACATATTTGGATCCCCTTTTTGCTATTTATTTGACTGCTATGGGAATTTATGCTGAGGAAGCTACATGCTATACCTACCAGCATGTTAAATGAGAGGGCCCAATCTTATGACATTGAGAAGAAGGGCGCTATTATTTTAAGTCTTTTAAATGGAAACTTGGTTTGGGTTGCCACAGAGGGAAACTTCCAGCTATATTTCTTGCTGTAGCTTTCATATACTAGTTCTATGCTTGTGCTTTTTCTTAATTAATGTTAAGTTGATCAGAATTTTATCATATTTTAGTTTGGTATTACATGCTTATAACCTTAACCATGTCAGACAACACTCTAGTCTCAGCCCCAATCAGACTGATATTTCTAATTAAGGTGTCATTTGAAATGTCTCTGCGTATTTTTTTTCCATGGAAAATGCCATGATTTAAAATTCTGCTTGTTTCCATAGACTAAGAAGAGTGGTAAGCCTGGGCCTTTCCTGCTGTCTGGATCTAGAGACAAGACTATTAAGATGTGGGACATTAGCACGGGCATGTGCCTTATGACACTTGTAAGTTTTTGTTTTTGTTTTTTTCTTCACTAGTGCAGACACAATATTACTTTAATCAGTAACAGCACAAGTTTTGAAGTACTGTTGTAAGTCATGTAACATCGGGTATCTAGATTCACCTTGTGAAACTGTAAGCATAAAGTTTTGTCCAATTTCTTTCCTACATGCCTGTCCTTTAAAACCCAACAAATTCAAAAGTGAAATCAAGTGTGTTGCTGTTGCAACACTTATCAAGGCTGGATGAAAATTGGTTTAAAAAAAAAAATAAAATCCAACACTGAACACATTAGGGCTGCATTTTTCTTGGTTTTTGTAGATCAAACAAGAAATGTTGGATGGGGTTCTAAGATGATACACTAGCATTATGTATTGAAGAAATAGCTTTATTCTGTGTTGACAGCAACTTGCTAATGGTACACAGTTGAAATATTATAAGCAGAGCTAGAGAATGTAAGAAGTTTCTTATGTCTGCTTGTTCATAAGGTGGGCCACGATAACTGGGTACGTGGCGTTCTGTTCCATTCTGGAGGGAAATTTATTTTGAGCTGTGCTGATGACAAGACCCTACGTGTCTGGGACTATAAGAACAAACGATGTATGAAAACCCTTAATGCGCACGAACACTTTGTTACCTCTTTGGGTAAGTATTGATCTAAAATGCTTACTCCAGAACACCAAACCAAAACTACCAGCTTTCTGCATTTTCACTCTTTGCATTCTAGGCCAGAAAGAGCCATTCACTTAAATGTAGTACTCAAAGGAGTAACAGTATTAGTTGAATTTCAGCAAACAAGTGAGAGACATGTACCTAGTCTAATAATTTCAAAGACTCTTGTGTTCCCTTCAGATCAGGGTCCAAGCAGGTGGGTGAAGTTCTGTTCAGAGCCTTTCCTCACCCATGCTGTCTGACCTATGGATGAAAAGCTCTAACTTGCAGCGTTGTCGGTCTGAAACACTTTACTAGTATGTGTGGATGGGATTGTGTGTACAGTGTGTTGTCCTTTTAAATACCTTACATAGTGTGCATATGTATTCTTGTTTCATGCTAATTAACTTTTCAGTCTTTTTTCCCCAAAATTTTAAAATACTGCTCAGACAATAACAGTGCTAGACTTATCATAGACTTCATCTCCATTTTTTTTGTGGGTCTTTTAGTATTTTTTAAGTTTCTTCTAAGCCCTGTGTGTCAAGTTAGTGATAGGCCTGAAACTTTGACCACTAGATATTTATCACAATTAGCACGTGAAATCAGGCTTTACATATGGCTGGGGTTTCAATTTCTAGCCAACAAATGCAAGACTTGAGCCTACTTCCATTTGGTAACAGACTACTTACAACACTAATTTATGCTATAATTTTCATGTAACTGTATATGTACACATCACTTTCTAAAAATAAGACTTTTTTTTTTTACTGCTCCATAAAACTTATAGCCTAAATGTTAAAAAGAGGTAGACATTTCAGTATCAAAGGGGAGAATTTTCCCTTGAGGGAACTGAGAGAACTCCTGCATTCTTCTGTCAAAACAGTCACACGGAAGGGCTGCCCATCTGATTGAGGTTCTCTGTGGCTCAGATTCAGAACATTGTTCCTTGTGGCAGAATTCCAGAAGAAAGCTGTGATTTGCAACTTTTTAGACTATTCAGAATATACTGTTCATTGAAATTCTGTGGCAGCATCTTTTATCTTTGTCTTTCCACTAACATCTGGGCTGTGGAGTTTTAACACTTTATTTGGCACTTCTGATTACTAGTATCACTCTAGGGTACTCTCCTTAGGCGTATGGTTTTCTGCAACAGTAGTGTTTAGAAGCCCCAGGTGTGGGCCCTGAGTCTGTGTTGGTACAGTTCCTAGCACAATAAAAGATGGTCTCTGCCCCAAAGAGGTTGCAGGTGGAGTCTCTCCTTGATCTTTATGGAATTGTTGTGCTTTTTCAGAGGCAGGGAGAAGTTATCTTGGATGAGGAGGGGAAATGCTGTGAATTGCTGCCTTCATCTAATATGAGTTTCTTTCTCACAGATTTCCACAAGACAGCACCATATGTGGTTACTGGCAGTGTAGATCAAACAGTAAAAGTGTGGGAGTGCCGTTGATTGAAGTCACACTTGATCCCCTTTCCTCTGGATGCACTCAGATACCATGGTTATCCATTGAGCTCTGTTTAAATAAATATTGTCCTTTCATGTAAATTATTCTGGATGTAGATTGAGCTTATTAAATGTTACACACAAAGTATTCATGCATGGTGAATCCAAATTGTATACTGTAAATTTACATACGTTGTCTAGAAGTACCATAGGTTTAAGAACATGGGCTGGCATTGGTCACATCAGACCTAAGAAGGCAGAAGTTGGATAACTGAAATAGGGCACTTAACTGAATAGCTGACGGTGTCGTTCTATGTTGTATAATTATACCTGTTTTTCTTTCTGCTGTCTGTTGGTGCCTGAATTGGTGACCTCATTTGGGAAAAGTTTTGTAAGGCTCTTTCAGAAATGTGTATCTATATAACATCACTTAAGTGTGCTTAATAAATCTTCTCTAAGGATACTAGATAATAAGGCTGCAATCCAGAATCTTCTGAACCTTATATGTAATTAATGGGAATTAATTAAACTTTGGGATTTTTGACATGACACATTTGCCAAATCAATAGAATGCATTTGTTTTGGCCTCCTGTCTCACGAAGGGTGGTGTATTTACATAAACCAATTAACTTGTAAATCTGAAATAAGAAAACACATCTTAGTAGCAACTGATGTGATGTATTTATTTTATTTGGTCATTCAGTGGTTAAGCTATATGTAAAAACTTTACGCTTAATACTTTTCATGTTAGACATACTTCTAAGAGGAGCCCTCCTTCCTAGTAAAATTTAATGATCTAATTTCCATTGAGAGTTTAATCTCTCCAGTGAATACATTGTGGTCCCAATTTACTGTTTGGCTTTGACATGGTTATTAAGAGTGTGCAATGCCCATTACTCAGTATCAAAGGATGCTTTCCCTGTGTTTATATATGGGAAGTGTGTGTGTTGGGGTGGGGTTGGGGGGTGGAATACAAGGTTTTCATTGCCACTCAAGGTCCTCCTAAAACTGAGGTAATATAAAATGTAAGATTTAGCATAGTTTGCATCAAAATTTAGTATGGTCTGTGTTTAAAAAAAATAAAAAAGCATAGGCTACAGTATTTAAACACTTTTAAACCGCCAAAATGGATACGATTGTAGAGTGATGGACTCCATTGCATATTTTGATGCAAGCTTTTAAAATTTTCATACGTATGGCTTAAATGAGCTGCCCAAGTATAGGAAGGATAATATCAGGTAAATGTTTAAAACTAAACAAAATCTTAGTCTGATTAGGTAACTAGTGTAGCCATTTCTGGAAGAAATTTTCTTTTGTATGTCCCTAAAATTACATATTTTGATCCGAGGTGAATGAAAATATCAAATGAATATTTTAATCAGCATTTTGGTGACAGATTCCATTGTCGATAATTAAGAATTCCATTGTTTAGTGAACCAGATCTTTTTAGAAATCCGCTTTAAAATTTGCAGTATAATGAAGTACCAGTCTGACGTTTTAATAGGTGAATTTATGCTGTGCATGGTTTTATTCATTTTGTTTACATGACTTTTTAAAACTGTCCATTTTTAAAGAAATGATTCAATGGAAAGCATTGAATTGGAGGGTATACACACTAACAATTTTACCACTCACCATTTTTCTTAGTTTCCTACAGTCATACCAAAAAAGGTCCATAAAACCACCATAAGGGGCTGGATTGCGATTCTAATATTGATTTATTTCATAAATGTGCCTCTGGTGGAGGAGAGGAAACTGAGTGTTAATGTATTCTGAAGGCAAATGAAGATGGAGTCTAATTCCTTAAATCTAGCAGTTTATATCCTTCAGGATAATGTTTTCCACAGTAAAATATCCACAAATTTTAAGTCTTTATTTTTTGCCTAAGCTGTTTCAACTGGAATAACTTGCTGCTATTTATTTGTTCTATTTTGCGAATTCCAAATACAGAGAAACGGTGCATTTTAAAATTCCTTTGTAGATCTTCAGTTGTAAAGTAGTACTGCATTTTAGTTCCTGATAGGATCTAGTAACTTCAGTTATTTAAGGGTAAAGTAAACCACACGTGTACATAATTCATAAGCATAAATAAAAACTTAAAGGTACCCATTATGTGGAAGTTGTGCACTGCATTTCCCCCTCCTGTAGCATGCAATGATTTACAGGAACAAAGAGGAAGCAAAGTTTTGTATGCAGCATTTTATTTGCTTGAGAAAATGAAACACCCTGCTGAGTATTTTAGACTTGCAACAACTTAATCTGCAGTCTTCTCCTTTAATAAGCAGTGAATAATCTCAGGGATGATCCTAAAATGGATCAAATGTTGAAGCCCTGTTTTTAGACAAGAAGTGAAAGCTACAACACAGGAGTTGGATTTCTGAGGGTTTGCTGCAGTTTAGCCCCTTGATATTACACTGTGTTGATCTTTTTTTCACTGTTTTCAATGTTCTCTGTCAGCTTTCTAATCCTGTGCCTTTCCTGTGATAAGTACAATGATGAGGTTACCGGTTTGGATTGTAAAAGGAATTTATCGGAGGGTTTAGAGGTTCACTGCTGCTTTGTCACTTTCCTTACTAAAATTGGCATTTTAATAATAAAAAAAACAAAAAACAAAAAAAAAACAAAAAAAAAACCCAAAAAAAAACAAACAGGAAAAAAAACAAACCAGCCACAGGTAGTACTACATTCCCAAATAGACAAATATGGATTCTTTGTTGAAAATGCATGAGAACAGACATTCCAGTGCCACACTAACTTAATGTGCCCAGGAAATTCTAGATGCATTCTTGAAAGTGCAAAATTTATTGTGGTTTAGACATAATCTGAAAGTTGATGTTTTATAGCATCTTGCACTTTAAAAGATTAAAAAGCCGTCCAGCTTTTGTGTATGGTGTGACCAATGATGTGCCCAGGGCACTAACTAAAAATAAAAGAAGAAACAAAACTAGTTGCTAGCAAGTTGTCCAAGGGCTGTGGAGCACTGTAGTGGTTTGAAAGCTTTGGCTATAGACTCACCAAGCCCAGTCTACTTATACTGTCAGTACCCTGCTTCTCCTTTTTGCCTCCTTCTGTTTTTGTGAACTGCCTGGTAATAACACACTCTTAAATAGCTTTTGTTTCCCATAAAAGCTATTTAAAAGAAAAAAACATATACTTTTTGTTGACCGTGGTGGCTTGATAATCCTTTTAACAATTTGAAGATTAAACATTGCTAAACTGAATGAAGGAAAAAGGCACTTAGACTACTCATTCTTGGTCTGGCTGTACATAAAGTCCAGTGTATTAAAAAGAAAACTAGTTACTACAAAGAATAATCTCCACTAGCGGAGAAAAACTATATCTAAAAATGGTAGAAAAGAACAGTTGGGTATGTGTGGGAGGCGAGCTGGATTTACAAGTCACGACTGGATTTAACTGGCCTTTTTATCTTTCTACTGTGTCCATGTAAGTAGCTGCTTTCTTGTCCTACCTGTCCCTCAGGCTTTCCCAAGTTCATTCTGAAGATAAGTTAGTGAAATCTTCAAGTTTAGAATTTGATCCTGGCATTGACATGAAGGCAAACATCAACTTTTTTTTCATAAGAACAATGTAGAGGCTCCAGTTGGAGAAAACAGTTCCCAAACTGTAGGAGTTAACTGAAGATATTGACACAATAATAAAAAAAAAAAAAAAAAAGTAAAGGAATGTATATAATACTCCTCTGTGTTTTACAGTAAGATTTGTTGCTCTCAGACTGTGTAAAACAAAATTTATTCATGTTTTCTGCATATTAAAAAAATCTTATTGTACCAATTGGTAAACTATTAAATGCATATAAAACTAGATGTGGTTTTTGTTTCCTTGGCTGCAGGAATTAAAACTACTTTGATAGAAGCTTCTTGTAGGTTCACCCTTCAGATTTTACTTTAGATCCATTCCAACTAGAAAGTAACTATTTTATGTTGATTAGTTGTAATATTCTGAGTATTAATTGAATTATGTAACGGAGAATTTTGAGTTTGTGATGAAAATTGAAAATTTGACTGACTAGCTCAAGTGGGACAAGGTGTGTGAGATAATAGTAGGTTTGACTGGACCAGTTCTCATGCATAGGTCAAAGGAAACTGTCAAACTCTATTCCCATTTTTGATTATTTTTTTTGGCATCCTAATTTTTGTCCTTGCCTATTAAACAAGTATGAGCTCTTCAGTAGAGCACTTCCTTATTTGTCCTCAGCTTTTTTAATGGCATCAGCCCAGCTTGGTGATTTGTTGAGATGTCCTTCATGATTGCTTCATAGCAGTGTGTACAGAGATACTGTAGTGGCTTCGCTCTGCAGTGCTTGCTTGTTGGAGGGTGAATTTTTGTTCTAGATTTGTCTTATCTCGAGGACAGTTCTCTTCCACAGCTACCAGTTTCAAGACTAACAAATTTTGAACATAAGCTACTTAATGTGCAGCACTCTAAGCTGGAAGGCTGTGAGACATGGTTATGGCAGCAAGAACGCCACGTGAAAGGTTTCTTACAAAGCACGATGGTTGTATTTGACATGCACAAGATGAGTTAGACCCCATCAGTGAAGGAAAAGCAATATGAACCTTTTCAGTCTTGATATGTGCTACCTGGCAAACAGCGGAGGCTATTGTGCCAAGTCCAACTTTCTGCATTGGGAAGAGGCTTTGAAACACTTTCATTCATTGATCACTAACGTCACACGACTACTCTTTTGAATGCTTTGGAGATTGAGGATAAACTACGAATGTGGTGTTCCACATACCTAGAAAGGAAGCTTTTGCTTGTACCAAATCACCCGTCAGTCAAGCTAGCTGCTTGTTCCTCACTTTGGATTGTTTGTGTTAGGCAAGCATAGTTATGTCAGTGAGGATTTTCTATTCTCTAACTGGACAATAGGTGGTAGTTTGTACAGGCTAAACCAGTGAGGGACAACTAAGCTAGTGAGTGGGGTGCACGTGTGGCTGTCCATGTCAGTGGGCCACAAGACTTGTAACCAAGACGATCTCCCAGGACAGCGCAGATTTACTAACTGTGTTTACATACCTGAATTTGTGGGTGTGCTGACTGAACCAGAGTGCCTTGATTGTACACACAGACCTGTGCGCTCTGTCTGCATCCAATTGGCATGCAGTTCACTTGTGCCCTGGGTTGTGTGTCACTTGTAATACCAGTAGGAAAAAGCTATGTGGATGAAAACCAGTGGAATCTGGCAACCCTGTGCATGGGCAATGGTAAACAAAATGTCCCATGGGCCATTCAGAGAACTCAAATGGGCTGCAAGAAATCCTCAAGCTGCAGGTTGGCCACTACATGGTTTAACTTGCATGGCTGCCTGCAACTCAGATGTGACAGTTGTATTGAATAAGTTATCAATCTTGTCACTTGCATGAAGATCTGTATGTTCTGACTCCATGAAGAAGGCCTACCAATGGCTATTGTTGACTGTCAAGCATGTTCCTGTTTGTGTACATAAAGAAAGGGGCTCTGTCTTTGCACTAGAAGGAAAGTAATCATGCAGCATGCCATATTTGTAATTTTCCAGCACCTCCAAAGAACATACTATGATAGATTGTTTAGCAGAGCAAGTGACAAGCTGCAACTGGACTACTGGAGTGTTCTGTTAATGCAGTACATGTAGTAATGTACTAGATTGAATGATCACTCTTTAAGGCTTAAACTTAGCAATTGCCCATACCCAGAGTTGCCAGCTATTGACATTTGGTGGGTTTTGCCTTGATGGCACAGCTCCTGGAATTATGTATTAGAAAATTCGAGCTTTGAAATTTTAAGAGGTGTTTAGCCTCATCAGAAGACCAAGTAAAAGAATTCAAACTAAGTTAAAAGCCTTTTGCCAGTCTGACTAATGATTTAGGTTAGATATCAAATATTTTCTTAACTCAAGCAGGGGAACAGGTTAGCCTGGTGAGATGGGGAACCTGTCATGTTTGTGTAAGAACAGGTTAGAACAAATGCTGGTTGGGGATGGTCTAGATATACTTAACACCTGCAACAGTGCAAGGGTTTAGACTAGGTGACCTCTTGAGGTCTCCTTCAGCCCTATTTCTATGTCCCCTCTCATTTCAGTGCAAAGTCTCTCCGTCCCTTGCTGTGTAACATAGCAGCAGATAAGTGAGTGAACTTGATATTGATAAAAGGCATTGTTTCTATTTATTTTAGTTCTCAGAATAAACAAGCACAACCTGACTGGTGGTAGGACAAAATGATGACTTGCCAGTATGGTTCAGAAGGGGTTGTCCAAATTGTCCAGCAGCATGCAATAACTTCTGGATGTTAGCCATCTTTGACAAAGAATTCAGCAGTGTGAGTCAGATTTTTTTCATTTCATTTACACATGTTGTCTGGGTGTACTAATACTGTAGACTGAGCCTGGGGTGGACCAGAGATCTCTAGCTGAGATACACGCAAATGTAAAATAATTTGTTCTGCTGAAGTCTCCTGACTTGGCAGCCAGGTCAAACAATAAAAGGCCACCTGCAATTTTAAAGATACCAGTAACTCCATCCAAGGTATGGGAGACAAGACAGCCAGAGGAATTTCACACCATTCACATTTGAAGTTTGAAATCCACATTTGACTTTCCAGCTCCCCCTATTTTTGATGGATAGCCTAGTTGGTCTTCGAGTACCTCTATTGAGAGAAGCTTGACAAATAGCTAAGACTAATTCCCACGGCAATTTTTCTATTAGCTGAGGGATAAACTATCAGTGTCTGAATATTCTAGCATATGGAGGTTTTCAGAATTCATTTTAATGTGCTGAGTATTAATTCTCTGCTTTGGAATTTACGGCTGAAGTTAAGAGTAGTTCATTCTTCATTCAATAGGATGAGAAGGTGGTTGAATTCTATTCTAAATACCATAGGGGTTAAAATAGTGGCATTTCTGCTGTACTAAAAGCTAAACTTGCAGCTAATTATGTATTGCAGAATATTTGACATGAACTCAAATCCTGGAAATTCCTTTGGGAAAGGAAGCAGTGGTGATAAAAATAGATATCTATTTTTTCATACTAATCAGGAATGATTTCCTGCTGCTGTATTTGCCAGCTTTTTCTAATGCAGTTACATTTCTGCCCCCACGGGTTCCAAATGACTATATGAAGAGTGACATTGTAAGTCCATTTGCCTGCCTGATTAGTAAATGGATGAAATTTTGTAGCTTTTTATGGTCCCATTAATAGCAAATGTCCAGAACACTGCCTGCCAGGTGGGCAATGGGAGTGTGGATTTGGGTTGAGTAGTTTAATGAGAATTGAGATAGAGAAACATTGTCAGGAATGGCTTGCTCATTAAGTTAGTGTTTCTCAGTGGGGGTACATTACCCTTGGGGATACACTGAGGTCTTCCAGAGGGTACATCAACTCATCTAGATGTGTCTACTTTTACAACAGGCTACATAAACCCTGGTAAAGTCAGTACAGTCTAAAAGTTCATTCAGACAGTGACTTGTTTCTACTGTTTCATAGTCTTACTCTGAAAAGTACAATATTTGTACTTCAATTCATTGTTTGATAAGATGGTAAAAGTCACCAAATTTTCCGTAACAGTCTTCTACATGTTTTTCTAAGCCAGTAGTTTTTAAGTGAGATGTAGCTTAGTGGCATGTAAAACAAATAACTCCTGAAAAGAGTACAGGAGTCTGGAAAGGTGGAATGGCCCTTTGTTTCAAGACCTCAGATTACTTTAGGACTATGTTTCTCAGTCAATGGTGTGTGTACTCTTAGGGGTACTTTAAAAAAAAAAAAAATTGAAACACTGTGTGTGATTAATACCACCAGGAACAGTTGACAGAGTGGGAGAATGGCCCTCATTAGGGTGTTAGCCTGGGAGTTTGGAAAGCTGGGTTCAGCACCTTCCTCTGAGAAAAGTCACAAAGGACTTGGCTTTTGTGGGCTGTGTCTACACTTGCTGCAAATGAGGGAAATCAAAAATGCAAGTAAGTCATATGTACATATCTGGTGCCTCATCTGCATATTTCAAAAGAAAAGCAGCGTTGATGCAACTCTTTCAAAAGTAAACCCCATCTTTGAAAGAACCCTTCTGGTTTTTT
Source organism: Carettochelys insculpta (assembly GCF_033958435.1). Classification (NCBI taxonomy): domain Eukaryota; kingdom Metazoa; phylum Chordata; order Testudines; family Carettochelyidae; genus Carettochelys; species Carettochelys insculpta. Next base: position 11,728,884 of record NC_134155.1, read on the forward strand.
GTGGGAAGAAGGGTTCTTTCGAAGATGGGGTTTACTTCTGAAAGAGCTGCATCTATACTGCTTTTCTTTTGAAAGAAAAAATGTAAATCTGCACCTCATTTGCATTTTTGATTTCCCTCATTTACATACCTCTTTCAAAAGAGGACTGCAAGTGTAGATGCAGCTGTGGAATATTGACTCCATTCAGGTTAGCTGGGTCTGAATGAGAGCAGCCTTGTAGAATGAGCAACACAAAGTTCTTTGGACTTTGGTCCCCAGTCTGTAAAATAAAGATGACCATAATTCCCCAGCTGTTTGGGGTTTGTGGGTGTGGGGGGGGAAGCATTCTTGGAAGGTGCTGAGATGACATGGTGGAGACCAGTTCATGTTTCTTACAGTCTGCTTTAGCAGAACCCTTCAAAACTCTCAAATCTCCTAAAATCTAAAACCTCAGCTAGGAAGGCATAGGGAAAGGTTGGCAGTCCACAAACTGCTGTTTGATGTAACAAGAGGGCTGGCGGTTGTATTTCAATCAAGCTGGTGGGGGCATATTGTGAAAAGCAGCTGCTCATCATCATCTCTTGATCTGCAGTACTGCTTGAGTGCCAGGTTCCATCAATAACTTAATCAACAGCTGAATTCATCTTCTGATGTGCAGAGGTGGAGGCCCACCTGTCATTTAAATTCTCCAAGAGTGAGTAGTTCATTTTGTGCAGCTGAGTTTCATATTAGGAATGATTGCAAAGAAGGTTCCTTCTGTGCATCTTTCCTCACCCCCAAGAGCACCAAACATTGTGTTAGCAAGCCACATACTGATCTTGTTTTTACAAGTAGACATTGGAATTGAAAAGATTTAAGGCTTTAACTGTTGAGGTTCAAGAACTTCAGTCCAGGTATGTTGTCTGCAGCTTTTTTTTCCTAGGGTGTAGAAACAGCAGCAGAGAATCTCATACTCTTTAATTCTATGCTTTCCTTTTTGCTCATTTCTTCTTAATTAACATATCCAACAGCCTCCCCTATGCAAGGAGCAATTTTGTTCAATACTAGGCAGCCTTGACAGCAGCAGCTGCGGTTATACTAACTATAAATTATTCTATTGATTGAACCTCCCTCAAAACCCCTTGAGTGAGTAAACAGTGGTATCTTTCATTACAGAACCAGACTTACTGTACTTTCCAACCCTACATTCTTGTGTTCCATTTGAGGAAGCCACCTAATTGTCAGCTGGTTGCTCTTGTTTCTTGAAGTAAACTGTCTGTTATGCCCATTCTTTTACAAGCCCTCCTTTAAAATGGGCTGTGTGCTTGTCTGGAGAAAATGCCAAATGTCTGGGGTGGATACTGCTCATGGGCCAGTCCATTTATTTAAAAAAAAAACAACTCTGCTCTAGCCAAGCAAGTGATGCAATGTTTTTAATGCTGAGAATAGAGGTGGGAAGCTAGCTTTTAGGATTTGCTCTTTGCTGTACTTAAAATAGGACAGACATTTGTGCATAAACCCAATTTAGCACTTTCCTGAAGCTAGAGTAGGTCAGAAAACAACTAACACTCTAGGGCTCAAAGTGTGAAAAGTCACATTTGCAGTTTAAACCATTTTTACAGTGACAAGAAAAAAGCAGGAGTCAGGGTATTCCCCCCACCACACAATGAAGGATGGAAAAACCAATAGCCTAGAGAAGAATCAGAACATGCTTCAGCCCCTCTCTTTCCTGCAAAAGGACTCTAGAGCTTGATATAGCACAATGAGGAAGGAAACTACTGCCAGGGTTAGGAACAGGGTGTGAGCATTCATTTTCTGTAGTGCTGGGAGAAAGCAATTTACCACCTAACCCTGCTTTTGGGAGGTAGGGGTAGGAAAAACTGGAGTTGTTACTTATTAATCTTAATTTCAAGAGAGAAAGTCCTGTTCCCTTAACTGGTGCCTTCAGAATATGGAAATCAGACTAGCCAACACAAGTAGGAGGTGATGGTGATTCAGCTTCTGTCCCTCAATCTCATCACTTACTGCCTGGGATGGGAAATAGTTCTGACTAATCTTTCTCTAGTAGTGGGACTGGCTAATTTGTTTTTCTTATGCATTTGCTAGCACATCCTCCTTTGAGGGAGTAAGCTCTGGGAGAGAAGTTCAGTAAGTTCATCATTCCTGAAACAGCACGTACCTGGCTAAATCCCTGACCTCTTATGATTCAACACAACACTTATGTTCTTAGTAAACTACTTTGCACATTTTTATTTAAAAGGTTTAATTAGTGGACCAGAACTGGAAGACGTGACCAAAAATCCTTGGGTGAAAGATGCCTGGTAGTCATTTGAATATTTTCCAGGGGGGAGCAAGTTCTTCTGGATCACAGATGCCTCCTTCTCCCATGCCCCATCCCACCCAAAAAAAAGTTACAAATACCCCATGTTGTACAGGAAACCAAGGATAAAGGGTACAATGACAGCACTTGTTTCCCCAAAAGGTCATCAAAAAGCATTGCAAGTTAGCATAGTACTGCTGCTGACAAAAAAAACTGGACTCCTTTAGCAGCATGATATGGTTTTGGACTAGCAATCATCTGTTACTTACTTGGGAAAGGACATTCAACTCTGTCGGCATACCATAGTCAGCAGTAGATAACACCTGCCTTTTGACTGCACCAGCAGGAAGCATGCTGCATTTAACAGGCTGATGGGAGCAAGGGGGATCAATATTGGTTTATTAGCATCTTATATTTCAGTAACATCCATTGCCTGCAATGGAAGCTCTGCTGGGTGCAATCAAGCCAGCATGCAAAAAACAAAACAAAAAAAAAAAAAACCCAAGACATTATCCATAGCATTAAGTGCTATGGGATTTTGAATATTCTTTTATCCCAAGGGAAACAATGCCTAGTAATTTAAGGTTGGGTAAAGACATGATTCAGACCTGTAGTTTGCTGATTACCCTAAAAGATTATTCACTTCTGTTGCTCATTCAGCTTTGTATTAAAGCAGCAGCTGTAAGAATTCCTCCCCAAGCTATTCCAAAAGAGGCAAGGTTTCCCCATTATGTGAATTTCATTGGTACAGTCCATTTTAATGCCATCACCACTATTATAGGCACTAGGATTTTCCATTTTTAAATGGATTATATATATATTTATTAAATCTTTATTCTTTGGATGAAATTTCCTTAGTTACTCAGGCTCAAGCAGCAAGCAGAGGGATGGCCTGATCTACAGATTGTAAAATGAGAATGTTGAAAATCCCTACAAACGCTCTGAATTGAACGACAAAAGAAAGGCTAGTGGACCCAAAGGGCTATACCCCAATTTAGAAAAAAGCAGTACATTTCCCCTCCCTCTTCACAGGTTTAAATCATTTTAGCCACACACACACACACACACGGCTGCTTTTTTCAGGGCTAGAACTGAACAATGGGATGGGGTGCATTTTTGCAAAATAGTGTCCTTAGTCAACATAAAAATGACCTGAGAAATGTTCCACTGCCAGACAATTCATTTGGAATTCATATCTATGTACAAAGTAGAAATGAACTGACACACGCACACGTGCAGGCACACACACAAACAGACATGACAGCCAATGGCTGTGCTCACCGAGCATGTTCTTTCATATGCTGCTGCCTCCTGGCCACCTTCCCCTTTCGCGTGGTGGACACGAGCACAGTCAATTCTATTTCTCAAGTTAGTTCTTTGCATTGTGTATTAATTGTACCAGTGCAATAACATTGTCAAGAAAAGGAGAAGCTGCCCCAGGGGAGTCCAAGACCCTGGTTCAGATTCAGAAAAGGGAGGGTTTAATGATTTTTTTTTAAGCCAAGTACACTTTAAGCTGAGCTCTGAGCTGGGACCTCAACAGAAGGCAGGCTTGGCTCAGCTTCTCTCTCCTCAGAAACTTTGTCTTCTGCTTCTAGCTGTTCACTGCTTTTCATGGTCTCCTGGAGCTGTTGACGTCGCTGCACCTCCGCTTTAAGGTTCTCTAAGTCCTTTTGGCTAGGGAGAAGCAGAAAAATCAGAAGCCCATACAACACATCTTATGCATTTCAAACTGGGCCTGCCCCCTTTGCAGCCTTCCTCCGTCCAAGAGCTTAGTGCTGCTGACGGCTCCTCTGGGCCTGTGTCTCAGCCAAATGACAGCTAGTGGGTCACACTAGCTGCTTCTGCCTTACCCAAGAGGCAGACTCGGGCAGCTGCAGGCCTGGCATCAGTCAGCATTCTGCAATACCTTAAGGCCTCTATACCAGGCTCCAAAATGATTTTTTTACCAACACTTCGGCAGTGTCTACACTAGCCAAAAACTTCAAAATGGCCATGCCAATGGCTATTTCAAAGTTTACTAATGAAGCGCTGAAATACGTATTCAGCGCCTCATTCAAATGCAGGTGGCCATGGCACTTTGAAATTGGCGCAGCTCGTCCAGACGGGGCTCCTTTTTGAAAGGACCCCGGCTACTTCGTAGTCCCCTTATTCCTATGAGCAGATAGGAAAAAGGGGACTTCCAAGTTGCCAGGGTCCTTTCGAAAAGGAGCCCCATCTGGACAACCCGCATCAATTTCAAAGTGCCGCAGCTGCCCGCATTCTAATGAGGCGCTGAATATGTATTTCAATGCTTCATTAGTAAACTTCAAAATGGCCATTTGCATGGCTAGTGTAGACGTAGCCTGTGTGTTGACTTGGTGCCTCTTTGCTAAATGCAGTAAGAAAACCACCAACTTCAATGAGTTAGCTAGATCTCCCTACCACTGACCCCATTGCACCAGACCTCAATATAAAACAGAAGTGTCATAATCCCCTGGGATGAAGGTGTTACAGAGCCTAAGTGATTTTACCTAAACATGCCTTTGGGGTGGGGTGCTGCTACTGGCAAGAGCTCAGATAAAAAGCACTCATCAGACCCTACCTGAGTGGAATGAAGAGAATTCCATTGATAATATTGAGCTGCTCCAGCACACTGGTCATATTGGGAGCTGTGAACTAGGATTTAAAAAAAAAAAAAAGCCATTAAGTCAGCCTAGAGAGCAAAGACACATCCAGAGCGATCTCAGCATCAACTCCCACTTAATAATACTTCTGCACCTGCTAGGGGGAGCTGAAAGATAAATCAGGTGCACCTGTCTACACGTGCACAGCCCTGACCATCTTAGTTGGTCCCTAGGGCTATTGTAATAAATCTGAGGACCAGTACAATACTGCAGGCCACAGAAGTGCCCATGTAGACAGGAGAGGGGGGAGACAGAGCAGGGCAAGAGAACTGAAGAGCTGTATCGATTTTGAGACAAAACCATGAGCCAATTTTCACTGATTTGAGGTTTTTTTTTAATTTCAGGGAATAAGGACGATTAAACCTTATGGGCTTAAACCTGTGGGATTTGAGCCACTCCCACAGCAATTGACAGGATTAGGGGCAAGGGTTAGCTTTAGCATATCTAAGGCCTTGGTCCCTGGCCTGAGAGCATCACCTAATTTGAGTTGTGTTCATAACCTCACTCAAGCGGTTTCATTTTACTCTCTCCAGATCTGTGGGAGGAGACACCTGTGGGCAGGAAAATGCAGAGCTGTGGTTCCTCTCAATCCCAGTTGTTCAGTGCCTGGGCAGAACCAGTGGGGTACCCTGCCAGTAACCATGCAGTACATTAGCTTCTGCACAGCAAGTCCCAATTAGCACTCATGTATGGTTGGGCTTTTCCCAGGCACAGCATGATTTCCTTGGTTCTGCAAGGTGCATGTGCAGATAAGAGCAGCTGGTTATGGACACAGACTCTGTGGACACTCATGCCTACTCATTTAGTTATGTGGTGCTTGCTTTCCATGGATTTCAAAAGGCTTTATGAAGAATCACAGAATCCTAGAACTAGAAGGGACCTCAAGAAATCAGAGTTCGGTCCCCTGCATGCATGGGAAAACCACGCACCATCTAGATCATCCCTGACCAATGTTTATCTAAGCTGCTCTTAAGTATCTTCAATTATAGAGATCCCATGACCTCCCTAGGAATTTATTCCAGTACTTACCGACCATAACCATTAGGATATTTTTCTGATGTCCAACCTCAACCTCCCCTTGCTGCAGTTTAAGTCCATTGCTTATTGTCCTACCCTCAGAGGTCAAGGAGAATAAATTTTTCACCCACCTCTTTATAACCCCTTTTTAGGTGCTTGAAAGCTATTATGTTCCTGCCCCACATCAATCTTCTTTTTCAGACAATAAACGCAGCTCTTTCAATCTTCCCTCATTAATCATGGTTTCAAGACCTTTAATCATTTTTACTGCTCTTCTCTAGACTTTATCCACATCTTTCTACAAATGTGGTACCCAGAACAGGACACAATACTTCAGTAGAGGCCTAACAGAGACCATAATTCTCATTTTGCAGAGAAAGGAGACGGAGGTTGAGTGACTTGCCTCAGTCACAGTGAATCAGTGGCAGAGTCAGAATTACAACTAAGGTGGTTCCAGACTATGGACTGAGCAAGTGCCCAATTCTTTTGTACATATTTTTCCAGATGAGGCTGATATGTTATAGAACAAATCACCCAACTTCCTAAGCTTAGGGGAGATCAGAACCCAGCAACATCCAGGTTCTTAGCCTTTACTGCAAACTTTCTGACCATGAAACTGCCTGTAAAACCCAAACGTACATGCATCATATCCGCAAATGAACTAGTGTTACAAAGAAAAGTTTCCTAGAGTGAATTGTAAAAAAGGCACCCTGCTGTGTCAGCCCATTTCTGAAATCTATAGACCAAGACAGTTGGGTTTCTCTTGGAAACAAAAGGAAGTCTTAACCAGGAGATTCTGGGTAAGGAATCCTCTAGTACACTGGTGAGTAGGTGGGGCTTTGAAATATAAGGTTGCCTTGATCACTTCTGCTCCAGATGATTCTACCTGCCCAAGAATCCCTATGCATGCAAAATATCTCCTAAACCAGTAGACATCTTTGCACCGAACTGTTTAGCCAACTGTTACTGCAGCAAATCTCCACTGATGCATGCATGCAAGTTACCTTAAGTGGCATAATGTTAGCATTGGATCCATTCTTGTAGATCTCGTTCATTGTGCGTTGAAGAGCCACTGCTTGCTGAGTCAGGTATTTCAAGTACTCAGAGCTTTCTTTGGTCTTTTCGTGGTGTTCGCCAAGCTGGCCAGAAACAAACAAAACCATCGTATGCGAACAAACCCCAAACTGTCTGCATCACAGCAACAAACAGGTTATTGGAGCCAGTGTAAGATTTCACCTATTGAAATCCACTGGCACTGGATTTTGCCTCACTGCAGAATGAGTGCAGGTGACCTAGTCTAATATGCAATACTGCCTGCAGCTGATCAAAACTGGGCGCTGGCAACAAGTAGCTGCATGGTCTCTCCCAGGTTAACTGAGGTTTCCTCCAGCAGGCTGAGCATTCTGTCAATGAGAGTGAGCCAAACCAACTGCCTGGCTTCTTTGTTGGACAGGTTTGCCTGAACATGCTGTCAGGTTGGCTGCGTTTTAGTAAGTTCTGCATGCAAGAGAGGCAACCCCCACTGCACTGGTTTGTGTCTCAGAGTTAAAGGTGAGGGAGTGAAAAGCACACTTCGAATCTGCTCCCTGCTTTCTTATTGGACATTAAAATGTTCTACAGCAGCGCTGAAGCCAACAGATTTTTCCGCCAGACTGAATCTGTCCAGTGACTGCAACGCTGAGATTGTAAGTCAAATGGGAGACACTGTGGCAATACCAGGAAAGGAAATACTAGCTGTCTATAGTCATGTGACAAGACTGTCTCCTCCTATAATCTAGGAGGAGCTCTCCAGTAGCTGTCCGTACATTATAAGATGCAGGGTGGGTTTCAGCACAGAACTAGGTGCTCTGAACCAGAAAGCCAAGGGGTGCAGCATGTGAAGCCACTCACCTGGTTTTTGTAGATTGTGTAGCCTTCCTTTTCATGCTGCAGAGCTGATCGGAATTCTGCTTTACTCTCGTACACCCGGGCCACCAAGTGATGGCTGCAATGGAAAGGAAGAGATTGGGAGATTGACCCTGCATTCCTGAATCTATCAAAAGGACAAAGCATTTTTTGTGCTGTGAAGAGGTGCATGTGGTGCTCAGTGCTACGAACATAAAAACAACCACACAGGGTCAGACCATTTGGCCATTCTGAGCCTGCAGCCACACTACTGCAGAAGACTGATCCCCTCTGGGGTGGTCTTCTGTAGTTTTGTTTCATTCATTCATGCATGAAATGGCACTTTCCAGGGTCAAAGTTGACCCTAGAACTCGTCACAAGCAGTGAGGATTAAGAAAGATTGACAGAAGAAATGCTCCCATTCACCTTCTTCCAGGTAGGCAGACATAGCAGTCAATTGCTGATAAAGTCAGTTCTAACTATGCAATTGGCATAGCTAACATTGCATATCAGTGGTTGACTGCTATGTCTAGTACAGACACTGCCTGAGAGTGGCCAATACCAGACACCTCAAAGGGAATTTATAGAACAGGAAAATCAAAGTGATCCATCCCAGTACCGAGTCCCAGCACCTGGCACTCAGGGTTAGACACCCTGTGTGTGGGGTTGCTTCCCTGATCATCTCTGATCAATCCTCCATGAGTTTATCCAGTTCTTTACATTTTCACCTTCACAACATCCCTTAGCAATGAGTTCCACAGCTTGACTGTGTTATGTGAACAAGTCTTTCATTTTATTTGCTTTAAATCTGCTGCCACCACACGCTCCCAGTGGAAGGGATGACCAGGGGCAACTGAGGAGGCAGCCAAATATTTGACTCTCAGTACAGCATTCTAGTGGTTACCTTCTCTGTAGTAAACTCAGCAGATTTATTCCATCCTACACTAGAAAGTCATCCCTAAAGCCTAGCAACAGCAGAGCAAAAAGTCCAGCCAAATAAAAGTCACCTCAGAGCAGCCTTGAGATTGAGGTGTTTTGTTTTTTTTTTTTTGCAGTCACTTTTTGCAATTTGGGAACAGGAAGCCATGGAGGGGAGATGCTCTCTTATGAACTGTATCCGTCAATTATTGGAAAAACCCAATCAGATTTGTGTGGGCGCACAATAAGATTTCTCTTCACTCTAATGAATTGCAGATGGTTGCAGTGGATGGTAGGGGGAGGTGTATGAAAAAAGCTGAGCAAGACAACACACACTTGTTGGTGTTTCAAGGCAGTTGTCCACTGCAATGAGTATTTACTTATTTTCTAATGTGGCCAATAATTTTAAGATCTGATCCTGAGCAGTACTGAGTGCTCTCAACTCCCAGTGGAAACCCAAGGAGCCGCCTCTTAGAAATGGTCTCTGTCTTGCTCAAATAGCTCAGCAAGAACTGTCAACCTGGAATTTCCCCATCATCTCAGCTCTCAAACTTACTGATGATTATTCATCCCTCTCTTCCCAGCCTTCACTTCCTGTTTGTAATCTTACACAGTAAGCAGGGATCATCTTGCTTGTGGACAACATCTAACGTTATATTATGGTAGACCTGACATGGAAATGCTACTAGGTTGAGAATACCCATGATTCTCAACCTTTCAAATCAGCTATCCCTGACTCAGCCAAGCCTAGCATTGCTGCTTTCCGACTGAAGGGGGCAGCCAAGGTCACCCGGCAACAGTCACACAAATGGTTCCACATGCCATGGAATAACAAAGGCTTGTGCAGCGTCTCCCAGGAACAGCACTCAACTAGCCAGAAGTGGACCCAACCCCAGATGTTACAAGGGTAGATCCACTTTTCCCTACATCACAACTCTAAACACAACCACCAACCCATTTCTCCACACCAAGGTGCCATACCTCAGGGCAACCTTCAGAGACTTGGAGCCATGGTACTTTGAGTTGATCACCAGAGCATTCTCCAGGAATCGGAGGGCCAGGTCGTATTCCATGACGCCGTGAAGCACCAAACCGATGTTGTTCTAAAGGTAATCACCATACACAGGTCAGAGAACAAAAACGAGGAGTTCCGAAAGGTGACTCCCAAGTCCTGAGCAAGCCTTTAGTTCTAAAAACACAGACATTTGTGGGCCTTTTATTTTTATTTTCGTTAGCTGTTTGTGGAGGGCCCCAAAGATCAGGACCAGGGTTCCATCTAATTTTTTCCATCCAAGGGCAGAATAAATGTTATGGGCACCAAGGCATAGGGTGATGTACACCACCAATAGAAACGCATGTTCTTGGCTGTGGATGCTCTGCTGATCAGCTGGGTGGCACCTGAAACTCTCATTGGTGGCTGAGGTGCACACAATTAACTTGCCCAAGGTCACACAAGAAGTCTTTGGCAGAAGTGGGACCTGAGCCCATATTTGAATCCCAGTCCAGTGCTTTAACCACACAACCCTTCTTCTACGGAAATACTATCTACACATCTGCCAGTATGTTCTCTTCCCATAAGGTATGCTCAGTAATGCACGTTGGAAGGGATGGAGAGACATCACCTATGGAGGGGATTAAACAAAGTGAACAAGCTTCATGGAGCCTAGACAAGGCATTTACTCTGAAGGATCACTTACATCTAAAAGTGCCATTTCTGGATGATCTTCCCCAAATACCAACAGCATGAGGTAGCGTGCACGATACAATAAATTTAATGCTGTGGAAAGTTGGCTGTTTGCAAAGCAATACAAAGCAAGGTGCATCTACAATAGAAGAAACATTCCACGGTTAAAACTGTGACATCACATCCTCAGTACACACAAACCAATTTTCCTCCTATCCCTTTCATTTGGGGCACAGAATAAAGCTCTGTCTTTAAGACACTTAAGTTCAATAAGATATAGCATTGAGATGTGGTTGTGTTAATATACATCACATCAGTATCTTCTAGTAACTGCAGAAGATATAAATACAGGTCAACTTTGAAATAACAACCCAGGGGCATACAGTAGTTTGTAAATATAAAAATCTGGCAAACCAGAACAAAAAAAGCATTTCACACACAGCAAGAAAAATAAAAGATGCGGGGGGGGGGCACACGGACACAACTTTTTATATCATCTTCTGGTTGAGGTATGAATTTACATCAACGTAAGACTTGGTGACAATTAAAACATGAGCAACTGCAGGATCAGATTTTTGGAGAGAAACTTTGAATATGCCCTTCTGCAGTATGATGGCAATAGTGAGAATGGGAGGTTAAGTAGGGAGATTCCATTTCAAACTCTACCCTCCCGTGAGTGCTGTAAATGGTTGTCTTTGCATATGAAGTATTGGTTTAAGGGCTTGCTTTTCAGGACCTTACTTTTCACTCTTCTGATTCAAGAGTGTGTTAAGACAACAGAGTTTCACTTTTTACGCATCTTCTTCCTAGTAATAAGACACCAATACAAAACAAAATGCCCCCAAGAAAGCCTGCAGCGTGGGAAGAACAAATTCATTAAGTGACTATTTACAAAGTTAACGGGGCTGCAGCTGTTTTGCCAATGGGGGTATCAAGTAAAAATTTTACTGTCATCAAGTGCCAACGCCCCCATGCAGTTCTCTCCTGATACTCACATATTCTTGAATTGTGTTGGGATGCTCAATGCCCAGGACCCGCTCGCTCATTAGCACTGCTTTCTGTTGATTACTTAAGGCCTACAAAAGAATGACCAACAGGAGGCTGTAGTAAATTATGAGACACGCGTTTCAAGAGATACTTGGGACAGAAAAGAAAAAGGTATCTTCACTTCCAGACTCAAGTCAAGAAAACAGGAGATGCCCAGCTCCAGTTTCCATTAATTTTCCAGACCCCAGCAATAGAAATATTTTCCAGGGACTCAGTGAGAAGTCTGGATCAGTTGAACCAAGGCACTGCTAGGTTTGCCTCATAGTAACTTCTCTGCCTTGGCAAAGGGGAAAACAGTTTCAGTTCCATTGGGAGTCAGAGGAGATGGTATTCTCTGTTCTCAGGGCACGCTCCGATTGCCAAGGTTTGAAAGGCCGTTAATTCCAGCACTCCCCAGGCCAAATGAGCCAGCAAAGGGGGCATTACTGGGCAGGACGACACATGTTCTGGCTACTAGATAAGAATCTTCAACAGAAGACTAGCAGGAACCAATGATGTTCATCTAGGAATAGGAGTAGAGACCCCAAGCTGGCTTCTCATTGGTATGCCCACTATATTGTGTTGAAAGCAACACTGAAGGCTGGCCACACAGCCCTGGGCATTCCCAGCTAAGATGGTCACAAAGGGAGAAAGGGGAAACCCACCACAGCAAATTATTGTGTTTCCCTAACTAATATTTAATACTTAGCTTTCCAAGAGATGCCAATTAACCTGAACAGGCACCATTATGCAGTAGGGACACAGGGGTCTTATCCACTCCAGAGACAGGAAAATAGGCTGATTTAAATAGACTAGACACAAGACTGGAATTAGAACCCAGGAGACCTGGCCCCAGACCTGCAGTCAAATCCACCTGTCAGCTCAACAGCGCTTCTAATTCTGCAGTTCTCTCTGGAGTCCCTGAACACACAAATGGCTGCAGCAAGGTGGTGAGGGAGAGAGACGAGATCCCCAGCAGGACGTTTCTCAGGGAAGCGGCAGCGGGGAGTCAGCATACCTCTGAGTAGTCTCCCATGATGTAGTTGAGGCGAGCTAGCAGCCGAAGGCAGGCACAGATTTCCACGTGCATAGCACCGTACACATTGTTGAACAAGTTTAAGGCTTCATTGATGAGTTCACAGCCCTCCTTCAAGAAACCTAAATAAAACCCAGGCAATTAGTTCTTATGAAGTGTGAACTGTTGACCTCAATTCCCTTTCCTGAAACTACATTGCAGAGAGTAGGCTGGTGAGCTGAATCCATGGGCCATTGTATTACCTATATGCAAGGGGAAGTCATATCTCCTAATGCCACAGGAAGAACAAGTGTCACCTGTAAAGAAAAAGACACACAACAAGGGAGATCTAGACTGCTCAGGGAAGTAGTAATGGCACACGCACTTCTCTACGAGGACAGCCCCAGTCCGCCTTTTTCTTATTTTTGGTGATGTCTAAAATGGCTTTAATCTCAGAGAGACATTCGTTCAACCATCTAGGTCACAATCTAGGCAGGATTTAAGGAGATCTGACAGCAGTTTAATAGTCTGTGTGCAGCAAGATGCAGGTTTCAATCCACTTCCTAGAAGTCACATCTCCATCTGCATGGCGGGCTTGCTTTATGACTGGGCTAGGAGACTATATTTTCCTCTCCCCTCTGAAGGGACACCCTCATAAACAAAGTTAAGGGATGGCTGACACACGGTAGTCTTCCATGTTCATAGTGCCTGTACTATTAGGCGAGGACAGGGCACAAAGCAGTGGTTCTAAGCACTACATGAAGCAAAGAGAGGCGGCACACTGAACACTACCTTGCTGGACCTTTGCTTGCCCGCTCTGGAAGAAGTGGAAAGCGTCTGAAGCTTTGGGGTTGACGTGCTTCACTACTGGGAAGATGTTGAGAATATCCTCTTCTGTGAAGGTCGGCTTGTGCCTGTTATCAAAGTTATATTCTTTCAACAGGATCTGAAGGAACCAAAAAACAAAGCCAACATCTTTCAGCTACTCTTCTCTCTCGCACCACTTCAGACACCTGGGGCAAATGTAATCCTCAGTGGCACTTGTGTGCCCCAGTGAAGTCTACAGGGGGCTGCCTGGAGATAATAGGGCACAGAATCAGGCCTCTGCAACTGGCTGCACAGCAGGCAAACGTCCCCATTTCCCAAACGGGAAGGAATTTGCCCCAGTCACGCAATGTGTTGGTGACACAGCTAGGAATAGAATCCAGCCGCCCTCAGCCCTAAGAGCCACATCGCATCCCTTTCGATGCTGCAGAACCTAGAGGGGCATCAAATTCATCCAGTGCCAAACAAAGCAGGCCAGAAGTTTGATTGCTAGGTCCGACGGGCAGACATTTATTTAGGACTCTATAGAAAGGCTGTGAGGTCTGATCACCTTCACTTGACATGGTTTCCTGAGGGAGACATTTATGTCAACCCCCTTAGATTCTCTCCTAGGCCTTTACAGAGACGTGTGCATACAGCACCAGAGGCATGTGTGGCTGTGACGGGGTGTACCAACCCCGCACTGAGCCGGGGGGTGGAAGCCAGGCGTACTGGGCAGAAAAGGCCCCGCCCCTGAGACCCTGCAGGGTGTGCTCTGGCTACAGCTCAAGTATAAAGGTTGGGGAAGCCTGGCAGTTGGGGCTGGCCAGCAGAGCGGAAGCAGCTCCCACTGGAGGCTGGGAGCAACAGCCACCTGAGGAGAGGCAGCAGCAGCCGCCATCGCCGCAGTAGCAGTCCGCAGCAAGAGCGGCTGGAGGAAGCGCAGCCAGAGCTGGGACGGTGGATCACATCAGGAGCAGGGTAGGAAATAGCCCAAGATGGGAGAACCGGGAAGGTTTCCAGTGAGCTCAGCGTGTTGCGGTGAGGATCCACGCTGAGCTGGTGGCTGGGGTCGCACACCCACCACCAACAGGGCCCTGGGCTGGAGCGTGGTGGAGCGGGAGGGCCCAAGCTCCCCTACCCCCACCTCCCTGTGAGCCTGAGGCAGGGAGAACCCAGGCCGCTAATGCTTGACTGGGCTGTGAGACCTGCCTATTGGTACTAGGCCGCTGAAACCTGACTGGGTTGTGAGGCCTGTGCACTGGGCCTGGGCCGCTGAGGCCTGATGGGGTTGCGAGACCTGCATATTGATACTAGACCGCTGAGCCCTGACTGAGCTGCAAGGCCCTGTGTACTGGTACTAGGCTGCTGAGGCTTGACTGGGCTGTGGAGCCCGGGGGCAATGCACGAGCCCGCCAGAGCGAGGCAGGGCAGGAGACCCCGCCACAGTAACCCTTTGCAGACAAGTAAAGGCTAGTCCTGGCCACACAGGAGCTTAGAAGCTCAATGAGACTTAAACACAGCCCAGGCAACAGAGGACGAGGGAAAGGTCCCAGGCAACAAAAGGGAGAACTCAGGGGAGTGTTAATGCACATGCAGCCAGCTGCCCTTTGGATTTTAAGTTGCTTTGTGTGTGAAGATATGGGGATGTTGCCTTGAAAAGGGCCAGGGAGGAGGCCAACTCTATTGCTCCAATGTTGCATGCTCATATTAAATCCCTGAAGTGACACGATCCCTGTTGTGGCAGCATGCTGGAGATGCTGAGCTCAGGCTTGTGCCAGCGCTTGCATTATCAGCGCCAACATTCAGGTATTTATAGCCCATGATGAGGCGTCCATCCAAGCTGAATCTTGGAACAAAACCTAAAAAGCAGAGCCATTTGTTCTCAGTCAGGCCAGCATCATTCTGCTTCACAAGGCGGAAGTTTAGCCTATTCTGCTTACCACCAGTGGTTTCACTAGGGTTGGGTAAGGCCATTTGGCCAGCATGAGATTGGACAAGACAAAGGACTTTAGCAGACCAATCTTGTATGTAGCACGTTTATCCTAAATACAATTATAATCCCTTTGTGGGGCTAGAATTGGCGTTTCAGCACTAATAGGACGAGTGAAGGACCGGGGAAGGGGGTCATCTTTTGAAAGACCTCGTGGTATGACTCAGTGTATTTTGACCTTTGGGAAAGTGGTGAAGGAAAAACAGGAGGGTTTGGATCTCACCTGGATTCCAGTTTTGAGGGAGATCTCACGTAGAAGGGTGATTTTCTGGAGGTTATACACCTCGGCTGCCTGGTCAACATTCTCACTGCAAAAGAGCAAGGTGAGAGCACGGGGTAACTTTACGTTCAAGAGTATCCACCTAAGGTGTACCTGAAACACTCCTCCCAGTACAGTTAGGAGCTAATCAACAAAAAAGGTGGACTGAAACAACATCAGCAAGCAAGGAGCGTTCCTGTGAACGCCCCAGAAGGCTGGGTGTATCAGCACTGGTTTGTATCAGTCTTACATGCATCTTTCCCCTTCCCCCACTTCAAGTATTAGTGACAGAGCTATTCAACTATCTAATCAGGACTTAAATCTTGTGTGTTTTCCTGTTTTGAGAAAAGCTCTTATGCATTTGCAATGTCCGTTCACTGTTACTCCTCTTACATCGTCTACAAGCTCTTCATTACAGAGACTAGCTAAGATTTGTCCTTTGTTTTAGGAATATCCACAGACTTCACTCCTGCCAGCTCATGGCCATGAAATCTCTACTCCCCACTCCGCCTCTGCTCATCTCACACTGGTTTCTTGTCCCCACTCCTACCCTTCACACTGCCACCTCTGCAGCTTGGGCAGTCTGAATCAATCTCCTTGGGCATCACTGCCTCCTGCATTTGATCTCCTTTAAAATGTCATTGTAATCCTAATTCACTACCATAGCTGCCTGTTTCTCCTTGTCTCCTACTTTAGCCTTTTGAAAGTCAGAGTCCAACATGCGGCAGATTTTATATACCATGCAAGCACCGTTAGCAATAAAACTACTAATGTTTGGAGAAAGTAATTGGGCGGAAAGATGGGAGGGAAAGACAGATCATCCTACTTACCATTCAAGATTAAAATGAAAGTAGTTGTTTGCCTCAGAACAAATATTCTTCCATAGCTCCTGTGGGGTCATGCTGGCCCAGGCAGTGTTATCAGCATTTCCAAGATTCCTATTTTTCCTTTTCTTATTCTTCTTCTTGGAAGCCAGCTCATCAACTGGGAGATGGGCAACTGGATTCAGGAAGGAGCTCAAGAAGCAATTGAGGAAGTGACTGATGGCTGCCGACAAGCCTGACAGCTCCACACCCTGCAGCAAGAGACTGAAGTCAGTTGCGGAATCTTTTTTTTATGTTCCATATGCATCAACCTGACCCAACTCTAATGCAGATCCAGTCCCATCCAGATGGCAAATATCATGGTGCCTGACAGAGATAGATGGAAGGTCTGCAAGGACAGCGTGTCTCAGAACAACAAAATAAACATGCCTGAAGGGCCATGCAAAAAGTCACACACAGCTTTTATCAAATGTCAAAAGAGGGAAAATGAACAATTACTTGGGACCTGGAGACTATCATGTGGAATGCTTACAACAGATTTCTTTGCAGCTGGAATAGAGCCAAATGCATTGCTCTAGGTCCCAGAGTTCGTCTAATAAACAAGCATCTTCAGAGGTCAAAAGAACTACTAGTTTGCTTAAACAGAGTGTGTTACTGGCACAACAAGCTGTGATTTCAGTCAAAAAGCCTTCAGTGTAATCAGTGAAATTCTGGGGTACTAAACCATGAATGAAAGTCCTCTGGGATTGCTTCCTTCGAGCAGGAACTTGTTTTCTCATGTACCCAGATCTATACCTATATTAGGCCTAATGAGATTGCACTTCCAGTTGCTAGGCAACATCCACAAAGTAGCTAATGCAAAAAACAGATTTAAACAGCTTCTATTTCTGAAAAAAAAAAATGTTAATGAGAACATCACATGATACAAGTTCAGGCAGCCGCTCATACCTGAAGGTATGTCTTGAAGATGTGTTTGGCTGATCGAGTGATCAATTCGCTGATTCCAATTTTCTACCCAAAGGAATAAAGAGCAAGGACACAGAGTTAGTCAGCGGGAAAAACACACACACACGCCCACACATGGCAGAACTGGGCCTCAGAGGAACTGCCTAATCAATTACAAGTAATATATCTTTTCCATTCAATTGAGGGCCCCTCTGGGCCATTGCATGGCTCAAAAAACACAGACTTTGCTGGACCAGTTGACAGTGCCTTTTACCCCAAAGCACCTTATGGACCCTTAGAGCATCCATCCTCCCGAAGCATAATTAAAACACACACTTGTGAGTAAGACCTTCCACCAGCACTCCTCACAATCAAAGGCTTTGTCATTTCGTTTCAAAGCCCAGCTGTTTATTCTTACATGGCAGTCGATGGAATGCAATTAGCTGAGTTGGAATCTGGCCAGGCCCCCTTATCCCAGCAGCAGCCAAAATGAATCTGAAATCAAACCCAAACACTTACATATACATGGTCCAGCTGTGGGCGGGCAGGAGTCTTGGTGATGAAGTCAACGACTTTACCTAGGTAACGCATGTTGATACCCCTCTGGTGCATGGCCTCTGCCAGTGTTGCGCCATCCATTGGGAGCACAGTGTGGTCAAGGCAGTCTTTCACCTGCAGAGCACATGGAGCTTACGGGAAGGAGCCACTGACCAGAAAGGAAAGCACTGAGAGAACCAGACGTTCAAAAGTGCCCAGCACCTGTTTGCTATCACAGTCCTGGTTCCTGACAACTCATGCCCCAAAGAGATTCTCAGGAGTGTCTCACATCTGATAAAGATCTTCCCTCCTTCTGCCTGCAGTCAAGACAGACACACTGCATGCCCATGGCTGGAGAAGTCTGTCTCCTTTCACATTCCTCACAAGAGGCTGAGTAAAAGCTCCTGACCAGGCACGTTTGCATTCTGTTGCCTGATACAGCCCTGTTCTTCCCTTCTGTAGCCAGGAGAGGAAACCCACAGTTCCATGCTCTCCATAAATCTCAATGGACTGGACCAAGACAACAAGGATTGGGTGTGATTCGCGTTTCTACTGCTGGCAAATGGAAGCCATGAAGTACAACGAACAATGCAAATGTAAATGCGTCCCCTTGCGTTTTAAAGTTACCATTCCATATTGAGAATGGGTGGGAGGTATGCACACCACAATTCTAGCCACATTTATCAGCTAGTTCGCATCCCTACCAACCCAGTTGTGTAGTATTTTGAGCACTAGTTAAGTTGCTTACAGTAAAGAATTCCACCAAGAAAAAAAAATTGAGCCCTTGCCCATTTATTTGACTGATAGAAGGGGGAAGGGTTGACTTTTCTTTTAGAGTAGAGTTTTAGATCTTGAGAGTTCTGATGAATACTGAATCAGTGAAATGATGACATCAGAAGCATGTGAAAGCTAAGCAACTAATCCAGGAAAACCTTTTCATTCATTGTTTGTGTCCCTCTTTGTCAACTCCAGTGACTAATGAGCACTCTGGAGAAAAGGGAATTTGCAGACTCACCATTTCTACCCTTCAGTCACAGCATAAACCACACCCACAAGTACATGCCCCCACACCAAGTCCACCTCAGAAAAATGCTTTCAGAGAAACACCAGCCTGGTCTCTGCAGATATTCTTACATTAAAAATCACAAAAAGACATCTTAAAACAAAATCAGCCCCTTTGCAGGCCTTTCATTTCTAGCAAAAAGAAACAGGGCACAAACCCAATTAGTTGTTGGATTGGGGGTTGTTTTTTCTTTAAAGGTCACCATCAGTACTAGCAGGGTGAGTGTGCAGAGTATTTTCTCTGTTGTGTACAGTGTATTTCTTAGCGCACTGTAGCGCTGCACCGCCACAGCTTTCTCTCTGCCATCGTAAGTTGTTATTCAGACGTTCCTGTCTGCAGACACGACATGGTCAGTGCCTCCATGGCATGGATCTGAACAATCTCCTGCTCTGGCTGCAATACTTATTGGGGTGATCCAATAGGTCTGTTTCATTTGCAATTTCCATAATACTGTAAGTAAAGGAAGATTATTTTACAGCTTCAGAAAATGGTAGTATGGTGAAGTTTGTGATAGGAGGAATTGAAGCTACATACAAGGAACATATTTGACAGTAAGGGCAACTGATGGCATTCCCAAGGGAATCTAATCACTAGTCTAGCAGAGTCAAATCTGGGAAAGATTATACAGGAAGATATCCAGGATGTCAAGGGTCAGGCTGCGTGACTCGTGTGGCTTTGTCCGCTACATGGCATTTATCAGCTCCATCTCTTACCAAAGAACAAGATTTCTTTGTTCTGTGGCACATTTTTCCTTCTAAAGAAGGAGCTTTGAAAACAAACCCCCTCTCTCCTTGCACTGCCAGAGACGTTCGCGTTGTTCTTTGTGCTTCACAACTTCCATCTGCCAGCACTAGAATCCACCCATTGTTTGTGATGAGAAATAACTGCACAGCTGCATTGACTGGCCAGATCGATGGAGGAGATCAGCACAACTCCCAATTCCTTACCAAGCCTGGGATTTGGCATGACAGTAAGAAAGCAGCAGCATCCTTCAATAACTGCTTCTGATCCCGCACTTCCTCCTTGCTCGACTCTGGGAAACGAACACCTAGGAGGGAAATGGAAGAGCTGAGAAATGGACAGAAGAAACCCTGAATTCATAAAATACATCCACAAGACCAGGTGGCGATAGATGTGCACCCATACAGCAACAGCTGGTGGAGCAGGGGGCAGTGCTGTGCAGGAAAGAGGCAGACAGCACGAAAGCAGGGACGGAGGGTAAGGGTCTGTGGCTCCACAGGTCAAGGCTCACCAGAGAAAGGAGAAGGGGGACTAGGCAGGGCCAGTACTTGGCCACTCCTGCAGGGAGATTTAGGATGAAACCTCTTGCATCCTTTCCCCGCTGGCTGTGCTGGGGCCTGCCCTGGTTCCCCTCCCCGACTTGGCAGCTGGGCAAAGGCAGAGAGCCCTGCACAGGAATCTGCTCCGGTATCCACACCAGTCTCCATGGCTGTGAAGCGGATATACACGGCTCTACTCATAGGTCAGGCCAGCATTTTTCACACTAGCAGTGTCTGGGGCCTAACAGCAGGAGACAGCTCAGTCCTACATGGGATCTCTCAGGCACGACAAAAAGGACACCACATCTCTGCCTGGCCTGGAGAACTGCCCCAGGCCTATCAGCGAGAACACAAAGGGAGTTCAGACCTGTGGACACCACTATGCTCCAAACAGTCCCACGGCCACTGCTCTGAGCCCCTACCTGGCGAGAAGATATCCGGGTTAAAGCGGATGTCAAAGGAAGTGTTGCTGATAGAGCCCACGGCTCGGCAGGCGTTTTGAATCACCTCTCTGCTTTTGGGATCTACTGGGTAAGGAAGGAGACAAAGTTGGTACAGCATTAGGTAAAAGTAATGCAGATTCTACAGCCAGCCATGGGCAGACATTAAGAGGCAAGTTTCATTATGTACTAGTGATGTCACTGCACTGCTCTGTAAAGGGACATGTAAAGGATTTGGCTGTGCACTATTGCTAGGGTACAGACAGAGACCACGAACCCCAGGACAGGGACATAGGAGAATGCATCTGAAAAAAAAAAAAAAAAATCTCCGGGACTTTAAGTTGGGGGCACAATTCCTATTGATTTTGGGTGGGATTCAGGTGCTTTGCCCTTTATCCCCACTGCAGATACCTGCCCAAGCACACAACAACTATGGCAAAGAGATTCCTAATGAAAGCAACAGGATTTTCCTCCTGCAGTTCTGGGGGACCACTTCTGTTGAACTGTTTGATCCTGTGCTTTGCTGTGGTGCTGTCTCAGACCTGAAGAAGAGCTCTGTCTAGCTCAGAAGTCTGCCTCTCTCCCCGCAGGAGGAGTGCGGCCAATGAAGATATTACCCCCACCACCTCGCCTCTCTCGTTTTTGGTGGCGAGGAAAACACCTGAGGCAACATGGTTTAGTGGCCTTACCATGATACAGACTAGAGACATGCACATTCCGGTCCCAGCGCTGACAGTTTCACTGTGTTGCAGGGCTAATGCCTGCCCAGGCATACCACGGGGATGGATATATGTACTAGTGCTTGAAGAGTGCCACTAAAGCCCTAATGCTGAAGGGGGTGGTGGGAGAAAGCCGGGTGTTCCAGGCTGAGTGATGGCAAACAGGCATTTATTGTGAGCCACCTACTTGAAGCCATTCCGATTAGTGACCCAATCAAAAGCCACGGATTAAAGCAAGGCCCTTTTTTCGTGCGTGGGGAGCGGGTACCTGTTCCATCATCAGATGCAATGGTCTCTGCTAGCTCCTTCACCTCATCTAATCCAGTCACATTCTCCTCCATTTTACCATCATCTGATTCTGATTTCTCGCTTCCCCCTGTTCCGTTCTCTACCGAAGCCCCGGTTTCCAGCAAGCCAGAGGATTCCTGCTTGGTGGCCTTCTCCTGCATCAGCTGCAGAGCAGCCAGTTTCATGAATAAGAGATACCTATGGGACAGAAAGGGAGACAGCTAAGTCAACACAACACTCAGAAAATAACCCCAATGAGCTAGACTACCAGAGGGGGGTGATCATCCAAAAGCCTCGCTCCTTCTCTAATAGACAAGATCACAGTGGCTACAGACGGACACTGATCCCTGCAAGGGCATGTTAACAGTCCACATCTCAGAGTGGAGCAGTACAGCGTTTGATCAGACCATACCCCAGCCCACTGACTGGGTGCATTCACTACTAGCGTTTGGGTCGCTCCATTGTCCGTCAGCATACCCAGAAATTAACTCCCTGCAGTTGGTGTTTTGCTGTCTGCAGCTAGCCACAGGGATAGGAGTCCAGGGACTCCCTCGATCCCCAATATCTGATCTCAAAACGTCCAGGAGCCCCAGGCTGCTACAAGTGCAGCAGTGGCACTTACCTAAGACCCTAACAGTTGGAGTTTTACCTACTTTACATAGGCAATGGCCAGCAAGACCCTGCAGTCATGCCAGCCTCAGGTAGCTGGCCTGGCATGGCTGCAGCCAAGCAGGTAAGGATGCATCAGCGCAGGGCTGGCAGCATTGTAGGGAATACCAAGCAGCAGCAGGAACTGGGGCTGGTGATTCAGCAGCTGGGGCTGCTCCTGAAGTCAGCTCTCCAGCAGTGTCTCAGTGCAGGCACCAGGAGAGGGCAGTGCCGTTCAAGACAGCAAGTGAAATCTAGAACTGACTATCTCGCAGGCCGCCAGGAAGATGGCAGCGAGTTAACCTGCATCACATGGCAGCCCAGGGAGTTCCCAGCCTTTTGCAATTGCAACAGGATATGGAGTTCTTGTTCAGTCCCTCCACTAAGCAGCATGGCACACCAAGCAGTGGCTACGGCCCACCCTGGAGAGCAGTTGCCACAGTTCCCGTATGGGTACATAACCCTTTCTTGACTCTAAGGGGCTCAGTTAGCCTCTAGCAGCCTTGGAGTTCCTCAGAAGGCTAACATCCAGGAGCAGCACCACTCATTACCTGAACAGTGAATGTACAGCTCTGCAACTCTGGGGAAAAGGAGAAAGAACTGGAGATTTAAAACCAAGACAACCTTCCCACATCCCCATAACCCAGTCAGGAGTCCTGCTGGTTTCACCACTCACTAATTAAATTCTTATAACTGCATCTATGGCACTGGGGAGGAAAAAATAATTGGCTACCCTGTAATGGACATTTTGCTGCAATTCTGCCATGTCTTGAACAATGCCACATGCATTCTGGCCTCTGTTGATGTTCCTCAGCAGTGGGAGGGAAGTCTGCGCAGCTCACCTGTGCTCTACAAATGCGTCCACCAGCTCCTGCCTGAGGCAGCAAAGCTTGTGTCGATGCTGCTTGGGGAATCCCATCTTCTTACATTCTTCCGGCATCTCCTCCCCTTCGATGGGCAAAAAGTTCAGGTCGGGGGGGAAGGTGCGGAGCAGGTCAAGGATGTAGTGGCGCCCATCATTGCCGATGATGCCTTTACACTCCACAGATGAGCACAACTCCACCTCCTCGTTCTTGTCATTCAGAACTTTGTGCTTCTGGATCTTGAGGGGCCGGCTGGTCTTCTCCAGCAGCTCCAGGTACTTGGGGTGAGAGACAACAGTCTTGCCGAAATCTATCGACCCATAGATGACACTCTGTTCCTGCTCTCGTTCCAAGATCCCTGGAATAATGGACTGTGCTGTCACCCTGTAACCCCTGTAATCCACCACCACAGTTCCCAATGTGTACAGCCCCTCCACGTCCACCGCGTTATAGGTCCGCACCCCGTTGAGGTCATTGGTGGGTGCCACATAGGCAGCAACGTCCCCCCCAAAGTCCTTGTAGTGGTCACGAACATCAAAGCCCAGGCTGAAGAAAATGTTGTTCCAGATGAACATCTGCATCTTGGTCTCCTCACTGGGATTGATGGCCATGACATTCCCATCGATGACAGCCATGGCTCCTCTGGTGGCAGCTGCCGTGAAGTCACTGTGGACCTGTGTGTTGGAGGGAAGGGAAGCATGAAGGCAGGGGAGAGAGCTGCTCACTACCCACGTAGTCCCAGCACCTGCTCTCGGTTCTACCTGCCGTCTCCTCACAATTGTCCAGGGCAAAGAGTCAGGTTGGATGGTTTTCACCCTCTTGGGCCTGGCTAATACTCAAGACGCCAAATATCTGACAGACTCGGACCAGTTTCTTCAGCTTGGCCACTTGTGGTGCTACAACAGGATGGTACCTAACCAGCAGGACCTGATCAGGGGCTCTCTCTAACCTATCCAATGTACTGAACTGTCCTTGCCCCAGCCTGGTCAAAGCTAGGCTGTGTGGCGTGAAGCAATGGCACTGGGCTGGGAGGAGCCTGTCTCCCTCCTGGCAATGTGAGCAGAGCAGGAGAATGTTTGTTTCTCTCCTATCATGTTGGATGAGATGAAGACAAAGCTCCTGACCTGCATCTGAGAAGCCTCCAGCAAAGTATCTGTGCTGATAAAGTTTAACCCACAAAGCCCGAGCGAAGCTGTCAGTCAACCCAGGGTACGTCTCAAGTTGGACGAGATTGGATTACCTCCGAATCCAATTCCTCCTCTCTCCCACCTGCAGATTACCTTGAAAATGGCTCGTTCTCTCAGCAGCCTCTCTGGCAGATTCTTGCGCGATAGCTCTCGTGTGGTCTGTAACTCCTCATTCCAGTCTCTGGTCTGAAAGGGGCAATCCTCAGGTCAAGCTGGGCAAGGAGGGGAAGTCCGTTCTTACAGTTAAGGCTACAAGTCTTTCAGGGAGGTTGCACACGTCATGTGACTTCCAGTGACCAACATGACTTCAGCCAGCAACAACCAGGACATCGGGGTAATCCCAGAACTCCTGGCTGCCACAGGTGGTAGGGTGGCCTCAAAGCTCAGGGATACTCTGGAGCTGCCAGATGCCAGGCCCCCTGTAGCTCTCAGGGCCACAGGAAGGACGCCCCCACAGGTGGTGAGAACCCCCATGGATCCAAGCAGAACCACAGCTGCCCAGCTGCTAGGAATGCAAGGTTGCAGGATCCCCCTATCTCCCCATTTTGTCAGATATTTTTAGTAGAAGTCATGGATAGCTCTTGGACTTTCATGAATTTTTCTTTGTTGCCCACGACTCATCTGTGACTTTTACTAAAAACATCCATGACAAAAATCTTAGCTTCACTTTCAGTTTGCAGAAATCTCCCCAACTCCACTCGCTGAGCAGAAAGACAAAGGAAGTCTGAGCTACACGGCACTTTCAAGGAAACTTAGCAGCCGCAACAGGATCTCAAAATTCATTTAAACAGCCAGCCAGCACAGATCTTCCATTGTCTCAGTTACCCAGTGCAGCTTAGCAGGAATATCAGAGGGCTTGATGTGATGGGATGCTGCATTTAATTAGCCAGATGACTCAGGTTTAATTACATGCCAAATGGGCAAAGAACCAACATTTCCCCATCCTAGGAACTTTCAACATTATTAGGGCCAAGCTATCAAGCTCTGTGGCTCTAACCCCTAACGGCTATTTCAAGAGAAGCACTCAGAGCTGTTTTCTGAAGGAGAACCAGCCAGTCATTCAGGTCCTGATCCCACAAGGAGTTCTACTGAAGCTTAATTTTGTGCCCCTAAAGTAGTTTCACTGACTTCTTTGAGATTACTCCAAGTGAGCAAAGTTGAACATGGGTCTTTGCAAGATCAGGGCCCGAACCTCAAAAACCCCTCCACATGCTGCAAAAGCTACTTCTCAGGAGAGGTCAATGTACAGGACCAAGTGATGATATAACAGAGAGAACATTTTACCAGGTGGAAAGACAGGAGGCAAATGTAGCTGTTAGGGATGGCTGCTGGGCTGCCATGAGTCCTGGCTTTAGGAGACACCTTGCACCAGCACTTGCTACTTCATGCCTCTGTCCCTCCTTCTGCAAGATGAGGATGTTACTTCTCCCCCTCCATCACCTGGATGCTGGGAGATTGTTATTCCTTGGCAAGCAATTGTCAGTTCTCTCTATGAAACGCTCTAACAGCGTCATTACTGCCCACAGCAGTACAGAGGACTGCCAAATATACCTGTCCAGGTATGTGCTCTTCATAGCCCAACCTTGACGTATAAGCATCTTCTGCCCTCACGCAGTCCATGGCATGCTCTGCCTGTGGTGCCGTCCAGCTGTATACCTGGAAGGGGGTGGCTATCCTTTCAAAGGGATGTCTCTGAACCCTATGGCAGGAGTTCACAGCTGTCAGATTATGTCCACTCGAGGGGGCTTTAGATCTGGAAAACACAATAAAGCTTCCCACCCCCCCCCAATTCCCAAACAAAAGCCCATCAAGAACTAACATCTGTCCTACCAAGGGACCACAACCCTCTTGACAAAGGTCATCTGATCTAGATCAGTGCTCAGAACTGGACACATCATTAGAAGCACAGCGTTAGCCTGGAGAATAAACTGGATACATCCGATTCTGTCTTGTTCTTGGAACCCATCTAGCTTTGTACACAGAAAACTCTCCGTGATGCTTCCCTCCCACTACCCCACGTACAGCTGTGTGAATTCAACCCAGCTCCACACATTGGCACTAGGCTCACATGGATTGTGGTTATAAAAACATAGCGCATCTGCCAGTGAAGCGGAACAGCAAGCTTCACCTAATGGCCTTTCGTGTAGCTTCTCTGCTCACAGCAGGTGCCAGACTTGCATCTGTCCTCATTTCTGGCTCAACAGGCACCAGACTAATCATTTTTTAAATGGCCAGATAGTCACAGTGGCAGGCTGCAGGCCACGGCTAATTTCCAGCTTTCGTATGGTGTCACTTTCATCTCCTTAATGAGAACAGAGGCAGGATTTTTGAAAGCTGCGTAATGCGGCTGTCAATTTATATCCTGCCGAGCCCAGGCAGTTCATTAAGTGGACTCTCCACAGAGTGACAGGTTTTGTTTGGAAGCAAAAAAAGGGGGCCCCTGGTGCAAGGACAGGGTTATAAAACAATGAGTGTGTGTAATAAAGAATGAAAGTTACACCCAAATACAGGAAATTCACATGCATGTGTGCTTGCAGGTTTGTAAGGAGCAAGAGAGTCTTTATTTTAAGAAAAATCACTCTCTGGTATTTTTCCTCATACGATACTGGTTTTAGTCTTATTTCTTCATGCCCATGCAGGAACATCCACTGATAATGGCCAGCAAAGACTGCTACAGACTCAGTAATCTTTTACATTAACTCTTTGGTGCCTGGGCTAGGCATGCCAGTCACAATACTTGCTTCAGGTCAAGCAAACAACTGTAGATTCTTGAGTGCATTTCTTCATCCAATCCCACCCTCACTGGAGGTTAATGACCCCCTGCCCCGAAAAAGGATGCCTCTTTCCCATCCATTCTCAGGCACCCAACCTTGAACACAGGCATAGATGTTTGATTTCTGCCCAGTGCAGTGACAGGGAACTTAAGCGTTCCAGCTACAAATTAGCATTGCATCACATGGAAAACTTATTCCCCTCTTGATTTATGCAGCAACCATTCATGCCAATAGGTACACATACTCTCCATGTGGGTTGGCTACGGTTTCTGGAAAAACTACCCAGGGGATTAGGTCTCAGGACACCTGGATTCCAGGTCTCTCTCTGTCATTCTCTTCCTGAGAAAAATTACTTCAGCACTGCACCTCAGCTTCCCCATCTGACACAAGGATTTTACTTTCTACCTCAGAGATACCAGGAGGTTGAAGAATTTATAAAAAGCTTGGAGTTCCTTGCTACAAAAATGCAAAGTTTCAACTAACTGCCACAAAGCATTCCCCAGCTCTGTATGAAACATGTTGTGGTCAACATCTGGCTTTGAGATAGTACCATCCAATCCTCTAGACAGCAAGCCAAATGTCTGAGCCTCACACTAAGGAATTTCACCAATCAGAACACCCCAGGCAGCTAAACGTGGAAATGCTGCTGCTACCGTTTCTTCTGCAGAGCTGAGAAGTTTTTTTTGAAGGTCGGGCTGATCTGGTTAAGGAGTTCCACCAGGGAGTGACTGAGAAAACTGGGATTGGCAGGTTTAGGGTTGAAAGTGTATGCAGTCGACCTGCAAAGAGAAAGACGCTCTTGTTGAGGCAGAGATACACATACCACACTCTTGCCAAGATAAGGCGCAGCATTTCAGCAGCTTTTAATTTACACACTATAGGAAGTGACTCAGGATGGGGGTGGAAGAAAAAGAAAAAAACCACAAGATGTGCAAAACAGGAGAACTTTGTGACTTATTCTCTACCTGTCAGATGGGCTGTGTAACAGGCTCATTTGAGAACCATCTAGTCCCACCACTTAAACCATAATCAGCATTCTTAAGTCTGCAGCGTGATAGATGGGGAAACAAATATTGGCTGGAAATCAGTCTACCCATCATCAGGTAAGTGGTAAGGGAGTTTTCCTTTCCCAGCTTAGAAGGGTGGATTCCACACAGCAGGTCTTCTCCAGAGTTCTAATCACAGACATCTCATCTCTCAGTTGGGAAGACTCTCCCCTCTACCTACTCATTGTCTCACAGCAGTTGCTTTTTTGAAAATGTCTTTCATGGAACATTCAGACAAGAAATAATGCTAGAAATGAGATGGTGCAACGAACTGGATCTCTCCACAGTTCACCAACAATTGGTCTGCAGGCCACAATCTGGGAAACCCCAATAAGGAGTAAATCATTTTAAAAGTGGGCCACTGCATCTGCCTTCTAATGGCCTAAACCAGGGGCCTGCAACCTGCAGCTCTTTAAGGCATTCTTTGTGGATCCTGACACTATAATTGCAAAGTAAAGAAACTAAAAACCTCTCCTGATTATTTCTGATAAATGGTGAACATCCTGCAGTAAATATGTATCACATTACAAATCAATGTGGGCGCTGTTCTGAACATGGGGTTACGAAAAGTACAGTTTGCCATTATTAAGGACCATTTCATATTCCTGTACATTGCGGCTCTTGAGGCTTTTGCCAAACTAAGAAAAAAGGCTTTTCTTGCTGTGTTGATTGCTGACCCCTGGCCTAAATGCAGACTCTTTACTCCTGGAAGTTAAGTTATGCACAGACTTAAATCCTCATCTTCCTAGCTAGATTGTGACCAGGTCTACAGACCACCAGTAAAAGCTTCTTTTCAATTATTTCTTCTGGGAGCTGGCTTTGCACTGGTTTCAGTGGCTCACTCTCATTCTGAAGAAGAACAAGACATAGAAACACACAGCTTGTATGTGGCCTTAATGAAGGGCTTTTGCTTCTATTTTTGAGTTCAGTTTCCTCCATGACCTTTACAATCTTCCAGCCCATCTGTCAGAGTTGCCACAGAGATTAGCTAGCCTTGCAAATTCAATTCACCTACAGCAAGTACACCCAAATCAGATCATTTATCATTTGCATTAAGGTAGCACCTAGGAGCCGTAATCACAGACCTCATTCTTTAACACCATCTACAGTCAAGATATAGTTGGGAAGTCAAACCTATACTGGGCTAGCAAATTGCTAGATTTTGCTAGGCTGAGGTAGACCAATGCTCCATGGCATAAGGTGACCACTACAGGGGTCAGGAAGGAACCGTCTTCCATTCAAACAGGGCTGCGCAACTCACTTGGAGCATAGAGGGAAGTGTTAACTACTGCTGAGGAAGAACAGTCTGTCCCAGAAGGGCAGCTCAGGATCTTGCATAAATACTGAATGATACAGGTTTTCCCTGCCTGGTCCAGCACCCTCAGAACCTAACCAGTCCTGAGCAAGGGGATTTACCACACCAGGGGAGATCAGTGCCGCCCCCTCTGCTGCCACCGGCAGGGTGGCTCTGGAAGCCCATGGCAAGGGGCCAGGAGTGCCAGCCTGTGGGAGCACAAGCCGCCATGCTGCCACCCTGCCTCTTTCCCCCAAATATCCCCCTCATCCCTTCTCCTCCTCCTCCCTCCCCGAGCTTGAGCAGGGCCAATGAGTTCTTTGCAGCACTCCAGAAGGGTGGGGGAGGAGTTACCGAGCCATGGAGACGAAGAGGCACTTTGTTCTAAGACACCTAAGGCAAACCCGCTATTTTGGGGAGGCAGCGGAGAGTCGTAGTTACTCACTGATTGAGATAAAATCCTCTGGTGGACACGGTGATACTAACGTGTCGATCCTCCACAGTGATGACGTACAGGTACATGAGGTCTCCGTGCATCTTCCGGTTGCCAGGTGGGGGGTTCCAGCCACTCATGGTCAAGACTTTTAGGCACTGCAAAGGCTGGGAAGCAGACACCATGCGCACTCCTGTCAGTCCGGACCTCAAGTTTCAGAACACACTTCCTACAGTGAGAATGCACACGCTCTCCAAGTGCAAGCTCCCACTCACTCACACGCTCTCCCACCCACCATCCCCAGTTCCAGGGACAGTGCTCGCCAAGTTACCAGTCCTGGAAGGGCAGGCCCACAAAGCACTTTGCAAGTCTTTTCAACTGCTTGCATCTCCCTCCAGAAGTGACCCCAGCCGTTTGGTCTCTTGGAACTACAATGTAGCAACTGTCCGTGACCGACTGACTGCTGCTCCCTTCTCCCACTCTGCCATGAGCATTCTAGCGGAAAGTGGCTTTTACTAAACACTGAGGCTGGAGGTTGGGAGTTAGACATTTACCTCCCATTGCAAGTCATCTTTGGCACTGCTGGAAGCCTTTTGGCACCTGACTCCTTTTAAAGGTTACTTATGCCTTCTAAGCTACTGTATCCAGAAACAACAATACCCACCTTTCCCACACACTTTGATTTTTAAACCAGTAAACATCCATGTCCCTATACAGACACTAACAGAATAAAGCTTCCATCAATAATCAGAAAGGTACAGACAGGCAACATAAGAAAAATACTGCTTTAGAACCAAATTAGAATTTGATACAAGGCTACTTGGTTGGTGTATTTTGACATGATGGTGAGATGGGACAGTGCACATCTCACACCAGGGATCAGAGCGTAGGTTCTGTCCACAGCTGGGGAGCAGGCCCTCCCTGGCTTCGGAAGGGATAAAGCATGGATTTCTGGATGCAATGGTTCGCAAGGCAGCAGCTGCTAAAGCAGTGCTGGAGTGCAAGTGGGGAGAAATGCAAAGCACCAGTGTTCCTAGATTAAAGCAATTTGGAGTCCCAATCTCCTAGAATTTGCCAGGGGTAGAAAGAAAAGCTCTCCCTCCACCCTTTCAAGATAATAGGTCACTGCTATAAACTAACCCGCCTATCCCGTGTCACCCATATGCAAAATACTGGACCTTAAACTGTATGCCTTTGGCCTAGCAGCGCTAGCTAGTCAGGCACTGCTCCAGGACTCAACAGAGCAAGTCCCAAAGGTCACAACAGTGTAACTTGCAATCCCTGAATGTGTCCCTTCAAGAGCAGTCCCGATAGCCATCTTCAAAGATGTAAGAGAACGTTACCTTCCAGTCTCTGTTCTGGGGCTGGAGGGCACAGAGGGGTCGCTCTTTGCCACCAGGCAGGATATGTTCAGGTGGGGTGCAGTCAATTTGTTCCAGCTCAGTGCCCTTCTTCTTCCGTTTCCCACTGTCTAAACAGACAGATAGACAGACAGATCAGGGCTGAACGGTGACAGCCGGGCAGCACACAGCACAGAATATTCCACGTGGGAGTCAACTGCTTGCATCTCCCTCCAGAAGTGACCCCAGCCGTTTGGTCTCTTGGAACTACAATGTAGCAACCGTCCATGACCAACTGACTGCTGCTCCCTTCTCCCACCCCGCCATGAGCATTCTAGCGGAAAGTGGCTTTTAGTAAACACTGAGGCTGGAGGTTGGGAGTTAGACATTTACCTCCCATTGCAAGTCATCTTTGGCACTGCTGGAAGCCTTTTGGCACCTGACTCCTTTTAAAGGTTACTTATGCCTTCTAAGCTACTGTATCCAGAAACAACAATACCCACCTTTCCCACACACTTTGATTTTTAAACCAGTAAACATCCATGTCACTATACAGACACTCACAGAACAAAGCTTCCATCAATAATCAGAAAGGTACAGACAGGCAACGTAAGAAAAATACTGCTTTAGAACCAATTAGAATTTGATACAAGGCTACTTGGTCGGTGTATTTTGACATGATGGTGAAAATTTGTAGTTCCATTTCTAAAAAGCTTTACCTTTTTGAATCTCAGGGTCTACCATCATTAAGTAATCACATCTGACCACCTTGTAATTTCATAAATTAAATTTGATAAAGTAATTAAAAAAATTAAAAATAAACATTGATAAGATCAGTTCAAGTTATATTAAAAAAACAAACAAACAATCAAATTCTGCCACACCTCAACAGAATTGCAGCCCGACCAGCTCTGCACCCCTGGGTTCAAGCACTTCCCGACTCAATCAGAGCAGCTGGGTGTTCCACACATCTGAAATTCAGGTCACTCAGGACGACGCCCAGGTACAAACTTGGTATCCTAATTCTGGGACCAGTTTTTGAAAGTCCTGGCCACTATTTGAATACAGACACAGACCCCACTGGACCTCCCCGCTGCACACTGTCACATAAGAACCTGGGAAAGAGCCTCAGGGTATATCTGAAATTACTGGAGGATGGACCCAGTCAGGGTCGCTCTTCTGAGGTTTGATGTAGCATGCCTTGTGGGGGAAGTGCTAAATTGAACCACCTGGGCTCAAGCGTTGACCCCTGTACTCCTCATTTTCACAAGATGTAAGGGAGGTCGATGGGAGAGTTTCTCCTGTTGTCCTTCCTCCTGTGAGGATGGCCTGATAAGTCGACCTTACATAAGTCAATTCCAGCTACACAGTTGCCCTTCCTGGAATGGCATATCTAGAATAGACTTTCAGGTCTCGTGTAGACTTGCCCTCAGGCTATGCCCTGAGGGGTTAATAGGCCTTCACATTATAAGGGGGCAAACGGACCCACCCGAGAGAGGAAAGATAGTCCAGGGCTTAGAGCAACAGCCTCATTCCAGAAGAGCTCTGTTCAACTCCTGCTCCAACTTGAACACCCTGTGAGAGGCTGACCTATTCACAGAATCCTAGAGTTGGAAGGGACCTCAGGAGGTCATTGAGTCCAGCCCCCTGTCTAAAGCAGGATCAGCCCCAACTAAACCATCCCAGCCAGGACTTAAAAACCTCCAGGGATGGAGATTACCTCTCCTGATAACGCATTCCAGTGCTTAACCTCTGTATGCTTCAGCTTCCATCTGCCCAAGGCGGGGTAGAACAGCACTGCTTTACCTCACTGAGTCCCGTGAGGATAAACATTAAGGCGTGTGAGCCACCCACGTACTGCAGGCATGGGATCCACATGAGCAGCTCAGACAGAATACCAAGGAGGTTAAGTGCCTGCAGCCAGTGGCAGAACCAGGAAGTGCTGTCAGGACTCCTGGCTTCCCAGCCTCCACCTCATCACCTAACACTCCTTTCCTAATGTAAATTACTGTTGAGAGTTTTCACCCCAGGCCCCACCGATATGAGACATCCATATATTAGCACTTTAACCAGTGAGGAAGGCAGTGTGATGGAACAGCTGTGTTTTCTACCACAGCAGACAGCCTTGTCACACCCGAGAATCCTCCTGTCCTGTACCTCCTAGGTCTCCTTCTGTGAAGACACTCAGGAACGAGAGCGAATTGCAGTCCACGCCATTGAAAGCATCTGACGGGTCAAGGCTTTTCAGGAGATCCCGAATGTGACGCACATGTATCCTGGCTTCCCGTACCGTGTAGGGCTCTGATCAGCAGAAGGGAAAGAGAGTCTCAATCTCACAACAGTTTACTCCCTTAGCACCCATCGTGGCTAACAAAGGTCTCTACACACTAATGCCAAAGGACAGCCGCAAGGGATTCACTTCATTTTATAGCCATCCTTGTGCCTAATGTGCTTGTCCTTATTGACAAGTGTCAGGAGTAGCTGAATTAGTCTGTATCTTCAAAAACGAGGAATCCTGTGGCACCTTATAAACTAACATTTTGGAGCATAAGCTTTTATGGTCTTTGCCCTATTAGTCTATAAAGTGCCACAGGACTACTACTTGTCCTTATTGAGGGACTCATCCAAGCATGAACAGCAAAAGGCAACTTTACATCACTTCCCACTTGTCCGAGGCTGTGACAAGGCCTCTCTGCCTGTGTGAATGTCTCACATGGCACCGTACCTAATCACTCAGCTGTCTGGGCTTTAGCTGGGCAGAAAGTAAAGCCCATGAGTCCAAACTCCAATCACCAGGTTGCTGAAAAGATGCCACACACACAGTTGGACACATCACCACTCTAGTTGCTGTGTTCTGCCCTAGGAATAAGGGGCAGCCACAAAGTGGCATTTTTCCCTGGATATGTGGTATGTTTGGCAGAGATGAAACCCACCTGACAAAGATGTACCCCCGACTGTGCAGTGACTGCCCACCTTCATATGATCAACCTCACCTTTAAGGGATGCTACCTAGGAGTCAGTAGTTTGCAGTTACTCAACCCTTCACCTGTAGGCTAATGGTACAAACCCAGCTCAGACTGGGGGAACGAGAGGAATGACTCCTCCTGATGGATGTTTCGTGGTCGATGTGGGTGAGTTCATTTCCAGTCCAGCCCCCAACCACAGAGAGGGATCATATTACAAAAACTACTTCCACTACTGACATTTTTGGGGTCTCAGAGTGAATGCTCCATAAGGGATTCTGGGATTGGTCTTTACACACGAGGGCTGAGGCCAGGAGACAGCAGTGGGGCTGGAAAGGGCCCCTGCCTCATAAGTACCTGGTCCTCACCTACACCAGGCCTGTAGGAAGACAATCCAGAGTTTTCATTCTCCTATCCCTCAGACTGTCCCCACCCCACTCCTTCCCCCCGTTTACGGAACGTGCCTTCAACCACTTTCAGCACCGACCCCTCCTGCAGCCCTTCAATGGTTTTCAGCTCAGCGAAGTTATCCAAGACATTCCCATCCAGCTGCAGAGAGAAGCAGGTTCGGTGGCAGGTGTCCTCTCTGTCCATCAGCACTTGGTGGATCTCCTGCACCATCTCTTGGGGCGAGACCTTTAAACACAAAATCAAACCAGTGACACTCTCAGCTCCCCCTCCTTCCCATCCCTGTGCCAAACAGTAACCGGAAAGGACGTGAATGATTGGGCAGTGGGGGGTTTAGACAGGTCTCTGTCATCCTCGCTACCAATGCAACATAACAGCAAGTTACTAGGTTTTACTGTTTCCAGGGATGTCTCCACAGTGAGCGCTGGCACCGAGCACAGCTCTGTAGTGGGGTTCTTAGTTCTACAGCCTGGTCTCTCCATGGCTGGCCCCAGGTGATGGCTTTAAGCACTCCTGTAGACCTCTACACTCTTAGGACCTTGGAGAAGGAGGGTTTAAGCTTCCCTCTTGGACTCGGTGAAGGGGACAAACATTCCCACATTGTATTTCTACCCCTCCAGCCCCACAACAGCATCAGCCGAAGTGGTTCTGCTGCATGGAACCATGGAGAACAGGCCCATCACGGCTTAAGGCACAGGGCGTTCACAGCTGGAAGGCTGGACAAAAGTCTAACAGGATTAAGCATTTAGGGCCAGGTTTTGAAGGATGCCAGTGGCTAAATGGATCATTAGGGATCCAGATTATTTCCCCTTCTAATTTGCCTTGCATGCCCAATGCTGGGTTAGGTGTGCACAGCCACGCAGCATTGCATGGGGAAATTCAGCCCTGCATGTGTGCAACTTCAGCACCAGCAAAAAGCTCTGGCTTGTGCAACAGGCTCACCGAGTCTTCTCTCTAACGTTCCTGCCACCTTTCAAACATCATTCAGGCCATTCTCAGGCTTTGCAGACATAAGCCACTGCAAGGAGCACAGCCTGTTATTATTAGCCTATTGCACCTAACAGCCAAAAAGGAATTAAGGGAAAAAGGAGATTGCCTGAGATTCGCCTGGTCGCGCCGGGGAAATCATTTAACCCCATTTGCTGCCAGTTGCAGGTAGTTACAGCTTCCTGACCATTAGCAGCTCAGATGCCTTCGGAAAAAAAAGCTCCCCCCAGGCAGTTTGCAGTCAAGGATGGTGCCAAAGTGTAGCAGCAGCAGCTGAGCATGTTAAAGCCCATCCTGAGCGGCTGGGATAGACACTTGTCCATGAGTCACATGCTTGGATGTTCAGCCTAGCTCGCATAACACGAAGAAGGTTCTGTAACTCCTCTGCCCTTCAAGCAGAAAGCAGAACTCACCTGAACACTCCATCAGAGAGCCATCTGGCGCACAGCCCAGCACTGTCCCAGAAGCCCCCACCTAGGGAAATGCTCGGCCTGCCTCAAGGCTCAAAGCCAGACACTATGGATTATCGTCCCTCTCGTGGGAGAGAGCAGGGGCACCTCCTTTACAGAGACCACCTAGGCCACTAGGGACTGCCCCCACTTTTCACAGCCTCCTTTGCTTTGGCTGGAGCAAGGCAGAGGAGCCCTCCCCGCCTCACAGAAACACTCAGCTCCAGTCCTCATCACTACCATGGCTGGCAGGTGAGCATGGAGCACCTAAGCAGCCCTGCTGCTCAACCTGACTTTGCCTCCCACGAGCTCACGTTTCCTCTCCAAGCTCAGGACCTTGGATCCTGAAGGATTTTTCAGGTTGGATCCCACTGTTCAGAGCTGGAAAAGCAACGTCGCCGGGCCAGAATAAGCATGGTGGAGCATGAACGGAGAGGGAAGGGAAAGCAAATCTGAGGAATGCTCGGGGCAGCCCTGCCCTACAAGGCAAAGGCAAAGCCACTGCCCGCACCGACAGATGGAAGGTGTGGTATTTGGAAGGCAAACAGCTGGTGCAACCGCCAAATGGCAGAGAGAAAGGCACACTGCTGTAGGTGTGCAGCCACATCTCCCCAGCCCTAATGGCTTCCCCCTTTATTTCAGGGCAACACTCTCCTTGGCTCGAGGTCAAATGAACCTCTGCAGGCTTGCCCCAGCTGGCATTCACGACTACGTCTCCATCACTTGTCCAACCTCCCTTTTCGCCCTTTGCATGTTCTCAACACTGCTGCCAAGACAGCATTCTCCTCTGGGGCATTCTCCTCAGGCAAGATTTAGAAAGGGAGGGGAAACAAGCAGCCAGGGAGAGAAAGGCATCTTTGTGACCAGGAGATTTGGGATAAAGATCCTTGGTACATTAAATGCACTTCCTGCTAGCGTAGCCCTGCCAAAACAGCCAGCCAGACACCGACTCTTCCCCCTTTACTTACCAGGAGAGAAGGTAGGAGGTGTGTGTTCCTACCTCAAAGGCTCTTGGCACACAGTGTATGCAGAGTAGGTGGGTCTCAAGGAAACAAAGTTCTAGCCCCAGTCCTGCTACTGCTTTCCCACTATCCTGACAAGTGATTTAATACCTCTCTCCTCCCTGTTCTACACACATCTAGGGACCTACCTTCCCCTTGCACCAGGGGGGTTAATGAGTTAGCACTTTTAATTTAGAAGATTAGCTTTGCAAGTGTCTGCTATATGCTGGCATAAATGATCACCCCCTCAATGGGGCCAACAGCCAGCCTGGGCCCTGGGGCAAGGTGGGGTGCGGCCTGGCTCTAAGCCATCGGAAGGGGCGGGGCCTAGAACAGTCAGCCCTTAGCGCCATTCTAAAAGCGGAGCTGCGCAGAAGAGCGCTGCCCCAGCATTTCAAAGGGGCCCAGAGTGCCAGCCGCCGGTGCCACAGTAGCACCGATGGGGGCTAGAGCTTTGGGCCCCTTTGAAACGCCAGCCCAGGTGCAACTGCCCTTCTGGTCCCCCGCACTTCCTCGACAGGCCTGATTCCCCCCCAAGCCAGCGTCAGCGAGTCCTTTAGCAGCCTGTCTCCTGTCTTCGCAACCGCCTCACCCACCCCCTCAGTCTCACCACCGTTCCCTCTAAACCAGCCGCCGCATCTCTGAAAAGGTTGCTCACCTGCAGGGAAAAAGGCTCTATTCCTGGAGCGCAGATCTTGACCGTGAAGCCGGTGTCCTGTATGACGATAACTTCCTGGTCATTCGCCTCATCCCCCGGGTCGGCCTCCTCGTGGCCATTCTGCCGCTTCTCCTCTGGGAGGTGCTCGTGCGAGCTGTCGCCGTTCATTAAAACCATGCCAGGCAGGTGATCTAGAGGAGAGAGAGAGAGATTGGTGTGTGGGGCCCACACAACAAAGCCAGGCACCCCGGCTTGCTGAACAGGCTGTCCCACCAGCAGCTGGGGATCTCCATTTCAAAGCAACCTGTGTTTTCAAACAATAAGATTAGTTTTCTTTTTTTCCCTCCATTCAATTGGTGTTTAGACATAGGTGTGCCATGCCTTACCTCCTGCATATGCAACAGCCTTCCCCTGGCCTGAGGGGTACACCTCTCCCAAAGGGAACAGCATCCGCCAATGGAAAAAGATAGAAGCAGGGAGAATGTGTTCCAGGCTGAGCCATTCAGTTCAATTTTAAGAACTTAATTACGAGAGATGGGTGTGCGGTGCTTTGCAGCCCGAGGGCAGCCGTAGCCTGTGTACTAACCAGTTACATGGGTTCTTATATCCCTTCCAGCTCAGCTACAGAGGGCAGCTGCATTACTCACCCTGCTTGTCACACGAGACCCAAGCTTCTTCCCAGAAACCCAAACAGCTCCCACACCTCTGTGCACGCCACCCAAATTTTAAAAACACTTCACAGGTTTCTTGCGGTACGCAAGAGAGAATCTGTGCTTGAAGAACACTGCTTCAACTGACACTCAGAAAGAAATGACGTGTTGGCTTGCACTTCCTCCAGGCAGGAGACAACAAGACTTTCTTACTTAAGAAAAAGCTGCAGATACAGAAGGCATTTGCAGTGTGATGATGGCAATGAGCTGCTCTGGACACACTGTGCTGTCCGACTGTCTCCTAGAGAGTCCCGTGAAATACTGACAGCTCAATAATTTACATGAGGCTGAGCAGAATGCTGGGGAATGTATTGGAGGGAGATCATCGCTGTACTGATAATGAAGGAAGGGCTGGCCGGCTCAATCTATAGAGCCACCTGAAGTTTTTGCAAGCTGCACCTCGGTTTCGGGGAAGTTTTTGATCAGGACAGTTTAAGGAGAAACTCTGTCACCTCATAGTCAATGCTTAAGAAACCGGCCCAGGATGTAGGAAAGCCAGATACAATTCCTTGCTCTGCCTGATTCAGAGTGATCTGGGATGAAAAGCTCTTTTTCTGGTGTCATTCTAATCGCAAGAGAAGCCCCTTTCCACCTCTAAATGATTTTTCTTGCCAAATCAAACATTCATTAAGTTTGTTTTTCCATTGTTCTAATACAGATCTAAAACAAAATTTCAAGACCTCAAAAAAAAATGCTGTGAAAGGAAATTGTCATCCTCTGGTCCAGCGGGTTTTCACAGGGCTATTTCTTGTAGGGAGTTCCTATCTCATCCCCAGCTGTGGTTCTGCATATATCAGATCATTTGCCTAAACACCTTTCATGTGCTGCTCAATTGTTGTAGAGGATTCAAGCGAGGACAAGCAACGTGACTCTCAGGTACATATGGGTAAGCATCAGCCACGCTAGCCTGAAAGCATCAGCTCCTTCTGCAGCCCCAGGATGGTCACCTAACACCTCTGTCATTCCCTTTTATTATCTAGATGAATGCAACGGAGAGGTAGCCGTGTTAGCCGGCATTCTAACAAATCAGAAGTCACGTAGCACTTTAAAGGATAACAAAATAATTTATTTGTTGATGAGCTTCCATGGA
Organism: Carettochelys insculpta; assembly: GCF_033958435.1. Classification (NCBI taxonomy): domain Eukaryota; kingdom Metazoa; phylum Chordata; order Testudines; family Carettochelyidae; genus Carettochelys; species Carettochelys insculpta. Next base: position 11,768,375 of record NC_134155.1, read on the forward strand.
CAGACCTGAAGAAGTGGGTCTGCCCCACGAAGGCTTATCACCTAATGAATTATTTTGTTAGTCTTTAAAGTGCTACATGACTGCTGTTTTGTTAGATAAAGGCAGGTAAAAATTATAGCCTACTAGAACTGGAAGGGACCTTGAGAGGTCATCAAGTCCAGACCCCTGCCCTCACAGCAGGACCAAGCACCATCTAGATCACCCTGACAAACGACTGACAAACCTGTTCTTAAATATCTCAAATGAAGGAGATTTCAGCACCTCTATAGGCAATTTAGTCCAGTGTTTTACCAACCTGACACCGTTAGGAAGTTTTTCCTAATGTCCAGCCTAACCCTCCCTTGCTGCCATTTAAACCCACTGCTTTTTCTCCTCCCTTCAGAAGTCAAGGAGAACAATTTTTCTCCCTTCTCCTTGTAACACACTTGAAGCTGTCACCAGTAGCTAGCACCAGGCAGGTGCTAAGCGTCTCCTCTCGTATGGTTATTATTTGGGACTTCTGGCTCCAGATGATCACTCAATGTACTCGCCTCCTACTTGGAGAGGACTGTCCAGGCTGAATTACAACTCGGGATCCAAACCCCTGTTTAATGAGTTAACTGGTTAAACGCCAGGTTTAACCAGTTAACCATTAAACGTATGTATGGGAGGACCTGGGAGCCCACTCCAACCAGGCTGGAGCATCTCCTGCCTGCAATGGCCCCAGGGGGCTGGAGCAACCCCCGTGCCCAGCGCCAGGCAGGGGGATGCTCCAACCCTTACCAGTTAACCGAAACTGGTAAATCATTAACATCCCTAATTACGACAGGGAGCAGGTGAAAGACATGGGATAGGTAAGGGCTTCTCTCTATCCACTGGGATGGAGTAAACAGCAGAGCTGCTTTCACAACCACTGGTACCACCAGTAGTGGCTGCCGAGAGGCTGATGTTTCATGTCTCTCTCCACGAACCTCCCACGCTGTGCTCTGACAGAAACCCATGAGCAGGGCAGACTAAAGGCTCCATGGAGGATTCTGACAAGCTCAAGCCATGCTGGGAAAGCAGAACAGATGCAAGCGACGTTCCCTGACAAGCAGGTTAGACAGACATCTATCAGGGATGGTCTAGATGGTGCTTGGTCCTGACATGAGGGCAGGGGACTGGACTCGATGACCTCTCGAGGTCCCTTCCAGTCCTAGAGCTCTTTGATGCTAAGGCCCTGCCTTTGAAAGGCACATCCCCAGAGCCCCAGGGAGAAGTGCCCTTTGTGACACCTACAGAACAGGTGTCACCAGAGCTCCCTCCAGACAATCTGGTGCACAGCAGGACGGATCACAGGATCCACTGAAATGCTACCTCTGGGGTTACTAGCATAGATGACAGCACTAGCCCCCCCTCCCACCCGTCCCAGGCTCCAGAAGTCAGGCCAAGGCTGTAAAGGGGCCCATAGCCAATTGGCATTCTCCCATATTGCTACCTTTACTCGCTCAAAGGCAGGAGACACGTCCAATGGAAACACTTCTACATTCCCAGCAGGTGAAGTTTCTTGTGAAGCAAGTGGAAATCAGCTGGCCTGCTCAGAGGCAGGCAGTTCTAGAGACAAGCACGCCACTCATGTCCCTGCTAGTGTTGTTTCTTGCTGAGGCAGCATGGACTAACATGCAGTGCGGACCAGCAGTACCCTGGCATCAAGCATGAACTGAGCAATCCATCTACCCACACGAACCCTGCCAACAAACAGGGCAAAGGAGATGTTGCAGCTGAATTTTCCTATATAAATTCAGGGCTTCTGTTTGCAACTTTCCTGGGTTATAAAAGTTACAAACTAATGGAACAAGCAGCATTTTGGTGGATTGCTTCCTAGCAGCAGACTGCCTCACATCAAGGAGCTGCCATCACCAGTATGTTACAATATAGTCTGCATCAGTGCTCCCTGTAAGTTGGGTGCTTGTGAGGCTGCACAAGAGAGAATCCAATGTGGCCCAGCTAATTAGCAGAGTAGCCACAGATGGTTTTCGTTTCTACTGGTGGTACACATTCGCACATGCCTTGGTAAATAGAAAATTTATTCCACACAAGGATAGAAAACATCAGAAGGACCATTGGTCCTCACTGCTGATCAGGAAAGGGTATGACCTGGTAAAGCTGCAGGGAAGGGCAGCAAAAGTTGGCAGTTTACTGATCCAAATCTAGCCAGCACCTCAAATTGCAAAGCAAGACATCATTCCTACTCTAGACAAGAGAGAGAGTCTAGCACAGTAACCCAATAGTCTAAGTCACCTTCAGAGGGACAAAAAGAGGGTTTTATAAATTCCCAAAGGGTTTGTTTGCAGGACACTGCTGTTTCCATGCAAGCAATCTCTGGTTGCAACCACACCCTGCGGCGCTGTTGGGGAGTCTCCTCAGACTGAGCATCGCATACGCTGCAGTGACTCACAAAGCCTCGCTGGGCTTCTCAGCGAAGTTTCGCCTACCCACTTTTAAAAGGAGTCACCAGTTTTCACTGCTGCTCTGTAGAGCAAGACAGAAAGGGAGACAGAGACTGCTGTGCACTCAGCGATTTCCACAAAGAAGGCTGAGGTCATCAAACTGCACCGAGAGGGAAAGGAAAACAAAATGGTACACGTTCCCCTTTAGAATATTTAAGATCACTACTAACAAGAGGATTTTATTTTTTAAAAGTTAAGCTTTGTTCTTAGAGACCATGCAGTTCTAGCTCACAAATCTCCCTCTGAACCTGGAGCTGATGTGATGCATTATTATAGCCATGGATACATTCACTTGAGTAAAAGGTAATCATGTTTTCCAATTACAACACACCTCAGGGCCTCTCTTCTGGGTGTTTTTCATGTTTCACCTCACACGTGAATGTGTTTGTAGGACTGAGCCCTTCTCGATACAAGAAAGTGCAAAGCAAAACATTTTAAAAATACGGCATGGAAGGCAATTTACCAAAACCGACCTGAGAATCTGTTCCATTCTTTCCAGAAACTTGAGCCTGGTCACTTTAGCCTCCTCTCCACTCAGTAACCCTGGTCCTAGCACTATAAACAGCAACATGGACATTCACTCTATTTCTGTGCCAAACCTCTACAGGTTTGTGGCGACGACGGTTCATTTTAACCTCTGGGTTCTTCCATTCTTTGAATTGGCTGTATGTGTTTACAGTAAGAAGCCTCTGGATCTCCTCCTTCCGAGGCTCCCCTAAAGTGGCTGAACCCGGCTTCCTTTGGGCAAAGAAGTCAGCTGTATCTAAGGCTTCTGGGGCAGCGGTTCACATCACACTCTTCATCTGTGTTCGGGTTCTGCTGACCCCTGTGTTGTGAAAACAAGGCAGCCAAAGCAGTATGGTGATAACAACTCTTCAGAGGGAACAGAGAACCCTGTAGTACAGGGGAGGGCAAAATACAGGCCACATCCAGCCTGAAAAACTGCCAGATCCAGCCTGTCTCTGTCCTGTGGTCCACCAAGAGCCTGGGGCAAAGTCCCTGCCTTCTGCGCACCCCCACTGTGGAAGCCATGAGCGCCATGCAACCCTGGACAGGGTGGGTTTTGTGCGCTGTTCCTGCCCCCAACACAACCTCACAGTTCCCATTGGCCAGAAGGTGGCCAATGGAAGCTGCCGGGGCTGAGCCTGCAGCTCAAGCAGGGCACAAAGTACCACCTCCCCTCCCCAAAGCACATGGTGCACACAGAACACATGGCTCCACAGCTGCATGCTTTAAGTGCTAGGCAGGGAGCCAGCCTGAAGCTCCCACTGGGCTGCTGGCCAGGAGCCATCTACATTCGAGGCTAGAGCCTGCACCTGCCATCTCAGCCTCCCCCCTCAACCCCCCCTTCTTGTACCCCCGCCCCCGGTCACAACCCAAACCCTCTGCCCCCTTCCCCCCCCCCAGCTCCTGCACACCAATTACAACCCCCACAACCTTCCTCCAAGTCAGAATCCTCCCCTGCACCCCCATCCCCTACCCCAGATACCCTGAACCCTAACTCTTTTACAGACCTCACGCCCCCTGCACCCCAAACCCCTACCCTGAGCTCCCTTCCATACCCACCTCCACCCCAGACCCTGCACCTCCTCTATTAACACAGAAGAGTGTGGCTCCTGACCACTTACAAATTCTTGGAATGGTCCCCATCAAAAATTATTGCCCACCACTGCTGTAGCACTTGACCAAATGAGTCACACCTGGTGTAACCATTTCCGTACAAAAATTAGTTTCTACCTACTTACATAAACAAACAAAACTATTGAGACACATGACACCATATTGTGATTATCTCTATCGGCGCTGAACCCACAGGTGAGGTAGTCATCTCACAAAAACAATTAGATGAAGGTCCCTGCCAAGGTGTAATTTTCTCATCTGAATTTGAATGTTACTTCCTGTAAGCAAGAGAGATAGCGGAACATCAGAAATTTAATTCCATAATGTCCAAACAAGCCAGGGAAGCGTCAAGCAGCTAAGTCAGCTGTTTCCCAGTCTCTGTTCCCTGGACAATAGGGGTCTGCAGACATTGTACAAGAGTGCCACAGGGGTCAGCATATGCATTTGAAAACCACTGAACTAAGTCATTCTGTTACTTTGAGGGACAACAGTGAAGACTTAACGGAAAATCTGTGCTGCAGACTTCATCCTCAGGCCGAAGACATAGGAGCCTAAAAGCTGCCACAAGCTAACCTACTAAACAGTTACTTTCTGACCTTAAGAATAAAAGCGACATTGTCACAATAAAGTGGGGGTTTTGTTTTACAATCCCCTTAACTGCACTTAGCAACGTTCCCAGCAGGTGGGTAAAGACGAAGGAATTAAAAGCCTACTCTGTCCTTATTTGGATTAAGCATGAGTCTGTCACCACCATGAGCCCAGGTTCATTTTGAGGCTACAAACATGTCTCAACTGTCGGAAACTGGCTTCCAAACACCAAACTCTTGTCTTCCTTTCTCAGTCTGCAGATTGAAAACACACCATTGGCACAGAAAGAAACACACAGAAGAACCACCCTGTATCATGCTAGAAGCATTCCCAACATCTTATGAGACAAACTCAAGTCAGCATGCAGGACAAAACTCACTGGTGCTAAACTGCTGTAAATATGAAACAGCAGTAACAGGGCAGAAACCGCACCCAATTCATGGGGTCGCAGGAAAGGAGCAGAAGCATTGAACCCAGGACTTTACTTGTTTTCAATTATCTGGGTACAAGCATAAGCCTGATTGGATAATCACTTTGATCCCAGCTTTAAAAGTGACTAATATTTAGATGCAAACCAAGATAGTGTCAGTTTTCAGAAAGAAGCCGAATGGGGGAAGAGGGGAAAAAACACAACAAACCTTTTCTCCAAGTCATTTCTACTCAGAACCAAAGCCAGCATGTCTCCTAAGTGCCTCGGCACCTTTCTGGTACAATTCAGCGGCAAGCTGATCACATCTGTCCCAAGTTTTAAATAAACGTGTTATTTGTAAAGAGTGCCGTTAACCCAGCATGCGCGCGCAGGCTACAGCAGCAGTGCTGTCTGTTATGGCTATCCACAGTGCCTCCTGGGGAGACGACCAGGCTGAAATGCAAAGCAGATCCCATGCAGCGTCTCCAGGGCAGAAATCACAGGAGCTCAGTTCCTATGTTTTATGACATCACACCAGAACCCTCCGCTAAACCACCCTGATTGGTGTTCGCTGACCTCCCTCACCTACTTTACATACCTCATAGGACCTACTGAGAAGAGATCTAAACTGTGCCGCTGTCCAGCTGTACCAACTCGCAGTCTGTAGCCATGCTGCCCTGACCTAGAGGCTTACCCTTTGCTCTGCTCCCAGTTGAGTTTTCTGCTCCAGTCTATGCAGCAGTTCTTAAACCTCCCCTGCCCGCAGCAGACCACTTAAAAACTGCTGAGGATCTCAGAGGCTCACTTAATGATCTTCCCAAATGTTGAATAGTAACAGAGAGGTAGCCGTGTTAGTCTCTACTCCAGCAAACTGAAGCAGCAGAAATGTAGCACTTGAGAGACTAACAAAATGATTTATTTTGAAATAAAATGAATAAATTGTTTTGTTAGTTTTTATAGTGCTACGTTTCTGCTGCCTTGGTTTTTCCCAAATATGGTTTGCTAATGAGCATGACATGCTTAATAGTTAACATCACCAGGGGATGTGTGTATGGGGAGGGGGGGGGGCCGGTTCCCAGACACAGTAGCCAGAGAGCTTGGGCTGGGAAAAGTCACCACTTTCTCTAGCTGCCACAGCCCTGCATATCCCAAATTCTCCTCACACCCTCTTTTCATCCACTGCTCCCTCACCTACCTCCTATTTCCCTCACCTCACTGTCCCCCCCCCCCTCAACTATTCCCCCCACGTCACCTTACAGATGAGGGCCCAGGATCCAGAAACCTCATTAGTGAAGTCACGCCTGCGAGCCACTAATTGGGTGGGCAGCCCTTCATTCTCTCATGTGCAGTTGCACAGGTGCATACCTTGGAGGGACCCCATGAATGGAGCTCACAGATCGAACCTTGAGAACCTCTGCTCTAGAGCCAACGAGGAGCTGCTTAGCGGCTGTTCCATCTGCAATGGCTCTGCCCAACCCCAGCCTTGGCTCCACAAAGAGGCCAGGGAGCCAAAGGCTTCGAGACTCCCTTCCTTTCCCTTCAGTGTAATCCATCTCTGACCTTTGAACACAATCACAGCAGCACATGCATAAACAGGGGTTGTATTGCCCTAAAAATAAAAGGAGTATCAGACCGAACACCTTATTTCTTCTCGCAGACGTCTGCACATGCACTGGTACAACCACACATCTTCAGATATGACAGGCACCGGTGAGAGCTACATGATGGGTTGCAGAATCACACAAAAGCCCATGATTTTTCATGCATCTTTCACAGCCTCCAGGGCACCGTCCCCTCACACCCCACCCTCTAAATATTCTAGACCACAGTCAGCAACCTTTCCAAGGTGGAGTGCAGAAATTTGACCTTTTGACCTCCATGTGCCTCCATGTCCAAGTGCCAGTGATACTTTTTGAAGTCACTAATAGTCCTACTTACAACAGCTGCAGTAATAAATGAAGATGCAGAGCTTTACCATTTAGGTGGTGGTTGGTAGCATTAGATGGTCTTTTGTTAATCCACAGGCTTTGACCAAGCTCTTGGCAGCATGGGGGAGAAGGGGTGGGGCTGAGCTCCCATCTCGTGTGCCAAAGAAAATTGGCTCATGTGCCACTCTTGGCACCCGTGCCGGGGGTTGCTAACTCCTGCTCTAGACCTTAAAACTAAATAATAAAGTGGGGAAAAAGGTGACAGAGGCATTTATTCCCTTTTCCTCGTTAACCATGGAGCTTCACCCTGAAAGCAACACTGGCCCAAGGTGAGAGTTCCATTCTCTTACCCAGCTTTAGCATCAAATCTTGCTACCTCTCTGCCAAAGAAAAAAAAAAAACCTAATTTTATTCTGATAAACACACATGAAACAAAACTAAAGGTTTTCTTATTAACTCACCTCTACTGAGAATAAGCACACATTGCGCCTCAACACATAAAATAAATCAGACCAATCAGTTCTGTATGTTTAAGTTAGTTTATGCATCCACTGACAGAGCAGGAACTGCATAAGAAAACAACTAACACTGCATTAGCTTACTCTTTTAAGGAGCCAGGGGAACAGCAAAATGCAAAAATAAATCTTAAATAAATGCACACTTGGATTTAAGAAAGAAAAATCATATGGCCTGTACCTAACGTTGCACAAGTCTGTCATTTTTGCACATTATCATGGTGCTGCACTATTTAAAACCTGCAGTTTTTTCATACTGCCCACACACACAAAAAATCTATGTGCAGTGCACAGACCCCACTCTACACACACACACACACACACACACACACACACACACAGAGAAATCTCTTAAAACAGATCAAACTTTCAACTCCATACAGCAACTGTTCCTTACTGAGTTCTAGTCACTTCTGAAGTCAGAGGTGTTGATTGCAAGAACTGAGTTCTGGGCAGAAAGAAAGTTTGCTTTCATAAAATGGAAGAAGTTCTTGTGCCAATTGTCAAAAGAATAAAATATACAGTCACCTTCTGGCTGAGGGCATGCATGGGATATTTCAACCCACAAGGAAAGTTTTGAGAGGGAGTGAACACAGTGTTGATATGGAAATTTTCTTTTTCCCGCCCTTCTCCCACCCATTTGGACATATATAATACATACAAAGAATAAAAAGTCATCCCCCAAGCACCTAGAAAACAAAGCTTCCTTTTCCTCCTCCTCCTCCTCTTCTGCTTTGATGGCAGTACGCTCAGCTCAAGGTCAGGACCAAGGTTTAATTCTCCATCTAGGCCAACTTCAGGATCATTCGGTAAGCAACAAGAGCTTTCACCCTGGACCATATGCGTACGCTCATCCGTACAGAGTGCAGACAAGGCTGCCCTTTGGACATTCTGACTCTTCTCTGCCTTCATAGAGGGGTGAGATTCAGGCATTTCAGCTGTTTCACAGCTTCCTGAGCTAGCCGCATTAGTTCTGTGTTTTAATTGGGCACCTGGGTTTGTTAAAGATGGCTCCAAATTTGAGGCTATTCCCACCTCTGAGAGGTCTTGGTTTTGCTGCCAATCCACAATAGGAATTCTGTGGTCTGGAACTCTTCTGTCACCTGGTACTGTAACTACAGGCTCATCTGGGTTGCACAATCTAGAGCCAAGGCCACTGTCCTCCAGTTTCCCACAACCCTTGGAGTGAGAATTATTTAACAGCGTCACTGATCCTCTCTCAAGGTCAACAGGAAAGACAGCCACAGCAGAAGACGGCTTTGCCTGCTTTAGTAAGCTAGCAACAGCAACACTGAGTTTCAAGCAGCTGTTTTCACCAACATTCTCCGTTTCTTCTCTGCCCTTCTCCTCGGGTAAACCATGAGCACATTCCGGCCACTTCTCCAGACAGCCATTCGATGCATTGCTAAGAATAATGTCTGGGTACAGAGGTGCACACTTGCAAGCTTCTGAAATGTCTAGTTTCATTTGAACAGGGAGAGCCACATCAGGAGATGCAGTACAGCTAACTGGAGATTTGGGTAAGAGAGGAGCTCGCTCGGATGAATTAAAGCTCTGGGTCTGGAAGATTAGATCAGTGACATGCTTGCAACAGTTAGCAAAGATACTGTTTCCCATGGTTGCATGGATAAAGGAACAAGCTGTGGAAGTAAATTTTGTTTGCAGTCTCTTATTTGTACACAACAAAGAGGGGTCTCACATCCTCAGCTGTTTGGACACGTTAATGTTGTCACACTGCTAGCTAGCCAGACTTTCTAAGAAAATTCTTACTTGAACCCCATGAGATTCAAAAGCACAAGAATAAATTCTATTGCCAGCATGCAAAGAGACAGAAATAAGGCAAGAAGAAAAGCATTTGCTTCAACACTCATCTGTTCCTGCCCCTGGAAGATCTTAAGCAGATTTAAACCTTGGATTCACAATTGTAGGAGTTCTCCCCAAGTTCCTTCCAACGACCTTCATCTTCCAAACATCTTTGTACCCATCTTCAAAATACCAAGCTGCAGAGTGCCAGGGCAGCCACAAAGTAAGAGAGACACTCCCCAAGCTGCAGAGTGCCTGCTTTCCCCAGAGACTGAGGCAGGGGAGAGAAACAGGAACAACGAAAGTTCTTCAAAGTCACTACGACAGAGTGGATTCCAAGCGGACGGCTGGAGCCCAAAGTGAATTATAAATAGAGTGGTGATAGCAGGCCCTGAACCGATGCAGTATGGGACACTGTTACAGCATTTCAGCTTTGCCAAGTTTATAACCAAATGGCATGCCCTGAATTACAAAAACACGGCTCGTTACTATGGCATGCCTAGGCTTATGCAGAGCCATCCATGCTAAACAGTTTAGCATAAAAGGGACTGTGGGGAGTGAACTAGTAGAGCTGACAAATGAGTTTTCTGGCCCCACAAAATGTCTCTGCTTCCAACTAATTTAGGGAATCCTCAGTAACTTTGCAGGAGGTTGTAGGTTATAGATTTTCACCTTGAAACAAGAGCACTAAAACTCTTCCAGTCTCAATGGACTCCAGTCCAAATCAAAACTGCCACACAAGAGTACTGAAAGGCCAAAACACATAATCCAACCACCCTCTGGCTCTCATCCTATGCCGTCTTCCAGTACAGCACATGCACCACTTGTGTGCGGGCACGCATGCGCCTTTGAAGTGTCTAGTCTAGTAGGGTCTTAATGTTATTATTGGCTTCTGCAGTGTTGCCAGGTGGTTGTTTTCCTCTGGAGACATATCTTCCAGTGCAAGGGTGAGCAAACTTTTTATGTTGGGCCCCACTTTTCATCCCTGCAATTAGCAGCTGCCTCACCCCAGCCAGCCTGTCTAATGTAATCCAAAGCGACAGAAGTTTTGGTTATGTTCACATGGGGGGTGGAACAAAAACAAACCCCTTCTGGCTTGTGTAAGAAAGTAAGTCTGTAGAATGTAAAAACTGTATTAATCAGGATATAAATGTGAATACACACACAGAAACAGTAACATTTCACCATTTCTAATGGGATGAATGAGCCTAAGACCCAGCAACCGATTGTGCTGCACCCCCTTTATGAAATTTCATGCCCCCCCCCAAGGTGCCCACCCCTCACTTTGCACACCCCGGCACTAATGCAGGTGGGCTGTGTACTTGGGACTTGCCCCTCCCCCCCGGCAGTGGGGAGTTCGCCCTAGCTTGCCAGCCCTGCCTCCCCCACATGTTACAGCTGCATATCTATGTTGTTATGCGCCAATAGCCTAATCTGAATAATTTAGTACTTACAATATTTAGAGATAAGTGAATGCATATTCCCATTCCGGGTGGTTGGCTGGTGCAGTGGTTTCCAAACAGTGACCTGCAGCACACTGGTGTGCTGATAGAACTGTCCAAGCGTGCCGTGAAATTTCAATCTCCCCTGACTATACCCTTTTGCAGAGCCACAGTGAGAGGAAACACTGACCCTGCAGGACCCCACTCGCGCCAGGAGGCAGCTGAAATGTTTCTTCTCAGCCTGAACGAGCTGGTGGGGAGCTCGCCCCACACTTCCCACTGTTGCAAGTGGGAGGGGGGCGTCTGATGGAGCTGGGACATGGTTTAAATGCCGCATTCTGCCTTCAACAGACTGGCCGGGAGAGGAGTCTGCTTTCACTGGTTACTCACTTATCCCCAGCATGGTGTTGAGCAGATTTTGGAAATGCATCTGTGCTGGCAGACCAATATTCTGTGGTAGATTTGAAACATTAGTGCGTTTGATCAATCTGCAGCTTGTTGTATGCACTACTATGTTGCAAACCTCTCTAGTAAGACTGTAACCATAGTAAACCTGATGTGATGAGCAATCCATTCAGCCAAAAAAAAAAAAAGGTGGGTGTTCTGTGAAATTGTCTGTCTCATAGAAGTGTGCTGGAGTACTGAAAAGTTCAGAAATCACAGAGGCTGGTGGTCCAGGTTTGCAATGAGGGGAGTGGACCACAGGCCAGAAAAGTTTGAGAACCACAGCTCTAACGAAGTATCAGAGGGGTAGCCGAGTTAGTCTGTATCCTCAAAAACAACAAGTCCTGTGTCACTTTGTAGACTAACAGATATTTTGGAGCATAAGCTTTTATGGGCAAAGACCTGCTTTGTCAGATGAAAGCACTGTGGGAAAACACTTTAAGGAAGAATATTACATAGCCATGTTCCAAGAAAGAGAAATCCGGTCTGAACTAGGAAGTTTGGCTCTAATGGCAGGTTTCATGCTCCTAATCAAAGCATTTTCTTCTGTTTTGCTGCAGCTTAAGTAACTGAACATGTCTTATCTAGTTTAATTATAACTCAATCTCATGACCTCCAAGCTAGTCCATGTAGACACAGGCCAACTACGTATTTATAGAAGTGGAAAATAAGTCCTCATGCCTTTATTGTGAATACCTCAAAGTTAGGATGAAGAGACACCACCTCACAGACACATCTGCTAGCCATCAATTCCATACCCACTGACATAACAGAAGAATCATTTCTCTTCAGAAATTCTTAGGAAATTGCATCCAGTCACCATACAGGTTGAACCTCTCTAATCTAGCACTCTCTTTTCTGGCAACATCCGTGATCCAGCATAATTTTAGTTAGCTGGATATCCCATTATTATGGGTGTGGCCACACAAAGTTTGTTTACAGACACCAGTCCTGGCTCGTAGTGTTCTGTGCTGTTATTTAGCTGTAATTTACCCCTAAGTGTCTTCTAAGTACCTAGTAAGCAGTAGAAATGTTGGTAATGCTGCTCGATAATATTGACCTTCTGTGGTCTGGCAAATTCTCTTGTCTGGCACCAATCAGGTCGCAAGGGTGCCGGACTACAGAGGGTCAACCTGTATTTTATATTCACTACAAGAAAGTTAACCAGATACAGAGAAGGCATTGGGTGCCGTTTCATTTGTAAAGAATGATATTTGTGTAGGAGAAAGCAAATTTAATAGGGACCTTAACAACTTATGCCATCTTCAAAGGAGGATCAATTATTTCTTTAAGATTCTAATCAAGAGAAGTTGGATGCCCTGGGACTTGCCCACCTCCATCCCACTGAGGACACTGAACACCTAAACGGTCCAACTTTCAAACTAAATTTCCCATTGTCTCTTTCAATGCAACCAACACATTTTCCTTAGTAAGTGCCCTAAGCCAGCATGTTGCAGCTGTACCCTGTGATCAGAAATCCAGGTTTGCTTTAAGCTGTCTGTGGACATCATCAAGGGTTATAAGCATCATGTTTATTTTCCAGAGCCTTTAAGGCTCCCAGAATTGTGCCATGTGATGTTCCTTTGCGCCCCATACTTGGCTCAGAAGGGTAGCCATGTTGGTCTGTAGCTTCACAAAAAACACAAGCAGTTCTGTAGCACCTTGAGGACTAACAAATGTATTTATCAGGTAATGCACTTTCATGCATAAGACCCATTTCTTCTGAAGGAGTCGCTCTTACCCACAAAAGCTCACCACCTGATAAATACATTTGTTAGTCCTCAAGATGCTACAGAACTGCTTGTTCCCTGTACTTTATAACTGATCAAGAGAATCCATCAGATAAAGCTACACTCATTTCAGTCAAAACAGGGGTTAAACTGGAGATGGAAAGAACATAAGAACATAAGAAGATAAGAATGGCCATACTGGGTCAGACCAAAGGTCCATCCAGCCCAGCATCCCATCTGCTGACGGTGGCCAATGCCAGGTGCCCCAGAGAAGGAGAACAGAAGACAATGATCAAGTGATTTATCTCCTGCCATCCATCTCTTGCCCTTGTTCTGAAGGCTAGGGGCACCATACTTTATCCCTGGCTAATAGCCATTTATGGACCTAACCTGCAAAAATTTATCAAGCTCTTTTTTAAACCCTAATAGAGTCCTGGCCTTCACAGCCTCCTCGGGCAAGGAGTTCCACAGGTTGACTGTGCGCTGTGTGAAGAAAAATTTCCTTTTATTAGTTTTGAACCTACTACCCATCAATTTCATTTGGTGTCCCCTAGTTCTTGTATTATGGGAAAAGGTAAATAATTTTTCTATATTCACTTTCTCCACACCATTCATGATTTTATATACCTCTATCATATCGCCCCTCAATCGCCTCTTTTCCAAACTGAAAAGTCCCAGCCTCTCTAGCCTCTCCCCATATGGGACCCGTTCCAAGCCCCTAATCATCTTAGTCACCCTTTTCTGAACCTTTTCTAATGCCAATATATCTTTTTTGAGGTGAGGAGACCACATCTGCACGCAGTACTCAAGATGTGGGCGTACCATAGTTTTATATAGGGGAAGTATGATATCTTTTGTCTTATTATCAATCCCTTTTTTAATAATTCCTAACATCCTATTTGCCTTACTAACTGCCGCTGCACACTGCGTGGATGTCTTCAGAGAACTATCCACTATAACTCCAAGATCCCTTTCCTGATCTGTCGTAGCTAAATTTGACCCCACCACATAGTACGTGTAATTTGGGTTATTTTTTCCAACATGCATTACCTTACACTTACCCACATTAAATTTCATTTGCCATTTTGCTGCCCAATCACTCAGTTTGCTGAGATCTTTTTGTAGTTCTTCACAATCCCTTTTGGTTTTGACTGTCCTGAACAACTTGGTGTCATCTGCAAACTTGGCCACCTCACTGCTTACCTCATTTTCTAGATCATTGATGAACAAGTTGAACAGGATCGGTCCCAGGACTGAGCCCTGGGGAACACCACTAGTTACCCTCCTCCATTGTGAAAATTTACCATTTATTCCCACCCTTTGTTTTCTGTCTTTTAACCAATTCCCGATCCATGAAAGGATCTTTCCTCCTATCCCATGACCACCTAATTTACATAAAAGCCTTTGGTGTGGGACCGTGTCAAAGGCTTTCTGGAAATCTAGGTATATTATGTCCACTGGGTGCCCCTTGTCCGCATGTTTATTAACCCCTTCAAAGAATTCTAATAGATTAGTTAGACACGACTTCCCTCTGCAGAAACCATGCTGACTTTTGCCCAACAATTCGTGCTCTTCTACGTGCCTTGCAATTTTATTCTTTACTAGTGTTTCTACTAATTTGCCTGGTACTGATGTTAAACTTATCAGTCTATAATTGCCAGGGTCTCCTCTAGAGCCTTTTTTAAATATTGGCGTTATATTGGCCGTCTTCCAGTCATTTGGTACCAAAGTGGATTTAAAGGATAGGTTACAAACCACTGTTAATAACTCCGCAATTTCACATTTGAGTTCTTTCAGAACCCTTGGGTGAATGCCGTCTGGTCCTGGAGACTTGTTACTATTCAGCTTATCAATTAACTCCAAAACCTCCTCTAATGTCACTTCAATCTGAGTGAGTTCCTCAGATGTGTCACCTAAAAAGGCTGGCTCAAATTTAGGAACCTCTGTAACATCCTCAGCCGTGAAGACTGAAGCAAAGAAATCATTTAATTGCTCCGCAATGGCACCGTCTTCCTTGATCGCTCCTTTTATATCTTTATCGTCCAAGGGCCCCACTGCTTTTTTAGCGGGCTTCCTGCTTCTAATGTATTTAAAAAACATTTTACTATCATTTTTTGAATTTTTGGCTAGCTGTTCCTCAAAATCTTTTTTGGCTTTTCTTACTACATTATGACACTTAATTTGGGAGTGTTTATGTTCCTTTCTATTTTCCTCACTAGGATTTGACTTCCACTTTTTAAAAGCTGCCCTTTTCTCTCTCACTGCCTTTTTAACATGGCTGTTTAGCCATGGTGGTTCTTTGTTAGGTCTCTTACTGTGTTTTTTTATTTGGGGCATACATTTAAGTTGTTACACTTAAGGGTACATTTAAGGGTTACACTGAGAGTCCCTTGTGTGGGTACTGCACACGACTGATAGATATTTAAGTGGGGAAAATGTTTAGGTTTTATACAGCAATTAGCACCACACCACAGTTTAACTGGTTCAGTCCAACCAGCGATTTTTTTGTAAAAAGGAGGAGCCGTTACTCAGTCAGTTCCCTGCCCCCTGTTTTCACCCAATCCAGCACCCGGGGGTGCCAACGAGCTGGTACTTAGTACTGGCAGAAAAAAGCTCTGGGACCAAACATGCTCATGCCATATTTAAGAAGAACTGTTCGAGTGCACATAAAGGTCTGTGCCTTTTAAGCCAGCGATGGGCAACCTGGAGTAGTGAGTGTGCTGCATGAGTGGCCCTCCATCTCAGTGTCCAGCAAAGATAGTCTCATGGACTAAGGTAGCCTGGACTAACTGCGTGTGCGCACCTCGAATGTGCAGAGTGCGCTGAGTGAACTGTAACACTGCTTTGGCTGCAGAGGGAGCGCATGGCTCTCACAGTCAATGACGTGTGCCATCAGCACACACCTCACTTCACGTGCCCTTGCTTTACGTGGGTGTCATTTAGTGGCACCATTAGGAAAAACAGCTACACAGATGGAAACCAGCAGAATCTGGCAACTCTGCACGGGAGCAACAGCAAACAAAATGTCTCGGAGGCCACATACAGAATCCGAAGCACCCCACAGGCAGCAGCTTGTCCACCACTGTTTTATGTTGCTTCGCGGATACCGGACTAATATTTCTTCTGTAGTTGCTCCTGCGGGTCATATTGATTTGTACTTTGGAAATCCTGCTGAGTCAGAGGCTCTGTCCTGCAGTAACCAAAATAAATGCCTGCTAAGGTTTGGACTTAGCATTTTGGTCCCCCACCTACACCCATCAAGTCTGGGAGTTACACTTTAACCAATTTCAAGCCAGGTTTGACTGGGCAAAACTTTTTTAAATAAGTGATTCTACCATTGGCTGGCCAAAAAAGACTGAGCTGCAATGGCAAACAGCTCAAACACCACTCTCCAACTCCGTTTAAAGGCCAGAGCCTACATCAAAGTGTAAAGTTCAAAAAAAGCAAACAAAAAAAAAAAAAAAAGAGTAACTGCCAGAGATTGTGTCTTGACTTCCCAAATGAAGGGAAACAAAACAAAACTGATGGAAGGGCACCTTGAACCGAGATCAGGGATAACTTTTACACCCATTTGTTTTTTCTGGAGTTAGAGAGACATGATCAAAGGAAATGTGATTTTTAGAAGCATCCTTAACCAATGTTTCCTGTAAGCTGAGCACTTGAGCGGCTACTCCGGAGACATTCAGATGCCACTCACAGCTGATTAGCAGAGCGCCCACAGCTGGCAGCAGCCAGCACATGTATTGCTACTGGTGGTGAACATCCGCACATGCCTCAGTGCACTTAAAACATATTCTGTTCATGGATGGAAAAAATTAGAGGGAACACTGCCCCCTTAACCTAAGAGGTATAAAGGATCTGTTACGTGAGCTGTTCCTTTAAAACTGTCCTTTGCAGAAGGCAAGGGGGAAGGAGAAGACAAATTTAGTACTAAAGATTTCAAAACAGGGTAGTAGAGGCATAACTTTGCCTGAAATCTGGAACTAAGTTGATTCAGATGCACTTAGCTGTGCCCCTCCCTAAGCACGAAGAGCTTGTTACAGGGACTAAGTCTGTAATACTACTTATTGGGCTTGTCTACACTACCTCCCTACTTCAAAGGGAGGATAGTAAGTAGGGTTTTAGGAGATTATGAATGAAGTGCTGCACTTCAAGAAGTAAAGGGACTTCAAAGTTGCCCAGACACTTCGAAGTACCGGCGGGTGAGCCGCGGCTACACACAAGCCAGCACTTCGAAAGTTAACCCTTTGCAGTTGCCACACGGGAGAATTAGCTTAATGAAGTGCTGCATATGCATCACCCAGAGTAGAAGGGTTTAAGTCAAGTGAGTTTCCTGGGCAAAATGTCAGATGCATCTGATGAGAAGTGGGTTTGGCCTGTGGATTTATGCCTAAATGAATCTGTTAGTCTTTAAGGTTTCACGGGACTGCCTGTTGTTTTTGCAGATACAAACTAGCCCTGCAACCCTCTGGATATTGAGGTGCGCTGTAACTGGGGGTGGGGGATGAAGCAGGAAGAAACAGGGAAGATGAAAGTTGCAATAGTGACTGACTAAAATTAAAAGTATGCCCGTGTGGCAAAGTAAAGACCCCCCCCACACACACAACCTTCCCCCACGTATCTATTGCTCCCCTCTCCCTTTTTTAGGCCTCATAAAAAGTGAGTCCTTAGGGCCTTGTTTGAACAGAAGATTTTAGCAAATGATTTCCACCCAGAGCATCACTAGTTCTGAATCCAACAGTGAGGAGGGACTCCCTAAAGCAGGGGTGGGGAACCTACAGCCTGTTTCAACTCCTCTCCCAGCGAAATCCTGCACCCCCAGCCTGGCCAGACCCCACACCCCCAGCCCACTCCTGCAACCCCACTCCCTCCCAGACCTGCACCCCGACCCCTCAGCCTGCTCCTGCACCCTCCCTGCCAACCACAGCCCCACACCCCAGCTCCATCTTGTCCCCTGGCAGTACCCTCCCGTGCACTGATTCCCTCATTTTAACCCCACTCCATTTTGTGGGGGTCCCACAAAATCTACTGGCCACCCCAGAAGAGTTAATCTGACCTGGGGGAAGACCTAACCTCTGTTCCCTCCTATGTCAGGAGCCACATCCATAATGGCCTTTTTTTTTTTTTTTGCTTCTCACTTTTGGATTGTTCCTGACTGATTCTTCTGTGGGTCCATGTCCCCCTCCCCCCCAAAAAAGGTCCCCACCCCCAGTTTAAAGTCCCTCTGCAGGGAGACACCTTTAACTCTAGTGCCAGCTTACAGGCCTGTAGAGACAGTGGTGTTTGAAAGTTGATCTGCTTCCAGAAACTCAGCCAGTCATGGATTTCAGTGCTGAGGGAGGGATGTTTTATTGCCTGTGCTCCGCCCAAACCCTACACTCTCCACTGACTGTTACCTTCCAAATACAAACAAACAACAACTCGGGAGCTTCAGGACTTTCAGTAACTCCTCAAAATAGCTGACTGCCTAGACTGACCAACAAAACCCATGACAAGAAAGCAAATGCCACCTCCAAAATAGCTTGGTAAATACCTTTCCAACTAACACTAATTTGCAGGCAGCCTAAGACAGAACCAATGCTCTACGAGGTCAGCCCCTTTCAAAAACACATGGTCCCAGGCACACAGCCTCTCCGGCCCTGTGCTTTCAAATGTCCAAGGACAAGTGACAAACAGCAACAGGAGATCCTCAGATTGAACAGCAGTCTCTTGGCCTTGTTAGTGATGTTTGACTATACTCACATAACAGCAATTTTCCCGCAATGCCTGTTTAAAATCAACTGTGCGAGGAAACATACCTGGAACATGTGGCTGAACTAGAAGAGCTGTACATAGAAAAAGCAGCTCCGAGATGGGAGAAGTAGCAGCATTCCTTTGAGCTGACTTGCATAATTAAATCTGCACCTGGGACAAGCTCAGATCTGAACCAGTGAAAGCAGCAAGAATGTTAGTAATCCAAGAAAGTCAGTCAACCTCTCTTGACTTTCTATAGGCTCATTAAATCAAAGCTCTAACTACCCTGTAATTGTCCTTGCTGGAAAACATTGTAGGAACAAACAGCAGGAGGGGTTTTAAGAGAAAGGGGATCTTCACGTAAGAGAAAGAAAGAAAGAAAGAAAGAAAGGACTGCTTCTAGCTGACAAAATACCAACTCAGAGCGCAGCAGCTACAAAATTACACCTAACTTCTACATAACACCTACTGAATACTTAACAAAATACCATTTCAGTTATCAGTGTAACATGCAGCAATACACAGAAATTGTCACGCTGGAACAAATTTTATTGCCAGCTCTGGCACACCCCTTCTGTGGCTGTGAATAAGTTGTTTAACCTCCCAATTTCCTCTGAGGGGATGTTGGAGGGATTCAGAAGTAGCATAGGTAAACTGCCAGTAGGCCAGAAAGCATGCAGCATTGTCCTCCTGCCTTTGGACATGCACTTGATGCTTCAGAAGAAAACGTCCTCCAAAATATACCCGGCCAATCATTCAGTGCTGTACCATGGCATGCTTTTTCCTCCCAACACCAGCTAGCAATCTGTTAAGACTCTAATGCACAAGATTACGTAATTGATGTTTTGAACCCAGTTAGTGGAACTGCAACAGCAATCAGTTAGTGGAACATCAACTGGCAAGACTTGGAAATGAACGAGGAGCCCTGGAACAGAGCATGACATAAACCATTTGATGTTCAAAACAAGAGAAGTGGGGATGGCTAGGTCACAATCTTAGAAAACCATCATTGACCATAGTCCATCAAGCTCTCACATGGAACCCACAAGGAAAACACAAACGATGAAGATGTAGACAATGTGGAGAAGATCTACTGAGATTGATGGACAACAACTGAGGTGCTCCTGGGGGTCAGCTAGAAGTTTTGTCCTGAGACAGAGTGAAGTGGAGGAGACTTGTAGATGATCTATACATCTACAAGTACAAGGGGTTAAAAAAGACAGAAGCGGAACTGCAAACGTGTCATCCATTTGAAAAAAAACCTGAAGGAAAAAAATTGTGCTCAGCATGACATTCCTGCATCCTTGAAGTACTTCCCATCCACTGAGCTGCCTAAAGCAGATGGACTTTGGCTTAAGCAGGAGCTTTAGCTGCTTATTACTAAGCAATTTTTAAAAGCGTTCATCAGATCAAGTATAGGTGTAAACTTCTCTCTTACTTAGATGAAAGTCTGCCAAGATGCATACTGCTCTCCCCTTTCTCTTTGTGTACTTAAACAAAAACAAAAACAGAAAAGAGGCTGAAGTATGGGATCAACATTCAGCATTAAAAGCTCCTCTGCTCAACACTTTTTTTTTTCCTAAAATACAAATCTGAGCACCTTTCAAATTAAGATTCAACTTTTCTAAATAAAATGCACAGGTTTAATGTATCTGCAGGGCTTGTGGCAGGTGCCCTGTTGAGAACCCAAAAGGTAAAGCCCTTCAATTATCCATGGAACAGGGAAAGCAACATTGCAAGCTTCCCAGATACACCCCAGCAGTGTTCCCTGAAAACTGAGTGCTTGCGCAGCTGTACAGAAGAGTCAACAGTGTGATGTTGTTGCACAAAAAGCAAACATGATTCTGGGATGCATTAACAGGTGTGTTGTGAACAAGACACAAGAATCAGAGGGGTAGCCGTGTTAGTCTGGATCTGTAGAGCAACGAAGGGTCCTGTGGCACCTTATAGACTAACAGAAAAGTTTAGAGCATGAGCTTTCGTGAGTTAACGAAAATTCTTCAGCATCTGAAGAAGTGAGTTAACTCACGAAAGCTCATGCTCTAAACTTTTCTGTTAGTCTATAAGGTGCCACAGGACCTTTAAGACACAAGAAGTCATTCTTCTGCTCTACTCTGCGCTGGTTAGGCCTCAGCTGGAGTATTGTGTCCAGTTCTGGGCACTGCAGTTCAAAAAAAGATGTGGAGAAACTAGAGAGGGTCCAGAAAAGAGTGACAAGAATGATTAAAGGGCTAGAGCATGCGACCTATGAAAAAAGGTTGAAAGAATTGGGCTGGTTTAGTTTGGAAAAGAGAAGATTGAGGGGAGACATGATAGCGGTTTTCAGGTATCTAAAAGGGAGTCATAAGGAGGAAGGAGAAAACTTGTTCTTCTTGGCCTCTGAGGATAGAACAAGAGGCAACGGGTTTAAACTGCAGCAAGGGAGGTTTAGGTTGGACATTAGGAAAAAGTTCCTAACTGTCAGGGCGGTCAAACAGTGGAATAAATTGCCAAGGGAGGTTGTGGAATCTCCATCGCTGGAGATATTTGAGAACAGGTTAAATAGATGTCTGTCAGGGATGGTTTAGACAGTACTTGGTCCTGACATTGGGGCAGGGGGCTGGACTCGATGGCCTCTCGAGGTCCCTTCCAGTCCTAGTGTTCTATGATTCTACGATTAAAGTGCTGCCCAGCCGCTTAGCAAAGTGCCACAGCTGGCAGCATGTGTTTCTATTGGTGGTGCACATCCACACATACCCTGGTGCATGTAACAACATTTATTCCACCCAGGATCGGAAAAAAAGAGGGAATTCTGATACCACCATTCTTATAGCGGAGCCCATCTGAAAGTGATTTTAAACATCTGACTATTAAGAAATGAACTAAAAAGTCATCCACTGAGCAACCTAATCAGATGGTCGCTATCAACACAAAATGGATTTAAATTAGACATTTATAGGCTAACGACTCCACAACCCACTTACCTAGTGCTTCATTCATGCCAGGGCTCTATTTCGTAGTTCATAGTCTCAACATATCTGGGCTTGCCACATCAGTTATGGAAGTATAAAAATTACTTGTGTCTGGGCACCTAATTAATTGAATCCCCAAACCTCTTTCATTATAAATTAAGCATTGCCACTAACCACTTCCTTCAGCCTCCCCATCTTCCTAATTTATGTTACAGGACAACCATTACATGCTTAGCAGTTTTGCTCTCCGCTGTTCAGTCAAAACCTCTACTGTCAGGGCTGGCGGGGTGGAGGAGCTGGTAGGAAAGAGGAGATTATTCTACATATTATTTTGAATTTCCTAATTTGATCATTCAGTTTTTGAGATTAAAAACCCTTCTTGAATATTTTCTGACATCTCTTAAAAATGCTCAAGCTTTACTTTCTACGGTAACATCAGGACATTTTGCTAATAGTGAGAGACTAATATCCAGAAACATTGGCACCAAAGTTTGCTTGTTTATATTATATATAACACAACTGAAGTAAGAGAGGTAGCCGTGTTAGTCTGTAGTCCAACAAAACAAAGCAGCAGAAATATAACACTTTAAAGACTAACAAAATGATTTATTCGGTGATGAGCTTTTGTGGGACAGACCCACTTCTTCAGATCAATTATTGATCTGAAGAAATGGGTCTGTCCCATGAAAGCTCATCACCGAATAAATCATTTTGTTAGTCTTTAAAGTGTTACATTTCTATAACTGAAGGAAGTTTAGCAGCCTCAGCACAATTCCCTTTGGACAAGCCACCACAACCACCATCACTGCAATGGGCACTAAGTGGTGATTTCAGCAGATCAGTCAGGGACTGAATCATGCTTTCACCCCTAGGAGTGCCCCTCCAAGTCAGGAGGCAGCACGCTGATGGAGCAGTGCATGAGGGTGTTTGTACTGATAGTGCCACCAGCACAGCACCTCCACTGCAGATATGAAAATTCAGTCTTTGGCCGGTCAGACAATGAAACAAGGCACAAACAAGCAAACAGGGCTGGATTCTGAGAAGGGACTTCCAAAAGACACTATAGCTGTTCAGCACTTCTGAGAATCAACCTTATGGCAATTTTAAAACTGTATCTGACATAGGACAAAGCCCCCAGGTTCCAAAACTTACGCAAACTCTGACTAGATCGGTGGGAGTCTGCCTGAGTGAGGCCCTCAGTATTTCTCCAAAAATAAACATTCATTTCACCCGAATACCTTAGGCAAAGGCAAGATTAAAGCCAAATTTCTAGGCATCAGTACTTGTGTCTTAGGTTCATTAGGAAAGGAATCATCCACATTGCATGTCACCCTACTTAGTGCTGTGCAAACACTACACTGTACTTAAACAAGTTCTGGGAAAATCAGCAATATAGTCCCATTAAGAACACAGTTACCAAAAGCAAAGCGTGTGTCTGTGACCACAGTAAACCGCGACACTGTCACTTGAATCATGTTATTAGGAAGATGTGCAATGGCAACTTTTTCAAGCCAACTTTTCCTTCCATACCAGCCACCACAGGCCATATATTTGTTTCACACAGAACTGCTGAAATAAGCTGGGGCTTGCTATTTGATACAGTAATGTCAGATTCACCATAAGGTTATTGATATGAGATCTGGGGGTGAAAAAAGATGAAATCTGTATATACAAATAGCAAAGCATCACTTGAGAGAGAGAGAGAGAGAGAGAAGCCTGGAAGTATAAACCTCTGTGCTGTGGTTTTGCAATCAGAGTTATGCTGGCAGACAGAATAATCGTGATTTGTATCACATCAACAAGGACAATCAGGGCCTTGGCTCTTGCTGGGTGTTTGTACAGAGAACTTACAGTCTACAGGAGCAGGTCTTAAACTGTGGGTGTGGACCCCAAAGTGGGCTGCAACCCCATTTGCATGGGGTCACCAGCACTGGCTTAGACTTGCTGGGGCCCAGGGTCGAAAACAAGCCCTGTCACCTGGGACTGAAGATCTTGCCCTAGGTGCCAGGGCTCAGATTACAGGCCCCCAGCCTGGGGGTCCCCCCATGTGGGACAGTCAGGCTTAGGCACCCCCACCTGGGGCAGTCAGTTTGAGACCCCCTGGGCTAGACACGTAAGACAGAGGGAAAGTGACTTGGGCAAGATCATTCTCAGCTCGAGGACAGGGCTGCAAATGGATACATGGGGCAACTGCTCCTTTCCGGGTGTTCCCCTCTCTCCCCTTGTGCTTTGCCTCAACCGCCTAACACACCCGAGCTGTGCCTGGCAGGACCCTGCAAGGCAGCAGCTTAACACCCTGCACAAGGTCAGATGGCCAGTCCCTGCGGAGGGAGAGCTGGGGGGCGGCATGCCCCCCTTGGTCTCACTGCTGCAGCAGACTGGCCAAGGCTTTGGTATGCCTGACCCGCCCCGCCAGTGCTGTCTCTTTAAATCCCTGACCCCGGGGAGCTTGGAACTTCTGGGTAGCTTCGCTGTTTCAGGCTGCGGCTCCCGGGCTGGGCGCTACCACGCGTACGGCGGGGGAGGAAGAGGGAGGGTCGTTCTCGTCCCTCCCCGTCGCGGCCCTGAGCGCTTCATATCAGTCTCCGCCTCTTCCACAGCTCTTCCCCGCAAATCCAAGCTCCCCCGTCTTTCCTTCCCAGAGCCGGAGCAGACCAAAGTGCAAGATAAAAGGGGTGAGGAATAGACAATGTTCTCTGCCTCTGCGGACAGGGTATGCGGCAGCCCCCTTTGCTGCGGACCCTGCCCCACAGGAGTCAGCGGCGCCCTGCAGATTAGGGAGGAGGGCACCAGCGAAAGGCACATCCGCCTCCCCCTGCGGGCGGCGGAACAATGGTGCGTTCCAGTGAAGGTGACCTTCAGTGGCGTTAGGCGAGTAAGCGGCAGAACGAGGCGCCCCCACCCCCAACTGGCCTGCTCCAGCCCAGGCGACCCCCGGGCTGCTCCACGCTCCAGCTCCCCGCCGCTGCGCCCTGAGGCTGGATCCCAGCCACGCCGCACCCACAGCCTCCTGCTTACCAGCACATCCCTAACCCCTCCTGCCCGATCCCTGAGACCTCCCGAGCCGGAACCCCCAGAAGGAATCCAGCACCCCTTTCCGCGGAAGGAGGCGGTGGGGTCATTCACAGCCCCTAGGGAGCAGTTCGCGTTCCCGTATCCCACGTGCACGCAGATGGAGGGAGATACCCAGGTTGGGGGGGGGGTGTTAACAAAACAGCGCTGCCAATTGAATTGGAAGGGATCTGCTCACACCATGCAAGGGCGGCGGAAGGGTGAAGGTTAAGAATTTAAACTAAACACGCAAAACCCCTCCCTGCAACTGACAATCAAAGGAGGCGACCGCAGCCATAAGACAATTTGGACTGTAAGAAGAAACCCTTTGCCTCTAGTCACGCCTGTCTTCTCCAGCCACCACTTCAGCCTCTGCTCTGGGACAAAGTGGGTTACCCGATTATAGCATTGAGCGTGCGTGGAAACTTTTTAGGTGTTTAGAATTGTATTTTGTGGCTTTATTAGGAAATGTTTCAGGTCCTCTGTCGAAGCTTCCCACCCCCTGGCTTCTTCCTCAGTGCAAATCCTGGGCTTCCCTAGCTTTGTGAGAGAACCTCTGGGAAGTCCTGTGTGTATGTACTGTGCGGTCTAACAGCTTGGTTGCAGGGCTGTGGTTTTGAATCTAGTCCAGAGATTCATGTTATTCAAGAGCTTGTCATAGACATTAAATAAGCATTAATATGAATACTCCAATCTCTTCCCCTCTTGATTGCTCAACTTCCACTCCCTGCAGTTGGTTGGTGACATTCATCTAGAGTGGTCAAGTCTGGACTAGACCTGAATCTCTCATCAGCCAAAAGTCATAATCTTGTAGGGCTTTTTCTCCCCCCCTTGTTCTCTCTTTCTTTTAAACACACCACAGATCAGAAAAAAGCAGGCTTTGAAATAAGTACTTCTCTCCCAATTTCCTTCACAACTCAGCCAGCACATAATCCCACCATCTGCTCCAGGATCTCCCTTTAAACACTGACTAAATAAAACGCGTGGGGGGAGAACTACCTTTAACCCAGCTGGAATGGGTAGGTAAAGGCTAAGAAGACTTTTAAAACTTCCCATTTTGCCAAGTCAAGACTATTTTCGAATACTCTCTTTTGAAAACTGTCCTGCAACCTGGGCATCCATTATCCGCTATATAGACTGCTATCTCCCAGAGAGCTGAGGATACACCAATGGGGGAAGGGAGGGGAAGAATGGCTCCCCAGCACTCTGCTCCCTGCCCCCTCACCTCAATACAGGGCAGATGAGGGTCACCACTGTGAAGTCTCTCCAGCTCTCTTTTCACCACAGGAAGGCACCTCAGCCCCCCAAAAGCAATCACGGTACAGTCCTGGCTCCACCAGACAGAACTGCTAGCATTAAGGGGGAGAGAGGATCATCTGGGTACATCATTTAGAGAATCACCCATAGGGGTCCCTGCTCCAGGCTCACCTACTACCCAAGGTGCAATAGGACAGAACACTTACAAGGCAGAGAGGAGCCTCACACACAACGTGGAGGGAGGAGCACAGGACTCCCTCCTGGTGCATCCCCAGGAAATCAACTCTCTCGGCACAGCAGGGGTGCCCACTAAGCAGCCCCCTCCAACAGTATAGTGGGTCCCCACTGGGCAGCCTTCCCCTACACAACTTGCAAAATCCCCCCCCCCCCCCAGCACGGGAGGCTGTACCTCACTCAGAAGAGAGTTCTCAACCCATTATATGCAGCTTCCTTGACTGCAGTTAGGAATCGGCTTTCCCACTTTACCTAGCAGATGGTTACATAGGAGGAGGACTGTGGGGAACTCCTCCACATTCCCAGGGTTTTTTTGGTGCCTCAGGAAAGTGAGAGCCAGGCAGAACCTCCTTCCCCACCATGGGCCAGGACGCAGTATTAGGGGATAATGAACAAAGGGAAGTCCCCACTAATAAAAGGAAATTTTTCTTCACACAGCGCACAGTCAACCTGTGGAACTCCTTGCCCGAGGAGGCTGTGAAGGCCAGGACTCTATTAGGGTTTAAAAAAGAGCTTGATAAATTTTTGCAGGTCAGGTCCATAAATGGCTATTAGCCAGGGATAAAGTATGGTGCCCTAGCCTTCAGAACAAGGGCAGGAGATGGATGGCAGGAGATAAATCACTTGTCTTCTGTTCTCCTCTCTGGGGCACCTCGCATTGGCCACCGTCGGCAGATGGGATGCTGGGCTTGATGGACCTTTGGTCTGACCCAGTATGGCCATTCTTATGTTCTTATGTTCTTCTCCCCTCTAATCCCGAAGTCGTTCCCCAGCATCCAGCCCCCGTCCACCAAGGCAGGCTGGGAAAAGGAACGCAGCAGGAGAGGGCTTCCCCCAGAAGCTGCCTCCCTGCTTGTGCAACTCCCCCTTTTGCCCCCCCACTGGCAGGGTTTCCCTCCTTCTTATACAACTCTTCCCGCTCAACACTCGAGCGGGGCAGCCTGCGGGGCTCCCCAAACCCGAGGAAAGCGGTCGGGATGGGTTCCCCCTCGCGCAGCCCCTAGCGGGGAAGCTGTCGGAGGGAGGGGGGGGTTCCCCCTCGCGCAGCCCCTAGCGGGGAAGCTGTCGGAGGGAGGGGGGGGGGGTTCCCCCTCGCGCAGCCCCTAGCGGGGAAGCTGTCGGAGGGAGGGGGGGGTTCCCCCTCGCGCAGCCCCTAGCGGGGAAGCTGTCGGAGGGAGGGGGGGGGTTCCCCCTCGCGCAGCCCCTAGCGGGGAAGCTGTCGGAGGGAGGGGGGGGGGTTCCCCCTCGCGCAGCCCCTAGCGGGGAAGCTGTCGGAGGGAATATCTTCGTCATGCAGCCCTCAACCTCCGAGGGGAGCCCTCGGGGGGGGGCGGTTTCCCCTCGCGCAGCCCCAGCCCCCGAGGGGGAACAATCTCGGGGCTTTCCCCGCGTAGCCAACTCCTCAAAACGCCATCGCAGAGAGGACGAGGGGGACGCCCCCATTTCTCACCGGAGTTCCCGCAGCACGGTTCGTTCCCCGGCGGTGGCTGCCGCTTGCTGCTCAGCGGCCCCGGCTCCTGCTGCTCCTCGCTGTGGGCAGTGGCCGGCACCGCCGCCGGCGGCATCTCGTCCGCTTTAATGACCATAGCCGGCCCCGCCACTGCCTGTCCCGGACTCCGTGCCCTGGCGCTGCCGCTGGAAGGACAGAGCCAGTCACAGACCCACGTGGTGCGCACTCACCTCTGGCACCCCGACCTCTGACACGCCACTACTACGGCGCCACAGCGAGGACAAACCTCCTCGCCTTTCCAAACGCCTTAAAGAGACAGACGTCTTCCCAGAGAAACTGTGTAGACTGGGGCCGGCTGCTCACACTCAGGGCCATAGTCTGTCTGGCTGTCTTTGTAGTAAGCCCTACACTCTATCTATCTATCTATCTCCACATACTCTCTCTGTCCCCACATATGTTATCTCTCTCATCTCTCCATACAAGCTAGTAATGTGTCTGGCTCAGAGACCAGACATGGAATATTTCAGCTTGAAAGGTAATTATTTGTCAGCGTGATAAACAATAGCACATAGTTGGTCATAAGGGATAGTTTGTGCAAATTGAAGTGTAAGCATTATTAATACTGGCTATGACATCAGGAGACTGTGTATTGTCTGGGGGGACTAACCTGCGGCTGGGCATCAGAAACTACTCCCAGGTTACAAAGGTCAGTATTTTCAAATCTGAGGGATCCAAGTCTCTATTTAGGTGGCTAAACAAGGTAGCCTGGTTTCTAAATGTGCTGAGCAGCTTCTGATTTCTGAAAAGTGGGACAAGATGCCTACATATGGATGTAGATGTCTAAGTTTGTAGGCGTCCACGTTCGAACACTTTGGTCTAAGTATACAAATATACGTAGGACCCAATCTTGCATGCATGGAATCAATAGCAAAAAAGTTATGAATGTCAAAGGGAGCCAGGAGTATCTCATGGTATATGTCATCCCCTATGACATTATTCAGTACTTGTATTACAATGTGCAAACCTATATATGCAGAGTTTGTGAGACGGTGGTGCCTCCGTTAGAATGACTGGGGCCAGGTTATTCTCAGTGATAAAGGTCATTTGACTTTGGAATTTGCCAGCTCCCTGGGTCTGAAACAGCCTAAGTTTGCCGACCTTCATGCCATGTGCTGCAAGGTCATCTTTGTGCTGGTGGTTTTGTGGAGGAGGTGGATTGAATTACAAAGATTTTATTTCAGTTTGTGGCCTGCGAGATGTTTATTATCAATAACTAATATCTGCATTATGTTTATTAGCAACTGCTGTGTTCTTCTGAGCGTTTACTACAACAGGATATGTTCTGGTCCCTTCTCTCTGATTTTGTAGCCCCATGACTTTCTGAACAGCCTCATTTCCTTCAGTGGAACTGCTCAGGAAAGGTATCAGAAACTGGTGTGAAAATAGTCATTTCCAGCAAACTACCACTTTCTCCATTACTATCCTTCTTGCAAATCTACCCCCTCTCCCCCAAAAGGGTATGCCTCAGTTTTAGGCTTGTCTACACATAGAAATTGTTCTGGTTGTACTACATGTGGGATTTCCACAAAGTGTAAGGTAAACCAGTGTCAACCAAGTTTAAACCAACACCAGTGACCACATAAACATGCGTTGGTTTAAATACATCAATGCAGTGTTACACCTTTCATTACACCAGTTCAATTCTGAGTGTAGATCTTTGTGAAGAGTCTAATGCAAATGACCTGAAGTGAGTTGTGGACAAGAGAAGGGTAGGCTTTTTCCCCTGGACGTCACTGGTGGATTATACTTGGATTGTAGGATCATTAGGGCAGGCACTGTCTTTTTATTCTGTGTTTGTACAGCCCTCAGCACAATGAGGACCTGGTCTATGACTGGGGCTCCGAGATTCTAAGGCAATATAAATAACAATCATGATGATTATGGTGCTGATAATGTACACAATACAAGCAGTAGTAATAATATAAGTTAGACGTACTATGTTGGGCAATTTGTCTGACAGTGATGGGGAGCGTGTGAGGCCTGTACTTTCTACCCCACCTACATCACTTCCTCCCAAAACCACAAAGTATATGTGCACTAAAGATAAAATAATCCAGGCGTCCTGCTGCAGGAACAACACTCACCTCTCAGAACCCTGCATTTATCATGTTAGACAAGGAGCCTGGCACCTACCAGGTGTGGCTATAATCTGTGCTCAGGCTGCAACCCTGAGGTCCCTCTCCCCAGAAGTCAGTATTATAATTGGACGGTATTTTCCTGGTGCTCAGTGCAGCTAGGTGGGAGCCTTCCCCATCATAGGCTTGTCAAGGGAGGTATACAGACTCCACACTGACCAGCAAGGGGTCAATGAAGGTCAGTGGGCTCAATGAGCCCCACCTGTTACACCTGTGCAAGGTGCCAAGCCTTGGGGGGAGGAGCTGAAGGAGGAAAAGCCTTCAGTAAGGCTGTGCATAGATGCTTGGGTAGCGCAAGAAGTTTACCAGGGTCTCCTTGGAGCTGATGGGCCTGGAATGGGACCTATGTTCTCCACAGCTGGTTTGGGCCTCTAGAAAAGTCAGCCTAAGGGAAGAGACTGGAGAAAGGCCAAGCTGTGGGCAATAGCCCAAGCATATCACACAAACAGATCTCCTCTGCTTCACACATGGTCTCTGGGCTGGAACCTGGAATAGAAGGTGGGCCTGAGCTTCCCTACTATCTCACTTTAGGGTGTCAGCATGAAGACCCTAGAGCTAAGGTCTTGAGGGCCCAAAAGCCTAAAGTTGTGTGGGAGTTCTGGTGCGAGGCTGTTTGTCTGTTGTGCATTCGACTTGGTTTATCGTGGAAGAGATAACTAAAAGAGCCCTGGCCGGAGAGCTGAGTGAGTGGGGCAGCTATTGGTGGAGGAATATCAAAGGCTGTAATGCCATGGCCAGCAATGAGGGTGGAGTGTGTTTGTGTGTCTGCCATGCCCCAGCCATAAGTGTGAGGTTGGGTGTACACTATGCCCATGAATGGGGGTGGTGCGTGTTGGTGTGTGCGTGCATGCCACATCCAGCAGTGAGGGTGGCTTGTGTGTATGTGCATGCCATGCCCAGCAATGGGGATGGGGTGTGTGTGCGTGTGCATGGTTTGATTTTTATTTAAAAAAAAAAAAGCAGCTCAGCGACTATGAACCAAGTGGATGACAACTCTGGGGAGTTTGCAGGAAAGCCAGAACCAGAGCAGGAGCAGTGGGACATGTATTTTTGAAGGTTTAATATTATTACATAAGTTGTTCTAAAAACCTGGTGGAAAATGCCTTTAGCTTCCCACCGACGCAGTCGCTTTAGGTCTTTACTCACGCTACAGATCAGACCATGTCTCATAGCCTATCTACACAGTGATGTCTCTTCCAGCACAACCGCACCTGCTTGTCCAGCCCTTTCTCCATGCCCTGTAGTGTTCATGCTCATGCAGTCTGGGGAAACGTGGGATGCTATTGCAAACGGCCTCCACAGTTAGTGGCAGTGGTAGAGGTAGAGTGGTAGAGGGCTTTGGGTGCTCTTCACATGGCTGGGTGTACTATGGAGAGTGGTGGGACCCAGAGTCCTGGGAAGTGGGAGGACTAGCTACCCCAGTTAGGTGGGAGCCTGTTTGCAGGACAGGGGAACATTGGTAAAGTGATTTTCAGAAGCACAAGGCATGGATATGTGATTTGGGCTGTGCGAATTCACAAAGAACTGGACTGGCAAAAGGGTGAATCCAGTTGTGAGTGAGAAAGTGAAATTCTGATCAAGGTGGCCCTGAAGTAGTAGAGGGCCACCAAATAAACAGATTAACCCAGTGAATCAGAAGCAGGCTAGCTTGTTTGGCATGAGGAAGCATCGATACAAACCTTCCTCTGGGATAACTCTTTCTGAAAGAGAGTTAACCCACGTCCAAAGCAGATTGGTCCATGCACAGTGAGGGCTACATTATCTGCAAAAAGAGCTTTTGCAGGAGCATGCAAGGCTGCGGATCCTGAAAGAAATTACGTGAATTCAGAACAACTTTCCTGGAGAGACAAGCCCTACCACTCTGCTCATGACTAGGGTTAAAATATTATACACCCACACACCTGAGAATCCCAGATTAGCCCATTGCGTGCTGATGTGAACTGTAAGTGAGGTCAACCGTCTTACAAATGGGCTACAATACAAATAAAATATCGGTAGCACAAACAAATGTGGCTATATTACGCATCCAACAGTTGCAGGGGCCTGGTTACCTTCTGATGGTCCTCCAGCACCGTTAAAGCATGCTTCCATTTCTAAAGGCAGTGGGATCTAGCCCGGGATGTGCTGATTTTAAGGGCCCAATGCAACCATCTGTTATTTTTCTTACTCTTTTGCTAGTCTGCAGGTATTCTAAATACATTACAGGTTTTCTAAACTATATTGCAGGTGTTCTAAAAGCATTGCAGGCACCAGATACAAGGAGTTGGTCCTTTAGATCAACTGATTTGTCTCTGGGCATCCCCCATTCCATCCCTTCCCCTGATCAAGATGACAGGTGCTGGGCCTCTCAAGGGACGTGGCCCCAAATAACTAGCTAGTGGTGTTCTGTGCTGTCTTTAAAAGTATTCAAGGCTTCCTCTTTAAGAGCTTTTCTGCCCAATGAATACATAGGCTATTTCATTTCAGAGCAGGCACTCTTGAGTTTCTTTCCCAAAGGGGCAGGTCTGGAGAAAGAAGAGGCAATTCCATACAGATTTGAGTCCTTTATTGAGAAAAGGGCATATGCCAGTGGCATCTTAAGTACAAGTTCATATTGTAGATTGTGGGTTTGAAGAGAAGCCAGCTTGTAAAGCACAGTCAATAACAGTATCATCATTGCTCCTCTTTTGTTGTAAGTAAGAATGGCCTGTAATAAACTGAATGTTCATACAGAACAATATCAGACCTTTGGCTTCTGTCTCATTGTAATGATTCCCCATAGCAAGCCATAGAGGCAGCTCACATGATTGTGCAATTCATCCTCAGTGCAGGACCCCTCTCTCAGAGGGTGACTTCAATGCACCTACCAGCGCCTGCTGAGATCTGCTCCAATTAGCCTTGACTCATGCAAGTAGCCCCATAACCTTCATGCCATGGGAGCACTTGAGTGAAATAAGGGTTCGTCAGTCGAGTCCATGTTGTATGACCCACCCTACAGCCCGTGTTACCATGAAACAGAAGAGCAACTTTGGGGCTTAATTTTGCAAGGTGCTGAGTAACTCCTGGAAGGTGCAGAGCACCCTCAACTCCCATTGGTTTGGGACTGAGGCAGCTCTGCAGAGCCTCAAAAGACAGCCTTGGCTGTTAGAGAGGACTTCTGGCGGGGTTCATGCTGTGGTTTGGTTATTATTGTAAAGTTTATCAAAGGAAAGTGCATCTTTTTTAAAAAAATACTGTAGCAGTCACATTGAGTGAGGAAGAGGAGGACCTTCAACTACAGCCTTTAGTGTTGTGAATGTTCCAAATGCACTTGGATTTCCCTTTTCTTTCAGGTGTCCAATTGCAACATGAGTATCCCAACCACGGCCGAAGAGTGGACTAAGGTAGGATTTATTAGATCAAGTGATTGTTGTCTCCTCAAATTCCAGGGAGATGTCATGGGGTTTGCTCTGTGTCCGCTTCTGAGTTTGGTTTCCCATTAGCTTTCCCCTCCCCTCTAGAAGTGCAGTTCTGGGGTCCTCGGTGTTTATGGATGGGTGCAGGGTACTCACCTGGCTTTGGCAGAATGTCTCCAGGCAGCGGAGCAGAGCCCTGGGACTCTCTGTGCTGATATTCAGCTAGTGCCTTGCCAGTGCCAGCCACAAGGGCAGCTCATGCGGAGAAGGAGCAAAAGAACAAACGTGGCAATTGGGAGCAAAGGTTGAAAGGGGCAGGGTCTCACGCATCCAAAGAAGAGGCACGTTTATCTCTAGAGAACTGTGCGTGAGGCCTATGAGATCTTTAATGGGCCTTTAGAAATACAAGTGTAACCCACACAGCTATGTGTGGTTCACTGTCCCATGCAGTGGCACCTACACCACTTCACAGAGAAAGAATAAGTGTCCTCTACAGTCTAAGCAGAGAGCCAGCTGGCCTTTAACTCAAGCTGTAGAGGCACCTGTATGAAGTTCCATAGGTCCCAGGTTCAAGACTCCCTCTGGGTAACTACATAAGCACATAAGAAAAAGCATATCTAGAACATCACTTGGTTACCCAGCCTGGGTCCTGCCCAAGAAGGCAAAATCACAACATGCTGATGTTGTCCAGCATAAGTGAAGCAATGTGTGACTCTAAGGACACACCTCCCTTCCCTCACCACTTTGCAGTCAGCTTTATGGCAATGCAAGCAGAGAGTCAGACAAGAACAGACGTGCACAAAGGAGATGGCATCTTTATTACAATGGAATGCGTTGAAGCCGCCTGCACCAGCTCAAGCAAAAAGCACAGTCTCGGGTTGTCAGTAAGAGGGCTGCCAGGCAGGAGTATTCTCCTGCTTTGGAATTTGATGAAATGACTGAATCTCTGAACTACATTGGGCAAGGCTCTCAGTCTCCTTGTGCCTCCAGTCTGCTGACCAGGACCCAAGTAGCTATCTTGCTCCCAAAAAGCCCCCCACAGGTACATGTAGGCCAGGCACCTCTGCTGCCCCGCCAGCTGACTTTGTTTTCAATGTGACAGTTTATAATAAGCCAGTGGTTCTCAGACAGTGAGTTGGGACCCCAAAATGGGCTGCGAGTTTGTGCTAGTGGGGTTGCCAAGGCTGGCTTAGATGTGCTGGGGCCCTGGGTTGAAGATGAAGCCTGAGCCCCACCTCCTGAGGCTGAAGCAGGAAGCGTTTAGGACTTACATTGTAGGCCCCCTGACCGGTCACCTGTTTGGCTCTCCCAAATGGCATGGGGCTTTGCCTCCTCCATTCTGGGCTGTTGGGCTCAGGCAGGTCAGGATTCAGTCCCCCACCTGGGGTCACGAAGACTGTGTCTACATTAGGCAAAGTAAGTCAACCACAGATATACCATTCTAGCTACTGTAATTGAGTCGCTAAAATCGACATATCTGTGGTCAGCTAACTTGGCCATCCATACTGTGAAAGGTCGATGGGAGAGGATCTCCTGTGGACCTCCCTTGCTCCTCATGTCTCGCAAGGAGTACAGGGGTCTACTGTGACCCCTAAGAGGTCAATTTCTCATGTCCCTACTAGACGTGGGTCGATTTTCAGGGCAGTGTAGCTGTAGCCATTGTAATTTTGGTGTCCGGGGGCAAAACTTCCCCTGAAGTCTGCGGGAATTCTGATAGCTATGAGCATTATATGCTAGTGGTGTACAGAAGAAGGAACCCAAAGCATACCTAGTTACAGACACTTGCCTACCTTCAGTGACAGCAAAGCTCTCTGCCCTATGGGAGTTTAGGCCAGGGCAAGGCAGGCAGTGTCTACTTGCACCCTGCCACTGGGTTTCTCACAAGGCAAATGGCGGTTTTGATTCCTGATGGAGCTTCCTTGGAGTGCTGCTGGAGGCCAGGAAAGTTGAATGAGGTCATAGTCTAGCCATACAATTTTCCTGGGAGCATTACCCCTCCCCATTTAGCTTTGCTGACCTCAAAGACATAAATGGAAGTTGCTTCCAGCTTTCTGACATGGCCACTGGTGGAGATCCCGGAGTGATTCTGGCCCAGCCTCGGAAAAAGCAAGTTGGTAAAAGGGAACTTTATTTCCCGTTTCCTGTGTGCCAAAGTCCCATCTGCTCACTCTTGTCCAATGTTTGCTCCTCTTAGCTGCGTTGGTGCTACTGGGCTATCGTCAACTCATCTGGGTTCTTCTATTCTGCCTCACTCAGCAGAATTGTTGGCTGAGCTGCAGCCTTTGATGCAGCTGTCCCAAGAGACAGAAAGAGCACAGCTTGATTTTTCCTGGCCCTAGCTGCTATGCATGTGGGGGGGGGGGGGGGGGCGGCGTGACCCTTGTAAAGGGAGCAGATTGGGAGTGGCACTCTGAATTCATTAGAGTCAGTGGCCAAACCTAACAGAGTCAGTACTTCATCATTGATATACAGACTCATAGAATCCTGGGGTTGGAAGGGATCTCAGGAGGTCATTAAATCCAGCTCCCTGCCCAAAGCAGGATCAACCCCAGCTATATCATCCCAGCCAGGACAGGCTGGGACTTAAAAACCTCTAGAGAGGGAGATTCTGCCACCTCTCTAGGTAACGCATTCCAGTGCTTCATCACCCTCCCAGTGAAATAGTTTAGAAATTGCCTAATATCTGACCTATACCTCCTGCTCTGTAACTTGAGACCATTGCTCCTTCTGCCCTCTGTCACTATTGAGAACAGCCTCTCATGGATGTTGAAGGCTGCTATCAAATCGCCTCTGTCACTGTGCAAATGGGCAACCTCCTGAGCCTGTCTTCAGAGTCACTCTTCTGAATGACATATGCAGACCGACAATCACACTTGTAAACCTGGATGACAGAGGGGTATTTTATAAGCCCTTAGCACTTATATTAGACCTACCAAACACTGGGCTTATGCAAAGTTTAACCTCATCACTGGACCCATTGGAAAATATAGCTTTTTAAATATTTATGCCAATGGGAAAAATTTCCATCCCAACTTGCCCAGGCAAAGAAACAAGAATCATTTTCAGTGAATCAGTGACTGAGGAAACGATCTGAGTTTTGGTTCAGTCAGCATGGCTGGATTCCAGACATGTTTTGGGTCATGAGCACAATATGAGCAAGCAACGTAACTACACCCTCTCTCTTCTCTACCCAGCTGCTTGGTTACAGTCCAGCTGGTGTGATCCCAGGGCGCGAAATCTCTCATTGGCAGAGAACATTATGAATTAAAAATTCAAAACCAACCCTCTTAGGCCAGAGTACAGTTCCAGAACAAAAACTACAGTTTAAAAAGGAAAGGATTGTCACATGACTGCTAGGCTGTGTGTAGAAAGTTCCCAGCACATGTATATACAAGACATCCATTTAACTACAAAGTGTTATTGCTATGCATCCATTTCCAATCTAGCTGTGAAGCTTCACAAGTCAACATTAAAGATATTATATAAAGCATGTAGATTTCAATTCTTACATTCCCTGATATGTGCCTGTATGTATAGAGATATACAGTGGAGATATAAGCTGTGTTTATCATTTGTGACTCACGCGGAGCCTGTGAAAGTACTGGATAAATGCACTGTACAAATCTCTTTTAATATATATGTTACATTCCGATAGTTAATTTACACTCAGATGCTGGGGAGTCTATAAAAACACTCACCCATCAACAACAGTTTAAAAACATCTGTGTCTCATGAGGTGGGTGTATCTTTTGGTCTCTGTGTCTAACATTAGGCTTCAGATTAAAAAGTAGAACCACCAACTTTCATTTTTGATCATATATCTATATATATATGTATATATATATATAAATACAAAGATAAAAAAATAAGTTCTTTTCAATAAATCTGCTTCGATCATAAGCTGTCTACACTAGAGTTCTGTAGACAGATATTTCCTGACAGCACCTCCGTCTGCAGGACACGTCCACACCTAATACGGGCTCCCTCTGTCAATGCCCTCTGTCGACAGAGAGCAGCCAGACTGCCCAGCCCTCTGTGGATAGAGCAGCCAACTGGAAGCTCTGCAAACCAGGCTACCCCGAGAACCAGAAGC
The DNA here is from genome assembly GCF_033958435.1 of Carettochelys insculpta. Classification (NCBI taxonomy): domain Eukaryota; kingdom Metazoa; phylum Chordata; order Testudines; family Carettochelyidae; genus Carettochelys; species Carettochelys insculpta. The sequence continues at coordinate 11,805,660 of NC_134155.1, forward strand.
CCCCTCTGTCGACACAGGGCCCCTCCCGGAGCATCTACGCAGAATCTGTCGACAGAGGCGCTGTGCCTCAAATGGTCAGAGTTCATGAGTTTCCCAGAACTCTGCTGGGAAACCTGCGGCTTTCTGTCGACAGATTCTTGGCAGAACGCATTTGTAGTGTGGCACTCCCTAGTTTTGTTGACAGAAGGCATCTGCTGTTGACAGAACTCTGTAGTGTAGACCCAGCTACAGTGTTTTCTCTTTAAAACTAATATAGAGTCAGATGTAGCCGCCCCACAGAAACACAGCAATGATTAGAAAGGCCAGTAACAAAGTTTAGAGGCTGATCCTGCAAGCTCTTAGGCAAGGACTCCCACATAAAGGGCTGAAGGGTCTGGCCCTTACACTGAGCTTCAATCTACAGTATTAATAAAAGGGCAAATACTGATGTCCTTATTCAGGGCTTGATCACAATATCCTTTATCGTAGCAAGTCAGAATCTGAAGGCCTGAATCGGTACTATGACCTAGCCAAGGTGAAACCCTTCATGATGCCAGCAGGAGCTTAGCCAGAGGCATGCGTGAAAGATCACTGAGTCAGGGCTTCAGTTTAGCTCTGTTTAGCTCCTCCATCTTGTCTATGGCTCATAAAAAACACCGGCATTGTTCTTGTTCCTCAGTTGCACTGATGCAAATCAGAAGTAATACCAGTGACGTCAAGGGGGTGACAATGGTGTAAGCAAGGTCAGCATCAGGCCCAATTTTGCATGTGCTTTGTATGTTTGTTGTGTTTTGGCTAATGGAATTTATTCTCCCTGCTCCCCCGCCACCTCCTTAATCTCTGATCAGGATTTTGCAAGGTTGCAGTCATACCTGCTGGTGAGGCATACGGCCACTTCACTTCAGTGTATGAGTAGCTTGCATGCTGGGCTAAAAGGAAGATGCGGACAGGAGACTGGGAAGGGGAAGAATGGTTGAAGAGAGCTGGAAATTAAATAAATTCCTTCAATGAGCTCGTAACTGTCAGTGAAGCAGGAAGGATCCTACAGCTCAGATGGAGTTATTCCATTTACATGCCAGCCACTGCGAAACAGATTTCAGAAAGTATTTACAAAAGAGAACTATTGTACCCCGTCTCTTTTTCATACATGTTGAACCTCTCTAATCTGGCACCCTCGGGACCTGACCGGTGCTGAATAAGAAAATTTGCCGGACCACGGGAAGTCAATATTGTCTAGCAGCTTCAGAGTCACTACTGGTTGAACTTCTTTAGTCCGGCACCCTCAGGACCTGACTGGTGCTGAACCAGAGAATTTGCTGGACCACCAGAGGCGAATATTGTCTAGCAGTATTACCAACACTGCCACTGCTGACTGGGCTCTTAGAAGACATTTAGGGGTAAATTCCAGCTAAATAACAGCAAAGAACACAGAGAGTCAGGACTGGTGGCTGGAAACAAACTTTATGGGATGACAGGAATCTTGACCACACCCATGATAAGTGGCTGTCCAGCTAACTAAAATCGTGCCAGATTACAGGTGTTATTGGACAAGAGGGTGCCGTACTAGAGAGGTTCAATCTATACTGATGTCTGCTACGGCCTCTGCATCAGTGATTTTATAATCCATATTTCATGGAGGCTGCCCGTTAGGGTTGTCCTGAAGTGAAAAGGGAAGTCATGCAAATACCAACAAAAACAAAACCCAGCTAAAGCAGTGCACAGTGAATTTATCAGCTCCTCTTGTATAACCTTCCCCACTCCCCAAACACAAAACATTAAACATTCTCAGCAGAACCTCGGTGAACCTGAGAGAAAGACCCATTTACAAAGGCGAGGTTCAAATCTTAATCCAATCAAAGGGAAGCTGCATCTCCACAGGTGTAACTTGCAAAGTGCAAGACAAATTGCTAATTGCTTTAATTGCTCTTCTGCATCCAGTGTCATCAAAGCTGGGGAGTGAACCATCTACGCTCAGTCACAGGAATCGTAACTACACTGTTACGCCAGCAGAGGGCCTCCCCTTTTTAGTCATTCTGGATAGCAACAGACAACAGAGCCTCTCAGGATAGTGTTCTAGGAAAACTGGACCCCTAAGCAGCTGTTCCTTTCAGTGTGTTTAACCCACACGTGTCAGGGTGCAGTTCACCGTCCCAAGTAGTGGCACCTAGACCACTTAGGCTATGGCCACACTAGCCCAGAAGATTGACCTGCTCAGGATCGACCTTCCGGGGTTCGATTTCGCACATCTGGTCGATCCCTGTACTTTTCATGAGACGCAAGGAGTAAGGGAAGTCAAAGGGAGAAACTTTCCCATCGACTTTGTTCAGTGGGGACTGCCAAGTTTTCCAAGCACGGGTAGGTGGATGCTAGCTATGCAAGTGCCATAGCTAGAATTGCATATCTGCCGTCGACTTGCTTTGCCTACTGTAGACGTAGCCTAAGAGTGAGTGCCCTCTACGGCCTTAGCTGAGAGGCAACTGCCTTTTAGCTCGTGCAGTGGAGGCTCATGCACAAAGCTCCAGTGCTCCCCGGTTCGACTGCGCCTGTGGATGGTTACATGTGCACATTTTCCTCTTGGTAAGAACTTTTTTTCAGGGGAGGATAAAAGTCCCTCAGTGCCGATGTTTCTGTTTCTGGGCATATGCAGAAGTAGGAACTTTCTAGAGGCCAGGTGCCCATCTATCATCCAAGTTCCAGAGTGGTCTGGAAGGGAGGGAAGAGAGACATTTCCCTGCCTATGGTCACCAGCAGAGAGGCTCACCACTGCACCCTACTGCCTTCCCCACTGGGCTGCAGAACCATTTCCTTCTTCTGGCCCAATGACTGTTTTAAGTATTTATCTACTGCAGAACAATCATTCGGTCAGCGAGAGCGACTCATATCCCAGTGGTTACAGCACCCACCTGAGAAGCAGGAAACTCGCTCCTTCCCCCAACTCTTTGCTCATGGGCCCTCATTGGGGTAATGCCCACAGGAGGGAGCCCATATCAGAAATCCTCTGAGCGGTAGAACCCGTTCCCCTTCCCTCTGGCAGAGAGGTGGGACTTGACTGGGGTCTCCCACATCCCCGCTGAGTGTGCTAACCCCTGGGTTCAAGGTAAGGAGGTAGGTGCCATGTGGGGAGGGAGCGGGAAGGGAGCGACAGCTTCCACAGGTCCCTGGGTAAGGAGTCTACGGGGGGAGGGGCTGGCTCCATGCCCCTGGAAGGGGTGGGGCCTTGGGTGGAAGGGGTGGGACCAAGCGCATCCAGCCCTCAGCACTGTCCAGAACGCAACTCTGGGCCCCGCCCCCAGCCTTCAGAGGTGTGGTGTAGCACTCCCATGGCAATTTAAAGGACCCACGTCTGTGAGAGATGGGCTACACCCATCAGCAGCACCTCTCCCTGGCTAGCTTAGGCAATCCCCTGCCTAGCAGGCTGGCTTTTGTGGATCTCATCCTTAGGTCCCTCTCCCTCCCCATTCACTGTATGCGGAGCCTAGGAGCCCAAGTTAGCTTTTTGGAGCAGGGTGCTTTCTGGATGCTGAAATGGCGGTCTCGGTGATGCTCAGCATGGCAAGTGCAATGCCTGAGTTCCTCTTTGCATCCCACCACTCCCTCCTCCGCATCAGGGCGAGCATCAGCAAGCCCACTAAGATACACAGCTGCAAATCTCCTTCCACTTGCTCCTCAGCTAGTGCAATAAATAGAATGAGATAACTGTCTTGGATTATTTCTTCCTCCCTCGCACCCTAAGTTAAGCCTCCTTTTGTTCCTTTGCCACGTGTTAACTCACTGCATGGGTTGTCACTAATTCGTTGGCTCACTGACACCTCCAGGTACTAGGCAGGAGCAGAGCAGGGATTAGACAAGAGAGGAAGGCGACCTTGAAGCGGAGACAAGATTCAAACAGGGTGCCCTGTTTGTGTCAGCAGGTACAACTGTCAGGAGAAATTAATGCCCCGGTAGCTTTGCTGGCAGAAGAAACAGCTCTGCCCCACCTAATGATTCCAGCAAGCCCTTGCTGCACATGGAGAGCTTTGAAGAGCAGTGGAGTGGAATCTAAAAAGACAGTCTGTTACTTCTGCGTAATAAGTCAATAGAAGGAGTCTAACGAGCTCTTTCACAAAAGCAGAAGGTGGCGAGCAAGCTAGGGAATGGAGAAGGACTTGATAACTGTACCCCTCCTGCCCATTTGCTGTGAATGCAGGCAGCAGTGGGACTGCAGCATGCAGCAGATGTCGTCTAGCTAGCGTAACTACAAAGAGCAGTGAAGATGTGGCAGTATGAGCTTCAGCCCAGGCCAGTAATGAAGTACACACCCCTCGTTTGTACATTAGTGTGCTTGTACAGTCTGCACTGAAGCCCCCTGTGCTTGGTAGCTGAGCTAGCTAGAATAAAGTTAGCATTGCTATTCCAGCTCATGTGGTAGTTCAGGGGTTCCCAACCTGGGGTCCTTGAAGGTATTGCAGGCGGTCCATGAAAATAAATAAAAATGATCATAGAAAATAAGTTGTAAATCAATTGTAAAGTTACAATCAATTATTATTTTAAAATTAAATATCTTCCAATAATGTTATTAATGGCTGTCGGAAAGTCTATGTTGTGGTTTCCTGTAACCAGATAGGAATAAGGGGATTTTGAAGTGTGCGGGGTCCTTTCGTAAAGCACCCCGTGTAGACAAGCCACATGCCATCGAAAGTGGCACTGTCAAAGTGCTGCAACTGCCATTATGCTAATTAGGTGTTGCATATTCATTGCAGCACCTCATTAGCATATCCTGAAGTGTCTCATTAGCATCGCCCTTTTGAAAGTGAGGGTCTAGTGTAGACATAGCCATGAAGTGTGTATAATGGCTAGACTTGGCTTTGAGGGGGTCTGTGAATGGTTTGGGGTGGTGATTGGTGACCCACACTAGTGAAAACCACAACTGCAGTCACCTGCCCTAAGAAGTACAGCTCTGCCTCTTTTCCCTACATTCGTCTGTTTCTTGCTTTGGAAGTGGTCAGACAACGGAGGGACAGATTTTCAAAAGTGCCTGAAGGTGCAGAGAGGGACCATGTGTGATATTCAAAAGCAGGCACCTGGCATGGAAATCAAGGTGAGTTAGGTGCTTTAAAGGTTTAGGCACTTTTAAAAATCACGCTTAGGACCTATATACATTGTCAGATGCTAAATAGCTTTGTAAATCTGGCCCTTAGTGCTTAATTGATAAAACACTCCTGTGCTGTACAGAGGACTGCATGGATGATGCCAAGGTGTTCCCTACTGAATTCAAAACCGTGTTTAAAGAACACCAGCCAAAAAAGACATAGGCTACACAGGGCAAAGGAAAGGGGATGATAAAGGAAGAGATAATCTTCTCTTCAGCTTCTGTTGGTAGCCTGGCGATCTCTTAGCAGAAGTCTGGCATACCTGGCACGTTCTGCCAACATCTATATCTTCCTCGTTCCACGAGGAAGAAGGGATGTCTCAGCAAAGGGGTTTTTCCCAAAATATGGCCCCACGTGGATGGGCCGAATGTCTGGAAAGCCTCTCCTGACTGAACTGTCAGCAAGAGCTATGCAAATGCAGTGTGTAATTTGCGTATCTTTTGCCGATAGTTCTTGGCAATCTAGAAACAGCCTCTGAAAGAAAAGGTACAAAAATGCAAATTTCTGCCTCAAAGAGTATAAATATTACATTCTGAGTTTTATTTTTAAGATTCAAAGAGTTGAGCTAGTAATTGTTACTTGGAATCTCATAAAAGTATTTTAATATTATATATAAATACTGCATTACAAAAATAATTACATTTATACACATGAGCACTACAGGGATGACCTCAAATTATTGGTAACTAGGTCTGGTCAGTTAGGACTAGACTTTCTAAGAGGTTCCAAACTGGCTTTGGAAGAATGGAATTTGCATTATTTTTCCTAGAGGCACCTATATTCACATGCAAAAGGAGTAGCTAGCTGGATATGTGAGACAAAATCCTGGCTGTAATGAGCTCAGTTGCAAAATGTCCAATTGATTTTAGCGGGTCTGGTATTTTAGCTCTGGTTACTAGATATTCATATGTGCGTAAGCAAACAGCTGTGCCTTGGTGGGGGGAAAAGTGCCACATTTTGGTGGGCTGTGTTTGCAAATGTGTCCATAAATATTAGAACAGCAAGTGACAGGTTTGCTGTTTGTAATATTTAACCAAGGCATGTGTTTGTGTATTGGTAAGACATAGTCAGAGCCACTAATGTAGCCAGACTTCCTGCCACCAATAAATAAGGGGAGGCAGGGAAAAAAATGGGTTAGAACAGCTAGTCAAAACCACATGGGTCAAAAGCGTGCCCTCAGATACTGCAGAATAACAGAGGATCCTGAAAGGTGCTGAGCATTACTGAACTCCTGAAATCAGCTCTTGGCCCTCTCTCTAGTCTTCACTATCATTTTTCCTTCCTCTAATTACTCAACATTTGCAAGAGGTGAAAGACCCATCACAGATTTTCAAGCTTTCTTTTGGAGGCTCAAGTCTTCAGATGATTTGTGCCTTTTGTTTGAAGGTAGATAGTGTTGAATTGGGGGCGCTACCTCTTTGAAGTGACACAGTGAGGATCCAGGGCACTGCTGAAGAGTACCAGAGATTCATTGGGGTCCAAGGATAATGCCCTCATGGGTCAGTGAGCGAACAAGAAGGTGCTAACTCCTGAAAGGTTGTGGGAATCCAGAAGTGGACATAGAAGGTCCACAGGGCACAGTAGGAGCAGAAAAATAAGAGGCACCAACGTGGAAGGTGACGGTCCTTCCTGGAAGGACTCAGAGAAAAAACAAATGATATCACTGCTTCAAGAAAGGGCTGTTTTTAGACCCTTTGATCAGAGCCAGATTATACCTTATGCCTCCCCTCCCCACAGCTGACATTCGCGTTGCACATTGTTTTAGAGAGGTAGGGCGCCCCTAGGCAGGTACCTGTCAGGCCTCATGAGAAATCCAGCCCTGTCTTTGGTTTTCATCATCTCTTGTTGCTTCTTTTTCCTCCTATGCATTTTCATCTCCTAACAAAACTAACCAACCAAAAGATACTTCTGAATTTCATTTTGAAAATATGGCTTGTAAATAACAGAAGACCTATAGCACAATAACCAGAGATGCTCCGGGAGGGGTGTTAGTGAACAATTTCTCCCGTAGGCCTTTAGTCACAGTTTATGCCTTCCAGTGGATACAAAGAGCTCGACAACGCAACAGTCCTGATGCGTCCTAGTGTGCTTCAGCCATCCTAACCACCATGTGCATCGGACCTTTTCCGGGGTGTGACCCACAGCCTACCGAATCAATAGAAATGTGCCTATTGGCTCTAACAGGTTCGGGGTCTTGATAATGATGTAGTTAGGGCAGCTGGCTGTGACTCAGGAGGCTTGGGTTCCGATTCAGATCTACACTAGGTGACAAAGTCAAACTAAGTTATGCAACTCCAGCTACATGAATTGCACAGCTAGAGTGGATGTAATTTAGTTCTACTTACCAGGCACGCCACTGGAGGGAGTCAATGGGAGAAATCTTCCTGTGACTTCCCTTACTCCTTGTGACCCCATGGCATGCTGGGGTTGATGGGAATGTGGTCAGCAGTCGATTTAGTGCATTCCTACTAGACACACTAAATCAACCTCTGGAGATCAATCTCTGGAGTGTCATTCTACCGATAAGTGTAGACAAGACCTCAGCTTCACACTTCCTGTGTGATCCTGCATAAATCACTTGATTGACTCCATGCCTGGGATTTCCATCTGGTAAATGGGAATAATAATAGCACTTTCATGCCTCTCTGGGCTGTTACATGGATACAATCCAATAAAGACTGGAAGGCGCTCGGGTACCATGGTACTAAGGACTATGCAAGAACCTATCTAGAAAGATGGGGCTCAAGCCCAAAGAAGACAGATTTGCGATTTCCTTGTAATTCCCATTCAGCATGATGGCAGAAACAAGTGGCTGGCTCTGCCACAAAATATTTGCAGTGTGTGAGATCTCATTCTCAACCAGCTTGTTGCTAATTTGATTGTTGAACAGGACTTCAGTGGGGAACTATTGCAAGCTTAGTAATTTGACTTAAAATAACATCCTAAGCACAGTAGTACACAGACTGTGATTACAAGAGAAGTGCAATAACTAGGACACATTTAGAAAACCTGCTGTAATCACATGCAAAACAAAAATATCGGCTGAGGATATCAAAACATGACTAGCGATGTTGGGTGCCCACTTAGAAATAAAGAGGCCTGATTTTAAGATCTAAAAAAATCAGCCCCTTTATGATGGCTCATGCTAGGCATCCCAAAAATGGAGGTGTCCAAAATCGATGGTCACGTTTCAAAATTTTGTCCATTAAGATTTGCGTAATTATTAAAAAAGGAAGAATTGGAGTGAAATCTGAATTTCAACCTTGCTGAGTGACTATTTCAGACTTGCTTGGCTTGGCCATGCTGTTTCTGCAGATGATTCAAAGATCTCTCTTTGACTCCCTTGACCGATTGTCATTCAACTGCCTGCGTTCTCCAGAACCTGGAATACATTATATTAGACATGTTGGACCAAATCCATCCCTGTCCCAACTTCTGTGGTACCATGAAGTTAGAACCAAGGATGAGTTTGGCTCATCCTGCCAATGGCCATGTTCACTTTTAGTGAATGGCTTTATGTGCAATTTTGCCATTTTGCAGAACCCGCCCCCCCCCAAACCCCCAGTTCTACCTAGTGCCAATGAAAGTAAGAGCAGTTTTACCTAGAAGCAACATCAACAATATCATTAAGAGATTTTAGTCTCCGAAATCCTATTTTTGTATGAAAAGGAAACACTAGACAATCGTTAATAACCGTTGCCTCCATGTTCAAACCTTCTCGCCACGTTCCATATCAGCGCCCGTCTTCTCTCGCTGTCACCTCCTGAACAACCTCCAAAATGCCCTCAGCATTGTTGCCTTCCCACTCCTCTGCCCTACCACAGAGCCATTCCATGGTCATCCTGGAACCCTAGACAAGCCACATTGTTTCTAACTTCCCGAGGGAATCCAAACCAAATCTACTTTCCTCTCCAGTGTTTTACTTCTTTGTAGACCCTGGTTACTCTTTTTGGTATAGCCCAACTCACTTTCTGGATTTAGCAGCCACACTGTTCCTCTTTCTTTGTTTTTACTCCCGACCCTTTGAATCCCTGGGGCTGGACCCAGGCTTGTTGCCTTGTTCCCCCTTTGAGGACTTCGATTTGGCTGAGGGTTTGGTGCTTGTACCTTCTTCTTGCTCTTGGGAATGAAGACAGGAGGGCCTCGGCAGCCTGCCACCTTCAGCAGCACTGTCTGTTGGATCAGCCCCCGCTTTACGAAGGGCCTGGGGCCTGGGCTCAGATTTCTGACGATGGGGAATGTGGTGCCTTTTAGTATACAAAAAAAGTGCTGGGTCAGGCATAGGGTCTGCCTCTTCAAAGCTGCCTAGCCTCTCCCTCTGGAAGTCGTCCTTCATGGCCCCCTTGCTATAGGAGCAGTCGGTCACCAGCCTCCGAATGTGAGACTTGTGAATTCGTTTTTTGGGCCTTGTCTCGCTGGAAGGCTGTGTGGGGAATGGTTTGTCCGGAGGCCTGTCGGAGGGGGGCTTGCCCCCCTGCTGGGAAACAAGCAGTTTCTGTTTGGTGGCATGCAGCTGGAAGGAGAGATAAGCAGCAGCCTCCGTCTGCTTCTGCAGCTCCGTGTTCAGGATTGTCACCCGGTGACTCCTTCTCTTCAGCTCCTCAAGGAATTTCTTCTCCTTGTTCCGTAGGTTGCATCTCAGCGCGGCCACCAGGCTCTCCTTGTGTTTGAGCTCTTTCCCCAGCTCCAGATTATCCTTCTCCTTTTCCTGCAGCTGGGCTTCCATGATCTTGCACTTCTCCTCCAGCTCCCGATCAATGTCATCTAAGGAGAATAGGACAAGAATCAGCGTTCAGCAGTTTGCAGTGAAATGTAGGGTGGGGAAGGACTGGACAGGATCACTCAAGGAATAGATGGAGCCTTTCAAGTCTGCATGGAGGTGGCATCCAAACTGAAGGTGGAAACTAAAAATGCTGAGAATCCTATTCCCTTAGAGCAGGGATTCCCATTCTATGGGTTGGGACCCAAACGTGGGTCACCATTAGATTTTGTAAGGGTTGCTGGTTGGGCGTCCTTAAGGAGCCATTTGCAGCTCCCACCTCTGCAGCCGCTCACTCCTTCAGCTCCAAGTCCCTGCCCTGCCACGCTGAAATGGAGCTCAGTTTAGCTGGTTTAACAGCCAGCATGAGGGATCTGGCCATTAAACCAATTAAATTGAGTCCCATTTCAGTGTGGCTGGGCAGGGAACTGCCCGCACTGCAGGTGGAGGAAGAAAGTAGGAGGGCTGGGGGGAGCTGCACAGAGGTGACGGCGGCAGTGGCCCAGGGAAGGAGCAGCAGGGGAAGCAGTGGTGCTGATGTGAGTTAGGTGGGCGTTGTTTGGGGGCTGCGAGGGGGTTAAGCCTGGGAACAGGAGGGCAGTTTGGGGCCGCAAGGGGGTTAAGCCTGGGGGTAGGGGAGGGTGAATCAAGATTTATAATTTTTTTTTTGCAGGGAAGAACCTCCCCCCATTTCTGAATTGTCTTGGGTCACAAAGTCTTACTGAATTGTCAAAATGGGTCGCTGTCTCGCAAAGGTTAGGAACCGCTGTCCTAGATCAGTGATGGGCAACTTATGCTTGTGAGCGTGCTGCATGAGTGGCCCTCCTTCATCAAAGTGGGCCACAAGTTTGTTGTAGCCAAGATGGCCTCCTGGGATAGGGCAGTTTGCTAACTGCATTTGCAGACCTAGAATACAGGGGCTGTGCTGACGGAACCCTTGCACGGCTTTGATTGGGTGGCGGGGGAATGCACGACCCTTGCAGTCAGTGTTGCGTGCGATAAGCACACCCCTCGCTTCACGTACCCTTGCTTTACATGCCTGTTGCTGTGGTAATAATGGCAGGAAAAAAACCCCATGCAGATGGAGACTAGCAGAATATGGTCACCCTGCAAAATGTCTCACGGACCCAGGTAGAACCCCAAGGGACCACATGTGTAGTGCAGCTAGCTCGTTTATAGCCCCAGTTTCATAATACCATATGTGAATAATTTTTAACAATAAAAGGGGAACAACAGAAGTGCACGGAACATAGCTAACTCTGGCCCTAAACTATAATAATACATCCCTTGAAAGCAGCAGCACGTCCCTGTCTCCTAATTTAAACGTAATCTCAATCCAAACACGGGATCTGTGTTCCACCTCTATTTTTCTCACTTAAATGTATTGTAGCCAGAACTGAAGCCAGAACCTTCAGTCTGGCGATGGTGTCTGAGGAAGCAAGCCTGCTTGATATGCTGAACAGAGCGATGTTGTATGAATGGGAGATATTATTCTTTGGTTGTATAAATTGTGTTTGCACCCCTGACCTCAGAGCTGAGTCCTGCAGTGCTGTTCATGGGTTGGGAGACAAAGAGGAAAAAATTACTGCAAAACATTCAGCTAAACCTATGAGAAGGTTTTATTGACCTGTTTCCAGATACTCCACAATCTGATTAGAGAGAACAGAAAGTGTTAATCCAGGATTACAGAGGAACTAGGAACACAGTGGACAGAACCTCAAGAACAAAAAGATACCTAGAAAACTGGTTGAACAGACGGGAGCTGCTGTACCCAGGGAGAATTGGTGACGCGCTCTCCTTGTTACTCAGGGGAGCCACCAGACGTGCCGGGCCCCTGGGCAAGGTGGAGTAGGGGCTGGCTTTGCGTTCCCGGAGCGGGTGGGACTCTAGGCAGAAGCGGCGGAACTGAGGGCAGCCATCCCTGAGTGCTGCTTGGAGCATGCCGTGCCGCACCCCCTCCCCCAGACGGCGCTCAGAGCTGCCCAGAGCATGCTGTGATGGTGTTCCAGTGGTGATTTAAAAGCTGCAGGGCTGCTATTGTGGTAACAGCAGCTGGAGCCCTGGGCCATTTTGAATGACCAGGCCCAGGGGCAATAGCCCCTTTGCCCCCGGCCCTTGTCAGCAGACCTGTTGTCACTACAAACCTTCGTGCCTCAAGGCACAAGCTGACTGCTAAGACTCCTCCTGTCTGGGCAGGTTATTCCATAATTGTCCTCTACTGAGATCCCTGCACCTTCTTTCGCAGTAGCTTGTTCTGGGGCCCGTCAGAAACAAGACACCATTGGTACAATCCTCTACAGAAACTCCCATGGTTCTGTTAGCCTTTTATTGGCCTGGCCTTCGGTATCAGTTGTTTTGGGGATTTTTATTTTATTTTTGGCATTCATAGTTATTTCCCATTGTCTGTGAAGGAATGTAAGATTCCACTCTGGCCTCTCATTCAGGGGCCTGGGATTTTCAAAAGAGCCTAAGGGAGTTAGAAACCTAAGCCTGAATAGGATTTTGGTGCTTAAATCCCTTTGGTTCCTTTGAAAATCCCAGGCTTGGTGAACATAGCTGGTTTTGACACACACATAGCCCCTCATTGGGCAGTCTTGTCTTTGTTCTGTTGTGTGTTCAGATGAGGGGGCTGGGGTGTTTGATTTACAAGCAGAGGCTGAGGGAATTGGGCTTATTTAGTCTACAAAAGAGAAGATTGAGGAGGGAATTTGATAGCAGCCTTCTACCTGATGGGAGGCTCCAAAGAGGATGGAACCAGGCTGTTCTCAGTGATGACAGAGGACCGGACAAGGAGCAATGGTCTCAAGTTGCAGTGGAGGAGGTCTAGATTGGATATTAGGATAAACTATGTCACTAGGAGGGTGGTGAAGCACTGGAATGGGTTGTCCAGGGAGGTGGTGGAAGCTCCATCCTTAGAGGTTTTTAAGGCCAGCCTTGACAGCGCCCTGCCTGGGATGATTGAGTGGGATTGGTCCTGCTTCAAGCAGGGGGCTGGACTCGACCTTCTGAAGTCTCTTCCAGCCCTAATCTTCTATGAGTCTGTGGTCACCCTTGCAATAGATCAGGCTGGCTCTCCAGTTGCTGGCACTCATTTTAGGCCAGAGAGTCTGGGAAGTCGATGCGGTTACGCGGCTGCGAGTGCGGAGCAGTGGGGCTTGACGCCAAAGATGAGGCAGTCAGATTGTCATCAGTAAAGTTTAATAAAAAGGGCAGGATATTAAAGCAGAGCGGGAGAGAGATCTTTGTCATAAAACACCCTAATCACTGAAACACAGCGGTTGCTAAAAAGTATTAATGGTGTCTGCCGGTTGTCAGGGTGCAGACATGTTCACAATCTCTGGCAGGGGTAATGACATCATGTTACTTTGTCTCAACTTGCCCTCAGTTACATTAATGATGAGGGAGGGAGGGGAGCCATGGAGTGTAAACACAGCTCAGGAGCCAGTTTCTGCTCCAGAGGGCTGGATAGAAGGCAGAAATTAACCCACCCTCTGCAGACTCTGTGCCCTGAGATGGTAAAGTTCTCCCAGCACCCTTGTGAGTAGTGAGTGTTTGCCTGGGAAGCTGTTAGCAGTGATGAAGGTAGGTGTTGGTATCAGCACTAGGTTTTATTTTCTCTCCGTGGCTGTTCTAGTCACAGCTTGAAGGGCCCTCCATCATTTTCCAAAGTGTAATCAGGCAGGGCGATGCTCCGTTCCGGGACTGATCTGAATGAATGTGGTAGGGGCAACTCTCCAGATGTTTGATGTTGGCTCTGCAGGGTTTCCACTGGCACTTTGCACAAGTTGGAGGGAATCAATGGGCAGTGCAGTTGCTGAGAACCATTGACCCAAACGGCAAACCCTTTATCTGATGGAAACCACTCGAGCCAGCATGTGTGAGAGCACAACCAAGGCCCCTAGTTCTAGCACCTATGAATCCAGGCCTCTTCTCTCTCAAACAGGGGTTCGGCAACACCTGCAGATTACTGTGCCGTCCAGACGTCCTCAGAGCAGACGCTGCTTAACTGCCCACAGGCAGACTCGAACCTGGAATGATTGAATGGGATTGGTCCTGTTTCAAGCAGGGGGTTGGACTCGACCTCCTGAAGTCTCTTCCAGCCCTAATGAGATTAGAGTTTAGCACAGGTGCCTCCACAACTTGAGCTAAAGGCCAGCTGGCTCTCAGCAGAAGCTGTAGACGACACTTATTCTTTCTCTGTGACGTGGTCTAGATGCTACTACGTGGGACACTTAACCACACATAGGTATGTGGGTTACAGCTGCTCTCTGCTCCTGGCCAAAAATTGGACTCCTCATCCCATCGCACGTCCACTCTGACTGGCCGCCTGCCAGTGAATTTGTCACACCTCAGTCAGTGCCTTTATTCCTTCGAGCCAAACAGATTTACCAGTCGGGTGCGGCTTGTTCTCTAGAGCGTGCAGAGGAAAGAAAACGCAGTCTCAGGTTTACTGTCCTCCTGTCTGAGGCAGCCATGGCCGTTTCTGAAACCAGAGTGGGGCAAGGGAAAGGGTGGGTGAAAGCAGGATGGTGAAATAAGGCAGGACCTGCTTACAGAGTGCATCTGTGCTTACTGGAAGATTGACCTGGTCAGGGTTGATCTCTCAGGGTTCGATTTAGCGCACCTAGTGGGGACACGCTAAATCAAACCATCCGGGCTCGACCATCGACCCTCATACTCATGAGGAGTAAGGGTGGTGGATGGGAGAGTTTCTCCCATCTGCCTCCCTTTGTGTGGACGGCCAGAAAAATCAATCTTGGATACATTGATTCCAGCTATGCAGTTGCCATAGCTGGAATTGCATCTCTAAGATCGACTTCCAGGTCTAATGTAGACCTGGCCTTACTTTTGCAGCTTCTTACATTTGAGCACACAGACAGCATCAGTTCCCACCCCCTGCTTCCCTGTGCAAAAGGTTGAGTGCCATAAATGGAAAGGCATTGGACTAGGCTCTCAGAGCCCAAAGCTCACCTTTGCTCTGGCTTGTCTCTTTAGACTGTAAGAGCTTTAGTGCAGCTCTGTCTTCTTCTTTGTGTTATCTAGCCCCTGGCATGATAAACGCCTTCAGCTGGCTCCTCGGAGTGCTACCATAATGCAAATCGTCGTTCGGCGCCAGTCCCCAGGGTAAGAGGGCGTGAGAAATGAGTACGTAGAGAGTAGCAGAGCTGGAACAGCCTGGTGCTGGGGAGAAGTGAGGGCTATGTATATATCAGGACCCCCACGGGAGCGTAATGCAGGAGTGGAGGCAATAACTAGAAAAGCCAATGGCTGGGGTGGGAGGGGCAGCAGGATCTTCCTGGGGACAGTGATGGCAAGAGGGGTCTAAGAAACTGAGCCCATAGCTAGGGAGCTTGGGGATTTTCTCACTCCCTCCAGGAAGGTATCAGGCTGGCTCTGACAGCTCTGTGTGAGAGGGATGACCCAGCACTCAGAGGCAGGGAAGGAAAGAGCCCGTCGGGATGTGAGGCTGAGAGGAAGGGTCTGCCCAGAAGAGGAGGCTGGGCAAAGATTTGGTGCGTCTGGAGCCCTGCTGAGCTGTACCATTGGAAGAGCAGATTGTCCAATAGACAGAGCAGTGGACCGAGATTATGGATTACTGCGCCTCTAGCAGCAAGTTCCTAGCCTTGCCAGGCCCTGGTTCTTTAATCGGTAAGACAGCGATAGCACTCACATGCCTTTAATCCACCTCTGTATCCTTCTGTCCCGCACTTCACCCTGCTTTGGCTGCCTATTATTTGCTCCATTAAATCCCCTCGGCTGCTGCCTGGCTTTCCTCCAATACCTGGTCTTCTGTAATCAAGCCTGAGATGGTGGCTCCGTGAAGGAAGCAGATGCCCCCCCTAGGATTTCAAGTGGCTGAAGCAGAATGCCACTGGGTACTGCAGATCACTGTCGAGCCATCTCCATGGGAGCTGCTGGTCCCATCAAGTCCATGCCAGGCTCAGCCCCTGCTCTCCAGCCCAGCCCATCGGGGGAGTAGCATCCTTCCCGACCTCTATGTTCTGCTGGAGCCACAGAGCACAGCCTGGAGCATCTGAATCTGTTGTTCTCCTGCAGGGCCATACTTAAGAATAATGGGCCCTGTGCAGTACAGGTTGAACCTCTCTTGTCCGGCACACTCTTGTCCAGCAACATCCGTAATCCAGTGTGATTTCAGTTAGCCGGATATCTAATTATAGTGAGTGTGGCCAAGTCTCCCAGAGTTGCATGAAGTTTGTTTCCAGCCACCCATCCTGGTTCTCAGTGTTCTCTGCTGTTATTTAGCTGTGATTTACCCCTAAAAGTCTTCTAAGAGCCCAGTCAGCAGTGGAAGTGTTGGTAATGCTGCTAGACAATATTCACCTCCGGCAGGCCAGGAGATTCTCTGATTTGGCGCCAGTCGGGTCTTGAGGGTGCCAGACTAGAGAGGTTCAACCCTTACCATTTAACTAGTGTTACTAAGCCCAACGGCAGCCTGGGGGAAGGGCAACTACAATTTTTTAGAGTTGTGATTTTATAATCTTCAGCAACACACTAAGGAAATATTTTAAAGCACATTTTAAATAAGATGCTGTCAACTGACAGAGTAAACCCCAGAAAGTGACAGTCTTTACCTGGGTTTGGCAAATCCCTGTGAAATAGCTTCATTACCACTAGCTCTGACAGGCTTTTCCACTTTTAAGTTAACTACATCCTCTCCAGAGGAAGGTGAACTGCAGACCAGGGATAGGAAGAGTGGATGGGTGGACATTAAGACCGAATGGTGCCCTAAAATTTCAGGTGCCCTGTGCAGCTGCATATGGGTGAAGGTGCTTATGGTACACACCCAGCATAACCTGGGTACTACCACACTTCAAGTGGGGCACAGCACTTGGGGATCAAAGCAGGATGGCCCCACCCATACCAGCACTCTTGGGAGACCTACCCACTCTCCTTTGCTCCCACCATTCTCGCGTGAGGTACAGCCAACTCACTGCACAATACTTTGATTCAGGGTGATAGGAGCTACACTCCCACCACACAACTCCATCACTGACTCTCACTCGTCCACATGCCATGACTCAGAAAAGGCCAGGCAGATTAAAGGCAGACGGAAAGTCCGTGAAGCATGTGGTCTTTCAGACTCAGCACACCTCACTTCCAGGCCCACAGCACTCAAGGGCATAAGCAGATACAGCTCCTTTTGTGGTGATGACCACACCCCGTTGTCTTCTCTGAATTTCATTTTCCTACCCTCAAGGGCGTATTGAAAACTGGTAAAACTAAAGTTATTCCTGGTCCTGCCTGCAGGGTAGAGAGCTCTGTAAGGAAGTGTGTGATTTGTCTCTTAGCACAGCAGTCGCTCTGCAGAGAGCCAGCCTAGAGCAAGATGGATTGAGTTATGCTGCTTTGCCTTAGAGAGCAGCCTGCTTTCTCTCTCTCTGCTTTTAGCATTTGTGTGCCAAGTTTCTGGATTTTAAGGAACAGAGTAGAATTATGACACAAACTTCCAGCAAGAGCATTTTTACAATTTTCCAACTGCTCTATTTGTATGCCATGTTTATAATGTGGCATTTACCCAGGCCGCTCACAGAGGCGTTGTGATGTGGCTGCATTAATTTACGTCTGTATGCAATTTGGATAACGCTTTACATTTCTATAACCTCTTTTGCTTAATGATCTCAGAGGGTTTAAAACATCAATGAATGATGTCTTACAGCACCTCACTGAGGCACAGAAATTATCGCCAATTTACAGATGAGGAAGCCAAGGGACAGAGAGATGAAACGATTGCCCGGCTCACCAGGAAGTTTGTGATGGAACCAAGAATATCTCAGTTCTTTTGTTGCCAACCTAGCAATAGGACAGTCTTTCCGTTGCAAAGGTAAGACACTACATAAGTGCTAAGTATGACCATTTTTAGTGTGGTGTATAAGTCCATGCTTAGGAAATGATCTTAATATCACTCCACCTGAAGGATAAGGGAGATTCAAAGACATGAGTGCTCTTGTGCTGTGGGTCTGTGTTCTCTCTACTTTCTTGCCACCCATGCATGGAATAAATTTTATTTATTTATCCACAAAGGGAGTGTGGATGTGCACCACGAGTAGAAACACATGCTGCCGGCTGTGGGTGCTGTGGGCACTCAGCTAATCAGCTGGGCAGCATCTGAACCGCTCTTAGGTGGCTCAGTTTACTGGGAACAATGCTGTGGACAGGCCCTGGAAGTATCAGGACTGAGATTTGGTTTGGACAGGGTTTGCATAGTATCAGAGGGGTAGCCATGTTAGTCTGGATCTGCAAAAGCAACAAGGGGTCCTGTGGCACCTTATAGACTAACAGAAATGTATGAGCATAAGCTTTTATGGGCAAAGACCCACTTCGTCAGATGAAGTGCATATGCTCTCCTGAACCTCTTACTGCTAGAAAATGGGGAGGGAAAGTGCTGAAGAACAAGCTGCCATTTGAGTCCTTCTTGGTTCCTGCTTCTGGTTGGCTCCAAAATTTCGTCACTTTTGTGGCGGGTGTGAACCTGCCAGGAGGAGAAAAACTGAACTGCAGTGTTTCAGGCAGAGGTTGTCCAAAGCGCCCCTCTCTTGAATGCAATTAGACCCTAATCATGATGGTCAGTGGTGTAGAAAACGGTGTGTTTGTGCAGCACCATGAAATATTATGGCACTGAATAAAAGATCCAAACTCTCCCAGGAGTTTTGGGGTGTATGGAGCTTCAGTGTCAGTTTAGGCTCATCTCACATATAGGTTGAGCCTCTCTCATCTGGCACCCTCAATAGCAGACTGGTGCCAGACAAGAGAATTTGCCGGACCATGAGAAGTCAATAATGTCTAGCACACTGCCAACACCTCCACTGCTGACTGGGCTCTTAGAAGGCATTTAAGGGTAAATTAGAGCTAAACAACAGCACAGAATAGTGAGAAACAAGACTGGTGGCTGGAAACAAACTTTATGGGACCACTGGAAACTTGGCCGCACTCGTGATAAATGGTCGTGTGGCTAACTGAAAGCAAGCTGGATTACGGATATTCTCAGATGAGAGAGGCCTGGATAAGAGAGGTTCAACCTGTACTGCAATCACTCATGCTTTAAAGATTAAGGTAATCCCATAATTGCAAATATCAAACAAGTCTTGTATCTTAAAAGGTTCTGTTTTCTTCCTGCCCTCCTTAATGAATTTGTTGCTTATGAAACTATCAAAGGCTAAGCAGAAGTGCAAGCCATGGCTGGACAAACCTCCACGCCCCAGCTCTGCCAGTGTAACACACTCCTGGTCTGAAAAAATCCCTACAGTTCCAGCCCTCTCCGTAACAGGGATTGTGGATCACACCTTTATTTTCACTTGTGCTTTAACCAGGATTTGACTGAGAGGGGAAAGGTGAGCGTTATTAACCCCTAGTGCATCAGACAACTCTGGGCAAAATTATCATGTGACCAGTGTCCCCTGTAATATGTCCATCCGTGTTTGGAATAAATTTTGTGATGTGCACCAAGACACATGCAGATGTGCACCACTGAAAGAAACACAGGCTGCCCACTGTGGGTAGCTGTGGGCACTCTGCTAATCTGCTGGACGGCACCTGAGTCTCTTCTGGGCGGCTGCCCAAGTGCTCAGCTTACAGCAACACTGCACAAGAATTATTTTCTTTACAGCACCCAAATGGTCTTTTTACTAGTTCGCTGCTTGACAGAGGTAGCATTAAGGAAGACTGGATAATTAGCAGTTGCCTGCACTGTCGTGCATTCCCGGTGGGAGCTGTGAAAGAGGCACAGCTTGAATTCCCACTAATAATAGCAACAGTCATTATCTTGAGCTCCATTCCTTAAGCAACATTTGTGCTGAAAGATCCCAAAGCCAGGTGCAGACTGAGGTCTGGCTTCACCTCTCTGCAGGCTGGGACTGCAGTACTCACCTCCTTTCCCACCGGTCGGTAGCTGGTAGGGTCGTTTCAGGGGGAGGCAGCTGTGTCTGACCCCCGCTGGTGGCGACTCGCTGGGCTATGTGCTATCTCAGTGCATCTCCTCCTAGCCCCTCCCCATCTGGCTTGTCCATTCGGTAGTTTGTTCTGACGGTCTCCAGGCCCTGGAGGCGGCTGAGGCGACATACAGCCCGGCAGCTGTGCCTCTCCCCACTCCTCAGAGACTTCCTGCCCCTGGGGCTCTGCTTTCAAATCACAGACCAACCAAGGGAATGAATTTCACCCCGTGGAGATAAAGAGACACTGTCTGCCGCTTACAAGCAGCCACTTCTGGGGTGGGACTTGCCAGCACTTGTGCACGCTGCTGTTGTGGTCACAGTGCACGTACACAGCAGTGCAGAGGGCTGTCCTGAGGGGAGGGACGGGGTCTGGGGCACCCTCCCACCTGCTGCGCTGCAGGCCCCACCACTCCCCTAGGCCTGCTTTTCCTCTGCCTCTGCCCATCCCCTCCCCCAAGCAGCGGTGCCTGGGGGGAGTCTGGGACCTGGTGCCAAGGCAGCAGGGGGTGCCCCACACTCACCATGAGGGCACCATACCACCCTCCTGGCCCCCTGCATCCCTCTTCTCCATGGGGGTGGGAAGCAAAGTGCCCTAGCGCCAAGATGCTTCTCTTCCTGCTGTTACAGAGAAGTCCACATGGGGGGGCAACCTCTCCTGCCACAGCGCCAGGCCCCCCTCAATCCTCCAGTCCCCTCCGGTCCATAGGACGGCCAGGACAGCAGCTGCAGTGCCCCCAAACGCAGAGCCAGGAGCAGCCATCCCACTTGGACCTATGGATGAGCCAGCTCTGGCAGTACACATGGGTGTTTCTGTGCCCCAAAGAGGTCCGACATTTAGGGTTCTATCTGCTGCCAACGGCTGTGCTCAGGCTAACGGAAAGGCACCATTTCAGAGAGGGGAAAGGGAAGGAAAGAAAAGAAACAAGAAGAAGCTCGCATGACCTTCACCCTCCCCCTGAGTGCAAACTTGGCACCAGCACGATGTATGAGCCTGAGATGCAGCGGATCTGCCCGATTCGTGGTGCCCCACAGGCTGTCCCACACCTGACACAGAAAAATAGCCCATTGCATGGTTTTGGGAGACCTGGTAATAACTCACTGCAGAGTACGGTGATGTTTTTCCCTGCTCAGCTATATTGCAGCTGGCCTTTGCAAAGCTGAAGCGCTCCCAGAGAGCTGGGCTCAGACAGGGAGATGTTACTTTGTTTCCTAGAATAAGCTCCTATTGAAAGGCGAACTTGCTAACACTGGTACAGGTTGAACCTCTCTAGTCCAGCATCTCTTTTCTGGCAACACCTTGTGGTCCAGCATGATTTTAGTTAGCCGGGCGACCACTTATCATAGGTGTGGCCAAGTTTTCCGCAGTCCCATAAAGTTTGTTTACAGCCCCTAGTCCTGGCTGTCCGTGTTCTGTGCTGTTACTTAGTTGTAATTTACCAAGGTTGGGCCAAGTCTCATTATCCCTATTTTACAGCTGGAGAAACTGCAGCTTGGGGAGGTCAAATTATTTGCTCCAAGTGGGTCAGAACCAGTGTTCCCTGTAAGCTGAGTGCTTGGGCAGCTGCCCAGCAAAATGCCCAAAGCCAGCAGCATGTGTCTCTATCAGTGTTGTTCATCTGCACATGCCTTGGTGCCCTCGTAAGGTTGACGGATCCAGGTCAGCAGCAGGAAGGAATGAACCTGCAAGCTTAGGGGCAAAAGCCCTGCACGCTACCACATGAGCTGAAATCCAGCTGGCTCTCAGCCAAAGCTGAAGAGCAGGGACGCCCTTGTCAGTGGTCTCGGTGCCTCTGGCGTTACACGTCATAAAATTTATTCCACCCATGGATGGAAAAACTTAGCGGAAACATTGGTCAGAAGCCTGCTCCCAGCGCTCCGAGCCCTGTGCACCACTCGCAGGAGAAAGCAAGGTTCTTGCAGGGTCGTTACCGCTGTCACAGGCTGAAAGGGAACAAGGAGCTGGAGGTGTGGGGGATTTGCGAGGTGATGCAGTTTCACTGGGTGAGCCCAGGGCAGGGCGAGAGCCTTGGAGTCAGCTGGTTGCATCCTTCCGCATTCCAGTCCCCTGAGAATTCCTGCTTCAGTCCACATCCAGGGCTCTGTGCTAGGCTGGCACCTCGTCTGTGGCCAGGAGGCAGGGCGAGTGCCCCTACCTCATGCCAGTGCCGGTGACACTCCTCCACACACTCCTCCACACTGCGGCTGGCTGGCTGCCTGCAGGTGGTAATGATCTGTGACCCCCTTCCTCCTCATTCCAGCACCATGATTCCCAACCCCCGTCCTTTCCTTCTCTCCCCTCCCTTTCACATCTTCCTTCCCAGCCCCTTCCCTGCACCCTCTGCCACTCACTCCCCCATCGCTCCTTTCCTCCTTTCCTCCATGCCCGATGTACCAAAGCCCTGCTCTGATTCACACCCCGGGCCACCGCACCGACTCCCAGGTGGGATTTAGCCCACTGGGAGCTGGTGGAACAGGGACAGGCTGGAGTGATGCCTGGTTTGGGTGTCTGAATGCCCCCCGCCTCGCATTTAACTCACTTTGTCTGGCTGGTCAGCCCTGCACAACTCTGTGCAATGAATTGGACAGAGCCAGGCAATGAAAACAGCACTGGCAAGTGAGAGCGACACATTTCTCCTTGTCTCTTCTCACCCATGGCTCTGATGGGAAGGGTGCTGGCCCCACCATGCTGCAGAGCTGTCCAGACGCAGCGGTGGCATGAATGGGGAGGTGCACGTGGTTCCAAATCCCATGCAAAGGCATCTCTAAGGCTACATCTACCAAAGCCTGGAATATCGACCTGCTCAGGATCGATCTTCGGGGGTTCGATTTTCAGCATCTGGTAGGGACACACAAAATTGACTTCTCAGGGGTCACAGTCGACCCCTGCACTCCTTGCGAGAAACGAGGAGTAAGGGAGGTCAACGGGAGAAACTCTTCCATTGACCTTTCTCTGTAGGGACAGCCAAGTAAGCCGAGCACAGATAGGTCGATTCTAGCAATGCAATTGCCATAGCTAGAATTGCATATCTGCGGTCAACTTACTTTGCCTAGTAATGGAGAGATAGCCGTGTTAGTCGATATTCTATCAAAACAAAAAGGCAGTCCAGTAGCACTTTAAAGACTAACACCTAATAAATTATTTTGTTAGTCTTTAAAGTGCTACTGACTGCCTTTTTGTTTTACTTTGCCTAGTGTAGACACAGCTTAAGAAACGTGCACCAGTTTCACCCTCCCCGTTCTACCGCTCACACGGTGCCCCTTGCTGGTCAGATCTTGTCCGAGACCTAGGCAGCCTCTCTGGCCAATGGCATCTCTCATTGAGTGGGTGTCAAGACAGCTGCTATTCAACAGGGGGAGACAGGAGCCAGATGGGGGAGGAATGCAGGACAAAAAGATAAGGACAAATATATACTGAAAGTTTTTCCTTGCGGTGGGATTCGAGCATCTGAACCCAGACCCTTGCCCTTCTTTGCACTGTATAAAAATAGGTAGGATGCTGTGCATACTTTCATGGGCATGAGGTCTTCCCTTCTTCCTTTCTTATCTTGTTTGTATCTGCCTGCCTGTCTGGGCTGGCTGGCTGCCCGCCTGCCTATGTTTCTTGTGTCAGACATGCTGTCTGCCTGCCTGCCTATCACAGCAGTCTTGTATTTCTTCTCCTTCTCCGACGGGGCTCACTGGGCTGCCTGGTGCTTTTTGCAGGGGAGACAAAGGAAAACCCAAGGGAGATGACTGCTCTGAATGTCCAGGGGAGACTTTTGGAGATAAAAGTTCGGTCTCTGGGACCTCTATAGGGCCCAATTAGAGGTCACTGCAGTGGAGGTTTGTAGTGGATTTGAATTGGACTAGGACCCAAGCAATCTTCTGGAGTCTGCCAAGGATGACGCGAGCGAACAGTTTACCAGTGACGCTTAGGAGGGAGATTCCACGGTAGTTGTTGCAGTCACTTCTGTCTCCTTTCAACACCGAGTTGAAAGATAACACTCTGAGCTGGTAGCAGTAACAGATCCTTTGTTCTCTCTGCAGACCAAAAGCTACAGAGAAATACTTCATACTCACAAACCTGGCCTATTACACTCCAGCCCCTTAAATTAGCTCCTCCAGTTCACCACTGAGTCCTGCTGCAGGGCAGTGTGCAGATGCTTAAGCATTCCTTCCTACATCAGCCTTGTCACTCTTGGCTCACCCGTCAAATCCCAACCTCTGTGGAAAAGCTTTTGCTCTTACCTTGCTGGTGAGTTTCCAGTTCCTTTGTCTCAAGGTCATGGGTCAGATCTAGAAGACAAATCAAACAGCCATTCAAAAGGAAATGTATCATTCTGGCAAGCGCTGCTCTTTGCATTTACTCATTATCATGTTAATGCTTTAAAAAGTGGCATTGCTGGATAGCTTGTAATTTATTATGTCCCTTGATGGTTTCTCTTCGACTGAGCCCAAACCCTCGTGACAAATGTTCCTGCCTCTGAGAAGTCAGTGACACGAGGATGTGGAAATAGATATGTCTTGCTTGATGGAGAGCATTAGGATCTTATCAAGCAGCCACGTAGCTTTTCCAGCCTGAGTGACATGCCTCTCCCTTGTAAAACCAACATCATAATTACAGATGCTGCCCCATCAGCGGCACCAGTGGAGCAACCAGTTATTGTTTAACGTGGCAATGCTTCTTTTTAAAAAACAGAGCCGCTGGAGCATTCAGTTGAACTGTTTTAGGTGCTTATTTAAGCCAGGACAAAGAGCAGAGTGGTGACATGAAAACAGAACAGAGCGTCAACTGCCTACTGAAATATCTCATGAGTGACTCTGATGGAATCTTGCTGTCTGTCTGCTCCTTGTGCCGCATATTCTGCAAGAGGTGCCCTCTTGTCTTCCATACACAGGGCTGTCGTAAGGATGTTGTCAGCACTTTTCTAGTGCTGTCAGACTTTTAAAACCAGTCACCCAAGGTAGCTTAGATAGTGTATGAGACATCTGCTCAAGAGTTAAGCATCGGAGTTCTTAGGCGGTGGGCTTTCATTCCAGTGATGAATTGCTTGTAAGTGAATATTCGTATGTGCTGTTCCTGGGGTGGGGTTGACCTTGAGAATCCCAGCACTAAAAGTATAGCCCACTGCCTGTTGAGATGAAGGAGTAAGGCCCTGCTCCTCAAAGCTATTTACACACCTCATTCCTTTAACTGGTGGTATTTGACTGCTACCCGCTATGGACCACCTATTGGAAGGGTATGTGAAACACAAAGGGTGTGTCTACACAGCAAAGTTCTTTTGGAATAATAGCCGTTATTTCAAAATAACTTTGTGAGCATCCACACAACGCAACCGCTATTTCAAAATAATTTTGAGATCGCGGATGGTTTATTTGAAATGTAGTAAACCTCGTTCTGCAAGGAATAGTGCCTACTCTGAAATAGGGATTTTGGAATAGGGGCAGTGTAGACAGGGAATAGGGGCTATTTCGAAATAAGCTATTCTGGAATAGTTTATTCCAAAATAACTCTGCTGTGTAGACATGGTAGTTTGGATTAGAGCCCCTTGAAGCAGTGGACACACTATTATTTTGAGGCTTCCCTGTAGTGTGGACATGTTATTCTGGACTAGTTTATTTTGGAATAGTAACTCCAGAATAAGCTATTCTGGAATAACTCTGTAGATTTAAAAGTAGCCATCCTACAACAAAAAAAGCTTCAAAAACAGATTCCAAAGAAAAACTGCAGAGCTGCAATTCATTTGCAAACTTGACACCATCTATGAAGGATTGAACTCAGACTGGGAGTGGCTGGCCAATTACAAAAGCAGTTTCTTTTCTCTTGATGTTCACACCTCCACTTTAGTTACTGATAACGGGCCACATCCTCCCCGACTGAACTGACCTTGTCAACTGTGGTCCTCCTCTTAACTGGGACTCCCTCCTTTTCATAAGCCCCTACATTTAAACCTCCTCTGGAACCCCGACTCATGCATCTGATTAAGTGGGTTTTTGCCCACGAAAAGCTTACGCTCCAAAATATCTGTTAGTCTATAAGGTACCACAGGACTTCTTGTTGTTTCTGTAGCGTTGACATCCCAAAATGGGCAATGGACTGCACTTGCTTGGGCCAGGATGGCTGAGGTCTGCACTGATGTCTGAAACACAGAGCTTATGTAGTTGAATTAAACTCTCCTCACAAAGCAGCTGCTGATCAGGTTGCCTTTGGACTCTTAGCCTTTGCTCTAAAAAAAACCCAGGCATACCCTCAACCCATGCTCCTGGCTTATCTTTCATCTCATAAAGACATGTAAATACAACGAACGCACGGCATGCTTTTTATGTTTACATTACTGAAATCCCCTGACTGAATGTAGGAAAGAGGTTTTGCAATCGCAAAAGGCTGCCAGCAGCATTTTAATAGTCAGAGATGAATTATGCCACTCAGGACTGCCTGACACAGGCACAGTGATAATGATCTAACAGTTATCTATGGAGCTGAACCCTGCTTGCCTCCATGCTGAGGGAGCAGGATCAGGCCCAGGATGTGTGTCTGATGCGTAATAGTATACTCAAGAGGTGAATAAATGCCTTTAAGAGTTTGTTTCACTGCATGTTTAAATGGCTCAGCCCACGGCCCTTATATTAAACTCACTCCTCTCTGCTGATGAGAACGGGGCTGGTACCAACCACACCGACTGTCTAAAGAGACTAGTGAGTGAACAGAGGGTGTGTGTAAGTGAAGTGCGGAGAAGGACCGGGCAGATACTGGGTTCAAACCCTTTTGTTTACAATAAGTTGCAGGCAGTCCGAGTGGAGTCCGAGGCAGAGGAAGCTGGACAGGGAGCCACCAGTGTTCCCTGTAAACTGTACACTCAGGTGGCCACCCCAGAGAGATTCAAACATGGCCCAGGAAAGCGCCTACAGCCGGCAGCAAGTTTCTATTGGTGGTGCACACATGCCTCAGGGCACAGAACACCATTTACTCCTACCTTTTGTTTCCTGTCTTTTAACCAGTTATCAACACCCATTCATGATCCTATTCTCCCTAAATTTATCTATCGCTGTTCTGAACCCCATTCAAGTCCTGGTCTTCACAACATCCTCTGGCAAGGAGTTCCACAGGCCTACTGTGCATTGGGTGTAGAAAAGCTTCCCTTTGTTAACTTTAAACTTGCTCCTGTTAATTTCATTTAGTGACCCCTAGTTCTTATGTTATGGGAACAAATAAATAACTGTTATAACTTATTCACTTTTTCCACACCAGCCATGATTTTATAGACCTCTATCATATCCCACCTCCCCCTTAGACTCCGCTCTTCTAAGATGAAAAGTCCCAGTCTTTTTAATCATTCTTCATATGGTACCCATTTCAAACCCCTTATCATGTTGTTGCCCTTTTCTGAACCTTTTCCTTTACCAAATGTTTTCTCTGAGATGAGGCAACCACATCCGTACACAGTATTCAAGAAATGGAAGTACCATGGATTTATATAGAGGTGGAAATAAGATCACGGGAGAGAAGATTAAATATGGAGGAGAAAGTATGAGTCAGGAAATACAGTGACTATATGATATGCCATGGAAAGAAGGGAAGGCACCTAAAGAGTAGATAAGATCCAGGCTAGTGACAATACATGGGAAAGGAAGTATATTGGAGTGTAAGAATTACAGAAAGATTGCCCTAAGGAGTCATCTAGGCAAGGTGCTGATGATGATACTGATGGAGAGGCTAAGATCACAGATGGAAAAACATCTAGCGGACAAGCAAGCAGGACTCAGGAAAGACAGAAGTGCCATACAGCAGATATTGGCACTATGACAGCGGACAAGACTCGACGAAAGTGCAAGAACATCTACACTTGCTTTGTTGATTTTCAGAAGGCATTTGACAGTACAGATCAGAAATGGACTTGGGCAGTGTTGGAGTTGCATGGAATGGATAACAGACTGATAAGATTGTTGAAGGATATCAGAGACAATGTGGAGGCACTAGTGAGAATGTGTGGAGAGATGGGAAGTTGGTTTAGAACGAGTAGAGCTATGAGACAAGGAGATCCGATATTGCCGAGCATCTTCATAATGTGTCTAGAGAGAGCGATGGACAAGATCAAGGAAGAGGTAGAAGAGATATCTCTTCATGGGATAAAAATTAACAACATGAGGTTCACGGATAACACAGTTATCAGTGAGGAAGATGAGAAGCGAAAATGGTGCAGGTGCTAAACAAGGAAGGGAAGCGGTATGGACTGATTATGAACATTGATAAAACAAAAACAATGGTATTTGGAGATAAGGAAGTAGGAAGGAAGATCAGCATAGATGGGATTGAACTAGAGAACATAGAGAAGTTCATGTAATTGGGGAGCACCATAATGTATAGTCTAGACTGTAAGAAGAAAATAGTGACTAGAATAGCGAAAGCAAGAACAAGTTTGAAGGCAATGGGTAAGATCTAGAAAAGCAAAGCAATTAGCTTAGGAACAAAGCTGAGCATCTTGCAAATGTGTATTCAGCAGCATGTTGTACGGATGTGAGATGAGTGATAATGAAAGATTTGAAGAGATAAGAATGTTAACATTCAAGAGGAGTTGGGAATAGGATGGATGCTGAATGTCATCAATGAGGAATTACATAGGAAGATACAGACAAAAGAGAACCAACTACAGAAGGTTATACAATGGAAGTTACAGCTATTCAGGCATAGCTGCAGAATGAACTACGAGTGAAAGGTCAAGACCCTGGTATTCGGCACAATGGATGGTTCAGATAGGAGAGGCAGACTCCAAAGAGAATGGGTAGATGTTACAGTAGATTGGTGGGGAGCTAGTCTACAGAAACTAAGCCACTCTGCACTGGACAGGGAAAGATAGAAGGAAATTGTGAGAGAAGCATCAGACATCAACTGGCAGTGAGCCCATGGTTGTTGACGATGACAATGGTATGATATTCTCTGCCTTATCCTCTACCCCTTTTTAATGATTCCTAACATTCTGTTTGCTTTTCTCACAGCTGCTGCACATTGAGTAGAACATTTTAGAGAACTATCCACAGTGACTCCAATGACTCTCTTGCGTGGTTATAGCTAAATTAGCCCCCATCATTTTGTATGTACAGTTGGGATTATTTTTCCAATGTGCATTAGTTAACATTTATCCACATTACATTTAATTTGCCATTTTACTGCCCAGTCACTCAGTTTTGTGAGATCCTTTTGACGTTCTTCACAGTCTTATTTGGTCTTAACTACCTTGAGCAGTTTAGTGTCATCTGTAAACTTTGCCACCTCACAGTTTACCCCTTTCTCCAGATCATTTATGAATAAGTTAAGTAGGATTGGTCCTAAGACTGACCCTTGGGGAACACCACTAGCTACCTCTCTCCATTCTGAAAATTTACCATTTATTCCTACCCTCTGTTTCCTGTCTTTTAACCAATTCTCAATCCATGAAAGGATCTTCCTTCTTATCCCATGACAACTTAATTTACGTAAGAGCCTTTGGTGAGGGACCTTGTCAAAGGCCTTCTGGAAATCCAAGTACACTATATTTCCTGGATACCCCTTGTCCACATGTTTGTTGGCCCCTTCAAAGAACTCTTATAGATAAGTAAGATATGATTTCCCTTTACAGAAACCACGTTGACTTTTGTCCATCAACTTATGCTCTTCTAAGTGTCTGACAATTTTATTCTTTATAATGGTTTCAACCAATTTGCTCGGTACCAACGTTAGACTTACTGGTCTGTAATTGCTGGAATTACCTCTAGAGCCCTTTTTAAATATTGGTGTCATCTTGGTTATCTTCCAGTCATTAGGTACTGATGCTGTTTTAAAGGACAAATTAGAAACCACAGTTAATAGTTCCACAATTTCACATTTGAGTTCTTCCAGAATTCTTGGGTGAATGCCATCTGGTCCCACTGACTTGCTACTATTAAATTTATCAATTTATTCCAAAATCTCCTCTGATGACACGTCAGTCTGGGATTATTCCTCAGATTTGTCACCTAGAAAGAATGGCTCAAGTTAGGGAATCTCCCTAACATCCTCAGCTGTGAAGACCAAAGTAAAGAATTTATTTAGTTTCCCTACAATGGTCTTATTGTGACAGGCTGTTGCAATAGGGTCCTTGCTTGGAAGAAAGAATGCTAGACTGAAGAGCCCTCTGTTTTGTGGGTCTGCCAGACAAAGTCCACCAGACTCCCTTATCCCAGAAGGAGCAGAATACTTTAAAGTGGCTTGGCTAGAGGGCCAGGCATCTCTAGTAGCTGGTATAGGCAAAGCCAGGTGTGGAGAAGCTGAGGTGGAGTGCTACAATCAGGCCCACTGATGGGGGAGGGGGAGGGCAAAGGGGGCACCCTCAGCCTGGCATTTGGTAGCAGCCAGACGCCTTTCAATTGCCATGGCAGCACTGCTGAACCACTGCACACAGCTGTGAGGGGCCTTCCAGTGCCACAGTCTGGGCAGTGCTGAGGGCTGACCCCCCTTGTCCCCGCCCCTTTCTAGTTTGCAGAACCAGGCCCCATCCCCCCTTGCCCTGGGGCCCGGGGCAGGTGTTGGCCCCACTGGCTGCAATGCTACTCCTGCTTGGAGGGGATGCTCTGAAACAGTAAGTGTTGTAACAGTTCCTTTACACCAGTGTCAACATGACTGTGCTACTGGTTGTGCTGATGTAACTACAGTGCTAAAAATAACCTCTCCCCCAGCTAGGAGAGTAACTGCTGGTATAACTTTTCCAGTGTTGTCTCTAGTCCATCTTAGAGAGCAAGGCGTTAGCAGCAACTACTTATGTACAATGGGGCTTCAGTCTTGCTAGGGGTTGCCGGGTGCGACTCTGCAACAAATACTCGGGGTTGTATTAACAATGCAGTGAATAATTCAAACTCAGAGGCAGGCAACCATCCCCGCTGCTGAAGGCAATGTCAAGCTTTTCCCTTTAATCAGCATGTGGGTGCTTTGTTTCAGGGGCGGCAGGCACAAGAGTAGAACGGGGGTGAACCAAGCAATCCCAGATTCAGCTTGGAGACTTTCGGAGTCTGCTAAAGAGTCAGATATCCTATAGCAATGAGAAAATGTTTACTGTGGCTGCGTCTACACGTGCACGCTACTTCGAAGTAGCGGCACCAACTTCGACGTTAGGCGGCGAGACGTCGAAGTCGCTAACCCCATGAGGGGATGGGAATAGCGCCCTACTTCGACGTTCAACATCGAAGTAGGGACGTGTAGACGATCCGCGTCCCGCAACGTCGAAATTGCTGGGTCCTCCATGGCGGCCATCAGCTGGGGGGTTGAGAGATACTCTCTCTCCAGCCCTTGCGGGGCTCTGTGGTCACCGTGGGCAGCAGCCCTTAGCCCAGGGCTTCTGGCTGCTGCTGCTGCAGCTGGGGGTCCGTGCTGCATATACAGGGTCTGCAACTAGTTGTTGGCTCTGTGTATCTTGCACTGTTTAATGAAAGTGTGTCTGGGAGGGGCCCTTTAAGGGAGCGACTTGCTGTTGAGTCCGCCCCGTGACCCTGTCTGCAGCTGTGCCTGGCTCCCTTATTTCGATGTGTGCTACTTTGGCGTGTAGACGTTCCCTCGCTGTGCCTATTTCGATGTTGGGCTGAGCAACGTCGAAGTTGAACATTGACGTTGCCGGCCCTGGAGGACGTGTAGACGTTATTCATCGAAATAGCCTATTTCGATGTCGCAACATCGAAATAAGCTATTTCGAAGTTGGGTGCACGTGTAGACGTAGCCTGTGTCCCCCTTGGAGACTAGGGGGACTGAGAAGATGTGTTGCATCTTATCTATATCAGTGGTTCTCAACCAGAGGTTTTTTTTGTGGGGGTCTGAGCATTAGACTCACCGAGGTCGAGGGCAGAAAGCAAAAGTCCCACTGCAAGTGACTGAAGCATGAGGCTCTGAGCCCTGCCATGGGGGTGGAAATCGAATCCTGAGTAGGTTAGCTTTGTGGGGACCATTGTGGCCTGGGGCCCCTGGCAGCTGCCCTGTTTGCTATTCCCTAACACTGGCCCTGGCTTTTACGTTGTTGTGGCACTGGGGGATGTGGCATTTTTGTGGCATTTTTACAACATGTTGCTGAGGGAGGCAATGAGAATCTCAGGTCTAGACAAAGGGTTAGTGGGCACCAGCTGGGGTGTGGATTCAAGTCTGCGCTGCCGGGTTGTGCCACTGACCCACGTGGAGCCTGCTGGGGGGCACTGGCAGCTCCCCAGGGTGTGTAGATGTCCCACGTGACAGGGCGTGCTCTCACTGTGCACTTGCAGTGCCTGCCAGCAGGGTCGACATGGGCCACCTCACGTGCAACAGCAGAGGGCTAATTCTTGTGTGCCTGAGCCAGTCGTGCCCTGACACATCCTACAGACAAACCCTTAGTCTAATGGGAAAGACCTACTGCACATTGGCCTTAAAAATGTCTTGCTGGGATTCCTGGTTATGCTAAACTGCTGTGATCATGTCCATCAGCCCCAGAAATATGTCATTAGTTTTCCACAGGGGGAGTTTCATACCTTGTGTCTTGTTCCTACAAACACACAGACGTCACCAGCAGGATTAACTGTCTGTTAATATTGCACAGGTGGGAGACCCAGGGGAGGTTGCTTTGTTACACTAGTGCAAATCCAGAAATGCACCACTCAAACCAACAGGGTTTTACCAGTGTGAGTGGGAGCAGAATGTGGCTGTTGTGTCTTCGGCTGTCAGTGTTGCTAATGCTCTGTGATGGGGCCTCTGCCCTGCATTGGCCAAACAAGGGTTAAACTCAGCACTGTGGAGTCTACAGCTGTGGCACAGATCAGCCAGTTAGAGCCCAGCTGAGGGCAATATAAATGCGGGCTCCTAGAAAGCCAGAAAGGAGCTTCTTGCTTCAGCTGTGAAGTAGGAGGGAATCTGGGTGCCAGGGAAGCCACAGGGGCTCCCTAACACAGAACAGGGCTGGGGGAAGCTCTGGCCAGGCAAGCTCCAGGGCCTGAGGGCTCTAGGGAGGCAGCTAGGGCAGGAGAAGGCAGCTGGTTCAACCTCTTACCGATGAAGAGTGGACTCTTCAGATTGCAGTTTGCCCCTGAGGTAAGGGGACAGATGACTGACAGTGAGGCATGGTGGGTGTAGGGGTTTGGGGACCCCTTGCAGAGAGGACCCTAGAGTGTGTGGCACTGTGGCAGGGCAGTATCCTGATGGAAAAGTGCTGTGGTCTGGGAGGGATGTGAGTGGTGACATAGGTGGGTGGAGAACAGAGGGTGCTCTGGAGCCTGGAAGTGCTAATTCCCGTGTGACCAGCAGGAGGTGTCCTGGGGTGAGTCACACCTGCTTACCCCCTCCCACCACAGTAGAGTAGCATCCAAGCAGTACAGTGTGCTCAAGAACGGTGAGTCCTGCCTATAGCAGGATTAGCATCTCTGGCCCTTTCCTTGCTCTAGCTGTTGGCTGGTGTCAGCCGCCAGCATGCTGTCTCCTGCCTTGCTATTTAGGGAACACCCTTACAAAAAGGTTCTGCAGCATTCCTGGACCTCACCAATTAGACTCCAGGCTTTCCCAAGCTGGAGCTTTCAATGTACTCTCCCAGCGAGGCCCTGATTTCCACCAGGCGCTCCAAGTGCTACTGGAATAAAAGTATCAGCACTCATGGGAGTGGGTGTCCCAGCCACACATACTGAGCTGGAGACCCTAGATTGTGACATAAGTTTTTGCACAGCATCAGAAGGTCATCAAACAGGGCCCAAGCAGGATTCCTGCTAATTTCTCCTGTCTATGGGTGGAATAAACTTTGTTATGTGCAGCACCAATTGAAAGGCCAGATGTGGGAGGGCATGCGCACTTTTCTAATCTGCTAAGCAGCTCCTGAACCTCTTCTGGGCATCTGCCCAAATGCTCATCTTATGGGGAGCTTACGTTTTTTTGGCCCAGTACAATCCTGTAATATGGGCCCCTTCCCTACACCACAATTTGCAGCCTGGGCTGGACTTCCCTGTTTCCCTTCTGTGTGGTGGCTCTGGCCATAAATCAGAATGACCAGTAGCTGCTCTAATATATGTAGAGGGCTGCACTCAGCCCAGACTGTAGGCATAGTAACAAACAAAGTGTCTGGTCTCATTTCCGGGCCCACCTGGTCTGTGTTTTCTGTGCTGTGGCTCTTGAAAGCCCAGAACCAGCTCCCACGTGCCTCTCTCTGCAGGCAGGATGTGCTTTTCTTAGGCAGTGCCTCTGGCTCCCAGTAGTCTGACTCCGATAGTGCTTTGAGCAACTGTGTTCAGTTACTTTCCAAATGAAATGTCTGCTGTGCAGTAAGAGCAATAACCTGAGTGATCTACTAAAAATAAACCAGGGAGACTTGGGTAAGCCCTATTATCGTTTTGGTCTGGAAACAGACTTTTTATTTTAAGGGAAGGGTCTCCATTAGGTCTCTGTCCTGGGCTTAGTGCTATTTAAAAATCCTGCATCGATGTTCAGCTAATCTTTTACATCTATCTGCAGACCAAAATTTTTTATATGCCCTGAGGCCTGTGCAGATTTGCAGCAACAGAAACAAACCTTAGCCATGGGCATTCTGCTAATCAGCTGGGCGGCATTTGAATTTCTCCTGAGTGGCTGCACAAGTGTCCAGCTTCCAGGGAACTCTGAGCTGCATGTTGTTTGCCTACCAGTAATTCCCAGAAGCCTCTGCAGTTCTCTCCCACAGGGGCACAAATCAACACGCCAGTACATTGCTACTAATCAGAGGTGGGAAAAGTACCTAAAAGGCTACTTGAATAAAAGTGCAGCTGCTTGGGTGGGATGTATTTAAGTACAAGTCACTGGTGTCCCTCTGGAAAACCATGTGCGTGAAAGTACACACAGGTCACATCTTGATTGTACTCAAGTATTCAGGCATGAAAGCTGCTGCACTTTTACTCAAGTAACTTTTGGGTCCTTTTTCCACCTCTGCTACTAATTCTGCTGGCAAAACAAAGAACCAGTCACGTAGCACTTTAAAGACTAACAGAATAATTTATTAGGTGATGAGCTTTCGTGGGATGGACCCACTTCTTCAGCTTTGGATTTTGACAGAATACAGACTAACACGGCTAGCTCTCTGTCACAGTTCTGAGAGTTTGCTTTTGGGTCTCCATCGCCCTGTCCTGTTTGGGGTGGTAGGTTAGCCTCTCCCGAGAGTTATTCACCATGTGCGGTGCCAGCAGTGGCACACGCTAGGCAGGAACCCTATTACCATGTGGTGAGGAGGTGCTCTGGTCTTGCTCATTGACCAGGACGTGACTGGTTCAGGGCCAGGATTGCTACAGGCAAGCGAAGCTTTCCAAAGTGGCCCGTAAGTTGGGATGCTCAGTTCAAGAAAGAGATGTAGGAAATTCTGACACCACCCCCTGCAGTCTGCACAGCCAAGGCTTGGGACTGCGATGGCTTCAAAGCAAATCCTCACATCCCAATGCTTCTCAAACTTGTGGGGCGCTCAGGCCCACTGATGAGGGGCCAAGGGAGCAGTGCTCCAAGCTTGTCAGTGCTAAAGGGCCAGTGGCAGCTGCAAACCGGGACCCTTTAAGAATTGCCATTGGAGAGCTTCTGCACCGAGCGCTCTGGTCAGCTCTGAGGGCCAGCAGGGGGTGCTGCACAGTCCAGGCAGCACTGAGGCCCCCCTCCTCCTGGGAGCACAGCCGCACCCTGCCTTTGCCCAGGTTCTCAGCAGACTTGTCACCCCTCTCACAGAGGTGGAATTAAAACCTGGTTCCAGCTCTGGATTTGATCTATGTTAGATCCTTACATGGCCTCCAGCGTCACTGAGTCGTAGGGAGGCACCAAGGGGCAGGGCAGCACTATTGTCCCTGTTTCTCAGGAGGGGAAGTGAGACAGACTCCATATCTGGCCAGAGATCACACAGGAAGTCTGTGATGCAAACGGCTAAATGAACCTGCATCTCTCGAACCCCTCACCAGCTCCCCGGCTGCAGGAACATCCTTCCTCTCCTCGGCCGGGTTTCTATTTCTGTCACAGCTCTGCGCCTCCCAGATTTGGAAGTTGGTGCTGCATGTGCATGTTGCGAAATCCAGATCCACAATGTGAACCAAATGTGGCTGGTCAGCCTCATTTCTAGGTGGCTTTAGTTACACACCGGAAGTGTTATGGGAAAGGGGCAGCGGAGGGGAAAGGAAATGCTGCTCTGAAGGCTTCTCTGGAGAAAAGAAGGCTCTCCAGAACTGCTGTGTGAAAAGGGGCCCTATATGTCCCTTGACTTCTCCTGCACCTTGGAAAAGCACCATGGGGGTGGATTGAAGCTAAAGGGGCCTGGGTCCATCAAAACATTGAGGACCACCAAATAGATTCTATGTCCTAGATACATCTAATGGACCGGGGGTTTCCTGCCGTTTCCTCCTCTTTTCAGAGTAGCCCAACTAACACAACTGGGCCCCAGCAGACAAGCAACTGTCAGCATGTCCTGTTGCTTCTTGCTAACTTCTGTGTCAGGGCCTCCTGCTGCTTAAATCCCAGGCATCCTGCCTTAACTGCCACTGCATGCTCCCTTTCATCCAACTCCTTTCAAGTGCTATGGCATCACAGCCTAGCAGGGAGCAGTCTTAAGTGCACCACTCACACAATGTCCAGCACTCAACAACCCAGGGGCTAGTTTGCACAGCAGCCTGTAGTGTTTGCTGCACAGGGGCGGAGTCCCAAAACGGGCAGAGCAGTAAAATCTGGGCACAGCTCTGCTACAGCATGGTTGTGATTGTGAGCTAGGAGGACCTAGTGGGTGTGGGAAAAAAGGCCATCGTTCAGAACCTCTCTCTTCAGTGGCTTCTAACAGCAAGACAGCGTGTGGTGGGGGGGAAGGGGTCTCCTGCCTTGATGAAAAGAAGAAGCACCAGATGTTTTTACATCCTCAGCCTGGCACTCCTTGGAAAAGTCAGTTTACCTCTCTGCCCTCATTTCTCCCCATATCAAGGGAAGATATGAGTCTTCCTATGTCACAGGGCTGGGAAGTTCATCTGTGCAGAGCATTTTGAAGCATGAAAATGCCTGGCCTCAGAGCTGCATTACCACAGTGAAAAGCAAACCCAGAATCAAGTGCAGCTTATTGTGACTCTCCTGGGTCTCGTCATGCTGCTTCAGAGACCAGAGACGAGCAGGGCCTGTGCTTAATGCATTTGCACCACAGATCTTTAGTCACAGAGTAACCAGGACGCCCCGGAGGCGGTTCCATAGGGAGGCCGGGCTGCTGGGCTAGCAGCAGAGACAGTGTTGCAAGATGGAGAATGAAGAACACCCCTGGGCGCTGGCTGCCTTTGAACAAAGGGCAGCTTTTGACTTCTAAGATAAACATGCTGTACGAACGCATGTCAAAACATGTATGTCTCTACACATACCTGTTCATGCATGCAAGCAGGTGTGTGTAACCGCCCACAGGCAGACTCGAACTTGGGAATTCTGGAGCTTAGTGCAGGAGCATCTTCAGTTTGAGCTAAAAGCCAGCTGCCTCTCAGCTCAGGCTGCAGAGGAGACTTTTTTTCTCTCTGTAAGTGGCCTACGTGCCCCTACATGGGGCTTTGAACCACAACCCTAGACGTGTGGGTTACATGTGCATGGACACCTATGTCTGCATGCACACAATGAAGCTTGGGTGCTTGTGCAGGGGTGTGGGTTTGTGTGTATGCACACGTGTAGGCTTGTGTATATTTATGCAAGCACTTCCAGAAGTTCCGGAGATAACAGACAACGTGCCAGTAGATGGCGCCCCAGAACACGCA
Source organism: Carettochelys insculpta (assembly GCF_033958435.1). Classification (NCBI taxonomy): domain Eukaryota; kingdom Metazoa; phylum Chordata; order Testudines; family Carettochelyidae; genus Carettochelys; species Carettochelys insculpta. Next base: position 11,843,171 of record NC_134155.1, read on the forward strand.
GCATCACGATTGGGATTTTACAGGAACAACAAAATTTGTGCACGGCAAATGGGAGCTCTTTACACCAATCCTTAACATATCCCAAGTGTCAGAACTTGTGTGAGTCAGACCCCACAAAATCATCAGATTTATGCATTCTGCATGTTTTTATTTTGCTCTCCGGTCTTGGAGGCTTTAGAGATCACGTTCTCAGGCTTTTCTCCGTTGTTACTTTTTGAAAAATGAAAGCTCGGATTCTTCGATTTTCCTTACAGCAGAGACTGTAAGGAAATGCCAAATATCACAAGAGACACAATGGAAACATGGCATCAATGTTTACACGTGCATCTCCATGCTTGTCTTGTGCCCAGTGCAGCAAATGCTCTGCTGAATTTGTGAGGCTTCCCCAATCCGCTTTCCAAGCAGCACTTTCAAAAAAAGTTTGGTGGCAGTGCTCTCTGCTACCCAAGGAGGGCTGGCTGTCATTCCCTCTGGTGTCCATCAGTTTCCTTCTGTGCATTGGGCAGACAGGTTGAGTTCTCTGAGGATGGATCTTCAGCACTGATGGGGAAAAAAGGATAAAACCCAACAGGTCTAATTCTATTTCCTCATCTCTAAAATGCTGCAGTTCATTTTCCGTAACTGATTGCCAGGAAAAACACTAATATCTGGCTGAGTTGGTGCACACTTGTATGTGTCAAGTATTGGAGGGGTAGCCGTGTTAGTCTGGATCTGTAACAGCAATGAAGGGTCCTGTGGCACCTTAGACTAACAGAAAAGTTTTGAGCATGAGATTTCGTGAGCACAGACTCACTTCATCAGATAACCAGCATCTGATAAAATGAGTCTGTGCTCATGAAAGCTCATGCTCAAAACTTTTCTGTTAGTCTATAAGGTGCCACAGGACCCTTCGTTGCTTATATGTGTGTGTCCAAATGAGTTCTTGAACCTTATTGTAATGAGACACTTCAGTAAGGGTTAGGGTTTCGTTTCCCAGGAAGTTCTGCTTCTTTAAATTCAGGGCATATGACAACTTTGGAATGTCAAAATTTCCTGATGAATGGAAACTTCGAGTTTCAGCCAGCTCTAGAGAGGAGCTGCATTGACTTCAGTGGGTCTACACCAGTGTTTTGTGTAAGCTGAGCACTTGGGCAGCTGCCCAGGAGAAATTCAGGTGCGGCCAAGCTGATTGGCTGAGCCCCCACAGCTGTCCACAGCATGTGTTTCTATTGGTGGTGCGCAGCGGCACATGCCTCAGTGCACATAACAAAATGTATTCTGCATATAGATGGAAAAAAATAGAGGGAATTTTGGTCCAGACAGAGGCATGCAGTTATGCATGTGCTTGTGTTTGCAGGATCAGAGCCTAAATTTGGTTGCTCCAGTTCTGAGTTAGGATGACACTATCAGCTGGATAAGCACGGGATTTTTATACAGTCAGCTCGAACAAGGATGCTTGGGAATGAGACCATAAGGAAATCTCAGTTCAAGACAAAGTTACTCCAGACCAAATTCTTCAGACCATAGGTATGGCTATGGTCTGAAGAAGTGGGTCTGTCCCACGAAAGCTCACCTAATAAATTATTTTGTTATTTTTTAAAGTGTTACTTTGCTGCTTTTTTGTTTTGATAGTATATAGACTAGCACGGCTTTCTCTCTGTTACTAATCCAGACCAAATGTGCAACTTCTCACTTCAGTGAATCAGTTTAAAAACAACTCTGGCCATTCATTATCACATAAAGATCTTTTAGGAATGATAATATACATGCTACAAAAATCATTGGTTAACTCCAGAATCCCATTTCGTTCCCTCTTTCTAGCCTTGGGTTACTAATGTGGTTTTACTAGGCCGGGGAGGTTTTGTATCTATTAACAGTTTGCTTTTAACTTACTCACCTTTACAAATGATCTTTGACGTTAATTATCGTGCATCTGCCAAACCTACAGCAGTTGGAGAGCTAAGGGAGGAGGGGAAGTAATGCTGATTTTTTTCCTCCAAAAACTGAATTTAAATGGTTAATCTTTGTCCTAGATTTTTCTCTTAATCTGCTTTCATATTGACTCTAATCCCCCCACTAGCGCATCCCATTAGACACTGCTACGCTTCAGAAACTAATCTCTTGGCTTGATTTTTTTTCTTCCCAAGGCCTCTGCTTTTTTGTCTTTAAAAATAAATCTGCAGTGTCTGTATCCGTAATGGAGAACATACTGTAATTTCTGGAAACCATTCAGCACTCTGGCCCATCGGAAATCAATATCAATGGCTTCATATTTCTACAGCTAAAATGGGATTCCAGGGATATTTGAAATGAAACTTAAAACTGCAGTAAAGTCTCCTGTGGTTGTATTTTAATACAAGATACACTGTCCCTGGCATGGGGCCGATTTAGGTCTCATAGTTTGATATAGGTAGTAGGGACCTTGATCTTGCATTGTAACCACTAAGACTACTCCTGTGAATAAGGACTTGCAGAATCTGGCTGCGTGTACATGCCACAGTGTTTGAGAGAGAGAGAAAATCAGGAAGAGCAAGTAAGGCTTTGATATGAGCAGGGGCTACTGCTATGAATAAAGGCTGCAGGATCCGACCTGAGCTCTGCTAGTGGATCTTTTGAGCTAGTCCCTCTGGGTCTGCAATGCCTCATGATACAGCCTTTCTGTCGAGGTGAAATTATTTAGGGCCTGGTACAGGGGTCAGCAAGTGCCAGCATGGGTGCTAAGAGTGGCAGGTGAGCTGATTTTCATCACCACACGAGGGGGAGGCTCAGACCCACCCTTCCTCTCCCATGCAGCCAGGAGCTTGCTCAAAGCAGGCCGCCTGTGAATTAACAAAAGACCAGCTAATGCCACCAGCCACCACCTACATGGTAAAGCTCTGGATCTTAATTGATTTACTAATGAAGCTGTTGTGAGTAGGACTATTAGTGACTTTAAAAAGCATCACCAGCACTCAGATGGTCCATAGAGGTCAAGAGGTCAGATGTCAGCACTCTGCCTTGGAAAGGTTGCTGACGCCTGGCCTGGTCTGAGATGGGGAGAGCTCTGAACTGAGCAGGAAGCCAACTCAGGGTTTGCATTTGCAATACACTGGAGCGGAAGGCAAGCTGGTTGCGTAAGCGATGCGCATGATACATTATCTGTGGGTAGGAGAGCTGGCAGCTCCACTCTTACTGTCAGTCGTCCCCTCCTCCTCTGCTCCTTCCAGCAAAGCCAGTGTTCCAGGCAGGGCTGGCACCAGCTGCAGAGGAACCTGCGTTGCCTTGGTGGTGGTGGTGTGTGGGTTGTTTTTTTTTGAATGTGTGACCTAAATTTTCTTTAAAACACACACACTCCGTCTCTCTTCTGCACTGGCATCCTCCCATCCTCGGAAATGCTTTTCCTATATGGTTAAGAGATCGCATGCATGACCGAGAGAGGCCAAGCCAGAGCACTTATCTGCCTCCCTCTCCTGGGACCAAATCACAGCGTCTTTGCTTTGGCCAAACCAACATGGGCTCTAAGCACAGACTGGATTGTGCTTCCCCTATTCACCCTCTCTAGGATACCTTGCATTGACTTTCGCGGGCAGTTTCTTATCTCTCATGGGAGAACAGGGCTATGGACCACTCCCTGTCACCAGGGTTCCCTCTGCTTCTGCCATCCAGGGGCAGAATACATTTTGTTATGTGCACAGAGGCATGTGCGGATGTGCGCCGCCAACAGAAACAAGCTGCTGGATGTGGACAGCTGTGGGCGCTCTGCCAGTCGGCTGGACAGCACCTGAATTTCTCCTGGGCAGCCGCCCAAGTGCTCAGCTTACAGGAAACACAGCCTGTCAGTGCAAGAAGTGGTGGGCAACCTGCAGCCCCAGGGCCACGTGCGGCCCATTGGGATTCTATGTTTGGCCCGCGAGACATTTCATTTACTGTTGCCTATGCACCAGGTTGACACGTTGGCTCCTACCGGTACAGTAAGCCCTCGATTTAACAGACTAATGGGGGGAGGGGCGTCCGTTAGTGCCAAAGTCTGTTATATCCCAATGGTTATACTGTATGATGATGCATTGACTTTCCCATCCCATAACTCACCCCTGTCCTCTGCCCCCACTGCCCTTCCTCCCTCCCGCCCCATTCTTCCCCTCACCCCTCCTCCATCTCCTCTCCCAGTTACCAGGAGAGGAGCTGAGTGCCAGCCTGGCTCCTTCCATCTCCAGCAGCTCTCAGCCCTGTGGCTCCTCCGGCTCCGACCTGTCTGCGCGAAGGTAGAGCGTGGCTGCCCCCAGCCTGCCGGTAGGCAGCCGCCTTCTGCACCATGGCTGCTGCTCAGCACCAATGCAGGCGGTGGTGGCTGGGCACCAACGTGCTCCCCGCACACGGGGTTGGGGGAGGAGAGCTCCTGTACCCTGCTGCAGCCCCTCTGCCCAGCTCTTTTGGCCCTGGTGTTCCCAGCCGCTGCGGTTCAAAGCCTTACTTGCTCTTCCTGATTTTCTCTCTCTCTCAAACACTGGCATGTACACGCAGCCAGATTCTGCAAGTCCTTATTCACATGAGTAGTCTTAGTGGTTACAATGCAAGATCAAGGTCCCTACTACCTATATCAAACTATGAGACCTAAATCGGCCCCATGCCAGGGACAGTGTATCTTGTATTAAAATACAACCACAGCAGTTCCAGCAGCCCCAGCCGTTCCGGCAGTGGCTCTGGTAAGTCCCTGGCATTTATTTAGTAGGGGCTGGCAGACAGCGTCTGTTATTTCTGAAGTCTGTTGTATCATGGTCTGTTAAATCGAGGGTTTACTGCATTAGCAAAGTGACGTGCACCTAAAGCAAAGGCAGGCGAAGTGAGGTGTTTGCCGAGGGGGCACAGCACTGACTGGGAGAGCCGCGCGCTCCCTTTGCTTCCATTCAGAGCGCGGCTGCGGCTCCGTCAGCACGTCCTCGGTATGCAAGCGCAGTTAGCAAAACTACCCTAGCCAGAGAGACCCCTTTGGTTGTGACAGTCGCGTGGCCCACTGAGTTGAGGAAGGGGCACTCATGCATCCTGCTCTCTAGCCTTGGTTGCCCGTCGCTGACTACAACTAAAGCTTATCAACGTCACTGAATCAGAGGGGCAGCCACGTTAGTCTGTATCAGCAAAAACACATCTGACGAAATGGGTCTTCACCCACAAAAGCCTATGCTCCAAAAATCTGTTAGTCTGTAAGGTGCTCCAGGACTTCTCGTGGTTTTAACATCGAGCGCCCTCCAGGGTTTGTTTCCAAAGCTTAAAATCCTTCCTCACTGATGGCCTGTCTTTAATCTGGATTTCTTCATTTCATTTGAAAATAGGACAGCTTCTGAGCAACATGCTGCCAAGCCTGCATGCTCAAGCCAAGGAACAGCCCTGACCTGGAAGGAAGATGAGGTAGGTTGGCTAACAGTAGAAACTCAAGCATGTGCAGTACAGAGCCATTGAGCTCCCAATGTTTCCATGCATAAACATGGGCCGTCCTGGCTTGAGTAAAGAGCCTATACACTGCAACATGGCCACCTGGCTGCAGCTAACCGTGTCCCCTGCCTCGTTTGGGGAGCATGGGGTGGCTCCCCCGCGTGGCTGTGTCAATGGGAAATGACCACCCTTTTGCTCCTGAGTGCTCAACTTTCCCAGCATCTTGAATGTGAACACAAGTGATTCACATTTGCTTATTTCGTTTCTCTTGGTACAAGCAGCCACTGGTCAGGCACCTGTTTATATGTTGCCATTTCTCGAGACAATCCGGATTGTCAAACAAGGACCCAACCTCTGACTGTCAATATTGTCTTATGTTGGCAAGCAGAAGAATTTGGTCTGCTTATAGCTGGTTGAACATGTGCTGTGGGTGGGTTAAACGTAGAAGAGGGAGGTTGGGAAAAATTTCTTGGATGCTGTCACTTCAGAAATATGGGGCCCGATTCTGCACTCACATAAGTGCAAACCACAGCGACTCCAGTGAGGGTAATGGGCCTTCTGCACTCATGTACAGCAGTGAAAAGTGAGTGTAAAACTATCCCTGGCAGAGGAGCCCTCTACCCTCACTGTGCAGTGACATAAATGATGGCCCAGTGTGCAAGGCAATGAGGAACCAGACCTAGTGGATCCCCATAGAACAAGTGGGAGGTCTCATCCAAGCTTAGTAGGGTCTCGGTGACCGTGGCAGGGTGAAGTTCTTTGCCCAAGGTCACATTCCAGAATGGAAAGTAAAATTTCTGGGCTAGAAATGGCTGGTGACATTTGGGTTACAACTGGAGGGGCGGGCAGGCAGTGTTCCCTCTAATCTTTTCCAGCCATGTGTGGATTTTTCTATGTGCGGCATAAATTTAGTTATGTGCACTGAAGCATAAGTGAATGTGCACCACTGCTAGCAACAAAAATCCTAGCTGTGGGTGCTCTGCTAATCAGGTGAGCAGGATTGGAATTCTTTTGTTTTGCATTTCCTCCCCCTTTTTGCTCCCTCGCTGGAGGGTAACTCCATTTGACTAACTGCTACCCTGGAATCTCACTCTGACTGCTGTGGATGCTATTAACCAATTATAATTTATGACCGCCAAATATTCAGCAGACTTCACCTGCCTTTAGCTCCCTTTGCTCCCATGCTTGAGTCTTCTATGAATTTACGTTCTTTTCTTTCTGAAGCTTTACTGGTTAAAGCTGCGAAAAGGTGAACTGAGGTTCCTGGAATCCTTTGACTTGCCTGGATGCTTCAGGCGGGACAGCACAGTGTGCTGCTGGAAGCATGGGTGGGCCAGAATTAATCAACCTGCGGTCAGTGTTCCCTCTAACTTTTTCCATTTGTGGGTGGAATAAATTTTAATATGTGCACATGTGCACCACCTTTAGGAAAAACACACTGCTGGGTGGGCACTCTGCTTATCAGCTGGAGGGCAGGTGAGTCTTTTTTGGGCAGCTATGAGAGTGCTCAGCTTACAGGGAACGCTCGTGTGGTCCACTTGACACCGCCTACAGAGAAATGGCTGGTGGTGTTGGTTGTCAGGCAGGCAAATCTCCTACTGGGGCTGCACGCAGAAGGTGCGTGATAGGTGTTCGGGCCTCGGGGGTGCAGAGAGAGCGGCCATGATTCTGCAGCACGTGTGACAACTGTACAAAGGGCTGCTGCTGATCTCGGATTCATCAGTTTGCAGGAGGAGGTGGGGAGTTGTTTTTAAGGCTTTTTCCCAATGAGTGGTTGTTAGTAACCCTCTGGCAACATTGTGCCAATACCAGCGTGAAACCGACATGACAAGCAAATGGGACAACTGACTGCAAGCAGGAGTTTGTGCATGCATTACTGCTGGGCGCTCGCCACTCATAGCAACCCGTGTCTAGGATTGCTTCGGAATCTGAAGTTAGAATTAAGGGAGAAAAATGCCTGTTCTGAAAGGGTAATGTTGGGAAAAGGGAGAATTTGCCAAGGCAGCAAAAAGTGTTTTTTAGAGCAGACAAAATGCCATGTGGTTCTCCCCAGGGAGGTAAAGAACATTGCTGAAATATTACATCAGATTCATCCTTGAATGACCATGGCCATTAACTGCGGCAGTCTGATGTCATATCAGTGGCCTATGTGACGAGGCTACTCTTGTCCCAGGCTGTTTCCCAGTGGCTAGCTATCCTCAGCACATCAATGGTGGTCTTTGCTCAAAGCCCTGCAAGGGTGAAATGCATCATGAGCCTAACCAGGAGAAAACTGAACAACACTGGAAAGTGGGATCTTACACTGGGGCTGCCTATGCTGAATTTCATTTACAAAGATTTTTGGGTGTGCATCAATGATTTCGAGGGGCAATCCAATGCTAAGGTGTTGGACACAAGGTTGATGACTGGTCCCAGTCCTGCAGCAGTCTGATGACTAGCACCTCCACTTGCGAAAATCAGCCGAGCTCTGTTGAAACCACTGGAGCACTGCTGATGTATATCAGCTGAACATCTGGCTGTACCTCTGGTAAAATGGTACTCTCCTTAGAAAGGGTTGGGCAGCAATGATCTAAAATGTCCAACTATGTAATGGAGTTACCACCACAGGGCATTTCCAAGCTTGATTTATGCCCGATGAATCTATTTCTTCTCAGAGCTCGAAGCATTGCCGATGTGGCTAGTTAAGAAAGTAGAACAGCAGAAGTCAGAAGGAGATGGGAGAAGAGGATGGTATCACAGCAGACGGAGCTTTGCTCCCTTGGAGTCAGCCAGAGAAAGGAGCTGGTAGACAATGAGCAATTAGTCATTGCTGAATTATTGATGAACGATACTGTACAAGTTAAGAGTAAATTTCAGCAAAGGGAGGGAGTTCAGTGAATCGTTTGTCTTCAGACAAAAAAGTACGCCTGGAAAGGCTTTTATGAAGCACAGCTATCGGTCTGGAGCTGCCCATCTCCTGCCATGGTCACAACAAGAGTTTCAAGTGACTCTGTTTCCCAAAGGCTGGTGTGTGAACCCCACAGGGTCATAGAATGTTCATGTGGCTCTCCAGTTAGCACATGTTAACGCTGTGGGCTTGCTGCCCTTTGCTTCCTGTCTAAGATGTGCAGAGCTGGAGCTAAAATTTTGCAAAACTTTGGCACTGTACAGGAGGGGAACAGCTAAAGATCTTATATATAGAGTGAGAGATATACCTGTCTCACAGAGCTGGGAGGGACCTTTGGGGGTTATTGAGTCCAGTCCCCCACCCTCACAGCAGGGTCTGTCACCATCCTGGTAGTTTTATTTTTTAAACCGATTTGCCCCAGATCCCTAAATGGCCCCCCTCAAGGACAGAGTGCACAGCCCTGGATTTAGCAGGCTAGTGCTCTAGCCACTGGGATATCCCTCCCCCAGGGGGCAGATAAGACCTGCATGTCTGAAGCTCCTTGGTGTGGCCTCTGACATCCCTTCCCTGCAACTCTGTGGATGCTTCTGATGTCATGTAACTTTGCAGAGTTGGGCCCTTAGTAGTTCTTTAACTTCTCCGTGTTTGGCATTCATACTGCATTCATGGAATTACAGAGCACTAGACCCGGAAGGGACCTTGAGAGGTCACAGATTCCAGTTCCCTGCCCTCACAGGCTGACCAAGTACTGTCTAGATCATCCCAGATAGGTGTCTGTCCAGCATGTTCTTATCTCCAGGGATGGAGATTCCACAACCTTCCTAGGCAATTTATTCCAACATTTAACCATCCTAGTAGGAAGTTCTTCCTAATGTCCAACCTAAACCTCCCTTGCCGCAGTTTGTCTATTGCTTCTTTTCCTAGCCACAGAGGCCAAAGAGAACAATTTTTCTCCCTCCTCCTTGTAACACTCTTTTAGGTATTTGTAAACCGCTATCATGTCCCCTCTCAATCTTCTCTTTTCTAAACTAAATAAGCCCAATTCTTTCAGTCGTCCCTCATAGCTCATGTTCTTTAGACCTTTAATCATTCTTGCTGCTCATCTCTGGACTGTCTCAGTTTTTTCACATTTTTCTTGAAATGTGGTGCCCAAAACTGGACGCAATACCCCAGTTGAGGCCTAATCAGCGCAAAGTAGAATCATAGAAATCAGAGCTGGCATTAGTTGTGTGTTGTTAGAACCTGGGAAATATAATCAAAGATCAAGGCCTCATCACAATCTAGTCCATGCCCTTGTCAGATCTGGATTGCTGTGTACAGTATATTTGAAGGATGATGATATAGCTCATACAGATGATCTGGCCTAGAGCAGAGGATACTGGGTGTAGGACTTTGCCTTGTATTATGCAGAGATTCTAATGATGGGTAGTACTATATAAAATATGGGCATTAAACTGCTTTTACACTGTTATCCCACCTTGGGCTAGTCCTTGCTTTGTGTCACTTGCACAATTGTATCAAACAAAGTTCCTCAGGCAACAAAAATGCCAAACCTCGTAGAAATGGTGGGAGGTTGCTCTGCAGCAAGAAAAAGCTGCAGCTTGCAGGGTGGTGTCCTGATTAAAAATTCATGCCAAGGAAAGATTTTCCAGATCAGCAATGTGAGTATGGGGGAACCCAGTATATTTATGCTGCTAGCCTTACCCCACCCATCCAGCATCTCGTTCAGAAAGCAGCCAAACCAGAGGGCTGCTGATGCTGCATGTTACTGAGCTGCTCTGGACTGAGTGGGAGTCAGGGAATTGATTTCATATTTCCTCACTGCAAAAGGGGAGAGAGAGAAAGGGACCACATTTCCTGTAGCTCTGAAGTACACTTTTGCTATGATCTCATCCCAATTGTTATCAATGAAGCCTAGTCCTTTTCCTGTCCTGAGGCACGTGGAAGAAACAATGAACTATTTTTAAGTCTTAATCAATAAACAAGAGGCAAAATCCCTCTGAAGATAGAGATCACTGGCAGAAGCCGCAGGATCATCTCTCATATATTTTTCAGACCTAAGACCAGTGAATTGCTGCAATATAGCTAATGCAAGATAAAGCAATAGTGAGTCACACAACACGCAGTGGCTGAACATTGCAAAAGTGCCTTGTGGCCTATTGTAGAATTAAAACAAAGGGTAGCTTTATAATGATGGCTTCTAAGCACAAGCACCTGCTTTGTCTTGGTCTCTGCCAGCTCACAGTCTTGAGGATATATCTCAGCCAAGGCAGTTTTTTGTCTCCCAGCCTGGGAGAGCAGCTTTGCAGTGGCTCTTATTCAAATGGAATTCAGCGAGATCATCGTGTGCCTGGTGAGGATCGCAGGGCTATTTGTAAAATGAAAACTGTGCCAACAGTGTGAGGAGTCAGGCTCAAGGATGCTCAGGGTATTTCTGAGCTGCAGTGAAACAGGCCTTGACAGCTGGTTCAGGCTCACAGGGCTCAGATGGGGCACAAACTGCAGAATGTTTGGGCTCAGGCTGGAACTTGCGACTGGGGACTTGTAGTAGAGCTGGGCAAAATATGGCCCATGGCCCAGATCCGGCCCACGAACGCAGCAGGGAGCCTCAGGCAAGCTCCCTGCCTCCCCAGCCTCCATCACATGCTGCTCAGCTCCAGGGCTGTGACTGTTCGTCAATAGAGAGCGGATTGGAGAGAGGCTTCATGCATTGCCCTGTCCCCAGCACAATCCCATTGGCTGGCTTCTGGCCAATGGGAGCTTCCTGAGTGAAGCATCCCTTCCCTCAGGCTCCTGGCTATTCACAGAAGCACATGGCCCCTGGCATGGTAGGGCTCTGAGAAGTCTGCCCAGGTGCTGGTTGGGAATTGCCCAGGTAAGTCTCCCAGCCAGAGCCTGCCCCTGGGACCTCAGCTCCTCCCTCCACCCAAACCACTATCCCTCTCCTCCCCTTCTGCCCCACATAACCCAAACCCTCTGCCCACTTCCTTCTCCCATACTGTCTGCCCCTTCTCCTGCACCCACATCCCCTCCCAAACGTTGCACCCAAGTCCCCTGCTCAAAGTCATATCTCCCTCCTGCCCTAGGTCACAATCCAAACCTCCACTCCCCAACTCCTCTCAGACCCCACACCTCCTCCTTCACCCCAGTCCCTTACCTCAAGTTCCCTTCTGCGTCCAACCTCCACCCCAGACCTTGCCCCTCCTCCATTAATATCATGGAAGAATGCAGCCCTAGACCACTTTCCAAATTCTTGGAGTGACCCCCTATCAAAAATTTTATTGCCCACCCTGGCCCTTTAGACTATCTTACTCTATGAACCATTCCGTTGTCTACAAATAAAATAACATGCTTAAAGAGGACAGCATTATTCTCAGCAGCCAGTTAAGGGCTAGGTACTTTTTTCTGGCCTTAAAGCACAGCCATGACAAGCAAGTATCCCCAGGAGACGGCTCAGACACCTTCCTTTGGACATGTCTATAACAGCTGGAGCTGTAATTTCCAGCTCAGCTAGAGCTCCTTTGTTTCAGTTAGCATGTAAAAGCAGCAGGATAACGGCAGTCGTGGGGCAGTAGGCAGGGCTACGCACCCTGAGTATGTACCTCAGATTTTCACCTTTTCACGGGAATCACCTGAGCTGGAAATTTTACCTTCTGCTGCAGCATGGGAAATATTCCTCTCCGTGGAGAGGGAGTTACTCCAGTCTTTGCAAAAGTGCTTGCTGCCCTCCCACCTTCTCTTCCCTTTCTTGCATCTGGCCAGCAAGCAACAGACGCAGAGCCAAAGCTCTACCTACTCCTCAGTCCCTTGGCTTTACCCACTGCCAGGTCACTGGTCCACAGCAGGGAGCATCCACAATAGATGAGGAGCTACACCTTTGGTAGGTCTCATTTGCCTGTGCAGGTTGCATGGTGGAGCCTTTGCCCTGTTTTGTGTTTTTAACAGCCTCCACCCTAAATTATCTGAGCAAGCTGAACAGGATTTAACCTTCTGTCTGTGAAAAAAGCCATTACTTCAAAAGCTTCACAGTTTTCTTGGCTGGTAGAATAGCGACCAGCTGCAATGTTCCCACTAATCTTTTGCATCCATGTGCAGAACAAATTTTATGTGCACCAACTGTAGACATAAAACCTTGCAATGTGTGCTCTGCTAATCAGCTGAGCGGCATTTGAATTTCTCCTGGGAAGGTGTACAAGAGCACAGTCACAGGAAACACTGGCCATCTGTGGAGTTTGGTTCTGGATTGCAAAATGTATTGGAACTTCCCTGCAAGTGTGGGATTGTGGGGGAGCTTTTGGAGGTGAGTTGTAGATTTTTGGCTCTTGCATTATCATTGAGTAATTATCGTACGACATGTTGTTCTTTGGTTGATGGCTTCTAAGCTTCGGTATGTCTTCTCCTCAAGGAAACTCACAAATTCCTGTCCAGGAAAAAACATTTTCCCCTTGTCTTTCGCTCTTTACACAGCAATAACCACACCAAAAAAATAAAAGCGCTCCGGCATGTTAGGGCCTAGATAACCATGTTACTCAACCTACAGAAACATGCAGGACCTAAGTATGGACATACGCTTCTCTGGTTGATTTCTAAAACATAGAACACAGCCAGCACCACTAGAAGGTTCACATCTGTTCAAAGGGATAACTACTCAATTCCTGTACAGCATGCTGGTAGAGTATCTCATTTCCATGTGCACATAGCTTTCATATCTATGGTACCTATTCTCTGGGAAGATGTACATCGGTTTCTTAAGCAAGAGTAGTGGTGACATCAGACTCTCACCTGTGCAGTGCTTTTGCAGTCGAAGGATCTCCAGGTGCAGATCATGGAGCAATGCCATCTGTTCCTTCTTCAGAAAGGCGATATGTCGCTGCACGCTCTGGATCTGGTGCTCCAGGGACAGAGTCTCCATCGCAACAAAATTAACAGTCCAAGCCTGGAGGGAGTAAACCAATGGTTCATGATCAGACATGCAGCCCTGTACTGTACCTGTGAGTCAGCGGGGGAGGCGAAAATTATTCCTGCAGCTTTTGTAAGAGACATTGAAGGAGGGGAGTCCTGTGCTGCCCAAGATAGGAAATATTATGAGCCATCGAACTCTAGTTTTCCTCTTGCCAGACACTGGGGCTCTTCTGAGTCCCTTTACCTAGATATCACTAGGGCTTTTTACATAGATGACCCCTGCTGCCATACTGCCACGTACATATTGGCGGACCAGGCAGAGAAGTTTTATGAACCCCCTTGTGTATCTGGGACATGGATATGCAGGGATTAAGCAAACTTCCTAAGGCTATGTCTATACTAGCCTGGAAGATCGACCCACTTAGGGTCAATCTTCCGGGGTTCGTTTTCACGCATCTGGTAGGGAACATGTGAAATTGACCTCTCAGGGGTTGTAGTTGACCCCTGTATGCCTCACGAGACACAAGGAGTAAGGGAGGTTGACAGGAGAAACTCTCCCTTCAGCCTTTAGTAAGCATGACCAAGTAAGCCAAGTGCAGATACATTGATTGTAGCTCTGCAATCGCTTTAGCTAGAATTGTGTATCTGCAGTCGACTTACTTTGCCTATTGTAGACAGACGAATTTCACATACTGTATCTGACATCGAGCAGGCGATCCAGGCCTGGTGAACCATGTATGTATCTGCTGATGTGAGGGGATGGAATGCATTTTTTTTGTTTACTGTTTAGAAACTAGGCCATTTTACTTACACACACACACTCTTATGACAATGTTAAGATTGCAAAGTTACGTCCTAAAACATTAGGAATGGCTAGAATTGCATTGAACGATAATATCCTGTGCATATACCTGATAGGCCCCTGTTCCCTTCAGGGCACAGAATGTTTGGTGCTCATGGATTGAGCAGCTATTCAATATTTTGTTTTATCCTCACTGCTGAACAAAGGCGCCAGGCCTTATTTATTACCCACTATTCCAACCTTGCTCTGAGGACAGAATTACACATTTTCTCATGGGAGTTTTTGATAGCTTTCCTCACATTCGTATCAGTGCACCAAATGTGACTGAATTAATTTGCACAACATGCTGAGAGGTGAGGGATGGTATTCACTCTAGGTCTCAGTTTATCAATCTCATGAAAATTATGATGGGACATTGGTTCAGGACTGACTGCTTGAAGTTCAGGGTGGGAGTTACAAGTTACAGAATCACATGATCACTTCTTGCAGCTCCAGGGTTTTCCTTGGGTATCCCTTATCCTAATATTGCCTTGGCCTGAACTTGTTTAGTTCTGAAACAGATGCAGATATTTTATGCAGAAGATGTGGCTGGGTATTTTCTTTTCCATACATCTTAAAGCGATGCTTTAAAAGCAGATACCCGAGTGAAGTCCAGAGCATAGCTACATCTGGGACAAAGTCACCCTGTGTGGAGTTAAAGCAGGATGAACTTGGCCCATCAGTTACCTTTTGCTGAAGCTATGTACTCTGAGTGCATGAGATCTAATGCACGATAAATACAATATGCTCTATCGCACCCAATCAGTGTTATGTGGTAAGGAGATTCATGCTCCCTTCTAAAAGAAGAACCATCTTTGCTGGTAATTCACATGATGGATGAGTGGTGATGTCAGCTCAGCTTCCCGGAGGCTGAGCCCCCAGAGGTTAGAAAGTTTATCGCTTCATGTTAATTTCTTCTGTAACAGTGTGCCTTAGCCTGGACAGCAGAGATAAAGCTAAATCTCAAAGAATCTGTCAAAACAAACAAGCAGTCCAGTAGCACTTTAAAGACTAACAAAATAATGCATTAGGTGATGAGTTTTCGTGGGACAGACCCACTTCTTCAGATCTACAGCCTTACCAGAACAGACTCAGTATATCAAACACAGAGGTCCAAAAATGACCAAGGTTGACAAATCAGAAAAATTATCATTGTTGACAAAGCAGATAGAAGAGCAGAGAGAGGGAGGGGTGGGGATGATAACAATTTTTGGACCTCTGTGCTTTATATATTGAGTCTGTGCTGGTCTGGCTATGATCTGAAGAAGTGGGTCTGTCCCACGAAAGCTCATCACCTAATAAATTATTTTGTTAGTCTTTAAAGTGCTACATGGCTGCTTTTTTAGTTTTCTAGAATACAGACTAACACGGCTCCCTCTCTGTTACTGCTCAAAGAGTCTGTAAATCTGGGAAACACCATCACATGTGGAGGTGACACAGCCGTTCTTATTCCATGCAAGAGATCCAGAAGGTGGGGGGAAGCAATAGATTTCTGTGTGTAGCAAGTATCAGAGGGGTAGCCATGTTAGTCTGTATCTGCAAAAACAACAAGAAGTCCTGTGGCACCTTATGTGTAGCAAACCATGTTGATGGCTTGGAACATTTTTGCCAGCAAGCACAAAGGATGGAGTGCACTTTTTTTGTTTACCTTTTAGAAACTAGGGCATTTTACTTACACACACACTTATAACAATGTTAAGATAGCAAAGTCAAGTCCTAGAACATTAGAAGCAGCTAGAATTGCATTGAACTGTAATATCCGTGCAGCCTTAATTCAGAACCTTTGTGCACATACCCCTCATTTTTCCGTCCATGTGCAGATAGGTGCACTGAGGCATGTGCGGATGCGCACCACCAGTAGCAACACATGTTGCCGGCTGTAAGCAGCTGTGGGCTCTCTGCTAATCGCTGGGTGGGATCTGAATCTCTCCTGGAGGGCTGCCCAAGTGTTCAGCTTACAGGGAACACTGATAGAGTGCATTGTTACGTCATTTAGAGGCTACTCCGATTTCATTTTTCCTCTGCATCTGATGTCTTGCCGTAACAGTTTCAGCATTAAGCAAACCCTTCAGCTTATGCATATAGCACACAAATCTTTACTCTTGTGCATTTTAACTTCCCCACCTCCCAATCAAATCAGTTTGATTACTGTAATAAGCCTTGGCAAACACCACTTTCAACACTTTCTCTTGCCAAAGCCTGTAAACGTTTGTGAGAGCCTTAAAATCAGGACTTCCAAAATCAGGCACTAAAGCTAAATTAATAGCAGTATATATTTTATGCTGTATTTACATATGCTAGTGTTGTGATCACATACTGATATACGAGTACACTCTAGGGCCTGGTTAATAATACTTTTCCATTGTGCACAGGTTGAACCTCTCTAGCCTGGAACCCTTAGAACCTGACCAGAGCCGAATGAGAGAATTTGCCAGACCACAAGAGGTCAATATTGTCTAGCAGCATTACCAACACTTCCACTGCTGATTGGGCTCTTAGAAGACATTTAGGGGTAAATTACAGCTAAATAACAGCACAGAACACAGAGAGCCAGGACTGGTGGCTGGAAACAAACTTCATGAGATTGCGGGAAACTCAGCCACGCCCATGATAAGCAGATGTCCGGCTCATTAAAATCATGCTGGATTATGGGTGTTGCCAAACGAGAGTGCTGGACTAGAGAGGTTCAGCTCTTAATTTAATGTATGCCATCGTATGCCAGCAATCCCCTTGTGTTATGTACAGCAGGCAAACCAGACTATCTCTGTGCTAAACAATATATGGGCACAAATCAGACATTAAGAATGGCAATATACAAATGCCAGTAGGGGAGCACTTTAACTTCCCTGGACACACAGTTTCAGACTTGCATGTTCCTCGTCTCAGTCAAAAAATGACTTCCAAAGCAGACTGCCAGGAGAAACTGCTGAGCTGGTTCATGTGCCAGTTTGACACCTTGAAACAAGGTTTAAATAGAAACGCGGAGTGGGTTGCACATCACAATAGGTAATTTCCCTTTCAGGTGCTCTCGCCTTCTCATCACTGTTGGCGATGAGCCATGCCCACCCTGACTTAGCTAGCACTGATTTCACACTCCCCTAGGCAGCATAGGCAACCCCAGCGTTGCCCCTTCCAGTGGGTGCAGGGATGGTCCTGCCTTTCCCCTGGAGCAGTGCAGCTCAAGAGCACGCATGCTACTTTCAGGCTGCACTACTCCAGGGGAGGGACAGCTCACACTCACCAGAACCAGCCGGGTGCCTCTGCTGTAAGAACTGGGTGGGGGCGGAGCAGGGGTAGGTTGGGGAGGGGCATAGGAGGAAAAGAAGGGCCTGGATGAGGAGGGAGAGGAGAAGGGGCAGGACAGGGGTCCATGGCCAGTGCCTCCCCCCTTGAATCCCGGCACTGGTCACTGCTGCATACTTCCATCTCTTCATTTTCCTTTTTTTCAGAATCAGAGTAAGTGAGCTGTATCTCATGAAAGCTTATTACCCAATGCCCTGAAAATGTGGTAGTCTTTAAAGTGCCACCAGACTCCTTGTTTAAACAGAAACTAAAGGTCGAACCTTTCTCATCTGGCACCCTGGGGACCTGACCGGTGCCAGATAAGAGAATTTGCTGGACCATGCAAGGTCAATATTGTCTAGCACACTACGAACACTTCCAGAGTGGTGTCTTCAGGTCTTAATCTCTGGAAGGGCCCCCTAGCTACTGTTCAATGTGTATCTGTTAATTAAATGCAAAATCTTTGATATACTGACAGGTAAATATTTCAAATGGGGTTTTAAAAAACTGATCCTTTTAAAGCCCAGGCAGGAGCCTGATCTCAATTAAATTCATAATAATAAATAGAGATACACATCTCATGGAGCTGGAAGGGACCTTGTAAGGTCATCAAGTCCAGTCCCCTGCTCTCTTGGCAGTACCAAGCACCATCCGTTTTTGTTTTTTAAATCTATTTACCCCAGATCCCTAAACATCCCACTCAGAGATTGAGCTCATAACCCTGGGTTTAGCAGGCAAATGCTCAAACCACTGAGCTACCCAAGAATTCAGAACAGGGTTATTACTAGTAAATAAATTCTCCATGGCGATTACTTGGAATAAACATAAACTTCACTGCCTAAATTAGGGGTCTTGTTACTACTGTACATTTCTGGGAACCAGGCAGATTTGAGCTACGTCTACACGTGAAGCCTACATCGAAGTAGCTTATTTCGATGTAGCGACATCAAAATAGGCTATTTCGATGAATAACGTCTACACGTCCTCCAGGGCTGGCAACGTTGACGTTCAACATCGACGTTGCGCAGCACCACATCGAAATAGGCGCTGTGAGGGAACATCTACACGCCAAAGTAGCACACATCGAAATAAGGGTGCCAGGCACAGCTGCAGACAGAGTCACAGGGCGGACTCAACAGCAAGCCGCTCCCTTAAAGGGTCCCTCCCAGACACAGTTGCACTAAACAACACAAGATCCACAGAGCCGACAACTGGTTGCAGACCCTGTGCATGCAGCATGGATCCCTAGCTGCAGCAGCAGCAGCAGCAGCAGCCAGAAGCCCTGGGCTAAGGGCTGCTGCACACGGTGACCATAGAGCCCCACAGGGGCTGGAGGGAGCGTCTCTCAACCCCTCAGCTGATGGCCACCATGGCGGACCTCGCTATTTCGATGTTGCGGGATGCGGATCGTCTACACGTGCCCTATTTCGACGTTCAACTTCAAAGTAGGGCGCTATTCCCATCCCCTCATGGGGTTAGCGGCTTCGACGTCTCGCCGCCTAACGTCAATGTTAACATCGAAATAGCACCCAACACGTGTAGCCGTGACGGGCGCTATTTCGAAGTTAGTGCCGCTACTTCGAAGTAGTGTGCACGTGTAGACACGGCTTTGTAAAGGTATAAGAGCATTCTTGCACAGCTCTCTTTGGAGGACTGGGTGTTAGTCACTAATCACACATGCCACTTTTAAATGAACAAACTTAATATCCCTAGGTCCAACCTCTCTCTCTTCCTTTCCTTTTAAAATAGAACACAAATGGGCCTGAATCCCCTCAGGCAGGCAAAACTTTTTTTCTCTCCACATTATGCTAAGGAAAGAGGCACTCAGAGAAATCCTTTAGCTGATTAAAGACACTGATTTCCACCTAGTGGCACTTTCCAAAATACTTAAGTTAGGAGCCTAACTCCTATTGAAGTCAAGGCGAGTTAGGAGCTTCAGCAGCTCATGGGATTTTCAAAAGCACCTGTCTATATCTTTGAGCACTTGTTTGGAAACACCAGTGAATACCTAAAGAGCACTGACTGGCAATGGAAGGCAGGTGCCTTACTCCTTCTATGGGCCTGTGACATTTTTAGCACAATTGTAATATCTCAGCAGAAAACAAGGCTGCATTTTGGCTCTTGGATGTAATATATCACATTGAAATAGCTGCATATTTCCAGGCAGAGTCTGCCAAAAGTTCTCCATTGTGAAAATACATGCAGCAGATATGTTCTGTTGCCATTTCAGGAGTTATGTGGGGAGTTACGGTTGTAGCAAAACTTTGGAATAAAATCCAAGGAACTGATATTTCTCTTTGGTTTGGGGAAATGTTTTGCACCTCTTGGGTTGTCTGATTTGGTATGTCCTTTCTGGTGGGTTTCCATTTTGGAAACTTGTAGTTACTGCTACTTCCCAGCTAGAGAGCAAATCGTTGGTGGAATTCCTCCCTATTTGAAGGTTTGAATGTATCTCAAGTGGTACTTAGGTATTGGGCTCGAAAGTTTTTCCTGTGAAGCTCTGGATAAGTTGCTGTCAATGGTCCCTCTAGTTTTTTTCTATCCATGTGCAGAATAAATTTTGTTGTGGGCATCAAAGCATGTGTGGATGTGCACCGCGAATAGACGCACATGCTGCCAGCAATGGGTGGCTGTGGGTGCTCAGCTAATCAGCTGGCCAGAACCTGAATCTCTCCTGGACGGCTGTCCAAGTGCTCAGCTTACAGGGAACACTGGCTGTTGTCTGTCTATTCTGGATGGATGAAATTAAAGGTTTCCCAGTTAACATTGTGTCTGATCCTGCACCACTAGTCATAGGGAGTTTTGCTCTTGGCTTCAGTGGGAGCAGGATTAAGGCCTTGATGAGTCACTTCCACCAATGAATAAACAAAACTGGATCTTCTTGGACTCTTTTTAACAGCTAGTCTGGTACCAGGGGATTGATTCAAATCGACACAAGCCAGTTGTGGAGAGGATACAGTGTTGGTACTCATGCACATTTGTGGGTCACGGGGGGGGGTCAGTCCACCTAAGTGATTTAGGGACCAAAGTATCATTATTCCAATGGGCTGCTGGGATTTAGGCCCCTTTGGAAATGTTATACCTGGCATTAGCAACTAAGTGTGGACATTGGGAAACTGTGGCATCTCCACTGACTCATTGGCAAGGCATAGAGGGCCTGATTTTCAAAGCTATTCAGGCCCTTGAATGTGCAGGTAGGAGCCTTGTGCAGAAAGCTTTTGAGGATGTGGTGCTCTTGATACTGAAAAATCCCACCAGGGACCTCTCTGCTCCTTAGGCAGCTAAATACCTTTCAAACTCTGGCCCTTTCTGTATGAATATGCCCCCAGTGATTAAATGGGGTTAATTCTTACCCATAACGTGCAATCAGTGTGGAGGTTAATGGAAAGTAGCCTGAATTTCTGGGATCTGGAGCACCTGCAGTTCATATTGCAGTCAATGTCAGTGTGTGCTCAAGGCCTCTGATAATAAGCCTGATTGGATAGGTGGCTAAGATTACTTTAGTTACCCTAATCTTAGGTGCTTAGGCTTGCAAACTGTGACCACAATGTTGCGTGCTCCCTGTTGTCCTGGCTGACTGGCCATAAGTTCTCACTTGGTAGGAGAGATCCTTGGAAGGTGATGCCCTTTTATTCCTCTAAATGAGCTGCTTTTATAAAGTCATGTTCTGTGGCACCTGAGCTGCTTTTTTAAACAATTAAATCATAGATGAAGCAGAAATGTCATTATCCTTCCGTTTGGTGCATGAAGATACAGGAACTGGGTTTGATTATATTGCTTATATTTTAAAAGAGGAGCCTTCCCCCCACCTCCACCAGCCTGTTCCTAAAGACGGAATCTGGGGCACTGGGCGGTGTAGTAAGGAAGACGAGGCTGGGTTTTATAGAAGGGAAAGAAGCAGAACTTTTCACTTCAGAGTTGCAGATTCATGTGGGCAGTGACTAGAAGGTTGTACCATTGGCTGGCTGTGTGAAATCAGTGGGGTCTGTCCAGTAGGCAGTAAAGCCAGATTCAAAGCAAAGCTGACACTTAGAAGGAACCTTTCATGTGAGTGAACACCTTATACTCCCACTTTAATTATCTCATGCCCTGCAGAGCAGATGGAGCGGGCCTTTAGTGGCAAAGGGAATCTGGCCCACAGTAGCCCTTTAAACACTGTTACATATTTTTGTATTTTCAGTGCAAAATGTTACCCCTGAATCAGCATTAATTAGCACTCATGTTGTCAGTCTCGGCAGTGGGACCAAGCTTTCAGTGGGCATTAAGTAGGTACGTGACTCTTGCCCCTAGAAATGATCTTCCTACGCTGCACTGAGAGAGACTGGTAGAGCCATAAGGAGGAAGCTGGTCAGTTGCAACCAGTGTTCCCTGTAGGCTGAGCGCTTGGGCGGCCGCCCAGGAGAGAGGTAGGTGCTGCCCAGCTAATTAGCAGAGTTCCCACAGCTGGCAGTGTGCGTTTCTATGGTGGTACACATCCACACATGCCTTGGTGCACAAAACAAAATTTATTCCAGCTATGGATGGACAAAAATGGAGAGAATCCTGGCTGCCAACCATGCCATGTGGTCCCCATGGGTGCTTGACCTGGAAGGAGTTTGTACTGCACAGGCTCTTTAGATAAGCAGGGGATTTATGTTAGTAAAACATTGCAGACTGAAATAAAACAACCAAGGAAAAAATAGAAAAGAGATGTGGGTCTCAAACTTTTGCATTGGTGACCTCTTGCACTCTGCACGCCTGTGAGTGCAAACCCCTGCCCGCCCTTATAAATGAAAAACCATTTTTATATTAAACTCCATTTTAAATGCTGGAAGGGACGCTGGTTTGGGGTGGAGGCTGACACCTGGTGACCCCACATGTAATAAGATCATGGCCAATGTTCCTTGTAAGCCGTGCACTTGCGTGGCTGCTGAGGAGAGAGTCAAATGCCACCCAGCTGATTAGCAGAGTGTCCACAGCTTGGTTTTCTTTCTACTGGTGGTGCACATTTGCACATGACACAGTGCACATAAAATAATTTATTCTGCATGTGAATGGAAAAAATCCACACATGGTTGGACAAGATTAGAGGGACCACTGGTCAGAGTCCCTGTTTGAGAACCCTTGGGCAACAGGATCAGTTCATTTTAGGTTGCTGTCATGGCTAAGGCATTGGACTGGGTCTCCAGAGACATGGATCCAGTTTCCAGTTTGGTCCCAGACTTTCTGTGTGACCTTGGGTAAGTTACTTAATCGCTCTCATTTCCCCATCTGCCAAATGAGTATGAGACTTCCTTTCTTTAACCCTTTGTCTTGTCACTTGAACGCGTAAACTCGCAAGGGCCAGCACTTTCTCTTACTGTGTGTACATAATGCCCCTAAAACAAAGGGGCCCTGCTCTGTATCTGCCACTGGGTGCTATTGTAATACTAATTAATAACAGAAACAAGTAATGGAGTCATAATTCAACCAGTAGATGAAAAGTAGATGAAATGATATATGAAGTTTCTAATCTACTGCTGGATGGCTTTAGCTGTATTGTCAACTTGTCTAAGGAGGTAGGGGTGAGTCTCCTGCCTCTATACACACATTTTGCACTAGCTTGAGTGTAAATAGTGTAGCCACATGAACAGCAGAGGAGGTTTGTGCTCAGGATGGCTTAATCATTGTTGCTATAGAGGCTACACAGTTTATACTCCTGTGAGCTTGATAAGAAGCAGTGCAAATATGTGTACATGCGCAGGGGAACCACCCCTGATCACAGCGCAGAAGCAGTTGAAGATGCTTTCGAGCAAACATGACACTGAATACCCTAATGTTGGCTTTAGAAAAGAAAAAGGATGTGATGTGAGATTATGTATTTCGAATACGTGCATATGGGTGTGTCTTCGTGTGCGTTAATACCAATATACAGACCAAGGAACAATACAGTACTAAGGCCCACGCTTTACTCATGTAAATTGGTTCCTCATAAATACCAAGCTAGCTAGTTTTGCACTTAGGGGACCTACTTTAGGGAAATAAAGTTGGAAGGATCTGGCCCCTGCTCTCCTGCTGCATTTTTCTAAAGTAACACAAACTCCCAGCATAGAGATTGATCTGTTAGATACATCTACAGCACTTGGATTTGATCTTAGGGCATTTTATATATATTGCTTGCTGATACCTCATTTGCACTAGGGATGTAAAATCCTGTTTAACTAATTAACTGGTTAAACATTAAGTTTAACTGATGAAATGGGCGGTGGAGGTAAATGAGGGGAGAGATGGGGGGCCACTCCAGCCCAACACCCCACTGCAGATGGGGTCTGCTCAAGCTGAGCTGGAGGACCCCCACACACGATGGGCCCCATGGGGTGGAGCAGCCCTCTGCCTGTGACTGGTGAGAGGCTGCTCCAGACCCTACCAATTAACTGTAACCAGTAAACCTCATCTGTTTAGAGTGAGGCTTACTGGTTAACCATTGACATCTGTAATTTGCACTGGTATTATGACACTTAACTTTCCCTAGATGTGGGGGAAAAGAGATTAACTTAAGTGAATTCTTCAGGTCCCAGAGGCAGTGGCAAAGCCAGGACCAGAAACTAGAGGCAAAATCCTGACCCCCCACCCCAGTCTGTCACTAGCAAAACCCTCTTGACTTCAACAAGGCCAGGATTTCACCTAACGACTCCTCTTTGCACTCTACTTTAAACCTTCCATCAGGGTACATGTGAATGAAAAACCTATCAGTTATTTCACCGTATCACCCTGGGTTACAGCCACCAGCTAATGTCTTGTACTTCATGCCTGAAGTTAAACATACAAGGACAACTTCTGCTTTTCATTGGCTTTCTCTGGGATTACTCTCGGTTCATGTTAGCATTCGTGGGGGCAGAATTTTGTTGATAATCAATGTTGTACAGAGATCATAGTCAGTGGTTCCTATGGCTTGATCCTGCCTTCCCTGAATTCAGTGGCAAAAAACTCTTATGGACTCTGCAACTTGCCAGTGGAAATAAGTAGTCTCCTGTGCTTTTGAATCATGCACCCGCAGCTACATGAAGGAAGAGCCATCAGCCTGTCTGCCTCTTAAGGAGATCCTACTTCTGCTGGCCTAGCTGGAGAAGCTAAATCTGTGTTAGCTCTTTAATTCCTGCAGGAGGGGACTGCAGCTTGGAACCACTTTAAACCATTAGATAGTGCACACAGGGGAATGTTCTGGTGGGAGGGGGGAGATGCAAGAAAGAGGGTTATAGAGGCTTTCAAGAAGCTAGCATTGGCAGGGCTATCAGGACTACCCCAAGCCACTAAACAGCTGGGATTCAGCCCAGTCGGTTACCCTTCCACCACCCCAGCCCTGGGGAAACAGCCCTGCAGGGAAACGGGGCATTGTTTTAATTAGAGATGTTGAGGCAGGGTGAGGGAAGAGGATCCAAATCCAGTAGAATTTAGTTTTTAAGTATTTTCTGAGTTTAACCAGGCAAGGAAGGCACAGCCTCATTCCCCACCCCCACACACTCTGGTCCAAGGAAGAGGAGGGATCTGAGCATCAGGCAAAGTCATCCTGTCCTGGGTCCCGCCGGCCCAGTTGGAAGGCTGTTCTGGACCTTTAGTCTCACTCGGCTAAGGACACTGCCACCGAGAGTTCTCATGCAGTCGTGCTCTCCCCACTTCCTGCGTCTCCCCACCACCACATGGCCAAGCCCAGCTCTCCCCTGCTGATAACCCCCCTGCCCGCCCAGCCCAGATCTCCAGGGTGATAACCCCCCAGCCCAGCTCGCCCCTGCTGCCAGACCCCCAGCCCAGATCTCCAGGGTGACACCCCCCCCAGCCCAGCTCTCCCCTGCGGGCAGCCCCCCAGCCCAGATCTCCAGGGTGATAAGCCCCCCAGCCCAGCTCTCCCCTGCTGCCAGCCCCCCAGCCCAGATCACCAGGGTGACACCCCCCTCCCCAGCCCAGCTCTCCCCTGCGGGCAGCCCCCCAGCCCAGGTCTCCATGGTGACACCCCCCCAGCCCAGCTCTCCCTGCGGGCAGCCCCCCCAAAGCAGCCCACATGCTCTCACCTGCGGGGAAAGCGGAGGCGAGAGGCGAACTTGCTGGCAGCTGCAGGGTGTCATCCACGGAGGTGCGCGCTGCCCTGGCGCTGGACAAGGGCGAAGCTGGCAGGGGCGGAGGAAGCCTCAGACGAGCCCCGGCGTCCCCCCCCCCACCAACCTCAGCCGGGGGACAACGCGCCCCCGCCCCAGCTCTCTCTCAGCCCCCCCTGGCGCACTGGGCCCAGGGGCTCGGCCCCCGGCGCCCCTGCCGAGCTGCAGCCTCCATGGCAGAGCGGGGCCCCCAGTCCGGCGGGCGAGGGGGACAGGCCAAGCCGCAGGCCCCCCGCTCGGGGCGGAGCGCCGATCCCAGCGAGCCGCGGCGTAAACACTCCGCAACGTGAGCGGAGCGGGGCGGGGGGAGCCGGGCCGGCCCGACGTGTGATGAGCTCATCCCCCGGGGGGCGCCCGCGGCGCTGAAAGATGCTGATGCGGCGCGGGAGGGGCCCAGCGCCTCCCTAGGGAGGCAGCCGCGGGGGGTGGGGGGCATTCCCTCCCCCCAGCCCCTCCCCTCCCCTCCCCTGGTTTACACGCGGGAGCGATGGGAGTCCGAGCTGGGCTGATCTCAGCCCCGCCCGTGCTGGCCCGCGTCAGTGGCGGGGTTTGAATCGGGACTGAAGGAGAAACCCGCCCCGAGCAGGTGGGGGGTGGCGCAGCGCTGTCCGTGGTGCTGAAAGTCTCTGGCCAGGCCTTGGAGCGATACCTGTCTGGTGGAGCTGGAAGGGACCTTGAGAGGTGGTGGAGTCCAGACCCCTGCACTCACAGCAGGACCACCCCAAACGGTATTTTCCCCAAATTTATTCGCCCCATCCTTGAATGGGCCCTTCAAAGAGTGAAGTCAGAACCTTGGGAGTAGGAGGCCAATGCTCAAACCACTGAGCTATCCCTGGAAGAGGAAGGGACTCCCTTGCCAAGGAGCAAAAGCAGATCCATCCCATCCCACAGTGGATTGGCATGGAAACTAGCAATCAGATCAGGTAGAACTCCAAAAGGAGACCTGGGAGAAGGTCTTGTAAACGGCTGCTCTAGTGGGAACCCCACTGGCATCCATCTCTTCCACCGCCAGACCTGACATACTCCTTGCTACAGAAACTGCCTCTGATCCATTTTGGAGTGTTGACCCTTCTTGCTCTTCTTCCCTCCCCGGCCCCAAAATCCCCCAAACCAAACCGATAGGCAGTCTCGAAAGATAACTTGGATAGACTCATTGCAATAATTATAACTGCAAAATTAAGAGTGTGTTCAGGTTGGGTTTATTTCTGTGCTCATATACAATAAGCTCCCCATCATGTGAGCTTTTATGAGCCCACAGTCAGACGAGGTGAGAGCACATCTTTCTTGGTCAGTGTAGCAATAGGGCCCAGCAAATATCATACAGGACCAGGATTTTTTGTTATAAAAAAAAATTGGTGGGAAGTGGTAAAAATAATGGAGAAAATGGATTAGTTTGGAAAACGTAGAAAAAAAATCAAAATCTTAGTGAAAATGAGTGAGCATTGCTAGGGAATTATTTGCCTCCAATTTGGTGTAAGGTCTGTTCACTTTCTTTGTATATGTATACATATAAACTGGACTACCCTGGATCTGGCCTAGTGTGTGATATGCTTGGAATCCATGTGTGTTGTTCCATAATGTAGCTCTGATATGTATAAAAGACACACTGAATGCCAAACATAATATATACTATGCCAGATCAATGTGTAGAATAAATTTTATTATGTACACCAAGGCAAGTACAGATGTGCACCAACACTGGAAACACATGATGTGGGAGGCTATGGGTGGTCTGCTAATCATCTGGGCAGCATTTGACTCTCTCTTGGGCAGCCGCTGAATCACTGAGCTTACAGGGACTACTGCCAGATTCTTAGCTGGTGTAAATTGCTGTAAATCTGGTGAAGTCATTAATCTATGTGTAGTCACATCAGCTGAGGATCTGCCCCTGAGATCATTCAGCTATGAAAAGGTTCACAAAACACCACACAGATGCAACTCTTCTCATTGGCCTTCTTAAGGGAAAAGTCAGAGAAAGTTGCTAAGCTTTGCAGCAGGCCTCCAAGCCAGCCACCTTGAGCTCGCTAGAGTGCCTTGTGTCAGCACCCAAAATCAAATGTTCTCACCAATTCGGGAGGATTTGCAAGTTATATGTGATACCAAAACTTGTCACAGACTGATCAGTGGGTGGAAGTGTTTCCTAGAAGCTGCAATCAGAGAAGCAGCGACCATCAGGTTATCTGTTTTGGGTATTGCACGTATAATACATTGTACACCTCACTTTTCAGCTTTTCATTCATAGCTCTCAAAGCAGTTCACAGAGGATGACCCAACGTCATTCTCTCCATTTAACAGCTGGGGAAGTGCAGCAAAGTAACTTGCTCCAGGTGGCCCAGACCAAGGTCCTCAAAGGCAGTTTGGCCCCTCATGCCCAATAAGGTCTTTGAAGTGCTGGGTCACAGTGACCAAGCCAGGGATCGAGAAATGGGGTAAATTTTCAGCTCATGTAAACTGTCACTGCTCCGTTGATTTCAACGATGGACTGGGTGTAATTTCGTAGGTGTATTCCATCTCTGAGACTTGGTGATTTTAATAAGCAGAAGGCCAGATCCTCTACTGGTGTAAATCAACATGGCACTATTTAGTGGTGCAGAGCTAATTTACACAAGCTAAGTACCTGCCCAAGAAGTTGGAGTAATTTTTTTTATGGTGCGAACTCAATTTACACCAAACCAGAACTGGTCAAATAAAGAAAAAATAGTGATGAATAATTATTCAGTGGGAGCGGGATCCTATTTTCAGTTTGAGCTTGTGTTAGAGGTAGTCTCCAGCAAATATAATCAGGACCTCCATCTCTTTCTCACACAAATCCATTCATGTCTGCTCCTGTGGGCTGTTCTCCAAATGAGGTGCTTATAGCAAATGACTTCCTTTTGGAATGCTGAGCAGTTTGGTGATGGATTAAATGAGCATAATGAAGACTTACTAATTCAGAGAAATGTTATTGCATTATTATCACTGTCCGCACATTTGTAACAATCAGATCCACATTTGCCAATGCATAATGTAGTTCTATTCATAGTCTGCTCTGAATGAAGGTTTATTTTTAGTCTCTCATTTTCCCTTCCCTAAATGATTTTTGTTCTTACACTGGAAAACTATCTGTTATACAAAGGGGCTGGGGTGGTGGAGAAATGCAAGGGGATGATTTCTGAACGCATCATGTTTCATTGGGCGTTCACAGTCTTCATTGATTTTTCCACTGTATAAAAGACAGATCTGCAAAAGATCAAGGTCAGACATTCAGGGACAGACAGATGTCTCCTAAATGAGGTCATTGCTCCAGGATACAATCAGACTGAAGAGAAGGGTGGTAGTGAAATACAATCCATCCTCTGTGCCCAGAATTCTGTTGCTAAAGCTGACTGCCTCTGCAGTGATTACCTAGCAGCTTGTATTCAGTCATAAAGCATACATGCTATTAACACATTTTCTAATCATGTGTCCCTAGCAGTTTGGCAGTTTACTGGCTTAACAGGCTCTTCATTGCTCTCAAAGAACTGAGTCTCAGTTTTTGATCGGGGTAGGGCAGAGATCCTTTCACTAAAGCCTCCAGACAGTGCCTATTGCCTAGTGATATGTCAAACCCAACAATTACCATGGGCTTTTCTTATTCTGCCCTGTTATTGTGTTAATCAGAGCCTGCTTTACTGACAGGTAGGAGGTTGAGCAGGGATTCGCCCCTATGCAGAAATCTTGCACAAATCCCACGCCCCATTTCAATCCCACTTAAGCTCTAAAGTAGGAAATGGAGTGAATATCAGTCTGTATAAACTGGATGCACATTAGTGACCTAACACAAAATATATAAAAATCACTCCCTTCTTGCCCCATTTTTCTTTGATTTTAAGGATAACAAAGCTCTGGAATAAATATGTTATCAAAGTTTCTAGTGACACACACAAATTATATATGCATATCTATCTATCTATCTAGTATCTCTGAAGTTGCTACGTCAAGGTCAATAACAAATTACTGAGTCTCCTAAACTACCTCTCCAGATAATGTGCTGCTGTAACTGCTCTGCAGAAGGAGCTTTTAGCAGATCATTGGAAACCCTAGATAGAGTAGAACCTCTGGTGAGGAAATTGTTATAGGCTAAATACTGGTCCCACTGAAATCAAAGGGAGTCTACCCATTGACACCAATGAGATCTAACTCTGGCCTTATATGCAGAGGCTCACTATACCTAGAATTACAATTGGTTCTCTACAATGCTCTGAAAGACATAGGGTGAGTACCCAATTCTGGAAATATTTGCTTCTGAGTGTTGTTTACCCTGTAGCATATGAGTAAATGTGCCCTTTGAATGCACTTCCCTGTAGACAGAATTGCTCTATTGCTTTTCAGCAAGGGATTTCGTTGCTGATGTTCATTGCTTTTTATTTTGATAGCAGTCCTGTAAGACTTCAATAAATCTCTAAGAAATAAATAATTCCGGAACTGGAGGGGAATTCTGTCTGTATTTCAGGCAGTCTAGCACAGTAGGAAGTTCCTTACCTGACACTGACCTCTAGTGGCACTGATAGAATATTGAGTTATGACCCAGATCATTCAAAATGATCATAGACATTTAGTTTTGCACTATCACA
This sequence comes from Carettochelys insculpta, assembly GCF_033958435.1. NCBI lineage: Eukaryota > Metazoa > Chordata > Testudines > Carettochelyidae > Carettochelys > Carettochelys insculpta. The sequence goes on from NC_134155.1 coordinate 11,873,168, forward strand.
CTACCAATCCAAGGCCCCGGTCTTTCAATGAACGCTGTGGTTGTGTGGCACTTCAGTGAAGTCAGTGGGGCACTGTGTGGGTTCAAAGATATCTCTGCAGAGATCAGAGTAGTGTGAGGCCCTACATGCTCTTAAGACGACATGAGAAATAAGCAATGTTGCTGCAGCCAGAAGAGCTCTGTATAGCTGTCAAGCTTGCCGCTTTCACCAGTAGGAGATGGTCCAATAAAAGATGTTGCCTTTGCCATCCTGTGTCTCTGACATGAGAAGTGTAACTTTCACCAGGCACAAGTATAAATAAAATGATCATAGGGGATAGTCTGATTGTGACTAGATAACATTTTCAAAAGTGCCTGAGTCCTATTTTCAAAAGGAACTTAGGTGCTTTCAGCTCATTGACTTTCAATATATATTTTAGGGACTTACCTAGCTCACATTTCCAAAGTATCTGAGTGTCTCACAGTCTTTAATGCATTTATCCTCACTATCTCTTCTGCAGGGTTCCTTCTATTTTTTCCATCCATGGCGGGAATAAAGTCTGTTATGTGCACCAAGGCATATGGGATGTGCACCACCAATAGAAACACATGGGTGCTGTGCATGCTCTGCTAATCATGTGGGTGGCATCTTAATTTTCCTGAGCAACTGCCCCAGTGCTCAGCCTACAAGGAACACTGCTCCTGTGTGGGGTAGAGAAGTGCCTTATCCTCATTTTACCATGGGTGATCTTGCCCAAGGTCTCATAGGAAGTCTATGGCAGAGGAGAGACATGAATCCCTATCGCCCAAGTAAAATCTTAGACTAATTCTCTGTGTGCTGGACCTTCATAATGACATAACTGCATTCACCCCATGGAGCATATGAGGGGTGGTACCCTTTGCCCTGCCCTGAATATGTAAAAGGATCTTAAAATGGGAATAAATTAGATTTACACCAACAATCCCTTTTGAGAGCAGGTCTGCATTAATTACATAGCTAGAGTTGACCATGGCAGGTTTGATCTTCCCTGTAGTGAAGACCTACCCTCAATGTTGTAACAGAGTCTTAATGTAACTGAGAGTCAGGACCAGATTTATAAAGGTGTTTACCTGTGTAAAAATGCAGATAGGTGCCTTTTCAGAAGTGCTGAGACACTTCACGGGGCAGTGAAAGATGGGCACCTAGGTGCTTTTTCACACTGTGCCTAAATACCTTTAAAAATCTGGCCTTCAGCCCATAATTCTTCTCTGTTTAGACATGGATTTAAGTATGTGCTTCAGTTAAGCCTTTGCTTGTGTCTGAGTGGATCAGGGACTTAGAATGCATTTAGTTCTCTACGTCTCCCCAAACTAGTTTTTTTAGGGCAATTTCTGCTTGGAAATGAATTCATTTTGAGTTTAATTTTACCTTAAATGTTATTTCTGAGCCTCACTGATGTGTCTGGTCTTTTAATTGCTCTGGAGAACCTCATAAGAAACCTCTTGAAATGATGCAGGACTGAAAGCTAAGGGTTTTGATAAATTGAACATTAGCTTATCATTACCATGGGGATTTAAAAATATCAGACTCTCAAGGATATTTGTGTGAGCTAAGGAATGCAATTGGTCATACTTCAAAGAGCTCCTGCTCTGCACAGTTGAAGAGGACCAATGCATTTAGCTTAAGCAGTGTTGTTCCAGGGTAGTGGTGGCACAACTATATTCTGCAGAGGTTAAATGCAATGGGAATGTGCTCAGCTTTGGAAAATAATGAGCAGAAACCAGAAGAGTTTCTGTTTACTCAGGGAGATCTGTTTAGACAGACTCTTGCAGCCCATTCAAATCAACAATATTCTTTGCTGACGCAGGTCCCACTTATGCAGCTTGAGTTGCAGTACTCTGGCAGAAAGTTTTGGCAACAAAATGGCAAATGAAATTTAATGCGGAGAAGTGTAAAGTAATGCACATTGGAAAAAATAACCCCAAGTATACATATAATATGATGGGGGCTAATTTAGCTACAACTAATCAGGAAAGAGATCTTGGGGTTTTTGAAGATAGTTCTCTGAAAACATCCAAACAGTGTGCAGCAGCAGTCAAAAAAGCAAATAGGATGTTAGGAATTACTAAAAAAGGGATAGAAAATAAGCCAAAGAATATTTTACTGTCCATTTATAAAACTATGGTACATCCACATCTTGAATACTGCCTACCGATGTGGTCTCCTCACCTCAAAAAAGATATTTTGGCATTAGAAAAGGTTCAGAATAGGGCAACTAAAATAATTAGGGGTATGGAAGGGGTCCCATATGAGGAGAGGCTAAAGAGACTGGGACTTTTCAGTTTAGAAAAGAGGAGACTGAGGGGGGATATGATAGAGGTCTAAAATCATGAGCAGTGTGGAGAGGGTGAATAAAGAAAAGGTTTTTTACTCATTCCCATAACATAAGAACTAGAGGACCAAATGAAATCAATGGGTAGCAGGTTTACAACTAACAAAAGAAAGTTCTTTTTCACACAGTGCACAGTCGACCTGTGGAACTCCTTGCCACAGGAGGCTGTGAAGGCTGGGACTATAAGAGAGTTCAAAAAATAGCTAGATAAATTCATGGAGGTTAGGTCCATAGAAAGCTATTAGCCAGGGCGTAGGAATGGTGTCCCTGGCCTCTGTTTGTCAGAGGCTGGAGATGGATGGCAGGAGACAAGTCGCTTGATCGTTGTCTTTGGTCTACCCCCTCTGGGGCACCTGGCACTGGCCACTGTTGACAGACAGGATGCTGGGCTAGCTGGACCTTTGGTCTGACCCAGTAATGGCCACTCTTAAGTTCTTATGTTCTTATGTAAAGTGGGCGTCAGTGTCACATATTCTCGCTTTATTGTGCCTTTTCCCTGGTAGGGTGGTGTAAATAGGCCTTATTATCCAGTGAGTGTGGCCACATTATTTTGAACACGTCATTGTTCTTTGTTTCATGGGTATTTATGTGTTCCTCACAATTATCTGAGTATTTATGTGCCCCTCAACTCACCACACAATCCACAGTTAGGCTTGGAAGAATGTAATTTTATTTTTTAATAATTTCAGTGGATAATATCAATGTTTGTTTTAAAGGATGTTTTTAAAAAACTGTGTCACGTTTTCCGAGCTGGGCAAAATTATGGTTTTGAAAGTTTTTTATTGCTTTAAATTTTCATAATTGTGGGAAAATATTGGGTGGACCAAAGGGACAGTCTAATAATTATTTAATGACCATAGACAGTGAGATTCAAAAATGTTTAATGTTATGGCTATTAAAACACAATTTGTGAACATTGTATGTCAAAATATACAAAGTAAATATCTTTAAATCCAACTCTGTTTGGAGGCAGCATTTTTCCCACTTTGCTTATCTGTAAATATAGGTACTTAGCAGCGGAAACGATTTTTCATCACACGTTTACCAAGAAAACTCACCTGTGAAGTAGGGAAGTGCTGGAAGTTTTATGTTTACAGAATAAATCCTCATAGGTATTTGAGCACCTCATTCCTGTTGAATCAATAGGATTCAGGCACTTAAATACTTTTGAATGTCTGGGCCTAAGTGACTTGCCTAAGGCCTCATGGAAAGCCTGTGGCAGAGCACGGACTAGAACTCACATCTCTTGACACTCTGCCCTAGCCACTGTCCCAATTTTTGTATTGCTGTTGATTCCATAAGCCTAACAAAGACTGGAACTCTTCTGTGGCAGGTGTGGTATACATATGTGTAGGCCCCTTTACTATAGGAGCCTTTGAATTTTCCAGGGAAGATCCTGGTGCTGCAGTCTAGCCCTAGAGACTACAACTCCCATGATGCTTTGGGGGAAAATAGGGCAATCTGTTCTCACCCAGGAATGCTGAATGCAGGACAGAGTAGGTGGTGGGCTCCAGTGGGGAGACGAGCCAGATCGCTGGTGTGTCCAGAGCAGGAGCTGCTTCTGGAAGCTACAGTGTGTAGCCGAGACTCTGCTGGGGCTTCAATCCAGTGAGGAGCTTCACTGTTGTGATTTTCCCTGTGCCTGGAGCTGACGGAGAAGGGCTGCAGGGAAGGAACTGTGAGTTACAGGGAAAAATGCTTGTGAAGCAGAGGGATTGACTCAAGTCTGAAAACAGGCCAAGGAGCCAGGACCCAGAGCCACTGGTGTTCGGTGGGACCAGCTCCAGTTCCAGAGGGTATGTCCAGCTTGTGGCCTTGGCTGGACTCACACAGCCAGCACTGTGCTGTCTCCACTCCAGCTTCAGATCTTCAAGCATGCCTACACACACATCAAAGACATTGAAACTCAGAGACATACACTCTGGAGTTGGCAAATGATGGCCGTGTTAAGTTTCACTTACTGCTGTATACCTTCTTTGTTAACTGATTTTACTTAACTGCATGCTGTGGACTTTATTTAGGAGTGATATCTAATCTTGATCTGTTACACCAGGCATCTTTACATTGTTAAGTAAAGATGTGTTAATTCTAATTTAACTACATTAGAAGTATATTACTTATAATGGTTATTTTGAAGTGGGATTCATACGACAGATTATGATTAAATTAGATTTATCCCTGGAGGTTTCCAAGGCATGCCACTGAGTGTGTACACGGGTCAGCCAGGTGGAGGCACTGCCAACTTTGAATTCCTATGGAACAGAGCTTCCCAACCTTTTCACTAGTGCAGACCCCCAATCACTTCTCAAACTATTCGCAGACCCCCATCAAAGCCAATTCTAGCCACAATGTGCACTTCATTAAATAAAAGGGAAACCACAACAGGGATTTTCAGGCAGCGATTAATAACATTGTTGGAAGATATTTAATTTTAAAATAATGATTGATTGTAACTTTGCAGTTTATTTAAAACTTTTTTTCCACGATTATTTTTATTTATCTGCGATCTCAGGTTGGGAACTACTGCTGTAGAAGTTAGGGACTGCAGCAGTTGGCAGGGGCAGGATAGAGGGTTCCCGCTTATCCAGCATCACCACTGGGATACTCAGGATCTCGTTTAATATCAAGACCACCAGGCACAGAGGTGAGTGTTGCCCGCCCCTGAGTAAGCCAGGGTGGAAAGCAAGGTTATAGATGTAACAAGAGACAGCTCATGCCCTGAAAAGCTTATCATTCTTCCATGTGAGTTTCTCCTAAGTTCTTGAAGATTGGTCACTTACTGCAGAATCACAAAAACATTTCTATACATTGTACGGCATTTTATTTTTTTAGGTACAAGTGGAGCAGAAAGCACAGTATTACTCCTTAGCAGTATAGCGTTGTCCTCTGTGCTGGCTTATGAATTTGTAGGGTTTGTGACAAAGGCACTTCCTTATAATAGATCATTATGCCAATGAGATCCCAATCGGGGGTGATAGCTTTTATGAATAAAATCTTCATACATCTATTGTGGACTTTAAGCAGCTGGTAAATACATGCATCAACTAGTAGAAGCATTTCTGATGTTAAGATGTAAACAGGAAAGATGTGCATAGAGTTTAAACCAGGCCTTAGAAAAGCAAGGACTGATTTGACATTTGAGTTGAATAACCTGACGTTAGTCCAGACTAAGATCAGGTTATTTAACTCCAATGTCAAATCAGTCCTCCTGTATGGAGCAGAAGCTTGGAGAACAGCAAAGAGGACTGTCAAAAAAAAAAAATCCAGACGTTTACCAATAACTGCCTCTGTTAAATCCTTTGGCTGCCCCACTCTGACAGGAAAGGTGTTAAAGCAGGCTGGAGGGAGCCTGAGCAGTGCCTCAACCAATTGGAGAGAGGCTTGGAAGTAGCCACTCAGAGGGCAGCTTGCTGGAGCAGCCCTGTATATAAGGGGCTGCTCAGCAGAGCACAGTCAACTGGGTTCTAACTAGGAAAGGTGCAGGACCAGTTCCTAGTAAGAGGCAGCACCTTGGACAGAGCAGTGCTGAGCAGGCTTAGGGATGCGCCAGGAGGCTCCTGCCAGATGGCTGGCCCTGATATCAGGGTGGGAAGGGTGTCAGGGGTTATGGGGAAGTGGCCCAAGGGGAGAGGAGGAGAACAGGACAGTGCTGCTGCCTGAGGAGTCCTAGAGTGGGACCTAGAGTAGTGGATGGGTCTGGATCCTTCTGTGTCACACCACACCTTATCACCAAGGAGTCGCCTTTATGCACTGTGGTTTGCCCTGGAGGAGAGGCTGCAGACTGAGGCTGTGGTTGGCCATGGTGGTGGGTATATGGCGGAATGACTGCTGCTGCCCCCAGAAGGGTGTGAGACACTGTAATGGGCACTGCCGGAGGGCAGTGTCCTGAAGAGGATGTGGCGATCCAGGGAGCGATGCAGGTCCAGAGCCGGGAGCAATGATGGGTGACACACCAGCCAGGAGAGGCTGCCCTGCTGATGACTGAGTTAATTCTCAGGATAAGCAGCTGGAGGAATCCTAGTGGTGAGTCACGCCCCATTCCATGGCTTTTTCCAAATGCCTGCGAGAAAGGAGCATCTAAAAATTAACAACAACAAAAACACCAAACCAGCTTTTCACAAAAGACAATGAAATTGCAGTTCTCAGAAGTGCAGAACCAAAGGGTGAAATCATCTCAAGGGCGCACATTCTGAAACCATCCATAACGTATTTCATGGGAGAAGTTTGGGAGTCTCCGTGCATCTCATGATATGAGCTCCAGCCCATGGAAGCTTATGCCCACAGGAACGTGCTAGGCTTTAAGGTGCCACAGGACTCCTTGTCGTTTTCACTGGAGAGGCCTCCCTAGCTGTGCTCTTCTGCAAGGTTCTAGATCTTTTTGCAGCAGCCAGAGACTTAAATTAGTACCATTAGTTTGAATGGGCTTTTTCAAGCCCAATGCCAGGAGTAGAGTAGAAAATCTCACTAATGAGGAGTACGGAAATATCTGCCAACAGATTAAATCAAATGAATTGCACAATTATCCTCCATCTTTCCCCAAGTGCTTTTGTGAATAGCATCAGCTCTGAACAACAGAGACCTGTGCGGTGCCCTCTGGCAGACCTGGGCACCCTGTTCTAGCAGTGATCTGTCCAGGTTAGGAGGCAGGAAGGCCCTATGGGTTGTAATGTCCTTTCTTTTTCCTTTCCCTTCATTGTCCTTCCCATTCCCTCCTACCTAACTTTCCTCCGCCCCAGCAGAGCCCTCTGCTGTCTTTACGTTGTTTATTCTGCCCGTGTTTAACCCCTCCCTTGCCTCTCTTCCAAGCGCCTCGTGGCTGGAGCCGTCTATTACTTTGTACAGCGCCGAGCACAAAGGGTCCCTGTTCTTCCCTGGCGCCAGCTATTACCGCAGTGCACAAAATAAAACCGTAATACGCTGCCCAGCACTTCCGCAGCCCAGACAACCGCAGTGCAAGACGTGGCTGAGTTAGCGGTTAGCCCGGGCTAACCCTCCCCCACCCCGGCACCCAGAGTCCTGAACTTTAGGGCAAGTCCTGCTGCTGATTAAACGGGGGGGGGGGGGGGCTGTGCCGCCCCTCGCCCCCTAAGCCCCGTGGGGAGGAGCTGCGGGCGCTGGGACCGGCCAGCGGATCCGGCTGCCCAGGAGCCAGCGGGAGGCGGAGGGAAACTGGGGCTCTGGCCGCCCGCGGAAGCCTGGCCCAGGCTGCCTGGAAAGCGGGGTCTCGCCGCAGCCCGCCCGCCGCGCAGGGCCCGGGCCGCATGGCCTGCAGCAGGGCGCCGGCGGAGACGCGCTGGGAGCTGGTGCGATGGTGAGCGCGGGGGGGGCGGCGGACGGGGGCTGCCCTGGGCGGGGCTGGGGGCTGGTCCCAGCTCGGGCACTTGAAGGGAGGCGACCCTTGGGGGGGGGGGGCTTGACCCAGCTGCTGCCGGGGGGGGAGGGAGAGGCTCGGCCCAGCTGCTGCCTTGGGGCATTAGGAGGACCCATAGTTTTGGAGGGGGTCCTTGAGGCTGGTGGAGGGGACCTGAGGGTGAATCTGCTCCTGCCCTGGGGAGAGGTCCCCTCCCCCACCCCGTGTGCCCTGGGAGGTCAATACCAGCTGCTGCATTGGGGGTGGGGGGTTGCATCCCCATTGCTGCCGCAGGGGTGGGGGCAGCGGTGGCCCTGCGGTTGGCGGTGCTCAGCTAGCGGGGTGGGGGAGACGAAAAGCTGCAGCATCCCAGATCTTACGTGGGATGTCTTTGGGCTATGCGGCCTTCCAGCTCTTATAAGGACCCTGGGAACTGGGAAGGCATTTTGGGAGCAGATGTCCCCCATCTGTTGCAGGCAGGTCCTGAGGAGACCCCTGTCTCTGGAAGGGTCTGGGTCTGCCTCAGCCGCTTCCTCAGGGGAGTGTCTCGGAGGCGGGTCCCTGATGCTGTGAGGGGGACATATGGGATTTTCTCATCTCCTGCACTCAGGGTGGGGGGCGGAGGGAAGCAGAATCCCTGCTGCTGGGGAATAGGCTCTTCCTCAGGTACACCCATCTTTGCAAAGGGCCGCCCCATAGCTGCTTCTGGCAAGGGGTGGGGTCTGGGCTCCTTGTGGGAGGTCTTAGGGGATCCCCATCTGCTGGAGGGGCCTCGTCCATGGTAGGGATGTTGGGTCCATTGGGGTTGTATGTGTTCTGGCTGCTGCAGCAGGGGGCAGCTCAGTGTGGGGGTCTCCCAGCTGTGTCTTGGGGCGTGTAACAGTAGCAGTGGGGAAACAAATGGCTCAAGCTGTCTGGTCCAGTCCATTTTGCAGAGGGGCTAGTGGAGGAGTCCAGATTTTCTCTGTGTGAATTTTTAGCTCAGTTGCGACTGATGCCAAAGCCCTCTGCGGTGTGCTGCAGCAGTGTCAAAATGCAAATGGAATGACTCACCGGGTTATCACCCTGCAAAGCTTCTGTAACAGGTAGAGAAGGGGCCAGAGCCCCAGCCTGGTTCTGATTACTGGCGTCTGTCAGGACCATGGGACTCAGGATGCTCTTGGCAGCAGACTCCAAACTCTGCACCTGAGCTTTGGGGTAGGGATATGTGATGGCCATGGATTCAAACTTTGTGGGCCTGGCCCACCTTGTGGGCAAACCTTCTGCCGAGGATTGTTCTGGGAAGAGAATTTTAACCCTCCACTGATGTCACACACTGCAGGCAAAATTTGCCCTCTGCAGTTTACATTTTGCTTGGGTAGCACTTGCATACTTTAAATGGCTGTTTAGCCAATGCCCTGCAGCCAGCCCCAATTCCCTACAGTGTGGAGTGCCTCGGCCAAAGTTTTATTATTTGGTAGCTTCACTTTGACAACTGCTAACCCCTCACAGTATTTTGCAGCAATGTGCACTGTCCCAGGCTAGGAGATTGTACTCTCCTAAGACTAGAGTATGTGAGGACCTTGGCTCAGAATGGGTAAGAGGTGCAATACAATAGCAGACAAACTAGCTTATTGTGGTGCTTGGAGGCCTCTGTGGCTGCGTCTACACGTGCACGCTACTTCGAAGTAGCGGCAGTAACTTCGAAATAGTGCCCGTCACGTCTACACGTGTTGGGCGCTATTTCGAAGTTGAAATCGACGTTAGGCGGCGAGACGTCGAAGTCGCTAACCCCATGAGCGGATGGGAATAGCGCCCTACTTCGACGTTCAACATCGAAGTAGGGACGTGTAGACGATCCGCGTCCCGCAACATTGAAATAGTGGGGTCCTCCATGGCGGCCATCAGCTGGGGGGTTGAGAGATACTCTCTCTCCAGCCCTTGCGGGGCTCTGTGGTCACCGTGGGCAGCAGCCCTTAGCCCAGGGCTTCTGGCTGCTGCTGCTGCAGCTGGGGGTCCGTGCTGCATATACAGGGTCTGCAACTAGTTGTTGGCTCTGTGTATCTTGCACTGTTTAATGAAAGTGTGTCTGGGAGGGGCCCTTTAAGGGAGCGGCTTGCTGTTGAGTCCGCCCCGTGACCCTGTCTGCAGCTGTGCCTGGCTCCCTTATTTCGATGTGTGCTACTTTGCCGTGTAGACGTTCCCTCGTTGTGCCTATTTCGATGTTGGGCTGAGCAACGTCGAAGTTGAACATCGACGTTGCCAGCCCTGGAGGACGTGTAGACGTTATTCATCGAAATAGCCTATTTCGATGTCGCAACATCGAAATAAGCTATTTCGAAGTTGGGTGCACGTGTAGACGTAGCCACATTCCCCAGTGAGTGAGCAGGCAAAGCTGAACACTGAGTGCGAAAAGAAAACCGAGGGCTCATTATTGATATTTGAACTATGGTCGTTGTGAGTCCCAGTCATGGGCAGGATGAGAGTGTCCTCTAATTTTGCCCCTCCTTGGGTGAAGTAAATTTTGTTTTGTGCACCAAGGCACATGCAGATGTGCACCACCAGAAGGAACACATGCTGCCAGCTGTGGGCGCTCTGCTAATCAGCTGGGTGGCACCTGAATCTGTCCTCAGCGGCCCCCCAAGTGCTCAGCTTACAGGGAACACGGGCAGGACTGTAATGTGCTAGGCGCTGTATAAACATAATAAGAAGGCTGTTGCTGCCCTGGAGATATCACAGCAGTGGTGGGCAACCTGTGGGCCATGTGTGGCCCTTTGGTCTGACTGTATGTGGCCCATGAGAAATTTCATTTACCGTTGCTCACATGTAGGGTTGCCAGATTCTGCTGGTTTCTGTCTGCGTAGTTTTCTTCCTACTGGTGTTACTCAAATGACCCACATGAAAGCATGGGCAGGTGAAGAGACGTGTGTGCTGATTGCACACAACATTCTCTGGGAGAGCTGTGTGATCTCTCTGCATCCAGTCAGAGCATTGCTACAGTTCAGTCAGCACACCCTGCAAATTCTTGGGATGCAAATGCAGTTAGCAAAACTGCCCTGTACCAGGAGACCCTCTTGGTCATGAAAATTCTGTGGCCCAATGAGATGAAGGAAGGCCACTGTGGTGGCCCAATGACTAGCATAGGTTGCCCATTGCTGCCTTACAATCTGTACCTCATCTGTTGTTTTACTAGCTGGCAAATAAAGACCTTATCTGCCAATGAAAACAAGAAATGACGATTTTCTTATGTCCCTGTAATCCATGCTCGGATGTCCTTTGGGCATGCACAGAATGTTCTACATAGGGTACCAAAGCTGGGCGTCTTCTGATGCATCACAAAGGATCCTAAAAGAGATGCCTCAGGTAAGCCGTGTCTACACGTGCACGCTACTTCGAAGTAGCGGCACTAACTTCGAAATAGCGTCCGTCACGGCTACACGCGTCAGGCGCTATTTCGAAGTTAACTTTGACGTTAGGCGGCGAGACGTCGAAGTCGCTATCCTCATCAGGAGATGGGGATAGCTCCCTACTTCGACGTTCAACGTCGAAGTAGGGACCGTGTAGTCATTGCGCGTCCCGCAACTTCGAAATAGTGGGGTCCGCCATGGCGGCCATCAGCTGAGGGGTTGAGAGACGCTCTCTCTCCAGCCCCTGCGGGGCTCTATGGTCACCGTGGGCAGCAGCCCTTAGCCCAGGGCTTCTGGCTGCTGCTGCTGCAGCTGGGGATCCATGCTGCATGCACAGGGTCTGCAACCAGTTGTCGGCTCTGTGGATCTTGTGTTGTTTAGTGCAACTGTGTCTGGGAGGGGCCCTTTAAGGGAGCGGCTGGCTGTTGAGTCTGCCCTGTGACCCTGTCTGCAGCTGTGCCTGGCACCCTTATTTCGATGTGTGCTACTTTGGCGTGTAGACGTTCCCTCGCAGCGCCTATTTCGATGTGGTGCCGCGCAACGTCGAAGTTGAACATTGACGTTGCCAGCCCTGGAGGACGTGTAGATGTTATTCATCAAAATAGACTATTTTGATGTTGCTACATTGAAATAAGCTACTTCGATGTCGGCTTCACGTGTAGATGTAGCCGTAGTGTCCCAAACATAGCAGAGGCAGGTCAAGACTGCTCAGCTGACAACTGCAGCAGCCAGCTGACTGTTGTGAATGAGTTTTTGCTTGATCTCAGACAAGGGGACATTCAATTCAATGAAAAGATGGCAAGTTCAAAAATGACTGAAGGAAACACTTTTTGCCACAAGGTGTAATTGGACAGTGGAGCTCACTACCACAGGAAGCCACTGTGCAAAGATTCAAAAGAGAGATTGGGCATTTGTATGGCTAACAAGATTATCCTGAGTATAATTCATAACACACTATTCAGGAGGGACATTAAATCTCATGGTCCAGGTTTTAGTCAACCTGTACTGATCAGAGATCACGATGAGACCTACCAAGGGGAAACTTTTTATACCACATCTGCCTATTGTAGGGTTTTATGCCCTGCTCTGGAGCATCTAGCTGGCTGTGGTTTGAGGTAGGATGCATATCTAGATGGACCTTGGTTCTGATCCAAGTTCCTGTGTTCCTAGCTCTGTAGCAGCTTTTTCTTGAGCACCTACTTGAGCAGCAGCATTAAGGGTATAAGATCAAATCCTGACCCTGCTGAATGCAAGGGAAGTTTTACTGTGAACATTGGTGTCTCTGTTTGGCTGGATGTTTTTTACCTGTGGCACTGAACATATTACATCTCCTGCAACAGTCAATTGAAAAATCTATTGACAGAAATTTATTGTCCACAGTTCTATACACAAACATTATGTGTAGCAAGTGGAGCTGTGCTAGGGATGTGAAAAAAGAATTGGACCAATTTAATGCTTTTATCTTTCCTTGGAAATCAGCTCACCCAACCCCATCCTATTCTTTCCTGCTCCTCTCTGAACTGGTATGGTTTTTGCATGCAAACACAAGACAAAGAAGATTGCAACAGCAGCTACAGATGAAGCGCTGCAACCCATATGCCCGGCCCAAGGAGTCTTGCATCATCTGTTGTCTTTGATTTCACCACCTGGTACTGTTAATGATGCTGATTAACTGTTCCCGGGCTCAGCTAGGGCTCAGAAAAAGCTGTGAATGCTACAGGGAATTCCTCCTCTGGGAAAGAAACAAGGAGCATGAACTTTGTCACCCCTAATTCCCAAGTACATTTTAGCCACAAGTGCATTTTGATTGCATTTTCCTCTCTTCAGCTCCCCATCTGTGTCCAACAGCCACACACTCTTGCAAATCACAGCATGTCCAGAGGGACAAGCACTGGTGAGGGTGATTCTGCCTTTGCTTCCTGGAACCCTGCAATGATAGGGGAGGAAGGATGGTCCAGGACTTACGACACTGTGCAAGGTTTATGGAGGCCTGAGTTCCTATCCTTGCTTCATTTCAGGCCTGCTTTGTAGACTTGGGCAAGTCAGTTAGGCCACCTCCATATTACCCAGAAGATCGACCTGCTCAGGATTGAACTTCCAGGGTTCGATTTTGTGTGCCTCATAGGGACGCACGAAATTGACCTACCAGGGTGTGATGGGGTTCAGGGGTCCCTCTGCACTGCACCCCGTCCGCTGGCAGGAGTGACTCTCACTCAGCAGGTACAACAGAAGGTTTATTAGGCAACAGATGCCCAGTTTCTCACAGAAGCGACAGTACAGCAGTCAGAGACAGTCCTTCCAACCCGTCCTGGGGAGAAGACCCCGAGGGGTGCCCCTCTGGGGTGTAGCCTTCCCCTTCCTCAGGCTGGCTGCCTTCCAGCTCTCTCTTCCCTTAGCCTAGCCTCTAACTGCCGCCCCCGATTCAAACCCAGCTCGGCTCCTCCCTCCTCTTTGTTCAGGGCAGAGGTGTTACCTGCCAGTTGTAGCCCCAGGGTCATCCTTAGCCACTGGGAACTGCTCTGCTTGCCTCTCACATCCAGCCTGACTTACACATGCACTCCCCCCACTCCATCACATGGGGTCAACGAGAGAAACTCTCCTGTCGACCTTCCTCAGTGAGGATAGCCAGGTAAACTGATTGCAGATAAGTTGATTCTAGCTATGCAATTGCTAGAGCTAGAATGTGTATCTGCAATCGACTTACCTGCCTAGTGTAGACCAAGCCCTTGCCTCTCAGTTCCCTGACGAAGCACAGTGGATCCCTGTCTTGCCGGTGTATTGTGAAGTGCTCAGATGATACAGTAGAAGGCAGATAGGTATCCTGGAGAGATGGTACAGCTGATATTGATGACGCTCTGCACCACCTCCCAGTACAAGCCAGTTACCTGGCTGAGTGATCTAGCTCTGGGTCAGCACTTTACTCTGTCTCCCCAGAGCTCTGGTTAATGATTCCATTGCTGATCAGTGTTTGGATTCCAGCCTATGACTGCATCTGCCTTCATGCCACTCACAACTGCATATTTGCAGGGCAGAGGCCAGAGTTTGTCCCTGATGAGCGAATTTGAGCCCACGCCACTCCCGTGTCAGCTGAGTGCTATGTACTTATCCCATGAGCACGAATTGCCTGTTTGGGGCGATGAGTGTGACATCTCTCTAATTAGCATTAGCTGTGATTTCCATTTTCCCAAATGAATATGAGCCCCCTCCCCCCCCAGCTCTACAGATGCTTTAATAATTACACTCAACGGTGAAATTTCACATTCAAATGAGGACATGCTAAGTGCCGCTGATTATCTGGAACAAGTTTGGTGTTTTTTGTTTTTTTTTTTTTTCCTCAAAGAAGGGAACAATTGTAATTACAGTTATTTTGCTCAGGCGTTAAAGAACATGCCCATCTTTAATTGCAATAATAACCCATAATTCATCACTTGAACGTTTATTAGATAAGCTTCCACATCTGGCATGCCAGCCTAAATAATGTTTCAGGGACATTAGCCTGGCCTTGGAGACGACACTAAAACGGAGGATACAGTTGATACACGGACTTGTCAGTGCAACACTTAAGAGAAATGGAAGTTCTATTGTGAATAAATGATCGTTTGTCACATTCGACTCTTTGATCAATTCCCCTGCCCAAGGAGGAGACTGCAGCCATCCCATCGTGTTGCATTACAAACTGCTACAGTGGGAACAGGGAGGCGTCACACAGCATGTGGTGGGTAGGGGCAGTTTTTTCCTTTTACTGAAGAGGTACCAAGCGTGAGATACACCACAGTGCTTAGGAGACTTGCAGTCTATTCACGGCTCTTCTACTGACTTACTCTGTCACTGGGCAAATTGCTCGGTTGTGATTTCCAAAGCAATGGAGAGGATTTCCGCGTGTATCTTCCACCTGATTTAATTTTAATGGAAGACATGTGTTGACATAGCCTGGACTGCTTTGGAAATCTTTGGGCCTTGGGTTTCTTTATGTATAAAGCCGCTTTAAAATGATGCTTATAGGAGCTCTGTGAGCTTTAAAGGATGCTGAGAACCTCATGTTAAGTGCATCAGAAGTGCAAAGTTGATAAAGTGAAGAGAGAGTAGTTCAGTAACATTACCTACTTGAAGTGGGAAAGGGAAACATGGAGTATGGATACTACCTATATTCGGGTATGGAATCAACTCCGGCTAGTATGCAGGAATTTCTGGGGTATGTGTCTTTTTTGTAGATGTGGACCACAATATTTTTTTAAACTATAAAGGAATTCAAAATAGTTCTGTAAAGAATGTGCATAAGTGAGAGTAATGAAAAAATTGAGTCAAAACGGTGATTGGTAAAATGTTTTTGCCATAACATGCTAATAATTTATACTGTAATAAATTTTTATAGACATTTCCTTCTGGGATCTTGCTGTAGTATTGTAACTGAAAAACAATATTCCAAACTATTCCAGTTTTCGTCTTCAGTATTTTTCAGTTAAGACTATATAGAGGTTAGTAGTAATGAAATTATTTTTAGGGAACAGCAGCCTTTTCTTCATGATAAGTTCCCAGCAGTGTCTAAGATGTGTGCGTAGTTTCCTGTTGCTAGTAGTCAAGGGGATGCTGGGAAATGTAGTACCTACCCTGCTCCAGGGCCAGCTGTCTCGGCAGGGATCTGGCCAAGAAACTACAGATCCCAGGGTGCCTTGGGTTCTCCCATCATGCCTTGCAGGCTTCCCCAGCACAGTACAGCAGGGAGGAAGACAGAGAAACCGGATGGGTCTTGGGGAGCATGCAGTTGCTGTCTGCAGCGATAGGTTTGTGTAAACAAGCCCAAATGTCTATTTTCCTAAAGCACAGACCTATATTCCTTGCCCACACTCCCATTCAGAAACCAGATTATGCCCTCCATGATGTAGTAGTAAATCAGAAAGATAATAATGTCCTAGACTGTCCATTGGTGCAAACTGGAATCAGTGGAGCGCTGCTGATTTAATCCAGGGAAGGATTTGGTGTAGATAAAGTAATGATATTCTCCCAGAGTAACACTGATGTGATGGACAGCAAAGTCTGGCCCTTCACTGTGAGTTTTCGGTGTGCAAGGGGTGCAGGATCAGACCCCTCATCTGTGTCTCTGGAAGGTGAGGGCCATCAATTTGAAGGTGAGAACAAGACTTAGACTAACTTTTGTTGGAAAATTAGTGGCAAAAGTCCTTGCTGATCAGTTGTAAATCCAGCCCCGCATGGACTTGCCATGAAAAGATTTTTAAAACCAGTTTTGATTATCCTGGAAAACAAAACAGGATCACTTTATTGTTTCTCAGATAAATTTAGGACAAGCAGCCAAATATATGATTCATTTTCCTTCCTTTCCAAGGTAGTATTGGATAGAACCAAAGGACTTGATTTTGATCCCAGACATCCAGTTTAATGATTTCACCTCTTGCAGGGACTGTTTGCCTCTGGATCCATGCAAAGATCACTCCCATCTCCCTTCCCATGCCCACCTGCATCCAACCCCATGATGAGCTTTGTGCATGCAGCAGAACCTTTCCATGCTCATCCAGCAGTGGTCCCATGTGATCCTTGGGGAATTTGGTGTTCTGGTCAGTCTCACAGACTGGATGATCCTTGGACCTGATCCTGCTTCACTGACACTAACAATAATCAGGAGCAACTGCACTGAAATGGAATTACACCAGAATTGAGCCCTTTGTGTTCAGCTTGCAAGCAAATGCCTTGAGGAGGGTGGTGGAGAGGGGAAGACTGTAAACCATTTAAGGACCTACATATGGTGGGGATATTTTATCCAACAGGTACGTTAGAAAATACAGCTTTAGAATCCGATCTTCCCTCCTCCTGTCCCTGCCTGTATGTCCCACTGAAGAAATGATTAGGTGGATTAGGTTGCCTCTTCTGAAATCTCGTGGACGCTGATGGAGACAAGAGACTAGTTAGATAGTGCTTGGTCCTGCCATGAGGGCAGGGGACTGGACTAAATGACCCCTTGAGGTCCCTTCCAGTTCTAGTGTTCTATCAGTCTATGATTCAGACAGACCAACCGTCTGATCTGGTACAGCAAATCTCTACATCCCTTGGAGTCAGAGCGTCCTGAAAGTTTTTTCTGCTTCAGTTTATTCTGAAAGGGCTGAGAGGGGAAACATTCTGAGCAGCAGGGATTCAGCTAAGATAAAATCACTTGGAGGGGACCTGAGGTGGGGGCTCAGGGGACCTTGTGTCTCTTCTTGGCTCTGACATGCTGTAGCATCTAGGACATGTCACTTTCCTGCTCTGTGCTTTTGTGCCCCCTTCCTCTCTTTGTTCATCTGTCTGCGTAGATTGCAATTTGTAAGGTCTGTGGGTCAGGAACTGTCATCTATGTTTGTGTCTGTATAAAGTCGGGCAGTGATGGGCAAGCTAGCCTAGTGAGTGGGACACAGGAGTGGCCCTTCCCCATCTCAGTGGGCCACAAGATTGTCCTAACCAAGACGGTCTCCTGGGATGGAATAGTTTTGCTAATTGCACTTGCACAGCTGGAATTTGCAGGGTGTGCCATTTCAGTTGTAGCAGGGCTTTGATTGGATGCACAGGCAGTGCACGGTTCTCACGGTCGGTGTTGTGTGCAATCACCGTGCACCTCGCTTCATGTGCCCTGGCTTCACATGCGTGTTACTATAGTAATACCATTAAGAAAACAAAAACCCTATGTGGATGGAAACCAGTGGAATCGTGGGCAATGGTAAACAAAATATCTCACAGGCCACACATAGGACCCTGATGTATTGCAGGTTGCCCACCATGGGGTTAGGGATATCTAGGAGGTATTGTCATGACAACCACGGTTGATGAAAATTGATGATTTTTTTAAATATAAAAAAAGTTTTTTAATTTAAATTGTTTTTTCTTCATTTTTTAAAATCTTCAATAAAATACTAAATTTCTCTTTTAAAAATAATAGCTACAATTAAACCTTATTGCAAACAGGCTACACTTACATTTTCAGACTCACAGAAATGAATTAATGGCTTTAGTTTGTCCAGCCTAGCTGTTAACTCTTGCTTTTGAAAATTCTGGGCCTTCAAGTTCTGTTTCTCAGCACACTAATAAGTAACATGCAAAGAAAGACACAGGGTGGATGGGATTGTTTTTGTTCTGTGCTTATGTGGTGGTGGACCTTGGCCAAGCATAGCAGAGGAGCTAGTTCAGGTGTTGTCTTAAAGGCAGAGAGACAATGTATAGGAAAGGATGGAAGCAGCATAGAGAGGAACAGTAGAATGGACTGAAAGAAAAGGGAAGACATTATTCAGTACACATGACTTCCTATATTCCCCTTGCTTTTGCTACAGAAAATCTGTCATGGCTTCTGGGTGTATGAGAGGCCCTACCTGGGAATATTTTGAAGAAATTAATGAGCTGTGGTGAAAAAGGAAAACATGTCAAGCATTAGCAGTGCAAGAAAATGATGAAGAGCTTAGTTGAAAGAATGAAACCTTATAAGGAAAACTGATTATTAGGAGAAAATGCTGTGTATGAAGATGTGGATATGGCTGAGTGGATCAACGGGTTAGTAACTTAAATAATTCACTTTGCAATGCATCATTCTTCAAGACTGCTCTTTGCCTTTTCGTCTAAGTTTGATTTGACAAGTAAATTTCCTTTGTTGGATATTGATTAAAAAAATCAGCTTAGCTAATCCTTTCATCTTGTTTAATTAGTTAACTAGGTTTAGAATCAATCACTTAAGTTTACAATACAGGAAGCTGTCATAAGAGAAATCTAGAGTTGCCAGTTGCCATTGAGTGTCTTATACACCCCTTATTTTGGAACATTAGGGCCAAACGCCATAATGGTGATGCCATAAGTCTATTCTCTTTTTCACTTCAGCATAACTCCGCTTCTCCAAGGGAATCAACCCCCTTCTATACTTCTTTATTAAAAAAAAAAACAAACGAACAGAAATGCCAGTCAGTTCAGTGGGGCTTACTCCAAAATTAAGCGCATTCTAAGGACAGTCAGTTTTAGCTTTTTTGGTATTGTGATTTAAATCAACAATTTTTGGGTGATTTAAATCTTGATTTAAACTAATCCATCCTGATTGCATCTATTAAATTATAACAACACTGTACTAAAAATGCCTCCATGTGATCAGTTGAATCCCAGATGAAGTCAATGAGAACTGTGGGTATCCAGCACTTCTAACAATTAGGCCAGAGGTGTTTAAACTGGAAATGGAGGCACCCAAAATTAGGGGATGCGTTAGAAAATTTGATTTCTTTTTTAAGAGGAATGGATGTTTATTGCAGCCAGGGAGCACTGAGTGCCACTAGAGGGTGCTGGTAATGCTTCGTCAGCCATAGAAGCGCAACCTAGCAGTCCCCTGGAAGATTTGTGTGATTTCAGGAACATGCAGATTGCCATGGGTGGAAATGAAAACAACTCCCTCTGTCTTGTTTTAGTTTTCTGTGTGGTGTACCCTGCTGGACCGAAGTACCGTTATTTACTATAAAAGCACTTTGTACTTCTCTCGCAGTGTCCCGCCAAGGATCCCAGCACATTTGAAAGATACCCATCATTTCAATATTGTTGATTATGATTATCCCTCCTGTTATACAGATGGGGAAACTGAGGCACTGCATGGCTGAGTGACTTGCCTGAGGTCTCTGAGTAAGGTTGTCATGGAGGACTTGATTCTTGTTTACCCTGAAACCTCCTTGCCCCCGTGCATATAAATTATATTTGCACTCACTTTTCCAGAACCCAGAAATCCCAACTGCATGGATAAATCCTGGCCCTTTTGAAGTCAGTGCCAAAATTTCCATTGATTTCAGTGGGTCAGGATCTCACCCCAGTTCTACTGTAGCCATCACGAGGGACAGGTTGCAGGCCTGCCTTCTCCCAGCTGTGGCTCCGAATTTCATGCTCTCGCAGTGCGTCTGCACTGCCGCGGTGGGTTGGGATTTCCACCTGAGCTGGTGCACCATGATATACCTTCTATAGTGCTTGGCTCTTGGAGTGGTGAAACCACAGCTGTGCAAGCTTTAGTGCAGGCTGTACAAACCCATTCATAATCCTGGGGCCTAGCCCAGGCTGAGCCTTGTGCTGCTATGGTATGGCTGTTCAGGACTTTGGAGTTTGACTCATAGGGGCTACGTCTACACATGAAGCCTACATCGAAATAGCCTATTTCGATGTAGCAACATCGAAATAGGCTATTTCGATGAGTAACGTCTACACGTCCTCCAGGGCTGGCAACGTCGATGTTCAACTTCGACGTTGCGCGGCACCACATCGAAATAGGCGCTGCGAGGGAACGTCTACACGCCAAAGTAGCACACATCGAAATAAGGGTGCCAGGCACAGCTGCAGACAGGGTCACAGGGCGGACTCAACAGCAAGCCGCTCCCTTAAAGGGCCCCTCCCAGACACAGTTGCACTAAACAACACAAAATACATAGAGCTGACAACTGGTTGCAGACCCTGTGCCTGCAGCATGGATCCCCAGCTGCAGCAGCAGCAGCCAGAAGCCCTGGGCTAAGGGCTGCTGCCCACAGTGACCATAGAGCCCCGCAGGGGCTGGAGAGAGAGTGTCTCTCAACCCCTCAGCTGATGGTCGCCATGGCGGACCCCGCTATTTCGAAGTTGCGGGACGTGCAACGACTACACGGTCCCTACTTCGACGTTGAACGTCGAAGTAGGGCGCTATTCCTATCCCCTCATGGGGTTAGCGACTTCGACGTCTCGCTGCCTAACATCGAAGTTAACTTCGAAATAGCTCCCGGCGCGTGTAGCCGTGACGGGCGCTATTTCGAAGTTAGTGCCGCTACTTCAAAGTAGCGTGCACATGTAGACACGGCTAGGATGACCAGATGTCCCATTTTTAAAGGGGCAGTCCCAGATTTAACACATCCTGCAGATGTCTCAGCTTCTTCTTCAAAATGGGCAAATCGTCCCATATGTTCTCTCTCCCCCATTAGTACTGGTGGGTCCTGCTGGTGGTCAGATCCCTTTAACACAGGCTCATTCAACCTGATGTTCATTTGAACATTTATACAAGGGATTGCCACTGAATTTGCTCGAATGTGGTCAATTTTTTTGAGTTGTCCACTGTTCAGCATAAGGAGACGTGGTCACCCTTGGTTTGAGCTACAGTTCCACCCTCTATCCGTGGGTCTTTGGCCAAGCTTGGTAACTTCTTGTGCCTTACTCTACCTTCCTATGTAAAAGAGGATCAGTAATGCATGCTTATCTCACAGGGGTGCCAGCAGGCTGCATTACAGCTCTGAGAGCCAAGACCCTGTGGCAGTGGTGGGTAATCTGCAGCCCAAGGGGCACATTCGGCCTTTTGGGGTTCTGTGGGTAGCCCATGAGACGTTTTGTTGACTGTTGCCAGATTCTGTTGGTTTGCATCTATGTTGTCTTTTCCCTACCGGTATAACTAAAGCAAGATGCATGTAAAGCCAGGGCACGTGAAGGGAGGTGCGTGCTGACTGCACAGCACGTTGACTGCGAGAGCCATGTGCTCCTTTTGCATCCAGTCAAACTGCTGCTGCGGTTCAGTCGACGCCCCCTGCGAACTCTAGATACGCAAGCACAAGAAGCAAACTCCCTAGCCTGGGAAACCAGCTTGGTTATGACATCTTGCAGCTCACCGAGCTGAAGGAGGGCCACTCGTGTGACCCGGTCACTAGCCTCGGTTGCCCATTGCTGCGCTGCATCTGTGTAAAATATTGGGTTTGCTTCTGCCCTTGCTGAGCCACTGAGAGCACTTGGAGGAGAGAGCAGGCGGCACTCTCCTGGGATGCCTTTTCGGGCAGCCTGATTTGGCTGTGCAGCATGAACAACCAGGCAGCTGGCAAGATGCCCTCACCAGCCTCCATGTATAACCAGAAAACAGCCATGCCAGGAGGAAAGGGGACTGCACTGTAATGTAATCCCAGCGCTGATCTTCCTCTTTGACCTTGCAACTCTCAGCCGTTCCCGAGCCAGCAGCCCTTCTTTTGACCTTGCGTCTCCCTCTCTCTGTTTTTCTCCACCTCTTCTCCCTAATAAATATCTCAGTGCTCGGTAATGCTCCCTGTTGTTTGCAGGTACGTCAGGGAAGGCAGGTTCCGGCTGGAGGAGAGGACGCTGACGGCTTTCCAGTGGTTGTACTCCCCCCACCAGCATCGCATTGTCAGCCGAGCTGATCTGGCCTCCCCAACCAGGTAAATAAACAGGCTGAAAATGAGCTCTTGAGAATGAGACACAGGCACACGTAGGCCATGGATGAAAAGGAATTCACCCATGAAATTGTTCCCATCTCTGAGCCTGCCACCCCCTAACGGGGCTGATCTCCCCAAGCCTGAGAGAAACTCTGAGGCTTCATCCTGCTGCTCCTTGCAGGAGAAGAAAATGCCTCCAGCTGCCCCTGCTTTTGCCTTGCCATAAGCAATCTGCCCTGACTGGCGAGCCTTCTTCTGCAACAGAGGCAGAAGTTACGCGGGAAATGGAGTTAGGTTGGAAAGCCACATTCTTGCCTCTCCTCGTTGCTCTGTCTGGGGAGGGATTTCACCCACAATATTTTGGGGGTAAAGGTTTCAAGAAAAAAGCAAAATGCGCTAAAACAGCCGTGCAGGCCCACTGGCCGGGAGGTGGGAGGAGAGCCAGAGGGGGCAGGTGTTCCTGGGCCCAGTGTTTCAAAGGGGCCCAGAGCTCCAGCTGCCACTGTTGCTACTTTGGCAATGGCTCTTGGTTCTGACCCGTCAGCTATTGGCCCTGCCCCTTCCAGGGTGCAGAGCTGGGCCCACCTTGCACCTTGCCTCTGAGCCCACCGTGCTGCTGTAGCCACTTGTAAAATATGTGCTCCTGGAGAGATGCCAGGAGAGGCCACACTGGGGAATTGATTCTTGGCTCTAGGTAGTGCACAGAAGCCTTAAGGTGAGTGTAAAGGTAACTTCCACCCAGGCTGTGTGGAGGCCTGAGCCACTTCCAGCTTCTGAGGCCCCTCATCATCCCAGAGCGGGACATCATCTGAATAGTCTTTTAATTTAACAAGAGCCTTGCTAGCCTTTTTTGGTGCGCATGCGCTAACTGGTGAGGAATCCGCTGAAAAACAAGTGCCAGAAATTAACAAGGGTCTACATTTGAGGCTGTCTTTGAGCTGGACACCAAGGCTGACTGGCCCTCCTGCCCCATTCCCCCCATGACTGCTTACACCCTCTTTCAGTAGTGGAATGCGAATCAGGCCCATTGGTTTTTGTATGTCCAGACAAGAAACAATCACTCCAGCGTTTCTCAACCAGGGGTACATGTACTTTGGGGGTACGCCAAGGTCTTCCAGGAGTCACATCAACTCATCTAGATGTTTGCCTGGCTTTACAACAGGCTACATAAAAAACACTAGTAAAGTCAGTACAACCTAAAAGTCCATTCAGACAATGACTTGTTTCTACTGCGTCGTATGCCTTATGCTGAAATGTAAGTACAATATTTCTGTTCCAATTCATTTATTTGATAATAAGATGGTAGAAAGTCAGCAGGTTTTCAGTAGGAGTCTGCTGTGCTAATTTTGCATGTTTTTGTAAGTAAGTAATTTTTAAGTGAGGTGTAACTTGATGGTATGCAAAACAAATCTGACTCCTGCAAACGGTACAGTAATCAGGAAAGGTTGTTTCAAGACCTCAGATTACCTTAGGACCATGTTTCTCAACTGGTGGTGTGCGTCCCCTTCGGTGTACACGAGAGAAGTCTTATAAATTTTATTTTTGAAAAAGGCGTTCTTTATAAAAAAAGGTTGAGAAACACCGAGTTAGCCCACACGCAGCGTTGAACAGCACAGCCATGAGAACCCCCTCACGCCTCACAGATGGGTCTTTTAACACCCTGGCTCAAGAATCTTGCGCTCAGCAAACACGATTGATGCTCACACAGTGTCTGTGGTGGTGGCTGATTTTGGTTAGGGGCCCATCTGCTCAAATGACAGTTTGTCTGCTGGAAAGGTTGAGTTCCATTTGCTTTGCTATATGTAGCTCCTGAGACAAATCGCCTTGCCACGAGAGGCCTGCCTGACTCATCAGTGCTGCTGGAAGTCAAATCCTCCCTGGCTGTAAGGAGGTG
This sequence comes from Carettochelys insculpta, assembly GCF_033958435.1. NCBI lineage: Eukaryota > Metazoa > Chordata > Testudines > Carettochelyidae > Carettochelys > Carettochelys insculpta. Next base: position 11,897,313 of record NC_134155.1, read on the forward strand.
TTATTCTTCAGTCTTGCTTTTTTGGGGGTGGACAAATAGGATCATGAATAATGCAGGAAAAGGAGCTAGAGCAGGCCTGAGTTGTTTGTGGCTCATGGTGGAAGAAACCAGGCATTACAACACTGGAGAACACGTGAGAAGGGAAAGGAGAGTCAGGGCCTGATATGTGTGGGAGCTTGTTTCAAAAGCAGATCCATTTGTCTGGGAGGAAATCCTTTCTTGGAAGCAAAACCTTGGAAGCAGAGATGGGAGAATCAGGTTCTCTCCCTCTCTGCCACAGTCATCCAGTGTAAATAAGTCACTGTGAAATCAGAATTCTCCGTTCAGCTGGTAGTGTTCTGCTGGGATGATCCCTGGTGCAAAATAAAGGAGAATCAGTCCTTGATCTCTTAGTCCCCAAGCTTCCTCACATGAAGCTAAAAATGCTCCCTTATCTCACAGCATTCCTTCTAATTTTTTTCCATTCTGGAGCAGAATAAATGTTATGTGCACAAAGGCACATATGGATGTGCACCACCAAAATAAACACATCACATAGAACTGGAAGGGACCTCAGGAGGTCATCAAGTCAAGTCCCCTGTTCTCTTGGCAGGACCAAGCACCAGCCCCACCCCTTTCTTTTAATCTGATTGCTCCAGCTCCCTAAATAGCCTCCTCAGGGATTAAGCTCCCAACCTCAGGTTTAACAGGCCATTGCGCAAACCACTGAACTATTCCTGGAGAGCATCACGGTATTTTTGCTATTGGTGTTCAGACAGTTGGATCTTAAATCCAAATCAACCCGGATTCTGGAATGCACAAAAGAGATCTGCAACAATTGAGCTTAGAAGGCCAGATCACCTGGTGGAGTAAGTTTGTTTAACTCTGTTTACAATGGTCCTCCCCCACCCCCCGCAGGGATTGCACTTGAAAATCCCAGCTCAAATGCTGACTCAGTTTTACAGTCAAAAACCGGAGAACAGAGATAGGGGCAGCAATAATAAATACTGGGGCAAAGTCTCTGCTGGTGGAACAGCCTAGAAGTCAGTGGAGTTCTTATAGGGTGTTGTGCAGTCTTCCTTCTAATGTTTTGCATCCATGGGCGAAATAAATGTTATGTGCACCAAGGCATATGCAGATGTGTACCACCAATAGAAACACATGCTGCCATCTCTGGGTGCTCTGTTAGTCAGCTGGGCAGTGCCTGAATCTCTCCTGGGTGGCTGCCCAAGCACTTATCTTACAGGGAATGCTGGTGCTTTGTCTGCTGTTTCATGGGAGGGGTTTTCAAAAGCTGTGCAGTGACTTAGGTGCACAAAGCCCTTTGAAATTCTCCCCATGCCTTGGGAAAATTCCACCAACCAGCATTTCGACCAGCTCTACTAACACATGGTTTTGCCAGCGCTCAGGATTTTGTTTTGGGTCTCATGATATTTGATTTGATTCTTAAAGTCCCAACTCCTGGAATCACGTGAATATACGAGAGTCTCATTCCACACTCCTCCGGCTTTTTTTTTTTTTAATAGAAGTAATTTTCAGGCACTTATGGGTGCAGAGAAAAGCTTGAAAATGCCAACCAAGTGCACCCTGAAGGCTGAAAGCTGGAAGTAAAATAAAATACCCCCAGCGTATTAAATCTCATAATTTTAAGCCACTCCTGTGATTTTTTTGGGGGTTAGAGTTAAACAGCCTCAGATGTTTGCAAACTTGTGGCATGTAATGAAACTGAAATTGAAGCAGCAGGCTGCATCTCGCATAGGCTGGACTGTTGAGCGTACATGAAATATCTGAACAATATTTATTTCAACACAGAAATGTCATTTAGTGCCTAAATTCTTCCCTTCAAAGCTCACTGAAAAACCATCTCTGAGCCACTGATCTGATGGGCCCTATAGCTTTCTTTCCCACAATGCATATGCATGGCTGTCATTTTAAATTCATTGTTTTGTGTTAAAATGCCAATTAACATAACAACCTTGTGGGCCTGGCGCCACACATACTGCAGTGCCCATTTTCCTGCTTTTCCAGAGGCTTGAGCTTCATCGCTGTGTAGCTACACAACTAAAAGCTTTTCCTGAATTATTTCAGGAGCAGTTTTGCTCCAAGCGCCTTGAAGAATTTGGAATCATTTATCTTCACAGAGTTCTATGTGCTGAAATATCATATCAGGGCAGGCAAAGAAGAACTGGAAGGAAAGAGAATTTAATGGAACTGGATGTGCAGAAATCTAACTGGGGAGGTGAGAACTATAATTAAAGGTGAAATTTGCCCCCTGTGAAGAGCCAGCGCAATCCCTATGTAAGCTCTTGAGAAACAGCTCCACTGGGAGTGGGTGCATATGTAACCCACACACGTTCAGGGTGTGATTTGCCATGTCATGCATCTGACAAAGTGGGTCTTTGCCCACAAAAGCTTGTGCTCCAAAATATCTGTTAGTCTTTAAGGTGCCACAGGACTTCTTGTTGTTTTTGAAGATACAGACTAACACGGCTACCTCTCTGATACATTCCAGGTAGGGCACCTAGATCACTTAGAAAAAGAAAGACTGAATTTCCTCTACAGCCTTAGCTGAGAGCCAGCTGGCTTTTAGTTCAAACTGTAGAGCAGGGGTTAGCAACCCCCAGCACAGGTGCCAAGAGTGGTATGTGAGCCGATTTCATCGGCATGTCAGGCAGGAGCTCAGCCCCGCCTCTCTTCCCCCCTGCTGCAGCAGGGAGCTTGCTCAAAGCCAGGCTGCCTGTGGATTAACAAAAGACCAGCTAATGCTCCCCACTGCAACCTAAACTCTGTATCTTAATTTGTTTATTAGCGAAGGTGTTGTAAGTAGGACTATCAGTGACTTTAAGAAGTATCACCGGCACTGGGACTGTACATGGAGGTGAAAAGGTCACATTTCGGCACTCTGCCTTGGAAAGGTTGCTGACCTCTGCTGTAGAGACTCATGCGCTAACCTCCAGTGATCCAAGGTTCAGGTCTGCCTGTGTGAGGTTCTGTATAGCCCCTGTGCCCGCCCATGGTGCGCTGGTGAATTGTGTCCTGTGTGCAACATTCTCTCTAATTGTTCCATCCTTGTGCAGCATAAATGTTATGCACACCAAGGCGTTTGTGGATGTGCACCCCCAGGAGAAACACGTGCTGCTGGCTGTGGGCGCTGTGCTAATCAGCTGGGTGGCATTTGAGTCTCTCTGGGGGGTCCGTCCTAGCACTCAGGTTACAGGAATTGCTGCCTGGGTGGTGTAGTTTTGTTTGCCAAACAGATAGGACTTTCTGGGAAGAATTTCAAGTGTAGCACTAAGTCCCAGGCCCAGGCTGGCTAAGAATCTTTTTGACCTTGGTTACATGTGCGTTGCTCAGCTGAAAGTCCAAGGAGTGAAGTGACAGCAAAGTCAGGCCTGTTATATGTGTGTCCCCCCTCAATGGAGAAGGAAAATACCCCTCACCACAGTATGACGATGTGGAGAGAAGGCAGGGTTTGACACTAAAGGCCAAATTTGCGCAAAAGCTTGAGGCCAGATTGTCAGGAGGGAGCTTTTCAAAGGCAGAGTGAGACCCTCAATTCCCACTAACTTTGGGTGCCCTTTGCACCTTAGAAATCTCCCCCACCCCCCCGAATGCTCTGCATTCCCATTTGGGGACAGCTTTTCAACAGAGATCTTTTTAAAAAATTCCATCCCAAGCCTGGGCACCCAGAAGACAGCACCAACAAATCTCTTTTGTGTGTGCTACAAACTGTAATAATTCCCCTTATTGTTTTAAGATCAGATGTGAATTTGAATATGTATGTCATGCAGCTGGCAACTGTTTTCTTCAAATGGTGATTCCTCAGTAAGAGAGCATCCAGAAGGATTTTTAATTGCCCCCTTATGATTCTGCAGTTGGCAAAAAGTGTTTATTTTATTTAAATTACCAAGCTGCTTGTTAATTTTAACTGATCTTTGCAAGCCTCTACCCCTGCTTCCATTAATCTTGCTGTCGATGCATTGTTGCACTGCTGAATGGAGATTTAAGTGCAAGAAGTGTAATCCATGTTTAATGTTCAGTATTGTTAGAGTTAATTCCACTAGATCATTTGATTTCCCGATGGGCTGGGAAGTTACTTGGGGAAAAAAATCTAATAAAATATGTAGAAAGTCAGTGGCCAAATTAAGCAGTTTGTGTGCTGGGTTGCGTGGCAAGATGTGATGTGATGAACCACATAATGAGGGTTAATGGAGCGCAGCGGAGACCACAGAAGCCAATGCCTTTGAAGCAGGGGTGGAAATAGACGAAAAGATAATGGTACTTTTCCAGTCTCCACCTACAAAATAAGCGCTGGTCGCTTAGGGTGTTAGTAATGAGCAGCTGCCCTTAGTAGCTTGTGCAGCTGTTCGATGTATGATTGTAGACACTCTCTTGGAGGGGCTCAGATCCCTTGCTAGGTTCATTCTGGTCGACTCTTTCTAGCCTGGTTAAAAAATGTACAGGTTGAACCTCTCTCTGCTGGCATACTCAGGACCTGACAGGTGCCAGACAAGAAAATGTGCTGCATGATGTGAGGTCAATATTTCCTAGCACATTACCAACACTTCCACTGCTTATTAGTCTCTTAGAAGGCATTTGGGGTAAATGATAGCTAAATAACAGCACAGAAAACTGAGAGCCAGGTCTGATGTCTGTAAGCAAACTTTATGGGAGCATGGGAAATTTGGCCATACCCATGATAAGTGGTCAGTCTCACTAACTAAAATCATGCTGGATTACAGATGTTGCTGGACAAGAGAGTTCTGGATTAGAGAGGTTCATCCTGTAGTATCCTCCAAGTCCAACAGCACCAAAATTCGTGCACTCCGGTTCAGTTGCGGAGGTCTGTATAGTAAAGTGCATGCACTTCTGTTTTACACGCTTGAGCAATGCAATAGTCAGGACTGGTTTGATGAGAACGATGTGGAAATTGAACACTTGATTGAGGCAAAAAGGAAAGCCTTTAGGGCCTGGCAAAGTGACATCAAGTGCACAACCAAGAGAGAAGCTCATGCTAAGGCCAAGGCAGAAGTCCAATGTAAAACAAGAACTCTGAAAAATCAGTGGTGGACTGAGAAGACACATGAACTCCAGCATCTGGAAGACATCAATGATACAAGATGTTTCTTTAATGCTGCTAAAGCTATGTATGGACTGAGAAACCATGGAATCAATCCCCTGAGATCAAAGGATGGTACCCAGCTCTTGAAGGACAATGAAGCCATTGTTTCTCTCTGGAGGGAGCACAATAATGAGCTCTTGAACCGCCCATCTACTGGGTCCTGGAATCCCTTGACCAAATCCCTCAGCAACTGCCTAGAGATGATCTTGTAACAGTCCTGCCCTGACTGAGGTTCAGGCTGCCATCAAAGCGATGAAGTACTACAAGGCAACCAGACTAGATGGAATCCCTGCCAAAGTCTTCAAAGAAGGCAGACCAGAACTCCCCAAACAACTCCACCTTGTGACTCTCAAGATCTGGGATAAGAAGCAGATGCTGCAAGGTTTCAGAGACAAATGATTATCAGTCTCTTCAAGAAGGGTGACAAATCGGACTGTAGAAACTCTCATGGCATCTCCCTCTTCGCAATAACAGGGAAGATCTTAGTTCAAATCCTTGCAAACCGACTCCTGCCACTCTCAGAAGAAATTTTCCCAGAATCTCAGTGTGGCTTCCAACCATTCTGAGGAACTGCAGACGTGATCTTCACTGCCTGGACACTGCAAGAGAAATATCATGAACATAATGAAGCCTTATGTATGAGTTTCATTAACCTGACCAAAACATTCAACTCAGTCAATTGTAGCACTCTTTGGACCAATCTCTCAAAGATCAGCTGCCCCAAAAAATTCATTAGCAGATTGAGGCTGCTTCATGATAACATGACTGCCACAGTATTGAGCCACAACAGATCCCAAAATGACCCCTTTGAGGTCGACGCAAGAGTCAAGCAAGGCTGCGTCATTGCCCCATCACTGTTCTGCATCTTCATTGCCATGACCCTTCACCTCATTGATGGCAAGCGTACAGTTGGCATAAAGATTGTCTATGGAACAAACAGGAAGCTTCTCAGTCTCAGGAGACTGAAGGCTAAAAGCAAGACCTCCACAACCTCTATCATGGAGCTCCAGTAGGCAGATGACAACGTGGTTATTGCTCTTTCTCCTATGGCCCTCAGGCCATCTTAAGTGCCTTTGCTGAAGCGTGCAAGAATCTTGTCCTCACACTGAACATCAAAAGGACCAAGGTGCTCCACCAACCCTCGTCACTGGGACAATCTCATGTACTTTCTATTGAAGTCAATGGAGAACTGCTGGAAAATGTGGAACACTTCCCATGCCTTGGAAGTTATCTTTCCACTATGACGGACCCCTTGACCATCCCTAAAGGGTCCTGCGCTTCTGGGTGGCTCCTTGTGGGCCTCAGACTCAGGGAGGCCCCCTTTGTTGCCCTGGGACTTCCCAAAGGCAAGGGTCTCCCTCTACCAAGCTGTTTTCGTCACAGGCCAGTCTGAATTTGGGGTGGAGCGGGTTCCTTCTCCACCAGCCTTGAGCTGCTCCGCCCCTACCCCAGTTGGCCAGCCCTACCAGGGAGAGTGGTGGGGGGAGTCCAGTCCCACACGCTGCCCTGGACTCCAGCCCAGGGACCCTGGGGAAGAATGGAGCCAGTGGAGCTTTTTGCCCCTTCCCCATGATAGCTCCCCTTCCCTGGGCCTCTTCACCCACCACTACCCCCAGGGTCTTTTCCCTCTGGTTCCGTGCTGCTGGCTGTGCTGTGCTGTGCTGTGCTGGGGTCTGGTCTGGTCTGTTCCACTCTCCCCACCTCCAGCCTTCATCCCTCTGGGCACCACACCCTTCCCCTCCTGCTGCCTGGGGAAAGCCTTTTGTAGAAAGCCTGAAGGCCTTTATTAGTCCCAGGTGCTTTAATTACGGCCTGATGCTGGCTGACCCTTGAGGAGCCCCAGCTGCCTATGGAGCCTGCAGGACTGTGCCCTCTGTGAACTTACAGAGGGAACAAAAAGGGGTTCCTCCAAGGCCCAAAATGTTCCCCATCCCTCAGGCACCTGTTGGCTGCAGTCTGTGATCTGCCACACTGCTAAAGTGGACATTGATGTGGAAATCCAGCATCGTCTGAGCCGTGCAAGCTCTGCTTTCACCTGTCTGAGACAAAGGGTCTTTGAGAACTGGGACATCTATCCCAAGACAAAGCTCCTTGTATACTGCACAGTGGATGTTCCAACCTTACTTTATGCATGTGAAACTTGGACAACACACAAGTGTTATCTGAAGGCACTTGAGCAATAGCATTAACGCTGTCTCAGCAGAATCCTACATATCTCTTGGGAGGATGGGCACATGAACACTAGCGTCCCGGAAGAGTCGAACGTGACCAGCGTTGAAGCCATTATCATTCATCAACAACTTCATTGGACTGGTCATGTGGTTCAGACGTCTGATCAGCGCCTCTCCAATCAGATTCTGTTTCCCAAGTTGAAGGAAGGACAGAAGGATGTATGGGGCCAGCGGAAGCGATAGAAGGACGTGCAGAAGGCACACATGAAAAAGTGTGGCATTGGTGTTGACCCTTGGAAGAACCTTGCCCAAAACCATCCCTGGTGGAGAACAGTAATCTGTGAGGGGGTGGTGCAATTTGAGGAGTCCCACTGCAGTGCAGATCTGGAGAGGTGGAGAAGAAAAGAGCCTCAGAATCGCCCAGTGCACCTCAAACAGCTACCAACACCTGCCCCTTCTGTGATCAGACCTGCGGCTCCAGAGCTGGGCTGGTCAGCCATCAACCGACTCACAAATAGGAAGGTGACATGACGATGTCTTACTTGTTATCGAGGGACTGCCAAGAAGAAGAGAGAAGGAAGGAAGGAAGTTGGTAATGTTGACCAGGTCACCTGAGTTAGTGCCCTGGGAATGAATAGAGCAGTGCAAATGTCAGAACTCTTGTGTCAGGCTCCCTGCAAAATCTGGATATCCCCCTGGACTGGCCTCTGTGGGTTCATATACTCAAAGGTTTCTTCCCAACCATGGCATCTAGAGAGTTCTTTTTAAAAAATGGAAATGGAGACTCTGGAGAATATTCAAAAGAGTACAGGTTGAACCTCTCTAATCCGGCACTCTCTCGTCTGGCAACATCCATAATCCAGCATGATCGTAGTTAGCTGGACCACCACTTATCATGGTTGTGGCCATGTTTCCTGCGGTCCCATAAAGTTTGTTTCCAGCCACCAGTCCTGGCTCTCAGTGTTCTGTGCTGTTATTTAGCTCTAATTTACTTGTCAATATCTTCTAGGAGCCCAGTCAGCAATGGAAGTGTTGGTAATACTGCTAGACAATATTGATCTCCCATGGTCCAACAGATTCTCTCATTTGGCATCAGTCAGGTCCTGAGGGTGCTGGACGAGAGAGGTTCAGCCTGTAGTTAGAAGCAGTGCTGGTGTGTTGCGCCCATGCTTGTGTACCCCCAGTTCAAATTCTGCTTCAAAGTAACACTGGACACCATGCTTCCAGCTTAATTTTTAACTTGCATGGGTGGAAAAAAATTTATGTGCTGCAAGACACGTGCAGGTGTGCACCATCAATAACACCACTTTGGGGGCCTGTGGGTGCTCTGCTACAATCTGCTGGGCAGCACCCAAATCTTTCCTAGGCAGCTGCCCAGGCGCTCAGCTTACAGGGAACCCTGTTGAACGCCATGTCCTCCATGATGCTGAAGTTTTTGTTTCCTCAGTTCAGTGGTTCCTAGGAGGAACTGACTCCCTGTTTATTTTAGGTCTTTGCTGGTCTGTTTATTAATGTTCTGCTACATCTCTGCATCTAATTGCACACCACTGTGGGAGCAGAGAGCACATTGTGTTTTCCTGTCTGCCTTCGGAGATTTCGGGGAGTGTCCATGCAGCAGGAGTGAGGCATTAGAGTGTGGAAGGGTGAGTCTGGAAAACTGTGTTCAAGTCCTGGTGCTGCCCCAGGTGCAATCTAAGACCTGATGCAAATCAGAGCCTCTCTGTGCTCCGAGGGCTGTATGTCCAAAGCTCCACATGCAAGGGTGCAAATGCTGCTGCTTGCTGCAATTTTAAACATTGCTGCGCTTAGTATGTCCGTCAGTCTTGGCGCTATATGTGTGACGTGTCATGTGTTTGCCTCCAGGGTGACGTGACCTGTGCCTTTTCCCGCTGACAGACTCACATTTCAAAGCAGAATTCTACTGGATAAAACTCGGCGAGATTAGCTGGTGGCCATGGTGGGGTTTCAGTTCATCTGCTGCTGCTACTAAAGGTGTAGACAGATTTCCTAACTAGTCCTAGTTGGCCTCAGGAGTAGGGGGAATGTGTTAAGATAGTCTCCGACTGTCTGACCAAACCAGCTAGAGCACAATACTACCCACCACTTATATAACCCTCATTCACCTGCCTGCCTCTAAACACTTTATAAAGATGGCTAAGCATTACTATCCTTATCTGACTTCAAGTTAAATTAAGGTTAAGGTTGCTGTTGGCTTCTTCAGTTGAACCTCTCTAGTCCGGCACACTCTGGTCTGGAAACATCCGTAATTCGGCATGATTTTATAGCTGGATGTCTACTTATCATGGTGTGGCCAAGTCTCCTGTGGTTCCATAGAGTTTGTTTGCAGCCACCCTTCCTGACTCTCAGTGTTCTGTGCTGTTATTTAGCTATTATTTACCCCTATGGTAAAGAGCCCAGTCAGCAGTGGAAGTGTTGGTAGTGCTGCTAGGCAATATTGACCTCCCCGGCTTTGGCACATTTTCTGATTTGGCACTGCTCAGGTCCCCAGGGAACTGAATTAGAGAAGTTCAACCTGTAATAGGAATGTATTAGTATGAGGCATGATCCTGGTATGCTCACTGATGCATACCAGGATCAGGTCCCATTGTGCTAGCAGCTGTAAAAATACACAGGAAAACAGTCGCTGGTAGGGAAAGCCTGTGTAGAGTCTAGAAGCATGGTACAGTTATTGTAATACAATTTTAATGTGTTTTCATTTTTATAGCCACAATCACTGTGCAGTATGTTAATAGTAAAGAATCAGTTTGGATACTTAAGCAAGTGTTTGAAAGACTGACGATGCTACATGAAGGGGCTAGAACATCCATCAGAAATTTGTGGTGGGGTAAAACTGTGCACCTCACATTGGGAACAAGCGAGATTAAATCCTACAATTGAATCCAAGAAGTTAGCAGGGAAAATGACCTAGTAGGTCTTGTCATCCCTGTCATGGAAACTAGCACGATATTGCTCATGATGGTATATTTTCTCTTGCTTTGTTGTATTGGCTTCTTCTGGCCACTGCTTTTAAAAGGCTTACTACCTCCCAAACATTACACCACCATGTAGAGCACAAGAGGAATAAGATACAGACCACTCACATAAAGGGAAAATAATGAATTATGTTCCTCAGAGAAAGTGTTAGTCATTGATGGTAAATAAAACTGTGCTGGAACTGAACCAAAAGCCACAGCAACCTTGAGCTGAGCTGGATCCAGACTTTGTAATTCAGTCCCATCTTGATAATTAAAAGCTAGAGTCCCCCACACTGTGCAGAGAGCCAACACGAGGCCTACTCACTGCCCCAAGGCCCAGCCACGACAAGCCATGCACCTGAGATAAATGGTTCTGCGTGTTCCATTATTGTTCCATCAGTGCCTGGGTGACAAGGAAAATACCCCTCCCTTTCCCAGACTTCCAGTGGTGCTTCAGTCGAGTGAGTCAAGATCCTCTCATCTCTTCTTCCAGTGGCAAAGGGAGCAAAGAAGTAGTGAGGAAGGCCTGTCTTCCAGAAAATCAATCTGTCAGCATGCTGATCGTGGCTCCTGCCCCTCTTTCTTTTTGTAGAGCACGCAATGTATTTTCTGATAGGGGCATCACTTTGCATGATCAAGGTTGAGGGGATACATTGGTGGTGACAAGGTAATGGCCACTTCTGAATATTACATTGTGGGTTTTTATCTCCTTTCTCAGCAAGGCTCTTCGCAATTTCCAGACGCTGTGGAGTCCTGACAGGGCTTGATTTCTAACTTTGATGGAAAAAGCTGTCATGAGGCACTGACAATCACATGAGCCTCTGTGCCGTGACACTTCTTCTGCATGATAATGCTACTGGCCACTGTGAGACGTTTACAGGGCTTCAATTAGAGAATATTTTAAGTGCCTCAAGTGGCATCCCAGTATCAAGGAGTTTCAGGCTGTCACACCAATCATGTGTCACATTAATAATACCAGAGAGTCTATGTTTCTTTGCATAATGATAGCTGACATAGTCCTGACAAGAGGATGTGCAATTTGGCAGAAGGGTGTTTTAGAAGTCCCTATAAATCCACTATAAATCCATCTTGGCCATCTAGTAGCAAGAACATGGGCATTGTTGCTAATGGATTTCACACAACCTGGTGGCAGAAATGTTTCAAATTGTCCTATTTCTGCTGCCACAAGCAGCCCCTTATGTTGCAATGTTCCGTCTGGAGATTCAGACTGCATCCTCAGCTCATGGGAACTGGCAAAGTGCTGCTGGCGTTGATGGCTCTACACCAGTTTACATCACCTGAGGATCTGGCCCACCACATCTAGAGGCAGTACCCTTAGGAAGTAGCACATCATACCTCAGCCTATCTGTGATGTACAGGCCTTATGGGAAGAGATTTCCTTTGAAGTAGCAGGATTCAGCATTGCTGCTAGTGGCAAGGGTAGATACAACCCCGACTCTAGTTAAGAACTGTGGTGGTACATACAACATCCCTGAACTGGGAAGCTCTGAGCTGGAGCTCTGAAAATAAGCTAATGGAAATGAAATCAATACACCACATTGAATTTAGTGTATGTGAAACTTTTGCAAACCCAGGAGGCTTTCACAAGCAATTAAGGCCAGCAAACTCACCATGTTATCTGACTTTCATGCACAAATACGTATTTATGTTTTCCTGCGTATACAGCCTCCAAGAGGTAGCTGTGTTAGTCTATATCTGCAAAAGCAACAAGTCCTGTGGCACCTTATAGGCTAACAGGTATATTGGAGCATAAGCTTTTGTGGGCAATGACCCACTTCGTCAGATGCATCGTCAGACATGTATACTGCCTGTTTGTCATTTGGAAAGTGTATGGCGTGCTTTCAAGTGATCTAGTCCCTGGTATTTTAGGCAAAGGAGAGAATAATGGGAAGAGAAACAGACAAAATGTACTATGTATCCCAACCTAAGAGGCATGTAAACAGGATAAAGTGAAACCCACCTGAAGTGACCACTCAAAGATGAGCTTTTGCCCACAGGAGTCTCTGACAAAGGTAGAACAGGGTTAGACTCCACAGAATTGGGGTCCCGAGGTATTCTCCTAAGATAGAAGGTTGTCTTACAAAACTGGTTCCTTGTATACTCACATTAAGCCTGACTCTGTTGTTGGGGGGGGGGGGGGCGTGGGCGTAAATTGATTATAATCCTGTTAAGCGAATGGACCTTTCCAAAATAAAGCTGGTCTGACTAGGGAGTCAAGCCTGCTTTTTTCCCTCCTGGTTTTTATTGCTGTTTACAGTGATGCTAACAGTGCATGACCAATTTACATTCTAAGCTCTTGGGGGTCCTTTCTGCTCCATGCTTGTCCAGTTGCCAGGTGAATGAGGCCGTCATCCAGGCTGCAGTCTTGGGATGTCAGGAGAATTTCTGCTATACATTTTAGAAACTTTGTGTGTCAGGCTGTCCATCCATCTGTCTGTGAGTCTGTTTGTTCAAGAACTCCTCCTAAACAGTAAGAGGTAGAACCACCAGATTTGGCAGGCAGCTTCCTCTTATAACTTAAAGCATGGTCAGGGTTTGATTGTGCCAGGACAATGGGATGAGCCTGCAATTCTATTTTTTCTCATAAAGTGGAAAGGGAAAGGTCTGGCAGCAGGGACAGTTACACTGAAGTAACCACAGCGGGGCAGCAAGGGGCCAGAGGTGAGGATGGGGACAGATATAATTCCTTTGGGCAAGGAGGGGGCAGGCGTGGGGAAAGGGACATCTACCTACTGCAGATTTCAGAGAGGGAGCCGTGTTAGTCTGTAGCTTCGACAACAACAAGAAGTCTTGTGGCACCTTATAGACTAACAGATATTTTGGAGCATAAGCTTTCGTGGGCAAAGACACGCTTCATCAGATGTATGAGCGGGAGGGTAGTTTCAGAGGGGTATTTAAAGAGTGGGGTCCCAGTAAAAGGGAGGGCCAGAGCTGACAGGAATGCTTGTCAGCTCTGGTCCTCCCTTTTACTGGGACCCCACTCTTTAACTATCCCTCTGAAACCACCCTCCTGCTCATACATCTGATGAAGCGGGTCTTTGCCCACAAAAGCTTATGCTCCAAAATATCTGTTGGTCTATAAGGTGCCACAAGACTTTTTGTTGTTCTCTACTGCAGGTTGAATCTCTCTCATCCGGCATCCTCAGGACCTCACTGATTCTGGATGAGAGAATTTGCTGGACAATAGGAGGTCAGTGTTGCCTAGCAGCATTACCAACAGTTTCACTGCTGACTGGGCTCTTAGAAGACATTTAGGGGTAAATTACAGCTAGATAACAGCACAGAACACTGAGAGCCAGGACTGGTGGCTACAAACAAACTTTATGGGAACACGGGAAACTTGGCCACACCTATGATAAGTGGTTGCCCAGCTAACTAAAATCATGCAGGATTACAGATGTTGCTGGACAAGAGAGTTCTGGCTTATAGAGGTTCGACTTGTGTATATTTCAGGAAGTTTTTCTGTTTGTCCCCCAGCCAGGGGACATGCATCGCTCCCTCAGCTGTGCCCACTGCAGCTACAGCCACTATGGCCAGGCACTTCTCAGCTGGCTCCAAGCTGCTGCAGTGACAGAGGGCTGGGGTTGTCCTCTCCCCCGAGGGCAGCCTGTGTACACAATCCCTCCTTCCCAGCCCCACCCCAGAGCAATGATTTAAATGAAGAAAAAAATGATTTCAGGATCCAAGCAATTGTCTAGGAAATATAGACAGACCAGCTGAGTAAGTTATCCACTACTGCTGAGATGGAAAAACTGTCTTAGGCCTGTTTCTCTAGTGCTTTTTGCTCATGTGTTTCACTTCTACCTGTTACAGCAAGTATTAATACCTGCCTTCTGCATCGGTGAATAATGGGAAAGTTCAGTTTAGGCCTACTTTTCACAGCTGGCAATAACTCTCCAGGGGTACGTAGCAAAGCGCAAGAATTGGAACAAAAAAAATAGCTGGAAAACGTGTAAAATACTTCAGGAACAGTGCTCTGTATCTCCCCAGCTGTGCTGAGAGCCTGTCCGCCTTCCAAATCCTTAATATTCAAGTACACACAATGTATTTTGTTTGTTTATTGTCCCAGTGGCCTTTCCTGTTCTAGGTTATTGGGGCACTGGATAAAACCACGTTAGTTTCTTTTATTAAAATGATTAGCTTCTTGTTTCCCTTCTCTAGCCAATCTTTGTCTGTCTCATATACTTTGAAACTGATTTTTTTTTTCACTCATCACTGTCTTAGGCATGCTGTGTTTTGGTATGGAGATGTACAATGAACATGAAACCAATACAGTGACAGAGGTGACATTATGTAGTCATATGATATGCGTCATAGTCTGAAATGTTTTACGCTTGTGCTTAAATGTATTGCATAGCTCTAAAATGTTTGGTCCAATATTAATTTTATCCAGAATCTTATTTATAGAAGCCTTGACATACAAAGAAAAGGGTCAAATTCAGGGATAAATTTGACTGATGAACTGGGAATGAGAGACAAAAGCTTTACATCTGTAAGTCACCATTTCAGCTGGGGCCCATGACAATATAATAATAGGGACTCAGTCCAGTTCCCAGTGGGTAGATGTCTGAATCTCAGAAGCTAAGGCAGGTGAGCATTCAAGTAGTCCCACAGGGCAAAACTTTCAAATGTGCCTAGCTGACTTACATCCTAAGTTCAGTTGATTTTCAGTGAGATTTAGGGCAGGTCTACGCTAGACCTGAAAGTCAATCTTAGATACGCAATTCAAGCTATGACAATTGCATAGCTGGAATCAACATCTACAATCAATTTGTAATGCCGTCCTCACAAAGGGAGATCGATGGGAGAAGCTCTCCCATCAGCCTCCCTTACTCCTTGCGAGAATGAGGTGTACCAGATAATTCGATGATGTGGAGCCCAGATGAGTCGATTTAGGGCATCTCCAGTAGGCATGCTAAGTTGAACCCTGGAATATGAACCCTGATCAGGTCAGGGTTGATCTTCTGGTATTTACAGATGTACTCTTAGGCTCTAAAGTTCCTGAGTCACTTCTGAAAGTAGGACTTAGGATCCTAAGTCACTTTGGTCCTTTTGAAAATTAACTTCAGTAGGACTGGGCAGATGCTGTGCATCAGGCACAGGCTGATGTATGTTGCTGAATGAAGCCTTAGGGCAGGTCTGCACTTAGGGAGAAAGTCAACTGAAGATACTCAACTCCAGCTACAGGAATAATGAATTAAGCTGAATTTCTTTGCTGTCTGCACAGCGAGAGGTCGATGGGAGAAGCTTTTTCCTGTTGACGTCCCTCACTCCTTGCGACCCTGTGGAGTACCGGAGTTGATGGGAGTGTGATCAGTGGTCGATTTAGTGTGTCCTGACTAGACCCACTAAATCAACCCACTGGAGATTGATCTCCAGAGCATGGATCTCAATTTCTGGGTAAGTGTAGACAAGCCCTTGGAGAATACAGATTCTAGGTTAATTTTGTGATACAGTGCAAACCCAGTGATAGGCTGTTAGGCTCTCAGTCTGGTTTGGAAGGAAGATTCCAAATCTTGGAGAGAGTTTTTGTTTTCATATTGCCCCTTCCAAATTTGTGTTGCACGGGCACAAGCATCTAACAATGTAGATCATAGGTTCTCAACATATTTATCATTGTGGGCCACATATGCAGCTCACAATGTGTGACCTGGGCTACAGAGGCTGGGTGGCAGGCCACCAGCTGCTCAGACCTCCACCCTGTGGGGTCAGGCTGCAGCCCTGGGTGGCTGCCCCTCTGATTTGGGACCACATAGGGCTGGATTCCTGACTACCAACCCCACTGGACGACCAGCCATGCAGGGCTGTCCAGGAGTCCTGGACTCCTGACCCCAGCTGCATGGCTGCCTGGATCCCTGAAACTTGGAGGGCCCCAGCTGGCAAGGAGCCCCAGACCCTGAGACTCATGGACCCAGTGGGGGCTCAGTACAGATGTCAGTGGGTTGTGAACCACTGACTTCACTTGTAAACTCCTTGTGGGCAGGGACTGTCTTTTTGTTCTGTTTGTACAGTGCCTAGCACAATGAGGTCCTGGTCCATGCATAGGCTGCTAGGCACTTTGGTAGTAATAATAACAGTAATACATCCAACAACCTGGTGTGTGTCCACTGGTACCCAAATACTGTAATGGTCACAGGTGTTAAGGTCTGACACTGACAATATTTTTAAAAAAAATCTTATGAATTGCTCATAGACCCAGGATGCTAAATTTTGTACAGGCTGAACCACTCTAATCTGGCACCATCCATAATCTGGCATTAGTTTAGTTAGCCCAATGACCTCATCATTGGTGTGGCCAAGTTTCCTGAGGTCCCAGTGTCATGTAACATGCCAACAGACCTGTCTGCAGGCCTAGAGGCCTAAAAGAGAAGCCAGCAGGCCTCAGAGAGCAAGAGTGGGAACTTCCATTCCTATGGCTCAACCAAGTTCCCATCACTGTGTTATGGCCTGTTACAGCCTTGGGCCTCATAAACACAAGATAGCCATATAATCTCCTGGCACCTGCATTTAGATGTGGGAACCTAGAGGAATCAGTAAGCAGGACAATCTTGGCTTCAGCCCCATTAGGACATTAAAAGTGCACACCCATAAACAGATAAGGGATAAAATCACAGTGAGGTCCTGTCCCTAGCTGAATTTCATGGGGGGGACTCTGCCACAGGAGTGCCTAGGCCACCACTCCAGCTGGAACAGCATCTGCTGCAGCCCTGATGTGAGGTGCTTTGGGCCTGGAACTGCCTGTGGCAGGAAGGGAGGTGAGCATGCCAAATAGCCTCTTGTCCAGACATATACATCCTGTTGTGCTTTGCTTGCCAATGTGTACCTTGTGAATAATTCGTAGTAGCTTGGAGTAGGTAAGCTTAATAAAGCACAGCTATCCCTAATCAGCTCTGTGTTGAAGTGAATCCCATGATCCTGTCCGCCTTTGGCCTGTGAGTTGACACCCGTTAAGTTTGTTTACTGCCACCAGTCCTGGCTCTCAGGTCCCGAGGGTTCTGGATTAGAGAGGTTCAACCTGTATAAATATATAGGTAGTTCTAATCCACCTGGTATAGATGCTTATATGTTCTGCAAACTCCGGAAAGTTGCCTCAACTAACTTCCATCCACTAGATAGAGGCCAGGATAATGCCTCGAAGCCAGATTTTTTGCTGTATAAATGAGTGTAGTTCTGCTACATGAATTAAGCTAGGCTGATATTGGCTATTTTTAAACTGATTTAAGTGCAGTCACAATGGGGGGGTAGCACTGCTCAGTGTTCCCTGTAAGCTGAGCATTTAGGCAGCTGCCAGGAGAGATTCAGGTGCCGCCCAGCTGATTAGCAGAGTGCCCTCAGCCAGCTTCTATTTCTATTGGTTCTGCACATCTGCACATGCCTCGGTGCAAATAAAATTTATTCCACCCATGGACGGGAAAAACTAGCGGGAACTCTGACATTGATTTCACCAAATCTGTTTGTAAACTAGTTTGATAAAATCAGTGCTAGTTTGGTATAGACCAGGATTAAACCTCTTCAACAGGGTTACACCATTGCCTTACTCCATCCACCAGATTCTGACAGCCAACAGAGGGAACACGGTGTGAGCTGGGCTGAGATTTACAAAGCCTGGGTCAAACCTTGCTCTGACTGAGGCCAATAGAATTTTTGCCATTTACTTGGGTGGGATCAGGCTTTGGCCAGTAGAGCCTTTATTTGAAATCTGGTTATGATCCAGGTCTCTGTCCATTGTAGAGGAAAACAAAAAGATTGAGCAGGCTGAAGCTCTTGCTTTTGTAAACTGGAGCTGATGTCAACACCAGTTTATACCAGCTGAGGATCTGGTCCAATAACACAATACTCACTGATCCCCCAAATCTTTTTACCCTTTGCCATCCTTGCTACCCAAGCCTCAAATTCTCTGCCTGTTTCCCTTCTTTAAAGTGCACATTTGTTTATTCCTTTTTTTCCTAAATGCTGGCTGAGCCAACACAGGTGGAATAAAGGAGATCAGTACAGATGTGTTAAAAAATATTCTTTTACATCCCACAGCCGTCACCCTAATGCAGTCAAAACACTTAAAAACAACTCTTTGTTTCCTTTAAAAAGCACAGAAGGGAGTGCTGCGATAAACAGCACCGGAGAGCTGCTAAAGCCCCCTGGTGGTGATGAATTTCGCTGGGATTTTGCCAAAAGCCTGTGGAGTATTAAAACAGCAGGTTAGCAAAGCCAGACACATAATCTACTAAAATCAACAATGCACTAGCTGCAGCTCCACATCAGGAGAACCGTGTGGCTGGAGCAATTACATTTCTCTGCATTTTTTTTAGCCTTGATGGTAACAGTAAGTGTCAATTTTGCATAGAGAGAGCAGCAAGGAAATCAAGGTAAGATACCATTTGAGTCTTGCTACGTTTGAATTGTAGTCACAATATGCAGCAATATTTGAGGAGCATGTGGCTACCTCCTATGTAAAAAAGAAAAGGTATACACTGTAGCTCTTTAATGGAAATGTGTACTGTATAAAGTACAGAATTATCCTTAACTGTCTACTGTATGTTTGCATATAAATTAAAGCATGCCTGGAAGAGCTATTGATTCAGTGTCTTACAAATATTAATTTGTGTCTGTGTTAAGATTATGGTTGGAAACAAAGGCTTTATACATTAGAGGTGTGTGGCCACCGCAGAAAATAGCCTCCTTGATTCAGCTGTGTGATGTGTTTGTAAGCTACCGTCGCATGCCACGTTTATTTGAAATAGCCGATGATTCCACGGTTTAGGTGGAAATTTGAAAATTCCAGGGAGGCAACTTCAAAAGATATCGTCTGTGCTCTGCTCGGCTATGTCAATGGGAAATTCTTGATTGTTGGTGCTCTTTTCAAATGGCTTTATTTACCTGAACTGTGTAGGGGGACATTCTGCTTGTACAACGAAAAACATCCCCTCTGCAAACATGCATCTCTAACTGCTGTCTGCTTGACATGACTCGGACAATGAAGCAGCTTTTTCGGAATATATCTCACTAGGTTCACAGTAGAATGATTTCAGTAGAGCTCGTCTTCCCCTTTGTTGTGCTTGTGGCAGATCTTAAGAAGAGAGGGCATAATGCATGCTCACAAAGCATACACTGTGCACAGCCTTGCGCTGGTCATTCTCATCTCTGTGGGCACAGCACAGGCAACCCTATACCAAAGCAGTGATAAGGGACTGGAGATTTGTCGTTTGCACGCCAGTGGGAAAAAAGAACAAGATTTTGCCAGGGAGCTTGGTTCTGTGCATTCCAAGCACTTGCCTGCCTTATTTAAGACCCTTGTTATAGTATTGCAAGGAACACAGTGTCTTCCCACATGGCACATTATTTTCAGGGTTGGAAATCAGCCAGTGATTCTAAATTCAGACTCATCCAGAAGTGGGACCAGACAGCATAACTCAGTTATTGTGTGCAGCAGGTTTAACAAATCTCTTTCTTCCTTTACAGTAGAGTGCTCTTGAAGGGTGGGTGATGGTTATCCAATAAATAAATATGCTCTGCTTCTTTACCAGATATATTCTGCACCTCTCCTCCATTGATCTTTTAGGCAAAGGCTGTTTGCATGAAAATAGGATGGTAGTTGTGGCTTTTTTTTTCTGGGAGTCCATCTGCTTTTGCCACCTGTTCTGCACCTGAAGTCAGAATGACCTGTGTCTCCCTATTGGCTATGATGGAAAGATAGTTTCATTTCATCAGCTTGTGGAGTTGGTGACTAGCCCAAACCAGATCCAGGAATCTGAACCACTTCCAATTTTATGTGGGAATGGATCCAAGCCTACCTGTGGATCCAGGATGGCTCTTAAATCACTTTCTGGTTCTGGTTTGAATGTAGCTGAAGTCTCAGAGGAACATCCAAGAGCTTGGGAGAGAGCTTGATTTACTGAGAGAGTTGACATCATGGTCTGATATCTTGCTTGTATGTGATATAAATAAAATTCAGCACAAAATCAAAGAGTAGCCTCCATTTGACCTTGACTCTGAACCCTGCTTAAACCTAATTATGATTCAGCACGTCTCCCTCATTCCATCTCCTTTTGGCCAGATGCTCCCCTGAGATAAAGGGTGGGGTGCAAAACATGGATAGATTTAGTAAGTTACCATTTAGCAAGAAAAGTGGCCAGAAACCCACCTCCATGTCTTCACCTATAAAAAGACACAGATCTTAAGGCAACAGTAGAGGAGGATCATGTAGTGGATTTGTAGGGGAACTGTCAGATGGAAAGGAAAGGAGTCAAGACCCGTCCTTTTTGTGTTGGTTATTGACTCCTATAAACTACAGACAAACATGTTGTTCAAGTTAACATAAGGATTGCTCTGTTGGGTCAGACCAACAATCCAGCCAGTGGTTCCTCTAGCTAGACTATGGCCAGTGTCAGATGCTTCAGAACAAATGGATAGAGTGGGGCAATTATTGAGTGATCTGTTACCTGCTGGCCAGTCCTAGCGTCTGAGTAGTTAATATTACTCCAAGCAGCAGCAGCTAAGGAATCACAACAAACAATTGAAATATAGGTAGCCATGGTGATGGTAGTGTTGGACCTGTGTTATATTATGTCCATGCAGTGGTGGTAATCTGTGTGCTTGAGAGTGAAGGCATTGTTCTCCAGACTCTCAGAGTATGGTGGGGGGATGTGCTCTCTGGTGAGGCGCTTGGGGTGTGTGTGTGTGTGCGCGTGCGCGCATGCATGTGTTATACACTGGATACCCAAAAGAATGTTACCAGGAGGAGGGTGAAAAATTGTTCTCCTTAAACTACAGCAAGGGAGGTTTAGGTTGGACATTAGGAAAAACTTTCTGTCAGGGTGGCTAAACACTGGGATAAGTTACCTAGGGAGGTTGTGGAATCTCCATCGCTGGAGATATTTAAGAGCAGGTTTGATAGACACCTATTAGGGATGGTCTAGAGAGACTAGCTGGTGCTTGGTCCTGCTGCAAAGGCAGGGAACTGGACTCGATGACTTCTCCAGGTCCCTTCCGGTACTAGCGTTCTATGATTCTATGATCTTCTGGTGATGGTGTGAACAAGTGTGCATATGGGTGTGTGCACACTACTTCTTTCCAGTGCCATCAGGGTTTGGTGTATCCCTGCCAATCTCCATTCACACCCCAGAAGGAGCGGAAGGCTCAAAGCATTAGCCCAGGGGTCAGCAACTTTTCCAAGGCGGAGTGCTGAAATTTGACCTTTTGACTTCTATGGGTGGTCCGAGTGCTGATGATACTTTTTAAAGTCACTAATAGTCCTACTACCAACAGCTTCAGTAATAAAGGAAGTTTCAGAGCTTTACCGCTTAGGTGGTGGTTGGTAGCATTACTTGGTTAATCCACAGGTGGCGTGGCTTTGAGCAAGCTCCCAGCTGCATGTGGGAGGAGGGGCAGGGCTGAGCTCCCGCCTCGAGTGTGCCCATGAAAATGGGCTCACATGCCACTCTCGGGACATGTGCTGGGGGTTGCTGACCCCCGAATTAGATACTCTCAGTAAGGAAATACGGACAATCTGCAATATATGAACAGAGTCTTTCCAAATAATATGGTGCTCTAGGAAAAAGATTCCATGCCTCTAATCACTGAAGTGATGAGATTCTAATGTGGTTGGAGCTATGGCCATACAATGCAGAGCTGCACTACGCTTCAACATGGGTTTCAATTCATGATGGTTAAGGAATACATTTAACCAAAGATCATAAGGGTGTGAAATTTCTGATCTTAAAAGATAAGACACTCGACCCTGCAGAAAGCAGAGCCAGTGATTTACATGGGCGTCGGATTGTGGTGTGCCCCATTTAACGATAGTGATGTCTCAGGGCTAGTCAGTCACAGAATCATAGAACACTAGAACTCGAAGGGACCTCAAGAGGTCATCAAGTCCAGTCCCTTGCCCCAATCATGTTCCTCATCTCAGCCCTTTTAAAAGCAGACATGCTGGGATGCGTAATTCCCTGAGGGATCTGAGGAGTTGTATGAGCGGAAGAGAGAAAAATATCAGGTGACAATCACGTGACCAGCCATGGTTTATAAAGCAAGCCTATTGGTCAGAAAAATTTTGAGGAGTAAAGGGACTTTGAAGTTGCCCAGACACTTCGAAGTCCCGGTGGGTTAGCCATGGCTATACGCGAGCCAGCACTTGGAAGCTTAACACTTTGAAGTTGCCATCAGGGAGAATTAGCTTAATGAAGTGCTGCATATGCAGCGCAGCACTTCATTAATAATCTCCCGACACCCTACTTACCATGCTCCCTTCGAAGCAGGGAGGTAGTGTAGACGAGCCCAAAGAGAGAGTTCCGCAGGAGTTTGCTGGCGATGAAATCTTAGTTGACAGACCTGCAGGGAGCAAGCAAAACTTGGGGTAAGAGTGACATAATTTGGCTTTAAATATTGCACAGTGTGCCTGCTCCTTGGTGAATCTTGCATGTGCTGAATGAAAACCTGCACTGTATAGAAAAGAAAATGTTTGGATTTTAAAAAGATTAACTTGGATACAAGGGCAGTGCCTGGTGCATTCAAGAGAGACTGGCTCCTTATAGCTCTTTAATCTTCTGAGTAACCAAATTAAAGTCAGGACTGTCTAAGTACCCTGGAATCTCTTACTGCCATCAGTGCTTGATGGGAAAAAAAAGTGCAGTGCTAAATAAACTCAGAACAGTCACTTCTGCTCCTGATACTGAATAAGACCCAGTCTAATAATAATGGCATATCTCCTTTTTTGTACTTTTAAGTGCTCTCCAAATATTCA
Organism: Carettochelys insculpta; assembly: GCF_033958435.1. Classification (NCBI taxonomy): domain Eukaryota; kingdom Metazoa; phylum Chordata; order Testudines; family Carettochelyidae; genus Carettochelys; species Carettochelys insculpta. The sequence goes on from NC_134155.1 coordinate 11,920,320, forward strand.
TGATCTGCAAGGTTGGATTTGATTCCAAACTTTCTCAAAGTTGAGGAATGTTTGGATCTAGGGTTTAGGTTAGGCTTCATCTCTAAACCAGAGTAAATACTGATTGACCAAAGATTTAAAAAAAAAACTGCATAATGGGAAACTGCACATTTAGCACCTCTGCATTGCTCTGCTTTTTGTACACAAGTACCCAGAAACACTGGCATTGCTGGGTGTCTGAAAGACTCTTGACTACAGTGTAGCAAGTAGCTGTTTGAGGGTAAATAATTGTATTTTTTGTGTACTAACATGACTAATAATGGGGTACCCAGCACTTTCTATAATAAGGGAAGGACTCTGTCATGTGGCATTTGCCCCACACTGGCATGCAAGAGGGTAATAAGGTCCAAGGGAGGCTGTGCGGGAATCAGCCAATAGGAGACAGGTTGCAAGGAACAGCTAATCAGATGCTACCAGGACCATATGAAAAGAGCTGCAGGGCAGAACAGTCAGTTACTCCATTGAGCTCAGGGAGGGAGAACTGAGTGCCTAGCAAGCAGAAGGAAGTTAGCACCCTGAACAGATCAGTGATGGTAGCAGTGACCATGGAAACCAGAGAACTCCTGCTTGGCTGCTGGGCTTTGCAGGCTGGGACCTTAAGACAGGGGCTAAGAGAGTGCTGGGGCCAGTGGGGAAGTGATTGGACAGTGCCCCTGGGAGAGGGGAGCACTGATTGTGACATGACCATAGGGCAGTGTCATGAAGCCCATGATGTGTTTATTTGAGTGACATGGATCTGGGCGCAGGAGTGATGGCAGGTGAGACACCACCAGGAGTGGGTATACTGACTTGTGGAGTGAATCCCCAAGATGACCAGCAAGAGGCATCAATGCACTGAGTGGAACCTGGCCACAGACCCCAACAGCCAACACTCAAACTTGGGCAACTGGAGGGAAACTCCACAATAAATGACTCGACTATAAAAATGTGGCGCACCCCTGCACCTTGTGAAGTGATAGCCAGTGAAGATCTTTATTCACGCTGAAGTTAATGGTGTTAAATTTGTAAATAAATCCCTGTTTGGAAGTCTCCTTCTGTAATCAGGTGATAAAATTCTTTTGTACAGAAATGGCTACTTTTAAATCCATCTTTGAATGTCCAGGGAAGTTAAAATATTCCTGTACAAGTTCATGTTAATTCTTGATGTCTGATTTGTGTCCTTTGGCACAACGACTGCTGGATTTGTTCAGGGTTAACAGCTGAAGGGCATTGCAGGCACTTGATACCACATATTACGTTAGGGGATGTGGAGGTTGTATTTCGTGGTAGGAGAACAGGGCTTCAGGATTTGGTACATCTTCTGCAACGTGAAGCCAGTCTTTCACCCTCTGAAAAGCTCCCGGGTAACAATAAGATCAATACTGTATTGAGAAGACAGATTAGCATCAATAGACTTTAAGTGCTGAAATAGTTAAACATATTGATTGTCACTTCAATCTTGTTGGCTATGGCCCCTGAGAAATTCAACCTTTAAAATTGTTTTGCCTCTTCTTCCTCAAAGACTGAGATTAGCAGAAGCACAAATACTCTTAGACTTTCAGTAACAGCTGATTTTTTTCCATGACCACTCATCCAGTTGAACAAAGCCCTTTGTCAAATCACTTTCAGCAGCCCCAGCTGAATCAATGCTATTTCACCATCTACACATGAAACCAATTTACACTCACTAATGGCATATGGCCAGATCCCCACCTTGCATATATTTGCACGGTTGCTGGAAATTAGTGGAGTAAGGGTGACTTACGCCAGCTAAGCAGAGTAGAGGTTGAATCTCTCTAGTCTGGAACACTCTCATCTCATCCATAATCCAGCCTGATTTCAGTTGGCCAAATGGCCACTCGTCATGGGTGTGGCCAAGTTTCCTGTGGTCCCATAATGTTTATTTCCAGGCACCAGTCCTGACTCTCAGTGTTCTGTGCTGTTTTTTAGCTTTACTTTGCCCCTAAATGTCTTGGAAGAGCCCAGTCAGCTGTGGAAGCATTGGTAATGTTACTAGGCAATACTGACCTCCCATGGCCCAGCAAATTCTCTCGTCTGGCACCGCTCAGGTCCCCAGGGTGCCAGATCAGAGAGGTGCAGCCTGGAAGGATGTCTTACACCAGCTGCGGTTGCCATTTAACAGAAAGCTTTAGATCCTGACTCACAAAGATAGATTGTAAGGATGTCTTTCTGGGCCCAGCTGACTGGCCTCCACCCTTTGGTCACTCACCAGACTGCTGGCTGTGTGTGTGTTATGTCTCTGGAGTTTGAACAGAGTCCATGCACTGAGTTTGTCTTGAGATCTTTGGACAAACTCTTTGCTGAAGATCTATTATCTGGGACCCTACCTTGACTGTTTGCACCAGGCTGTCCATTGCCCAGGACCGTGGAACCAATAGGATCTCTCAGACTCTTCAGTATCTTCAACTCATCCTCTCCCAGAATCCCACTGATGAGCTGAGCCTTCTGCATTGCAGATGAACACTCTCAGGTGGCCTGTGCTTCGGTGTAGCACAGGCAGCCTTTGCACAGCATTGTTCTTCACTAGCATAAATAATACCCAGATATACAAAAATAATAAATCCAGCATGTGGGCTCTGTCTGTTTCCTCCCCACTCATGAATCTTCTTTGAGCTGGCTGCAGGACCATATGAGGCTCTCCAGCATCCTTCTGTTGTGGCACATGGATTGGGTGGGTTCTGAAACATGGATCCTTCTCACTCAGCTTGCCTGCTTTGACTATGGCTGGTCTGTCCCCTTCAATTGTCTTGTCCAAATGTTCAGTGTACATGTAAGAGTTTCTTCTGTAAGTTCTTATAAGCACCTGTTTACTTCTGGTCTGCACTAGGGATCAAAGTTGATCTGAGCTATGCAATTCTAGCCATGCCATTTGCTTAGCTAGAATCGATGTGTCAGGATCAACTTTCTTCCCTCACGTAAATCAGGGGTCCTTGGGCACGTCAATGTCCCTTACTTTATGCCTCAGTCTGGAGTACCAGGGTTGACGGCCAGGCCCAGAGAGATCGATTTTGCTGCGTCTTCACACGTGGCAAAATCAATCCCCGGAAGATTGATCGTGGCAGGCCTCCCCGCACCACCCCCATAAGTACAGACATACCCTTAGTCACAGCTGTCTGATTGGTTTCCTGGGAGAGTTTCTACTCTCTTCATTTTGTACTTGGCTTTAGACAAGAGGAAGAAGTATCTTCCAGCTTGAGCATAACATATAACATAACATATCTATTGGCTGGTCAAAAAGCAGCCACTGTAAATGGCTACTGTCCATTGTCCTTAGTATGGTATTTACCTGTTGTAGATCTTGTTGACAATGGTGGCTACCACGAGGCAGACAGGCATTCATGATAAAACAGTTTGATATCAACAACAGTGTAATGTCAACCTGAATTCATAAATTGTACATATGTTCCCCAGATCATCACAGTTCATTCCCATTGATACTCTACTCTACTTTGCGCAAATAAATCAAACATCCTTAGGATTTTGGTTGTATTTATAGTGTAAGTTTTACAATCAATCTGTTGTTATTAACAACATTAAAAAAGCCACCAGGAACTTTATGAAGGCAACATGTAAGTATGCTAACTAGAACCTTTCCAGCAGCAATTCAGATTTTAGAAAAATCACGTCTCAAATATAAATAGTTCAATTGCCTGATTGGGTTTGGTTTTTTGAACAACAGGGTAATGCTCCAGGACAAATCAATTTCTGTAATCATCAGTGCGTTCCTCTAGCCACTTTTAATGGTTCTGGACTCAATCCAGTATAACCATGTTTGTGTTGTTCAAATAGCTCTTACTGGATGACCTCAGTGGATATGAAACATTTCAATTTCTGACTTTCTTTGGTTCTAAAACTACCCCACCACTAATGGCTTTGGTTTACATTCACTCTTCCTTTGGATTTTGTTGATATATATTCTTGTTAGTGAAGCTTTTTGGATGAAAGGTTAAAGCAAAACAGTTAGGAGGCTGGATAATCAAAGGCCTATCTGAGCTGAAGTTTTGACTTCCCTGTTTGACCACTGGTAAGTCACTTGGCCTTTCTGTACCCAATGGTATGTGTACTCTGCAGCTATGGGATATGATTGCAGCTTACGTAGAGGTATTGAGCTAGCTTTAATCTAACTTGCTTGAGGTAATTACTTGCTTGTTGTAAAGAGTACAGCTAGTAGACTGGGGGATTCGCTCGATTTAAAATAGAGGTGTCCAGGGAAAGATCCTAGAAGTATTGACATTGTGTTTTGTTTCTCCCTTGGTCTTAGGTTTGGAACTCTCAGAGCAAGGGCTGTTCTTAAATATTTAGAAAACGTCCAGCAGGTAGTGCAGTGGTTTTCAACCAGTGTGTCAGGCCACACTGCTGGGCCGTGAGAACTGTCTGAATATGCAGTGAAATTTTATCAGTTTCCCTTTACTGTGGCTCTTTGCGCAGCTGTGGCGAGAGGAAATGCTGACCCCACAAGAACCTGTTTGCACTTGGAGGTAGCTGAAATGCTGCTTCCTGGCCCAAATGGGCTGGCGGGGAGCTTGCTGTGCCCCCCTGCTGTGGCAATGGGGCAGAGGGGGCGGGAGCCAGTGAAGCTGGAATATAGTTCAAATGCCGTGTCCTGGCTCCAACAGGCTGGCTGGAAGGGTAGCCCGTTTTCTGGACCCACTTCCCCACCCTGTGAGTAGTCAAACATGTCAGCGGTTACTCGATTACTCAACCTCCGATTTGATCCTTGTTTAGTTTGCTGTATGCACTGCTATACTTCAAACTTCTCTAGCAAGGCCATAACCCCAGTAAGGATAAGTAAAAGAGCAGTTGACCCAGCTGAAAAAAGTGGGTGTGCTGTGGAACTGAAGCGTGCTGTGTTACTGAAGAGATTGGGAACCGTTGATGTTGTGAGTGCTTCTGCAGATTGTACTGCATTTTAATTCCTTTGGTCAATTTAACATTTAGTTCTTTCATTTTATATGCACATATTGGCATCCCTGGGAGTATTTTATTGTATCATGAGCCTCAGAGAAAAACTTCAGAGTTCCCAGTTGAATTGGATGGGCTGGATGGGCTGTAAGTTGCCATATATCCCTTCTCTGTCTCCGGCTGTGTCTACACGAGCCCCAAACTTCGACATGGCCACACAAATGGCCATTTCGAAGTTTACTAATGAAGCCCTGAAATGCATATTCAGCGCTTCATTAGCATGCGGGCGGCCGTGGCACTTCGAAATTGACGTGCCTCGCTGCCGCGTGTCTCGTCCCCACGGGGCTCCTTTTCGAAAGGACCCCACCTACTTCGAAGTCCCCTTATTCCCATGAGCTGATGGGAATAAGGGGACTTCGAAGTAGGCGGGGTCCTTTCGAAAAGGAGCCCCATCGGGAAGACACGTGCAGCGGCGAGGCGCGTCAATTTCGAAGTGCCGCAGCCGCCCGCATGCTGATGAAGCGCTGAATATGCATTTCAGCGCTTCATTAGTAAACTTCGAAATGGCCATTTGCGTGGCCATTTCGAAGTTTGGGGCTCGTGTAGACGTAGCCTCCTACACTCTGTTCCAAGGGATAAACCATATGAACGGGATCTCAGAAATGCATTCTAGGGAGACTCGTCAAGAAAATCGTCACAGCAAGGCAGTTCTTTGGCTTATGTGAAGTCTTCCAGAAATGTTGTGTTTGAGAGGTAACCATGTTCGTTTCAGCAAAATCAAGGAGTCTGGTAACACCTGAAAGACTAATAATTGTCTTAAGGTATAAGCTTTAAGGTGTTGTTCCAGTTGTGCTGGCTCATAGTCACCTCTTGGGTGACTGAGTTGTATGTGATGTTGCCTGAGATAGGTTTCATTAGACCAGAGAAAGCATGAGGTCTTCCAGTTAATATCACTGATAGGCTCCCCGTAATGGACCGTGCAGCACGAATAGCAACCTGCACCAAAGACCCAGGTTTTAGAATCTGTTTATTTTCCTTCCTCCACAGAAACCCACTGCTCAACGCTGGTAGATTTCCAGCCTTATTCCACTGTAGCAACAGCATGCTGAAAAGCAATTGTCAGATGCCTCCTTTGTTACTCACTTCCTTCCTATGATGTGTTAGCTTTATTGACAGGGCTGGGATGTGGAATGTCTTTCAGCTGCCGTGATATAATCTAATCAGATACCTGCATGGACACCACCTCTCTGTCTGTTTGTAATAGTAAAATGAATAGAGCTTGCTGTGTGAATGAGGTCGTATAACATTAACAATGCACAGTCACAGAGAGGTAGCTGTGTTACTCTGGATCTTCACAAAACAAAGAAGCAGTCCTGTAGCACTTTAAAGACTAACAAAATAATTTATTAGGCCATGAGCTTTCATGGGACAAACCCACTTCTTCAGATCTGGAAAATTCTGATAAATGTCAACTGACATGAATAGAATTTAACAGAAAGCTAGAAAAAAATTAAATGAAAACTGACGAATCAGATACGTAGGACAGAAAGGGGAGGAGAAGGGAAAGAAAATTACTTACTGCAAGTAAGTAATGATGTAGTATATCATTGCGGCTAACGTAGGAAAGGAAAGAATTTTAGGGTTCTTCCTGAGCGTAATTTCAGCACCAGCTGTTTGAGCTCTTCTATCAGTCAAAATACACTCAGATATTAGCAAGTGTCTCCCCTGTCCTGTATTTAGATGATCTAGCATAGATATTTCTATATATAAATAGTGGGTAAGATCTATGCCAGGGGTGTATAACACATGGACCACAGGCCAGAATCTGGCCCATGGAGCCTTTTTAAAATTAAATTATTAAAAAATGTTGAAATTGTCAAAATGCCCCATTTTAACACATCACAAAATATTTTGATTTTTCAGGTGAAAAGAAATGTTGTTAGATATAGACTGAAAGACTAAAAAAGAAAAAAGTGAAAATTGAAAGTAAATATTTTGAATTTACTTCAGTAAAACATTTTGTTGGACCTGAAGCAAACTCCCCTCCCCTGAGGTTTTTGGTTTATAAAACCACCATGTTCAACTGCTGTCCTGGCTGAGACTGGGAAAACTGGGATACCTAAGATTTTTGCAGATTGGAGAATAGTGTCTCACCCTGCTGTACTCTGAAACCAATTCAAATCTCCATCAAAATCGGGCAACAGATCCATCTAGCTCTGGATCTTGTTTGTGGAAACATGAAACTAAAGCTATCATTGGAGGCTGCAAGGGCTTTTGAAAACCACATCCCAAAGCCCTAAGTCACGTATCAAAGAGGTAGCCACATTAGTCTGTATCCATAAAAACAACAAGCAGTCCTGCAGCACCTTAAATTCCAGCAGATGCTCCTGACGAAGTGGGGTTTTGGTCACAAAGCTTATGCCCAAATAAATCTGTTAGGCTAAGTCTATACTAGGGAAGTAAGTTGATTTCAGATATGCAATTCTAGCTGCGGCATTTGCGTAGCTAGAATTGTCGTATTGGAATCGACATTTCCCTAGTGAAGACCTAGCTTCTGTTCTCTGGTGCAGACCTCCTGTACTCCATGCAATAGTGCGCAGTATCGGGGTTGACTGCCGACCCCAGAGAGATCGATTTTGCCGCATCTTCACCAGACATGCAAAATCAGACTCTGGAAGATTGACTATGAATAGGTTGATCTTCTGCTTAGTTTAGACAAGCCCTTAGTCAGTAACGGATTTAGTCTCTACCTTACAGATGGATCTACAGGTTGACCTTCTCTTGTCTGGCACCCTTAGGACCTAACAGGTTCTGAACAAGAGAAATTGCTGGACCCCGGGAGGTCACTATTGTCTCACAGCATTACCCATACGTCCACTGCTTCCTGGGCTCTTAGAAGAAGTGGTGCAGAGACCCACTGACAGACCCAGCCTTGGAAACCTTGGCCGGGGCTGGGAACTTCCGTAAGTCCTGCATTTATGCAAAAATGTCACCACGGGACATTTTTGCCTAAATGCAAGACGTGGGACTTGTCGTGGGAATCCATGGCTGTCCTGCATACTGCAGGATGTCTGGCAATCCTAATGGACAGCATTAGGTTTGGAGAATAATTCTGTAATTTGCACCTATGTGTGCCTCATTATGGGCGGAGCTGAGCAGTCACTGAAGTCAGTGTGATTTAAAAGCACTCTGACACCCAGCAGCAGTTTCCCAGGGCTCTTGCCCTGTCTCATCTTGCCTGGGGCACACACTCAAGTTACTGCACCCATTTTTTTCTCTAGCCTACTTCCACCATTCCTCTGTCACTTGAAACAAAGGAAGCCCAGGCAGACGACAGTGCAATCTGAGCCAGCAGGGGGCATGACACAGCCGCTCATCTGCTGCACATTAATTAGCTGATTACACTGCCAACTCAACATGAAGCTGTGTTATTCATGCACAAACTATGTTAAAATAACACTAACTGATCTGGCTTAACACAGGAAGGTCTGGCTAATTCCAGCCTAGGCTGGCTGCAGCTGGCAGAGGGTTATTTTGCTCCTTTAGAAAACAAATGATAGTCATTTTACCCGTTCTTGATCAGTGCTCTTTAATAGGTTCATTAAACCAATCTGTGCAAGCTGCTGTCTTCTGAGGGAAATGCTGTGCTTTGATCTGGCTAAACTTGGTAACAACATAATATTTAGGACACTAAAAGCAAGGACGCTTCCTAACCAACCCCAGAAATACAAGTTATGCACTATATAAAATGCAAACATGTGCCACTTCCTGACTTCGATAAATTAATAAACAAAACAGCAATAAAATAATGAAATTTTGTTGATGCCTCATTAGGCTTCATTGCTCTGAGGGTTCCTCCCTGCATAGCTGCTGAGCCACACCCTATATCCTGTCCCCATCTCCCTTAAATCCAGCTGGGTGAAAACAATGTCCTTACTAGAACTCCCTTGGCCTTTTTCAGTGGGAGCAACTCCTGCAAATTGATTGGCTATATTAGGCAAACACTGGCAGCTGGATTTTTCTTATTCCAGCTCCATGCTGATAACATTTCACATACTTCAGGGTCACTTCTGAGTCACTCCATTGTTAAGTGAGGGGAGAACATTTAGGTGAACAGTGAGTTCTTCTCATTTGCAAATTGCTTTACTGTTGGGTGGCTAATTTCTGTGTTAGCTGGAGCTCTGTGGAACTTCAGGGACTTCAAAGGGCATACATGGGCTCTTGGAGCAGAATCTGGGCCAATTCTAGATAACTTTTCCTCCCAGCCCCTTGAAAGGCAGGCAATAATATTACCCCTTTACAGAAGGGGGAAAAACTGGGCCAGAGTGGTGAACTTTGCATTGCTCTTCATGGGAGGTACAATGAAACTCAGGACTTTGCTAGACCATGCAAGTTTGTTGTATATTGAATACCGGTTATGACGTGTCTGTACACACATAATTTGGAAAAATGTGTTTTCCCTTGTCGTACATAACCCCCTTCCTTACAGTGTCTTGTGACTAGTTCAATACAGGTGGAACCTCTCAAGTCCTGCACTCTCTGGTCCAGCGACATCTGTGGTCTGGCATCATTTTAGTTAGTCGCATGTCCACTTTCAAGTTTCCTCTGGTCCCATAAAGTTTGTTTCCAGCCCCCAGTCCTGGCTCTCAGTGTTCTGTGCTGTTATTTAGCTGTCATTTACCCCAAATGTCTTCTCAGAGCCCAGTCAGCAGTGGAAGTGTTGGTAATACTGCTAGACAATAGCAAACTCCTGTGACTCAGCAAATTCTCTGGTCTGGCACCAGTCAGGTCCCATGGGTGCTGGATGAGAGAGGTTCAGCCTGTAGTCTTTAAAAGCCCTCTGAAAACCCTATCATTTTAGTGTGACCCACTCTCTTCTCTTCAGTGGCACAAAAGTACTAAGACATGTGGGTTCAATTCTGCAAGAGACTGTGTCTCCTCAGTTCATGGGAATTGAGGGTGCTTAGCACCTCAGAGGAGGCAGTCAGCACCTTGCAGGTCAGGCCTTTGAAGGCACACCTGCATTGCAATCAGGAAGGTTGTAAAATAGCAACATAGCATCAGTGGCATGGGATAGTTGCCAGAATCCCCACCCTCTGACCCAAGTTATATGGTCACTATGGACTAACCCTCTCCACACTGTTATTTTTAGCAAGCTAGTTGGATCCAAGATAGCTGAAGTATGCTGACCCGTGCTGTCCACACACAGTGTAGGCATCATGTTGTACTTTTATGCAGAATCTTTCGCAGGTGGGGATAAGAGGGGAGGGGTAGCTCAGTGATTAGAGCACTGACCTTGTAAACCCTGGTTTGTGGGTTTGATCCTTGAGGGGCCTTCCAAGGGCCTGAGCCAAGTCAGATTTAAAAACAAACAAAAAGTCAGGTACAGCAATAGGTCTTGCTGTGAGTACAGGGGATTAGACTCAATGGCTTCTCAAGGTCCCTACCAGCTCTACAAGATGCACTTTGCCTTGAAACGTGGAGATATACATGACATTTATTGGTAATGCATACATCAATCACTACCTTATCATGTGCATATGCTATATTATACTCATGCACTTGCACACACAAGCACACTCTGTCTTGTTGTTACCAACTAGTTGGTCTCCTATCTTTACTGATCAGGTGAGTTAGAGGTGGGAGGGCTGGAGCCAGGCTTCTGCTGATCTGGATCCATGCTCCAGTGTTGACAAGATGAGATCCAGGGTTCCCCTGTATGATACCTTATACTTATAGCAGCTTCCCTCTCATGCAATTATAGTATTTAGTCATGCATTCATTCAAGCATATGCAGAACCTGTGGTGCCTTCTTCTGGGTGTTGTCTTAATGCTTCCACACTTCCAAAACTGGTGCTTGTTGCTTACTCCCATGGCCCTGGATAAGTCTAGTCTTCTTTTAATGAGCCCACTTCACAAGGCTTGGACAAGCCAGCAGAGAAGCCAGAGCAGCAGTATTGTGGCATCAGAGGTAATTCAGCCAGTCATCCCTGGCTCCTTCAAGTAAACCCTCGACCTGCAGCACCAAAATGAGCTCTGGTTAAAGGGGCTAAGACCATTTTGACTGGGCAAAGGCAGGCCTGGCCTTAAGACAAGGTGAACAAGGCAGTTACCTTGAGCCTTGCGCCTTCAGGGTACCACATGCCCATTGATTTCAGCATCCACTGCTCACCAGCCAGGCCCCACTATCAGTGTGCTGCCTTGGGCCCCACCATCAGTGTGCCACCTTAGGTCCTGCCCACTGTCCAGGCCCCACTGTGCCAGCTCTGAGCAGAGGTGAATGATCCTGCCTGAGCCAGGAGCCACAGGGCAGATCTCCAGCCTCCTCCCACTCAGCCAATATAGCTCCTGATCCAATGTAACAGCCCTGGGTAGTCCAGTTCTGAACACGCACTTCCACACAATCCCAATGCATGCTAGTCCTGAGGCACATTCATTTGCCAACTCATTTCAGCCAGTGGGATTGAGGTCCATGAATAGCTGGAGGGAGAGAACAGTGTCTGGATGAGTTACCTCCGATGCTGTAATGCTCCCGGGCCTGCTGCACCAAGCAGGCACCCTGTACAGTCAGGTTCCCCATTTGCCATCGGGATCAACAGGGTTCTGCCCAGCGCTGCCTAGAAAGTGATCGGAGGTGGAATTTCAACTTCGATGCATGAGAGATAGAGACATGTCATCGAGAGTTAGGTCTCACTTGGCCCAGCCAATCAGTGACACCTGCGATGATGCATTTGGTAGCAAGCAGCTCACCAGCCCATCGGCCAGGAGTTGATAAGTGCTCTCCCATCACTGCTGTTGCTGTTTAATTTCAGTTAAAAAGTTCCTTAGCTCATTATTAGCCCTGCCTGCCACATTGCTAAAGCACTGGACTAAGACTCAGGATATTAGAGGTCAGCAAGACCTTGGGCAAGTCAGCCTGTATGGGTGAAAATCCACCTCTGCAGAGAGCCAGAAAAGCATTTGAGGCCTTAATTGATGCCCGTGTCTTGTGCTGCCTAGGCAAGCAAGTACTGAGGTGAAGCACTAGCCTTATCTTTTGGGCTCTGTTGAATCATATCTTGCTCACACTTCTCTGCTTCCCCTCCTCTTAATTCGATGCCCAGCTGCTGTCAGTGGCAGGGGCTGCCACCCACACAGCATTCCTCTCTGCATCTCAGATAGAAAATCAGAGAGATGCTGGGAAACAGCTGTAAACAAATCAGGGAAGGAGGGAGAAAGGGAACTGAGAGGGGCCCTTGCCATAGCATCATACCGTGAAATGCAGCATTTCGTTAACAGGAGTGACATGGAATTCTCTGTTACTGCATGGAGAAGCTGTGTCATCCCATGGGCAGGGCAGGGCAGGGCAGGGCAGGGCAGAGAGATCACCTTATGCTCCCAGCTGGTTGCCAGTGTCACTCAGGAAAAGGATGAGCACTTCATTCTCTCTGGGGTTCCATTCCTAGCAGTAAAATGAGGACGTTGATGTTCCCCTCCATTGAAGATCACTTTCAGACCTACAGGTGATTCATCAGCAACCAGTTCCTCTCCTCTTTATACTGACTGCTGTGTGTGTTTATTACATGAGTGCTGGGTGCATGAGTAATTCAGAGCTTCATGGTCTTTCGCAGGTGTAACTGCCCAATCAGTTAGGTCATCAGCAAGGACCAAATCTACCCTGAAATCAGCATATATTGAAAGTTTGCCTTCACAGCCTTGAGCAATTTGCGTGCAAAACTAGATGGCCAAGGAACTGAAATACATGTATATATGGGTCCCCGCCATCCCTCTCTTTTTTGCATATGATTGGGGGCCAGGAAGATGCTAACACACCAGCTACCCACAGGCAGCATTGACCTCTGATTTGTAAGGAAAGCACAGGTTCTGCCCATCCTAAGGGTCAGAGCACATGGAAGAAAAAGAGGAGAATCTGAGACAACAGCCTGCCCAGCACATGCTGCCTGATAGCTGTTAACCACACTTGTGGTTTCCTGCAGAAAATGAAGCTGCAGTTTCCCTAAAGGCCAGATAATGAAAACTTTCTGGTCACACGCCCCACACTGCAGCTTACCCTTCCTCCTTCTCACAGATGGGCAAAGCAAAATATCCCTGTAAACATGCGTAACTCCCCTCTGCCCATCTCTGATTGTAGATACATCTCTGTGCTAATCATTGTACAATGTCAACACAGCTCTGCATTAATCAGTTTCATATGAGTATAGAGCAGTGTTTCTTCAACCATGTTCCACAGAACACTGGTTTTCTGTGAACAACTCGCAGGTGTGACACAAGCAGCTGATGCTTTTTTTGATATCACACACTGGTGATACTGATTTTCTGTTATTAAAAACACATACAATGTTACTTCTTCACTGCTCTGATACCTGATCAAATTACTTCCTTTTGTTTTTGCTGTGTACGTTGCTGTTTGTTTTTTATTTGATCCGAAAATAATTTCTTTTTGAAGAAAATGTTCATAGGTGTTCTGCAGAAAAAAATATTATTGTTGGGTGTTCCATGCTCTCAAAAAGTTTAAGAAACTCTAGTATAGATCCTCTTCATACAACTACATATGAAGTCTTTTGTTGTATATCTCTGTAGTAAGTCCTTTTACAAAGAAACTTTTTATGACTTTGTATTAAGTCTTTTGTATTAAGGTGGAGAAAATGTCTTCGTATCAAAACAAAAAAGCAGTCCGGTAGCACTTCAAAGACTAACAAAATAATTTATTAGGTGATGAGCTTTCGTGGGTCATACCTGCTTTTTCAGATCATAACCTTATATAATTAGGTATATATATGTTATATATACATTATCTTTACATCAGACTAGATCTCTCCCCTTTTACTTAATTGATTGCCCTGTTGAATGAATGAGGTGTGAAAAGCAAGCACCTCCAAACAGCTGGAAGAGTTGGAGAGGGGGATGGGAGCCAGGTCCAAGAACACTGTGAAGCTACATGGCTTGTTCTCCCCTCTGAGGTGGGTAGAGCTTTTCAAATGCAGCTGGGTCTCAGTTGGGTGTCGTTTCAAGTTTTGGTATGTGGGGGCAATGGGGCTGACTGCCATGCTGGGCACCAGGGCGAGGTGAGAGGAGGCCCAGCTCCACAACCCCAGAAATGGGGAGGGCTTAGGGCAGCTAGTCCTCAGGACCCCTCCTAAGCTGGCAGAGTGGCATAATGCCGCACCAGCCCCTGTAAACTGCCGCATGTGGCAGTTCAAAGGGGCCAGGAGAGCCCAGCCACCCTTGCAGGGCTGGCCCAGGGGCAATTTCCACTCTTGACCCCTGCTATAGCGTGTGTGTGTGTCTCTGGGTTCCCCACTTCCCTAGTGTGTATGTGTGTGGCTGGGCTGGCTCCCCATCGACCCTCTGTGGTCTGTGTGTGTGTAGGTGGCTGGGCTCTCCTCTGGAGGCATGTGTGTGTATGCACCTATAACCCACACACCTCCTGAGTGCGGTTCATTGTCCCAAGTAGTGGCACCTAGACCATTTACAGAAAGAAGGAACGAGTCTCCTCTACGGCTCTACCTGAGAGCCAGCTGGCTCTTGAGTCAAAGACACTGTTGGTATGCCCTGGGGTAAGCTCTCGGTTGCCCCGGGGCTCCTCCAAGTAGGTGGCGGACAGGGCTAGACCGGCTCAGGGCTCCTCTGGCAGAGGGGCAGGGGTGCTTGGGGTTTCTCTGAGCCAGGGGATGATGGTTCTTGTGGAGCCAGCTGAGGGAGGGGCACGAGGGGCCCGTTGGTTTCTGGCTCCAGGCCCTGGATTGCTGTCGGTGGCCCTGCCCTGATAGCACATGACAGAAACCAATTCCACAGTCCAGCACTAGGCCCCAGTCTGCAAGAGGCTGAGCACCCTGGCTGTAGCAAACAAGAAGGGAGAGGGCTCAGCCATTTGCAGGATGAGGCTCTCACATACTTAGCGCAGACTGGTCTGACACTTCATTCCCCAGTGCTTGTCCCAGAGCCCCAGAGAAGCAGTTAATTTTGGATGGTACACATGGTGTCAAGAATTCACCTTCCTTGGAGCCTTTGATGTTTCTTAGTTTTAGTTGATTGATTACAGTGATTTGGCCATTACAGTTCTGGAGGGACCATTTTTCCCTCCCTCCGTTAGTTTCCATTGTACAGAATGCTCCCGGGGCAGGAGAATGTCACAGCAGACAGATTGTTTCTGGAGAGGCTGCTGTGAGGAGCGAACAGCAGCGGCGAGATGTTCTTCTACAGCGTGTCTCCGTGAAGTGCCGTGTTCCCAATTTAGCTGGAGTTTGTGGGTGGCCCGTGGGGCTAGGCGGCAGGTCAGGATTGAAATATGTTGCCTGAGTTGTGAGGGTGAAACAAACCATGTCCTATGGGCCTGATCCAAAGCCCAGTGACTTGAGTCCAAAGACTCTCATTGACTTCAGTGGGTTTAGGATCAAGTCATTTGTGTGATTTTTTAGCCCTCCTCTTGGTTTTGTTTTGTCATGGCTTCCAAGTAATTTTTTTAATTGTTCTTTTCCATAAAAAAACACTGAAGACAAGACATAAGCATTACCTTCATAGCAAAAGTATTTTGATAGGCTGATGAGCAATTAGGAGAAGGCAGAATGACTGGCAAATGAAATAGCATCCCAGGGGAGGTCTACACAGCAAAGTTACTTTGAAATAGGGGCTGTATAGACAGAGAATAGTGCCTATTTTGAAACAAGCCATAGTGTGCACAATTTCGAAACAGGCTCTGTATGTGCGGACGTTGTATTTTGAAGTGCTAAGTGCTGTTTCAAAATGAATTTTTGTGTGTAATAGCATTATTTTGAAATAAGCTCTTCCAGAATTGCTTATTTTGAATAAGGCTGTTTTGTAGAAATATCCCTGGAGAATTAAGATTCAGTGAGACAGACCAAGTTCAGAGAAGCTTTTTATAGCCACTGTATCCATTAAGGAAGTTTGTTACAGGTTGAGCCTCTCTAATTTGGAACTCTCATCTGGCAAACTCCATAATCCAGCATGATTTTAGGTAGCCGAACTACTATTTGTCATGGGTGTGGCCAAGTTTTGTGCGGTCCCATAAAGTTTGTTTGCAACCACCAGTCCTGGCTCTCAGTGTTCTGTGCTGTTATTTAGCTGTAATTTACCCATAAATGTCTCTCAAGAGCTCAGTGAGCAGTGGAAGTGTTGGACAATACTGACCTCCCGTTGTCCAGCAAATTCTCTCCTCCAGCACTGATCAGGTCCCCAGGGTGCTGGACAAGAGAGGTTCAACATGTAGGAGGTACCATTCAGATGTCCCTTGCTTTTGTTTTTTTAGGTTTATAAACCCTTCAGCCTAAATTTATTTAGATTCTTATTGCTGAAGGTACTGAATAAGTTTGTGTCCATTTGGACTCAGCCTAGCAGAGAGTCTGCAGTAGTGTTTTTGAAGACACAAATGAAACTTTTCTTTCTTTGGGGTTTGATCAGATTTTGCAAATCTATTCAAGGGAAAGTCTCCTGTTGTTTGGTTAGGTGCAGTGCAAATAGGTTAAGAGACAGGCCTTAATCCAAAGAATTCACGTTCAAAATAGACGAGACGGACAAAAGGTGGGGATGGAAGACAGAGGCACAGAGAGAGGAAGTGACTTGCCAAGGGCATAAAGCAGGCCATGACAGAGACAGGAACGGAGTCCAGATCTCTTGCCTCACAGTCTGAGTCCCTAAACTACACTGACTTCAGGAGGCTTTGGAACAGGCTCTAAATTTGCAGTGGCTTCAATAGACTACTGTTCTCTTACTCGCTATTTATACATCACATAATTGTATATGTCAGGCTTGGAGTTCAGGACAAAACAGTAATACTTGCAGCGTAAAACCCTGTGGGATTAAATTCTTAAAGAAAACAAGCCGTTTTGTTCTATCTGGCAGGCTGTTGGTTTCTGCGAGGTTGCTAGGTGTCTGTTGATGCTTCTTGCTGCTTCCATAGGTACAATCACAACCCATTGCAGTAGTACAAAAAATGTAGAATGCTCTGGTGTACCTGGATGCTCAGTTTGATTCTTAGGTTGTGTATCCAGTGGTGGAGCAATACCAGTTCACACCTTTGGAGAGTTAGTTTGAGTTCACCTGGCTATAGAGCACTAGAACTGTCAGGGACATTGAGAGGTCATCACTTCCAGTCCCCTGCCCTCACGGCAGGAGCAAGCACCATTAGACCATCCCTGGTATAGGTATCTATCTCACCTGATCTTAAATTTCTCCAGTGATGGAGATTCCACAGCCTCCCTAGGCAATTTATTCCAGTGTTTAACCAGCCCAACAGGAAGTTTTTCCGAATGTCCAACCTAAACCTCCCTTGCTGCAAGTTAAGCCCATTGGTTCTTGTACAATCTTCAGAGATCAAGGAGAACAATTTTTCTCCCTCCTCCTTGTAACATCCTTTTAGGTACTTGAAAACCCCTATCATGGCTCCCTCTCAGTCTTCTCTTTTCCAAATGAAACAAGACAAATTCTTCCAGTCTTCTCTCATAGGTCATGCGTTCTAGACCTTCAGTCATTTTGTTGCTCTTCTCTGGACCCTCTCCAAGTGCTCCACATTTTCCATGAAATGTGGTGCCAGAACTGGATGCAATACACTGTTGATTTCTGTTTAGTTTGTGGTCCTCCATGACCTCTGGCTCCCTTTCTGCAATAAATACTTTAGACAGTCACTGCCCTTATGTATGCACTTATGCATGCATTGCCAGTGTTACTGGCCGTCAAGTCTATCTTCAGCGTTGTGAAGCTGGGAGGAGGAAGAATTTTTTTCTTGAGGATGCCTCCATATCATTTTCTTTCTCCTTGATGAATTAAGACTGTAACTCTTTCAAGGCAATTGTGACATTATTCTTGGTTGTCTGGGTATTTTCGTGTTGCTAAGCTCTGGAAGAGAATTCATCATCCTTGGGGATGATGGATATATTGTTTAAAGTCAGGGTCAGGCTCAACTTGTCTCCACTTTTGTAAATCCAGTGCAACTCCAGAGTCAAAGAGTTATTGTGTAGTCACACTAATGCCACTGAGATCTGAAGTTGGCCCTTCTGCTGTTATTTTTAGCAAAATCCCAGCTAACAATCTCCTGCTGATGCTATCTGGGCCAAATTCTGTAGTTACATGGACTTCAATGGTAGTTTTGCTTGAGTAAGGAGTTGGGTTATTTGCCTATTTGGTGTTAAGATTTTAAGTTCTATTTTCCCTTGTTATAAACCTAGCACAAAAAAGGTTCAATTTCATATGTAAGGTTAATCTATTTGTTCAAGGCTTCAATTAAGTGGTAGAAATCTAGAGTAATTGTATTAACTTCAGTGGAGGTAATCTGAGTTTCACCTGTGTAACTGAGAGCAGAATTTGGCTTTTAGGCTTTTACTTGAGAGGTATGACTGGGTGGAATAAATGATGCCAGTGTTCTGTGAGAATCTTGAATCGTTTTTTTTTTCCCTAGCATGTTGTGTATGTGTTACACACACACACACACACAAGTGTACATACATATCTGTAAGAGAATGTACCTACCTACACCTCTGTGTGTAGCACACACACATACAAAATATGCATATGTACATATCTGAAAGGGCAATCAGAGGGCTGGACACTCAGAAGATATAAAAAAGCATATCTGCATTGAATTCAGTGGGATTATACTAATTTTTATTAATTAAAGATTTGCCAAAAGTATTTATTGCAATGTTTGGCTTTTACCTTGTCAGCCGTATGTCAGAGACTCTGGCCGAGTGCAGAGCCATGTTGAGAAGGGGCAAGGTTTACTTTGCATTCCGAATTCATTCTCTGTAGGTTGGAACATCTAATGATGCAAGGAAAATTGACCAGACGTCAAAGCAGAGACTGCCTGAATACTTACAGAGAGGTGGCTATGTTAGTGTGTATCATCGCAAAACAAAGCAGACCCTTAGCATTTTTTAAAGACAAACAAAATAATTTATTAGGTGATGACCTTTCATGGGACAGACCTACTTCTTCAGATCTGGAATACTGATCACAGTGATGCATTCCTGACCCTAGAATTTGTACCTCTTTTTTAAACACTTTAGAAGAGAAAAAAAAAAAAAAAAAGCTTAGTTCTCTGTAAAGTGAGTCACTGCCTGAGATGCAGAAGTTTCAGTACTTCACTCACACATTGGATCCTAAAAGAGGGAAGTGTGAAGTGAATGGCCCCAGCTTTCACCTGGTGAATATGGAGAAGGGACAGAGTTGCTTGCCGAGGAAACATCCTCTTGTTTCGAACACTGAGCTCATTTTAGAGCCCAGGCTGGGAGACAATCTATCATCAGTGTGTAAGCAGTGACAAACCGCAGAGATGTGGAGAGACCGGTGGTGATAGGGAACCCTTTGGTGCGATTTTTGCACGGCTTCTGCCTTTAGATAATGTGTATACTGCTAAAGGTCAACATTTACATTTAAATCGAATTTTGAAATCAGATCACAAAAGAGTCACAGGCTGTTTTTATACAGATAGTTGGTCGGCTGCAGAAGAAGGGAGGAGGGTTATTTAGGATTGCACAAAGGGGCGCAACCCAAAGGAATTGGGCATGAGACATATGAACATGTGCAAAGAGAGGTGTAGTCATTGCTGTTCATTCATATGGGCCTAATCCAAAATCCACTGTAACCAGTGTGGGTCTTTTTCCATTGAGAGGTCAGGCCAGTGGCCCTTCTGGAGAAATCCCATAGAATTTAATAGAGATGAAATTAATAGGGTGATGCAGGCATTTATTTGGGTCCCATTAAGTCTTTAAAGCAGATCTTCAGTGGGTTGAACTCAGCAGAGCTCTTCTGATTCACGCCGGCTGAGGAGCCGGTTAGTTGAATTTAACATGAGAGGATGAGAGTCTTTCTGTAGGTGTGATGAAGTGGGGTGTGTGTGGGGGAGTTTGAAGGAAGGGTGTAGCACGCAGTGTACCTGGGTGGTACTGGTTTAATGAGGAGAGGGGACAGGCAGTTTGTTGTTGCAGGGACCAACACAGAATTTGGCCAGTGGCTTGGGGAATGGAGACCCAACGACTGGTGACTTGGTGACCCAGCTTGGATGGCACGGTCAGTTTTGGCCAGTAGAAGGATAGTAGGCTGTGGCGAGAAGACTCCTGTGACCTGACCAGCTGGTTCGACCCAGGAGGGAAACAAAGGATGTGTGAGAAGAGAGGTGGGGAAGAGAGGGACCCAGGAAAACCTGTTTACCTGGACAGAGGACAAAGAATGAGGGAGGAGCTGGTGAGGCTCCACTGGGAGGGGAGTCCTCTGGACTGAGCAGGTGAGAGATCAGGCAGAGCCCATCTGGATGGAGGAACAACTCAGACATGCTGTGCTAGGGATGAAGCCTACAGGCTTGAGAGTTCCTGTGCTATGCTCAGTGCTCAATAAACCCACCTGTTTTATGCTGGCTCAGAGTCATGTGGGTCTGGAGAACAGGGCTGTATTATTTCCTCTGGGAGTGGAAGCTCTGGGGGTCCAGAGCAAGTGGACTCCCCAAGGGGACTCCTGGCAGAGTCAGTCATGCTGAAGGCTCCAAGAGATGTGGTCCCAGGAGGTGGAGGGGATATTCCTGTGGTGAATGGACCTCCTGAGATGGGTCTGTTGCATGGAAGGGGGTTCCCCTGGGGACCATATGGGCCGAGTGTGGGCACAACTTGAGAGTCTGTGACAGTAGATTTTTGTTAAACCGTCCGGTGGCATTCTATGAAAAGACTCGAATTCTATTAAATTTCATACAGTGGCTCAGGAAACCCATCACAAGGCATGGTTAGTTTTCCCTTAATTTCAATAGCTGCCACCAGCTGATGGGCCTTATCGGAACAGCAATCTTCTGATTCAGTGCGATGCTGAGGGCAGGTTGGCATGGAAATGCCTCCCTTCGTTGGTGGCACAGTGATCCATTAACCTGAGCTTCCCCTCAGGCAGCCCACAAATGCAGGCTCTAGTATTAGGAGACCTACGATACTTGTGCTGTGTAATGAAACGTGTGAGAAAAAGGAAACCAATGTTCTAAAGCGCCTTTTAAAAAGAAGACAAGTTAGCAGCAGCCGGCCCAAAGGAGAAGCCCCTTCTGTAATCAGCGCCTGCACAGAACTTTAGAGCTGGCTTCCAGGAAGTGGTGAGAGTGGCTTTCCTCCTCAGGAGTCTGAACTAAAGGCTCGGACTAACTGCAAAGCAGCACACTTCATGCCTCAGCTGCGCCCACTGGCAGAAGTGCCCTCTCGCCCTGGCTAGCTGCAAGCTGTGGAGCCCAGGCACAAGGGCAGGGGATAGAGCCAAGGAAAGAGGAACGGCAAGCACTGCTGAGCAGCCACAATGTTTCAGAGGAAACGCAGCATCTCGTTTGGAGGTTACGGATGGTGGGTGATTTTTGCCATTCACTTTGTGGGGCAATAGGGAAGGTTTTTGTTTTTTTCTTCTGTCTTTGATTTCTTTGTGGTAATTTAAAGGGGAAAACCCTTTGGCGTTGACAGGGTCCTTCTTTGAAGCAGAACCCGCCAATGTATCTTCCTGGTGTGTTGTGAGAAGGGAAGTATCTCAATGCCTTCGATTCAGGGACTTGGTTTCTTTTCTTTCCCCCTCATATGCCCCCCCACCCCCCGAAGTTTTAAAGGGGAAACATCACTTAATGTCTCGGTTTGGTGTTTTATAGCAGCTTTCTTTGGGCACAAACATGTTATTGTTCACTTAGATGCAACATTGCAAGGGGAGATCAACATGATATTTCAGGAGTCCCTCAGTAGATGTACAATCTGCAGTAGCTGGGCTGTATTGTGTAATAATACTGTAGTTAACCCACCCATTTCGTCTTTGTCTCTTCCCCTTTCTTTCTTTAAATAGACAATTTTGCTGACAGTGTACACAGAGGAAGAAGAGCTTATACACTTCCCATCAAGAGATAAGCTTCAATTCCATCCCCTAAACTGTGTAATAAGCATCAAGGGAGCTTGCCTGATTTACTATGGATTCTGAGTACAGGACAGATTGTGACTGACTACCTAACTCACTGCATTACCCTTTATCCTTAGAAGTTAATGCTGGACTTGCTACCTCGCTCCTGATTTAAAGAAACCCATCCCTTTCCCCACGTTGCTCTGTGAGGGTATTTCTGAGCAGAGAATTGTCTGTGGATATTTCCTAGCAGATCCGTCCCTATTTCTAAGAAGACTATCTATGGTAGGTTGCAATCAGGCCATAGCAGTTAGTAGATGTATAAGAAATTTCATCCTCAAACCAGTCATCCAGGTCTGTCTTTATCCGATGGACAGTTACAGTTTGGGCAGAAGAAGGGTTCCTTCAGGCCATCCTGAAATTAGGGATGCTAACTGGTTAACTGATAAGCCTCATGCTAGATCAATGGTTCCCAACCTTTTCACCAGTGCAGACCCACAATCGCCCCCTGCCCCAAACCATTTGTGAACCCCCATCAAAGCCAATTCTAGCCTCTGTGTACACTTTGTGAAATGAAAGAGGAAACCACAACATAGATTTTCAGACAGACATTAATAACAGTATTGGAAGAAATTTAATTTAAAAATAACAAGAAGCCCTGTGGCACATTATAGACTAACATTTATTGGAACATAAGCTTTTAGAATAATTGTTAAAACTTATCTTCTATGATCATTTTTATTTTTCATTTTTTCCCCCCACAGACCGCCTGCAATACCCTCGCGGATCCCCAGGGATCCATGCATCCCAGTTTGGGAATGACTGCCCTAGATGGATGAGGATTACTGGTTGTGGTTAATTGATAGGGGCTGGAGCAGTCCCTGCTGCACACAGGGACACTCCAGCCTAGCCAGAGCAGTCCCTGACTTCCCCCATTTAATCAGTTAACTGGTTAAACTTGTCTTGTTGGGGTGGGGGTGAGAGAGAATGGTATCATAGGAAAGGTCCCACGTGAAGTTGTTGGAGAAACCCTGCTAGTGCATAAATCCCTGCTAGATTTATCAGACAAGATGAATAACTTCTTGGCAGTGGTTTAGAATTAAGACTTCAGAAATGCTAATTCTTGGCTTATTCCATGCATCTGTCACATGCCTAGGCTGCCCAGGGTTCGACCTGCATCAGGTCCTTTGACTTTTCCTTTGTCTGTCCTAGTTGTACCACTTTCGCATGTGTCATTGAAGTCCAGGTAATGATGATGTGTGAGCCCCGTGATTCAGCATGCTGAACTGGGCCCTCTGACGGTGACTGTTGCGTAACGGAGCAGCGTTTGAATGGGGTTGCCAACTTTATAAAATTTAAAAACGAGACACTCCAGCAGGAGTGCTGGAAACCTTTCCTCCCACTGAGTCTCTGATTCCTAATGGCTCTTCTTTCCTTCTCTGTCCATTGCTCGTTGCTTGCCCCATCTCCTCCTGCATGGAGCAGGTGGAACTCACCTGCAGAGCCAGGGTTAGGAGCTGCAGTCAGGTAGAAGGTGGGCCTGAGTCGGGACCAGCATGGGAGACTCTGTACCTCACCCCTCCCTACAGTAACTGGACATTGGGTGTCCAGTTAGTAGATCTGACAGGACACCATCACGTCCCCTTTTCAAACAGACTTTCCAGTCAAAAACTGGTTTTCTGGCCACTCTGTGATCTTAGGCAGTGATGGGCGAGCATGTCTCTCGAGTGGGCTCCATGAGTGGCCCTCCTCCACCTTTGTGGGCTGCAGCAACCTGTGGCCCAATGGAGTTCCCCATGTGGCCCCAGGGGTCCCCCATGTGGCCCCAGGGGTCCCTTGTCTACATTCCCTCCTCCAGGCGCCTCTTCTGCACTGGGGCACTGGAGCCCCACACTTACCAGCTCCACTTTTGGAGCACACAGATCACCTGTCTCACGCTCTGTCCCCACTCCTTCTCCCTCTCTCAGAGCTGGAATGCTGTGAACAGCTGATTCATGGTGTTCCAGCTCTGGGAGGGTAGGGGGAGAAGTGGGGGCGGAGAGCAAATCAGACAATCCACAGTGCTCCAAAGTGGTGGGAGGGAGGAGGAGGTGTGGGAATTGTGGGGTCTGGTGTGTGGGGGAGGGGGCAGATGGGGCAGCAGATGGAGCCCTAGTGGGTCACACGTGGCCTGTGGGCCACAGGTTGCCCACCTATTATCTAACAGCATAGCTGATCCATATACTCCATGATGTGGAGGGAGGGGTTAGGGTTGAATCCTAATGGGGCTTTTTATGGAGTAAAGGGTTAATCAAGGAAATAAGGGTAAAAAGCAGTGCTTTGAACAGTGGTAGACAACTAGCTAGAGATATTGCTATATCTCTTAATAGATCACTCTAATTAAATAGGAAGCGTTAAGAATCATGAGACCTGAGAATAACCTTTTCAGGAGCCCCTAATGCAGCCATGTAGTACGTCTCCTGCTCCCTCTGCTTGTGGGAACCTCCCTGAGCTATCATGACACGATCATTTCTATTCTCACAACAGCTCACCTACGATGTGGCACAGCAGTGTGAATTTGGAGTGCCAGCCTGAGGGCACCTAATGGCACTGCAGCAGCTTAGGTGAGAAACCTAAGTAGCACCCTACAAGTTGACGTCTATGGGAGCTACGTCCACTCACTCATCACATGGAATGGCCATGGTGGATCAGTCTAGCTAGTACTTTATCCTGGACAGCAGGCAGCAGCAGATGTTGCAGAGGAGGATGCTAAAAGTGCTGCAAATGGCAAGTTACCGGAATCTTCAACAGGGAAGATTCTGCCTAATCCACAGTCGTTTACAGCATCAGTTTAAGTACTGAATCACAAGGCTCTATAACCCCTCCAAAACCCGGCTGCTGTATTGAATAGTTACGACTTTAATTCTGGATATTGTTATCCATATAAAGGACCACGTACAGAGACATAGGTGCTGGTGTGTGAAAATCTGTCTTTTGAATTGATGGTGGTGGCAGAAATCCAGCAGCTTCTGACACCATTGGGAGTAAGTAGCACAGGGTCAGGCTCTCTGTAACTATTGTAGCTCAATGAGTTCTTTCCATGGGATAGGCTGTTGGTTTCCAAAACTGACATTGGGCTGAGCGTTAAGTTACAAAGACAGCCAGGGCAAGAGCAGCTTCTGTGTCTGTTTACTAGAAAGGAAGTGATCTGCTATGTCATCTGGCATTTGTTTCTCTTTATCTTACCGCAATAGTATATCAATAGATCTTGACAGGTTGGTAAGACCAGACACACCCTGACTGTGGGAACCCTGTGAATGAGATTTACCTTTGGTGGAGCTACTCAGCCAGGTCTGAGCCCATCTTCCAGCACTCAGCCGTTTCCAGCTCAGGGACTAATTTAGCAGGAGTTTTTCTTCTGGCTGAAGTGTTATTTTTTTTCAGAGAATGAATATGTCCCTTGGCCAGATTCAGGGCTCTTTGCAAGTAGTCCGCAGCTTTCTGTTCTGTTTCTGTTGGTGTTGGGTACTCAAAGTGCTGGACAGAACTTAACTTGCTAAGTCCTGGGAGGTGGGGAATTATTTTTCCATTTTGCAGAAAGGGAAACGGAGTCCTGGATGAGCTTCGCTGGTTAATCAGGGAATTAGCAGCAGAGCCAGGGTTAGTACAGTAAGGTCCCCACATTCTCAAGTTTCAGGTTCACAAGTTCAATTATTTGTGAGCCTGGTGCTCCAGGGTGGGGCATGCCAGCAGCCGCTGCTTCCCCGGGGCCCTGGGAGGAGAGCCCTGGCAGCTGCAGCTTCCCCATATTGGCAAAATTCAACATTCACAAGGGTTCGCAACACCAAACCCTCATGAATGTTTAGACCGTACTGTACTCAGAAGTGCCTGAGTGTCTGTCTACTTCAGTGTTTCTCAGCCTTTCTGATACCAGGGACTAGCTCGTGTCAGGGAGATGGAAAGGAGGGGGTTGGTCCCAGACTGGCTGTTGAGAAACGGTGTTAGATGATGTCATCTTTGTCTAAAGCAGGTGGGGGTCCCAGCTCCATGCTGTTAAAGGGGCGGAGCCTTGGGTGGAAGTGGCAGAGCCTTGGGTGGAAGGGGTAGGACCAAGGGCAATCAGCCATTAGCACTGCCAGAGCATGGCAGTGCCCCCACCCCCAACTCCCAGAAGCTGTGCGGAACGGTGCAGAGATGCTCCAGCAGTGTTTCAAAGGGGCCCAGAGGTCCCAGCCGCTGCCACTGCTATGCCGCCCTGGCAGTGGCTGGGAATTCCAGGCACCTGTGCGGGTGTCCCTTCCCAGCTGTCAGTGGGCCTGGTCTAATGGATTTCCACGATCTTTTCACAGGCTGGTGCCAGTAGGGACTGGCCTGGCAGTGAATGACCTAATTTCTTTTCTCTAGTCTGTTTCTCCGGCATCATGAAAGCAAGGGCAGCTGGCCAAGCATGAGTGAATGCGAAGGGAGCATATGCTCAGTGTGGGACAGATTTTACTTCTGTCTCCGTGGCTGGGTAAAGACCCATTAGTGACATAGGGGAGGGAAGCAGCAGGGTAGGGGATGCTGCAGCATCCCAGCCTTTGCACCCAACTTGGCCCTGCACGGGGGTCCTGGCAGCCAGCCCATGGCCATTCTGCCCATGCAGCCCATTCTGCCGCCCAGGGTCCTGGCAGCCAGCTCCAGAATCCAGGCTGCTGGGCCCTCCACTGCCCTGTGGGTTCCCTGCTACTGACCATGGGGCTCTGTTCCTAGCCTTCTAAGTTGCCCCAAGCTGTGACCACAGGAAGGGGTGCAGACAGGGTACATGTGGGGTGGTGGTGGTGGAGGGGCAGCTCAGCACTAGTGTTTCCTCTATTTTTTTCTATCCATGGACAGAATAAATTTTGTTATGTCCACCAAGGCATGTGCAGATGTGCACCACCCATAGAAACATGCTGCTGGCTGTGGGTACTCTGTTAATGACCTGGGAAGCACCTGAATCTCTCCTGGAGCAGTGCTTGGATTGGTTGCAGAGGGAGCGCACGACTTTCACAGTCAGCATTGTGTGCAGTCAGCTCATACCTCACTTCATGTGCCCTTGCTTTACGTGCGTGTCACGTTAGTAATAGCAGTAGGAAAAGCCCAACACGGATGGAAACCAGCAGAATCTGGCAACCCTGTGCCTGGGCAGTGGTCATGGGCCACACACAGAACCCCAGTTAGCACATGTGGTGCAAGTTGCCCCCTGCTGCTCTAACTTTTTCCATCTGTGTGCAGAATAAATTTTGTTATGTGCACCAAAACATGTGCTGAGGTGTACCACCCAATAGAAACATGTGCTGCTGGTTCTGGGTTCTCTGCTAATCAGCCGGGCAGCATTTGAATCTCTCCTGGGTGGCTGCCCATGCAGTCAGCTTACAGGGAGCACTGCTCAGCCCCCTACTCGAAATACTGTTCCAGCACCACTGACTGGCAGGGGAACCACTGCATGTTTCAACAGGGAAGATTCTGCCTAATCCACAGTCGTTTACAGCATTAGTTTAAGTACTGAATCACAAGGCTCTATAACCCCTCCAAAACCTGGCTGCTGTATTGAATAGTTATAACTTTAATTCTGGATATTGTTATCCATATAAAGGACCACGTATGGAGACATAGGTGCTGGTGTGTGAAAATCTGTCTTTTGAATTGACGGTGGTGGCAAAAATCCAGCAGCTTCTGACACCATTGGAAGTAAGTAGCACAGGATCAGTAGCTCAGGGTCAGGTAGCACCGTGTGTGCTAGGCTTTGGGTGCCTGCACTGCAGTGTATGGTTCTGCACCACAAGCACGCTTATACAAAGAGTGGGAAGGCTACTGATTAAAACAGGCTCCAGTTTTAGTCACCTTGAAACTGTGGTTTCCTCAAGTGTGTTTGTTTCTGTATAAAGCAAAACAGCAGCAAAAAAATTTTTCCTTCGCGCATTTGCCTGGGTACAAAATCCAGTTGCTGCAGCTCTGCTGGATTGTCTATAAATATTTCAGCACAGTCCTATAGGAGCTGTCTCATTTACCCACAATCCTCTTAGCTCATTTGCATCAGTTAAAAGTTTAGGTGACAGAAGTTTGCGTCCAAAAATACGCTTTGAGGTTCGACTTGATTTACCAGGACCTAAGAACCACTTTATCATAACTACTAATGCGTTAAACTCTGCCTTGCACAGAACTAATCCAGAAGTGTGCCGCTCATAGCATGCTTATTCTTAGGAATAATAATATGCTGAGGCCCAGAGGGAGCCCAAACAAGCAGAAAGGCCTGTGGAGCACCAGCAGGGCAATCACAGGCAGCTGGGTGGGAGATGGCTAAGCCTAATTGGGGCCAGCTGACTCCATGACTGGTCTGCTAGGAGGCCTTTAAAAGCCCTTCACAGTGGAAAGGGCCTGGACAGAGTGGCCATGTCTTCACTAGCCCTAAACTTTGAAATGGCCATGCAAATGGCCATTTTGAAGTTTACAAATGAAGCGCTGAAATACATATTCAGCACCTCATTAGCATGCGGGTGGCCGCGGCACTTTGAAATTGACACGGCTCGCTGCTGCGCAGCTCATCCCGACAGGGCTCCTTTTCGAAAGGACCCCGCCTACTTCGAAGTCCCCTTATTCCCATCTGCTCATAGGAATAAGGGGACTTCGAACTAGGCGGGGTCCTTTCGAAAAGGAGCCCCGTTGGGATGAGCCGCGCGGCGGCGAGACGCGTCAATTTCGAAGTGCCGCGGCCGCCCGCACGCTAATGAAGCGCTGAATATGTATTTCAGCACTTCATTAGTAAACCACTTTGAAGTTTGGGGCTAGTGTAGACATAGCCAGTGTGAGAGGTGAGGAGATCAGAGTAGTTGGGTAGAGCGGGTTTGAGAGGAGCAGAAGAGAGGCTCAGAAATGGCAGGGAGGTGAGGAGCTACAGCAGATCAAGAGTGGGGACTCATGACTGCTGCAGCCTGGAGAAGGTATTGGGGGAATTGTCTGGGGAAGTGGCCCAGGGAGAAGAGCTGTTGTGCTAAGGGAGTCAGCCCTTCCCACTAGCAGCCGCATAGGATCCTTGGGCTGGAACCTGGCATGCGTGGGCAAGGGCTAGGTTCCCCCCAGACCACCCCTCACCCCAGCAAGGGCAACTGGGCCCTTAAGTGGGACCAGTGGACTGAGTAGAGGCCAGACACCCAGGAACAAGACTGACTTTGTCACAGTGCCTGCTCTTTGGGAGCCAAGAGCATGAGCAGGTGCTGAGGGAAAGAGATCCGTGTTTCTTAAACTACGTTCCCTGGAACACTGGTATTCTGTGAACAACTTGCTGGTGTGCGGTGAGCATCTGATGCTTGTTTGATGTCCTAGACTGATGGTATAAATCTTCTGTTATTAAAACCAGATACAAGGTTACTACTTCATTGCTGTGATACCTGATTAAAAGACTTCCTTTTGCTTTTGCTGTATAAGTTTCTGTTTGGATTGTTTCTTGGTCTGACAGCAATTTAAGAAAACATATTCATAGGTGTTCTGCACAAATAATAATTTTGCTGAGCATTCCGTCCTCACAAAGGCTGTGTCTTCACGGGCCGCTTCTGGAAGCGCCATGGTAATGAGCTGTCTGGAAGATGCTAACGAGGCATGGATGTAAATTTCCCGCACCTCATTAGCATATGGGCACATGGTTTGGCATCCAGAAGAAGCTCTTGCAGACTCCAAAATACACTTGCAGCTGCATGGCCCTCAGGGATGTCCATGGGTCAGCTGATTCACGTCAGTCCAATTCTGGGAGGGAGGAGGAAAGAATGGGGGCAGAGCAAAGACTATTTGGGTACACTGAAAGTGCTAGGAAGGAGCAAGGAAGTACAGGGCTTTGATGCCCAGGTATGTGAGTTGTGCATGGGGAACAGGGTACCTGGGGGGGGTGTCCATGGGCTGCAGGTGGAGGCCAAGTGGGTTTCAGGTTGTTCACCGCTGAGCAAAACTGATCTTGCTCCAGTGTTCTTCTGTTAACACTGTCACCTTCCATTGAGCTGTGCTCGAATGGTATGTGTATAACCGCAATCAGAGTCTGCTCAGGTGTTACATCATTCATCCATCTGATATGCCCTGAGGGGGGGAGTTCAGTCTTGGAGCAGAGTTCTGTATCCCTAGTCATAAGTGGGAAATGGCATTTCAACAGCATTATGTATTTTCTATGATTGTGTTGCTTTAAAAAAAGATAAATGGAATTAATGCCACACAACAGACAACACTGCATTTGCCATCACTGCCAATTGACTTCATTTTATAGTTTGAGATATTAACACCAGTTGCCTTAGTATGGATTAATATTATTTTAATAAGTGTTCCATGGAGATAAGCATTTATTAAAAGTACCCAATAAAGAAATAATGGCTTGGGATCAGTGTTCCCTATAAGCTGAGCATTGGGCAGCCTCCCTGGGGAGGTTCAGGTGCCACCCAGCTGGCTGGCAGAGTGCTCGCAGCTGGAAACATGTGTTTCTACTGGCAGTGAATGTAAAATTTATTCGGCCTTTGACTGGAGAACATTACAGGAATCATTGCTTGGGATTTCTTACTCACTTACAGTCTGATTCTTAGTGGTGTATCTTCTCTAATAAATCAGCAACCTAAAAACAAAGCAACGTTCACCAGGACGACTTTGTGAGGACTTGGGCTATGTTGTACGTAAGCAATGTGGTGCCTTTCCTCTGTGGATCTCAAAGCACTCTGCAGGCATTGCTTACACTGAACAAACAGCCACAATGGCGTCTGTACCAGCCCCGTTTTACAGCTGTGTACATTGAAGCACAGAGAAACTACCAACCAAAAGAAACAGCAAATTGGTAGCCCACCTATGTGTAAAACACAGGAGATTTGCTGTCTCCACCTTCCCTAACTGCCTGTTCACAGGAGCTTGGGAGTTCTGGGTCAATTCTTGGGATGTAACTGAGCAGCATTGTCTGTTCTGGGATCTCAATGAGGTCTTTCATGACCACTTATTGTACCAATGAGCCTCACTCAGGTCAGAAAAGTGAAACGGTAGCTGAAGAGCTTTGGTGCAGTCAATTTTATCAGCAGTCACTAGGTCTCCTAAGAACATCTGAGGAGAAAGAAATCTAGAATGTCTAAGAAATTAAAAACAACTGGATACTTATTAACACTCTTTTCTCTTTTCAGGATTGACAAAAAAATGCTTGCCAGCCTGAAGATCAAGTAAGTAACCAGTATTTTCTCTGTGAGCCTTATTTGTGTGAAACTCCTAATTGCGGGAGGGAACTGGAAAAAAGTATCCGAAAGTTAACTGAGTAAAAATGCAGCTGTTTTCACTTGCACATACTTGAATACAATCAAGATGCGATGTGTGTGCATGTGTACTTTCACTCAAGTATTTTTCCAGAGGGACAGCAGTGACTTGTACTTAAGTACACCCCCCAAGTTTCACTTTTACTCATTACTTTTTGGGGGACCATATCTACAACTCCAGAGAACTTAGGCTTCTGGTCAAGTAGTTTTCCCTCTGGTTTATAATAAGTGGAACAGATTCTGCTCCAATTTATGGTGGTGTAAATTCCAAGCCACTTGGCTAACATCAGTGGCTTTGCAGTACTGTAATTCAAATCAGAACATTGGCAGCTGTGTGTGCAAGGTTGGGAGAAGTTTGACAGGTAAATCCGAGAACCGTAAAACCCACAGATTACTAGATCAGTTCATGGTTTTTAATCCCTGCCTTTCTTTTATGGCCCCCTCTAATCCATGATCCAACCTTTTGGTGCATTGTGTATATATACCGGTTGAACGTCTCTAGTCCAGCAACATACATGGTTCAGCATGATTTTAGTTAGGAGCATGTCCACTTATTGTGGGTGTGGCCAAGTTTTCCACAGCCCCATGAAGTTTGCTCACAGACACCAGTCCTGGTTGTCAGTGTTCTGTCTAGTTATTTAGCTGTAATTTACCCCTAAATGATTTCTGAGAGCCCAGTGAGCAGTGGAAGTGTTATTGCTGCTAGACAATATTGACCTCCCATTGGGCACTGATCAAGTCCCAAACTTGAGACTATTCTAGAGAGATTCAACCTTAATGCGTAGACTAAGATGTAATGGTCCTTGATTTGCAAGCAAATATAAATGGATTCATTTATTCCCTTTTAATGTAGGATCAGTAATATTGGTTTGCTGAGAAGTGTATTTTTGAGGTGTATAAAAACTGGATTGGCTGGCTAGGATGAGAGATGTTAGTGAAAATCATAGTCATACTGTGCCACACTTACTCCTGATGATTTGATATCTTACTCCAGAAGTAGTCCCTTTGTTTACAAGGGGAATGGTTGTGAGTAAAGATGGCAGGATCTGGCCCCCATTGGTGTCTCTGAATACAGTTAGTTTATTTAGCTGCATAGATGTATTCAAAAGTGACCATCCACGTGCGCCAAAAGGACCTAGAGTTACATATACACCCTGAAGACAGTTATAAAAGTGAGCCACGTAATTTTAGCCTTACCTACGCTTACCTGCACCGATGATTTACTTCAGCTATGCAAATAGCATAATTGGAGTTGACGTTCTCACTGAAGTGTCTTGTGCATGGTAAAATTGGTGGGGACTACTCTCCTGTTGACACTGGCTACTCTTCTTGTCTTGGTAGAATATTGGTATCATTTGGAGTAAGCTTGGAGATTGATTTATTACATCTAGAGTAGACCTGATAAATTGACAGCTGGTGGATAGATCTCTGCTGTGTTGATCCATCGTGTAGTGGAGACAAGGTCTTAAATTCCTTTCTCACCACTGACTCCCCATCCTTACAGTTCCCACATGTGCAGTGTGACCCGATGTTCATCAGACTTTGGTTATTTTAGATCAGGCGTGAAAAGCAAATGTCACAGCTGTAGGATTTCTTTTAGCTGTTTTGCTTGATTAGGGTGATTGACCTGTGTGCAAATGGCCCCATCAAAAGCCATAAGCATGAATAAATCCCATTTAAAACAGGGCTTGAATGGGGCACAGGTTTCTGCGCAAAAGAGAACTTTACTTTTAGAAAATTTCGGAAGGATTTAAGGGGAGCATGTCCTTAGCAGTGAGATTATTAGATTGGTGAAAGATCTCCAAAAAGAAACGAGTGGGAGTCCAGTCAACTGAATGATTTAAGGCTGCACAAAGCACTGGAGTATACAGGTTCATAGATAAAATCAGGGATCTACTGACTGCCATGGGACCAGCATCCCATAGACTTTGAGGCCAGTAGAGAACTTTATGATGATCCTGTGATCTCAATATACTGTGGTCATTAGTGATTGGATGGGGAATGGTTAGGTAAGCTGAATAACTGGGCTTCTCCGTCTCTTTTTCTATGATCTCCTTTCTACAGCAGAGCTATTTTTATGCACAACTCACAGCTTATTTTTCTTTAACGTTCCAGGTGATTCATGTACTAAGTGATTATAAGAAATATAATTACTGTCTTAGAAGTTGGTTGAAGGCAAGTACTGTGTAATTTATAAACTGTCAGCTTTCCTGTGGGGAGGAAAAATAAGCAACTGCGCTGGCCATCACTAACTTTTGTGGCTGACATATGCCACTTACTGTGTGTGATTTCTGTATCTTTACCTGCTAGATCATGTTGTACCACTGAATAAAATGGGCCTGCTTTTTAAAAGAGGTGCTTCTCAATGGGACAGGATGTGTTGGGCTGGGCTGGGGCTGCTTATCTTCTCCAGTTTTTTTGTTTTAAATTCATTAGGATATTTCCAAAGCTACATAAATCACACAGAACCTCACAACACACTAAGGCTGCTTGGAAAGTCCCAGCTGAAACATGAAGGGGTCTGGCAACTCCCTGTCCAGCATCTTGTAGTACATTAAAGGTAATCAGCTTCGTTACATGTGGAAGAACTTGCTCTTGATTCTGTTATGTAGAGTAAAAATTCATCCCTCACTCCATTCTGTACAAAGAAGCTACAAATAGGCAGAGGGACAATGTTTCAGTTTCAGAGTGCTGCCTTTATAAGACTTGTCTTGATACCGTCCCCAAATGCATTTTGTTAGCTTTTACTTGCCTGTTGAAAGGAACCAATGGTTTTAGGTCCTGATCTTTACTGGAATACAGAACTATGCAAGGCGGATCTACTATGGTAGGATGGATAGAGAAATTTTTGTGTCTGAAACACGTTAGTACTGTGGTGTAGAATTATGTGACATTCAGCTCGGCCAAGACATAAGGCTCTGTTTGGCTTGTCTGCTTTGCAGAAAGGAATCCTTAGTCAACCTTCTGATGTTGTAACTCTAGTGCTGCTCCGGCGACTTTGCTGGAGAAACTTAAATTCAGCATGCATCCAGAATGAATCCAGAATCCAGCCCCCTTTCCACCCTGGTTGGGGAAGCTGGAATAGAACTATAGCACATGCAGATTGAACCTCTCTAATGTGGCACTCTCTTGTCTGGTAAAATCTGTGATCAGGCATGATTTTTAGTTAGCCAGACAGCCATTTATCATGGGTGTGGCCAAGTTTCCCAGGGTCCCATAAAGTTTGTTTACAGCCACCAGTCCTGCTCTGTGTTCTGTTATTTAGCTCTAATTTTACACCTACATGTCTTCTAAGAGCCCAGACAGCAGTGGAAGTATTGGTAATGCTGCTAGACAGTATTGAACTTCTGTGGTTCAGCAGATTTTTTCAGTTAGCACTGATCAGGTCCTGACGGTCCTGGACTAGAGAGGTTCAACTTGTAGCTTTTATTTGTCATCATGTGGGCAGAGGCTTTAAATTAATATAAACTGAAGTACTACTTCATTGTAGTACCACTTCAAGTACTTATAAGGGTGTTATAAGAAGCAGGGAGAAAATTATTCTCCTTAGCCTCTGTTATGACAAGAAGCAATGGACTTAAATTGCAGCAAGGGAGGTTTAGGTTGGACATTAGGAAAAATTTCCTAACAGTTATGGTAGTTAAGCACTGGAATAAATTGCCTAGGAGATTCTACAATCCCGCATCACTGGGGATTTTTAAGAACAGGTTAGGTAAATGTCTAACAGGGATGATCTAAATGGTGCTTTATCCTGCTGTGAGGTCAGGGGACTGGACTCGCCCTCTCAAGGTCCCTTCCAGTTCTAGTAATCTATGATTCCATGATTCTTTTTTGCAGTCTAATCTTGACTGTATCTTGTCAATGATATCCCTTCCCCCCTCTCATATTTCCCACCATGCTATTATTGTTGGTGAATGGAGCGGAAACACTGGAGCAAGCTGTTAATGGTGACCAATAGTCTTGTTGCCACAGTGCGAGCTAGATCTACTTTGAGGAAAGTTAGATGAGGCAGCCTTTAAGGTGAAGGGAGCAAATTTTTAACATTGGGCCCCACTTTTCATCCTTGCAATTAGCAGCTCTCACCCCCCACCCATCCCATCTAAAGTAACCCAAACCAACAAAAATTTTGGTCATGTGTTATTTTTTTAAAAAAAAAACCCTTTTGGCACATGTAAGAAAATAACTAGAAAATAAGAGGTCAGTGTGTGTGGCGGGGGTTCGGGCATTGCATGTGTTCCTTCACCAGTCACTGCAGTGGCCAGAGCAGAGGCAGCTCTCAGGTAGGCTCCTGTGGCTTGTGGGGGTGGGGGGCAGGTGTCATTTTTGACCCCTGAATGCGCAATACTTCCAGAGGTGCTGAAAAATGTTATCATGGACGTTGGAGAGTATAACCTTGTGAAGAATTAATTCTGTCATGGATTGGTCACCCATGAATTTATCAATACACTTGTGAGGAAAGGGTCATGCTATGCTCTTACATACAACACAAAACCTGATCACGATAATGCTGCTGCTCTACTACCAACTGGAAAACTAATTATATCCATAGACAAGGACACCTATGAGGCTCTTGGACTACAAGGTCATCCATCTCAATATTCTGTTAAAAAAAGGAGTAATTAAATATATTGTTACTGTTGACTTGACTGACTAAGCCTTTGATTCCCAATAGCAAGAAATACGAAAGAGTGCTTTGGGGCTCGGAAGTGAGTAAACTTTTACAATTTGATTTCCTGCTGTCCTGGCATAACACAGGTGCAGAAGGAGTGACATTGATGTAATACTTTTCCAAATCTCAAATACAAGCCCATCAGCCAAAACCAACATTCAGTACATTAAGAAATTTGCAGTGTCCAGTGTTACTTAATAATGAACTCCAAGGAAAGCTAGAAAAATCATGCATTGCGCAGGAGCTGTTTGAATGGTTTGGTGCTGTGTGCGGTAAAGTTGGCTTGGACAGCAAGCTGTTTAGCTCCTTGTCAACCTATGGCTGTCCTCAGCCCAGCACAGTAGTGGAGCAAACCTATTTATGCACGATCACTGGCTTTATACTCCCAGAGAGGATAATTCAGTTATTGGAATAGCTATGTTGTTATTTTGATGAATTAAAATTGGCTCAGTGGGTGACCTTAACTGTGCATGGCTTTGCAGATAGCACTGTTTCCTGGAGAGAAAGTAAACACGATTTTCAAAAGGGAGGAGAGAACTTTACAATGTTGTTGGTTTTTAGGAACCTGGACTACTGGCTTCAAATGGCTGTTGGAGCAAAGGATGAATGCCCATCTTAAAAGTACTGCCCATAGGAAAGTTTCTTAAAAAAGGCGCCTGAGTTATGCTTACAAAATCCATACAATTATTCCTTGAAAGGGTCTATATAGAAAGATTTTCATTTTAGTTTCTTATGCCTTCCACATGACAACTAGAGAAGCCTTGTTTACTGGACAGTGTATTTTTGTAATTTATTTTTAATAAAAAGTGAAACCTCTGTTCCTCAGAAATTTTTAGATATTCCACAGTTTGTTGTCTTGAAAAATAATAAATGGTTTTTGTTTAAAAAGTCTGTAGAATGTAAAAACTTTATAAATTGGTATGTAAATGTGAATACACAGACATAAAAACAGCAACATATTTAACATTTTTAATGAGATGGATGAGCCTGAGACCCAGCAGCTGATCATGCTGTGTCCCCTTATAAAATTTCACTCCCCCCACCCCCATCACCCTGAGAGGACCCGCTCCCTGTTTTGTGCACCCCAGTATTAAGGTACTGATGGTTGGTCTATGATAGCGTGTCCATGAAGCTGAACTGCTGGTAGCAATGCTGAGAAATCTTATGGAAAAGAGGCTGATGCTGACAGCCATAGAGTGCAAGGAAAAAGGTGCAAAAGCAGTATTATTAATTAACTTTGGAGATGATAGCATTACCGAAATTGCCAACTGTAATTCCTGGTCCTGTTCCAAGATAACAAACCATGGCTGAATTTGGATCTGCAGCACCACATGAGACACTTGCTTCAAGGCACTCATCGTCTTTCACATCTTGCCTTGACAGCCTGACCAGTCACCACGGTTAAGCTGACAGTTGGCCACATCCTCCTGGTAAACTTCTGAAAGCTTCTTGGATTTCTGTGTTACAGATAGCTTCCAGCACATCCGGGACATTTGCCGCTTGTGAGTCAGGGAGCTAAAGCAATAACATTCACAGCTCTTGGCTATTGCTGCTTTATCTCTGCACTCATCAAAGTTTTTTTCACCTTGGTTTTGAGAGCTAGGATTTGAATGAGATTTCCAACTACCCCTTGTAGTGTGTCCATTTTGCTATCTACACATAGGAGAAATCATCTCATTTGGGGAAAAATGTGAGCAGGTTTTTTCTGAGTAACACTGATCACCAGTGGTGATCACCCTATTCTCTCAGTAAATTTTGCTTTAGAGCTATCCACTGTCATTTCTGTGATTTGTTTAGCCCTGTACCAGCTGCCATTACATTCCCTTTTTAAATTTAGCCATCTCTGCAGCATCAGGCCTGACCCAAAGCCAATTGAAGTCTCTGGAAGTCTTCCCAGTGCAATTGGTATATTATCAGAATAATAATCTGAGAACATTTTGCGAATGTTTTACTCTGGAGGTTTGTTAAAGTAAACAGTTGCCTCTCTCCAGGCTCTCTCTCTCTCTCTCTCTGTGTGTGTGTGCGCGTGCGTGCGTGCACGCGCGCACGCTGTCAGCCCTGGCATTTCAAAGGGGCTTGGAGTTCTGGCCACTGCTGAAGTTGCAATGGTGGCTGGAGCTCTAGGCCCCTTTGAAACACTGCAGAGTGCTGTTCCGCTGCTGTGTGTGTGGCAGTGGGGGGACCAGCAGGGCTGACAGCCCGAAGCCCTGCAGCTTCTTCACTGGGGCAGGGAGCTGCTTCCCACACTTTGCCCCCAGGCCTGCAGTGGCTGTTGGCACCACTTCCTCTCTACATCTCTGAGGACATTATAAGCTCTTTGCATTTGGGTCCACTGCAGCATTTCCTGCAAGCTGAGTGGTTGTGTGGCTGACCAGGAGAGATTCAGGTGCTGCCCAGCTGATGAGCATAGCGCCCACAGCCAGCAGCATGTGTTTCTACTGGTGGGGCACATCTGCACATGCCTTGGTGCACATAACAAAATTTATTCCGTAGCTGGATGGAAAAAATTGGAGGGAACTTTGGTCCATTAGCATCACCAAGACAGCTTGACCTTTTTATTTACAGGGAAGCTCCCCAGGAGACGGTCCAGAGAAAGAATCATGCCTCACTTGATCATAACTTGCATATGAGCTTAGAAGAGAAGAACTTTGGCTGGAAATGCAGAGTCGGAATTGCAAAGAGCTGGGAACCCACAACACTTGTAGGGGTCCCAGAACCTTACAGAGGAGCACGAAGATCTGACACCATGCCCAGAGTTTGCCTAATTCCCATTGCTTATTCTCTTAAGTATCTTGCATGTGTCGGTGTCAATTGAATCTGGCCTTCAGCAACTCTTGCCCATTAGACAGAAATAGAGCATCAGCCCCTTTCCTCTTAGCTGGGGCCAGCCCAGCAGTGACCCTTACATGAGCTGGTGTGAAGTTCATGGTCTCAAATCACTAGCTCTACCTCACTCCCTGCAACAGACGGTGTGTTCTGTGGATGCTGAATAAGTTTCTGGAAAATGAAGAACTAGTGCTCCTGATGCTTTAGTAATAGTGAGTGCTTCTGGTACCTGTATATTGTGTTACTTGAAGGCCAGGCCTTGAGGTCTTTCCTCAGGCACTTATCCTGCAAAGGGATCTGATAGCGTTGCTGTCCATGCCTGCAGACTCCATTACAGCAAAAGTCTCGTTCCTGATGAGTGAGTAGGGCGCTGAAGTAAGAATCAGACCTTGGTTCTGATGTTGGCACTGTCATTGGCTGCTGACTGTTCTTGTGCAAGTCACTTACACTCTCTCTGCCCCTGTTTTCCTTCCCACTCTTTCTTTCTCCTGTCCCTTGTCAGCTGTTTGAGGCAGGAACTGTCTTATAATATGGATGCACAGCACCTTGCATAATAGGGCTGCAATCTCAGTGGGTGCTTCTATGCTCTACTATAACAGAGGGAGCAATCCTTGGGATGTACTCACATTGAGTGTGTGATCAGACATATCGGTAATTAACCGCTCTTGTATTTCTCCTGAATTCATTGCCTGCAGCATTATTCTTTATTTAATGGAAAAATATGCACAAGTCCCTTTGCGAACATGCTATTTGAGCCTGCAATACCCACCATAAATGGCCCAATTCAAAGTTGGGTTTTATTTATTTATTTTTTTTTGCAAATTGAATGGGGAGTTTAAATCAGGTTCCAGAATGTATAGCTTTGGGGAAAGAAAATCCCTCTGGAAATTTTCCTGTGGTGCTAAGAGTGATTTAATTGTTCCTTGTGTGCTGCCTTGAGCAGGATGGTATTTCTAGGGGCTGTGTCAATTGTTTGCTTGCCACTGACTTGGGTTTCTAGAGCCAGTTCTGCTGCCCAAAAGTACGTTTTACCTTCTCTGCCCCAGCAGACTCTTCCATGAATAGCTATACAGCACAGTGTGCAAAAGGCTGCCAGTGGGCAAATGATTGCCATTTGTATTGCCCCTGACTCATGTTGAAGGTGACACTGTGAGTGATCAAAACATCTGGCCCACTCAGGGCTTCCAGCTAGGCCTGTTGAAACCTCACAAGAATGTGACTGCCTAGCTAGGGAAAAGAGTGAAGTGGTCACATGCCTGTAATTTTAAGGGTCTGTTGTGCAGCTTAAGTGGAGGATAGAAAAGCCATGTGCAACAATTACCGTGTCAGCATTGTGGCTGGAAGTGTCCTTCCATCTTGGGTACATGTACCCCCCGTGCTGGCTCTGAGCTTGCCAGCACACTAAAAACACTAGTGGGAAAAGCTCGTCCTCTCGTGTGCTTGTTTTCAGAGAATTGTTTCTGTGGTATATAGCCTGTCTGGCTGTCCACGAAGACGGAGCTACTCTGCTGGGTTTTTTAATATTTCACCTTGACTAAAGCTAGCTCAGGTATACGAATACATACTGCAGTTGTGCCTTCTGATTGCTATGTGGAGGCGATGGTTAAATGTGGGGCAAAGGCATGTGACTAGGATTAATTTGGATGAAGGTAGGCTAAAGAAAACTTTAAAGTGAACAAGACTTGATCCCACAAGGTGGTGAGAACTTTGGCTCTGCCTGCTGTACAGGAACGCAAAGCATTTAAACCACCTGAGTTAAAAAAAAAAGCCATTTTAAAGGTATTTTTAATTGAAATCTTGAAAATTTTCAGTGAAAATGGAAATACTCATGTGACCATTGGTTCAGTCAAAAAACATTTGCCATCAGACAGAAATGGCTTTTGACTGAACCAACTTTCTCTAAAAGACTTTTTTTTTTTTCATTGAAAATTCTCAAGTTTTTATTCTTTTCTCTCTGTCTCTCATCTGAGACTCAAGAAGCTAAAGTTCCCACTGCCATATACCCCTACAGAGGAAGCTCACAAGGCTGTAAATACTGGAGGCAAATGGCTTCATTTTCCATAATTGTAAAAAATTAGTGCTGGATCCAAAGCCCATGAAAGACAATGGGAATCTTTTCTCATAGATTACAATAGGCTTTGGATCAAGGCTATAATAAATTAAAGATAGCTGCTTCAATTGGGCAATTTTTTGTTCAGGTAAATGGGCCACCAGTGGGGTAGGGCAAAGAGGGCAGTTGCTCCAGGGCTTGACATTTCAAAGGGGCTCAGTGCTCCAGCTACAGCCCCTGGAGCTCTGGTCCCTTTTGAAATGGTGTGGCTCTGAAGGCGGGAAGGTGGGGGCAGTGCCATAGTCCTGGTTCTGCTAACAACTGACTGCCCTAGGCCATTCCCCTTTCACTCTTGGCCCTGCCCCTTCCTGGGCATGGAGCCGACTCCCCCTCCTACCTGGCCCAGGGGCCTGTGGTGGCTGTTGGCCCCACTAGGGGTAAATGTGTTGTTCATGATTCCCTTCTGAATGGGCTATGCTGTACCATTCCTTCATCTCCATGGGCTGCACACATGAAATTACCATTCTTGTGACTTCTGCCTAGGGCTGGTGGTTCATGTTGACAGATCCCCAGCATCAGTTCTTGGGGCTAGTTTTTGTTTAACATTCTCATCACTTCTGTTTTGCATTCCTTATCAGCAACACATCTTCTGACTGGCCTCTGCCTTTGAAGGAGAGCAGTATCTGGCATTCTGTTTTCAGAACGCACTTTTAATCACCACAAAATTAATTAATTGTGTGATCTCTTTCGCTCCCACATATAGGCAACTCGTGTGAGATCAGAGAGGCCAAAGCGAGAGCAAGAGATCACGCCTTCTTTTGCAGCTCTCAGAAATTAGAGGTCTGCACAGCTTTTCTTCTTCCCCGGTGTTGTTAGCTTCAGTTACGTCAGAAATCAAATTACCCGTCGTCTGATGGGCTGAAGGAGAATGTTAGGTCAGCCAGGCTTGTTCCCTCAAGCGGTCTGTGGAGATGAGTTTCTTGCAAGGAAATTGATTTTGTGCGCCTCTGAAGCCTGTCAAATTGTGACAGAGAATTGAAAGCTACCACCTCATGGGCAGCAGCTAAGAAATGATATTTTAAGCATTTATGAAATGTCACCAAAGGTTCGTTGACAGATGAGTTTCAAGGGGAGATCATCAGCTATTAACTTGCTGAATTTTTCATTGCTCTCATTGTGGGCTAATAGCCTCCGTTAAAGACAAATAGGACTTGGTTCACCAAAGCCCTGAGTGCCTTTGTAGGAATTGCACATGTGACTGGCTTCTGGAGTGAAATAGTCCATTTAAGGGTCTCTTCCCTTTATTCAGGATCACAAACAACCCAACCCTGGCTTACCAATTGTCTTAGACCAGCAATGGGCAACCTAGGCTAATGAGTGGACTGCATGAGTTGCCCTGCTTCATCTCACTGGGTCACTAGATTGTCATAACCAAGACAGCCTCCTGGGTAGTTTTGCTAACTGCACTTGCTTACCTAAAACTGGCAGGGGGTGCTGGTTGAATAGTAGCAGCACTTTGATTGGATGTAGAGGGACCGCATGGCTCTCACAGGCAACGTGAGAAGAACTGGTTTTGGTTGAGAGTTTTGTTCTGCCCTGTGTTACTTGGAGAGACCACAAAGGCTATGGAGTTTGATTTCCTCTCTTTTCCCTGTGCTTGCCAATGATGAGAGTAGCTCAACAAGCTGGTGCCCTAGGAAAAAGTGCCTAAGCAGAGGGCTGGTGTTTGCTTCTGAGGCAAGCAATGCACCTAAAAGCACAGGACTCACCAAAGTTGAGGAGGAGCTTTATCACACTCTACCCAGTTGGGTAACATATCATGCCCTTAGCTGGCAAAGTCCAACTGACACACACTGTGCCAAAGAAAGGAGGAGGATTTTGGATCAACGGGTGCAGTGTTGGGTGGAGAAAATTCAGCTGTGTGCCGAAAGCCCACAGAGGAGGGGATACAGAGGCCTCTGCCTGTTCACTGTATACCCATACATTTCAACCAGTGCTGGGGCAGGGCATGCTTTTGCCTTCTGTATAAGGGCTGCAATGGCAACAAGTGGATTTTCCTGTGTAAAAAATGCAAGTTGTTCACTCACAGAAAAGAAAAGAAAAAACCCCCAAAGGCCCTTTCTCTCTCTCTTTGCCGTCTTGCCTGTGTTGCATCCTGTACTCTTGAGTCACCTCACGCATTCAAAGCAGTGTTGTGTGACATCCGTCTGATGGGATTGGATGTGACAAATTGTCAGATAAAGGCCAAGGTGACTAGTTAGGTTGTGGATGGATAAACAAAACAAAACAAAAATCTTTCCCTGAGCTATTCTACACTCGAGATCATTTCCAAGCAAGAAGCTAGAACTAGAGATGGGGCCAGATTCTCAGGAGGTGGGAATTAATGCCAGTAGAGCTCTGCCTGTGTATACCAGTGGAGGATCTGGTCTTCTTTCAAGGGACCCTCTGAATTGAGCTGCCTGAGGTACGAGAGAGACAGTGAGCAGTTGTGTAGCTTCACCCACAAACACCTGTGTTGAAGATGTAGTGGACTTTGACTCTAAGCTAGGGGGAGAGGTGGATATACTGCAGGGTAGGGTCCAGAGTGACTGTGACACATTGGAGGATTGGGCCAAAAGAAACCTGATGAGGTTTAATGAGGACAAGTGCAGTGTCCTGTACTTTAGGATACAATAATCCCAAACACTGCTACAGGCTGGGGCCTGACTGGCTAAGCAGCAGTTCTGCAGTAAAGGACCTGGGCATTACAGTGGATGAGAAGCTGGACATGAGTCAACGATGTGTCTTTGTAGCCAAGAAGGCTAACAGCATATTGGACTGCATTAGTAGGAGCATTGCCAGCAGATCTAGGAAAGTGATTATTCCCCTTTAGTTGGCACTTGTGAGGCCACATCAGGAATATTGTGTGCAGTTCCATGTTGCCCCTCCCCTGCCAATGACAAAAAGGATGTGGACGTGTTGCAGA
Source organism: Carettochelys insculpta (assembly GCF_033958435.1). NCBI lineage: Eukaryota > Metazoa > Chordata > Testudines > Carettochelyidae > Carettochelys > Carettochelys insculpta. The sequence goes on from NC_134155.1 coordinate 11,963,882, forward strand.
GAGTCCAGCAGAGGGTAACAGAAATGATGGTGGGGGGTAGGGACTGGAATACATGACCTATGAGGAGAGGCTGAAGGATTTCGTCTTCTTTAGTTTACAGAAGAGAAGTGTGTGTGGGGGGCGGGGGGGGGCGGGGATTTGATAGCAGCCTTCAACTACTTGACTGGGGATTACAGAGAGGATGGACAGAAGCTGTTTTCTGTATGACAGAACAAGGAGCAATGGTCTCAAGTTGCAGTGGGAGAGGTCTAGGTTGGATGTTAGGAAAATCTGTTTCACGAGGAGGGTGGTGGAGCACTGGAATGTGTTACTCAGAGAGGTGGTGGAATCTACATCCCTAGAGGTTTTTAAGTCCTGGCTTGACAAAGCGCTGACTGGGATGATTTAGTTGGTACTGACCTTCCTTTGAGGAGGGGGTTGGACTTGACCTCCTGAGGTCTCTTCCAACCCTATGGTTCTGTGATTCCTGCCCCTATTCTGTAATACAATACTACCTGAAGTTTGCAACTTTAGAAGGTATGGTTGTGTAATGAGTAATCAAGGGATCTTGCCCCAGTGGCAATTCCTTGGAGCATTTGGACTGCCGAGGAACTATGTGCTGAAGTGTATTTCCTGTTTCATTCAACAGGCACAGTGTGCTCTTTTCTTTCCCTCTGGAATGGCCTCCGACTGCCTTGCGTCCCCTGTCTGGACTTTTTGGCATTGTAGAGGTGCTACTGTGATGGTGGCCATCTTGGCTGATGGTGACCATATTGGTTGATGGCCGAGTTGTCCAGAGCTCAAAGCATGAGTCAAGACTTTCTCAGTGGAACTTCTAACAGACTCGCATTCTCTGCAGACCAGGCAGAGGGGGACAGGTTATACATATTTGCCAGGGGATAACACTCTGCTCTCTGCACTTCTTCTCATGCATCTCGACTACTGCGATTTTAGCTGATCCTGCCCAAAGGAATAAAGAACTCATTTGAGCAGCAGCACACATGGCAATGGAGGGAGAGCCTGGCTGAGGGATGGTGGCATTTTGGAGTAGCAAGCAGGTGCACTGACCCAGCATGAGTGGGATTTTGCTCAATGTCCAGAGCTGGTTCAAGGCCAAGCACCCCGATGTACCATGTCAGCCTCGTCCTGGCCCTCTGTATGCAAGCGGGTTTGGCTCAGTAGGTTTTGGCAAACATCCAAAGAAGTTTGTTGAATCCACAGCAGCTAATTATTTTCTGCAACTCACAATACTGCTGGTTTATGGGCTGGCTGCCTTATTTTTCTCTGATTTGTGTCTGGCTTCAGCCACATTAGCTATTTGCATAAAGCTTTAAAAGACGCACAGGATCACAAAAGGGTGAAGAGACAATTACGGCAGCCTTCTAGCTGTGATGCAGTTTTTCCCCTCTGTAGTTAGCTAATAAAATGACGAGCTGTTTTGTGCAAGGCTGGGTCGCTTAGAACAGCAATGTTTGTGTCCAAAGAGAGGGAGTGAGTGAACATTCAGCAGCTGCAAATTTTGGCCCCAATCTGGCAATAGCTTCTGTTCAGGCAGAACCAAGCCTCCAGGGGGAGCATGTTAACGTTAATTGGGGCTCCAGGAGCGTACCAGGGCTGCAGGCATTGGGTTTTTTTGCAGCATTGGGGCATTACACACTCCAGCCTTTGGGCCAGGGGCTGCTTGTTACAGGATGAACCTCTCTTGTCTGGTATCTTCAGGACCTGACTGGTGCCAGACAGGAGAATTTGCCGGACTATGGGAGGTGAATGTTGTTTTAGCACATTACCAACACTTCCACTGCTGACTGGGCTCTTAGATGACATTTAGGGGTAAATTACAGCTGAATAACAGCCCAGAAGAGCCAGGACTGGTAGTTGTAAACAAACTTTATGGGACCACAGGAAACTTGGCTGCACCCATGATAAGCGGTCATCTGGCTAACTAAAATCACGGTGGATTATGGATGTTTCTGGATGAGAGAGTTCTGGTTTAGAGAGATTAAATCTGTAACATCTTCTGCCATTACCTTGCAGAACTGTTCCCCATCCCTGATTGATCTGTGGCTACAGTGGTGCCACCAACCACCACGGGCCTGCAGGCAAGGTGGAAGGGGGTCCTGGCTCTGCACTCTGGAAGCAGGGCAACCATATCTCCCTGTCCCAAATATGTGACAGGTAGATATGGGGGGGGCAGCTCCTCCCAGGTCCACCAAGCCCCACAGAGCTGGTGCTCCATCCTCGGAGACCTGAGAAAGCAGCAGCTGCTCGTGCTCCTTCTCCCACCCACGCCAGAGCCCTGAGGAAGAGGCAGCTGCCAGTGCTCCTCTCTTCCCCTAGGGAAGTGGCAGCTGGGACAATTAGCCCCTTTAAAAAACTAAGTAGGAAAGGCCTTCTGGAGTCCCAAATACAGGACCATCCCACCCAATACGGGACAGATGGTCACCCGCCCCCACCCCCGGAAGGGGTGTGGCCACGGACAGAGGGGGCGGAGCCTAGGTCAGTCAGCTGTCAGTGTCGCTCAGACTGCACTGCCCCCTGCCCCCCCCAGCCTTGCAGAGCAACACCGCCGTGGTGTTTCAAAGGGGCCCCAGCTCTGCGTGCTGCTGCTTTCAGAGTAGCAGTGGTGGTGGATGGAGCTCCAGGCCTCTTTGAAACGCAGGGCCCCGGGGCAACTGTGCCCTTTGCCCCACCCCCCATTGGTGGGCCTGTTTGAATGCCATGGAGACACAAGAATACTTGGTAACAGAGTTCACCCGTTCTGCAGTTCTTTACTAAAGCAGTCCGGCTCCTACCGAAATTGGCAAGAGTTTTTTGCTACTAATTTCAATGGGTACCAGGTCATAAGGGCCCAAATGTTGGCTGCCCCTAACAATCGCTGCGGATCCTCCACGCACTGGGCACACGGGGGCCGATCAGAGGTGGCCGAAGCTCACTTTGAGGGTGTGGGAACATGCTTGGCAGGGGAAGGAGGGAGGGGTGTTAGGAATAGTTGAGGGATTTGGTGGGGAGGATGCTGACACTTGGTAGTGGGGTGGGGGGGATTGAGGGACCCCTACCTGTTCCTGGGCCCAATCCTGGGTGCTGTGGTGGGTACTGCCGTGCCTCTGGCTCCGCTCTCCCTTCCACATCTGCAGTTTGAGGCATGACACACAGTGGAAATGTAGCTTGTTCTCCCCCCACCCATAATTCCATTGCAAGATGCTAATCTTCCCAGCCCCCTGCTACCACGTCGTTCAGCCCAGTCCCATTAACGTGTACCACCAGGGCACAGTGAAACACCTCATGCTGGTTCGCACAGACTGCAAGTGCAATGAAAGATTCACATCCTTACGCTGTGAAAGCTTTGGTAAGACACGTGGGGCTGGCAGACTCCATTCTGAAGGCAGCTGGGCAGCCTTCGAGCTTACGCCTGATTCTTGTGTCCTTATGCCCCTTGGTGATTTATGGGCCAGGGGAGATCTGGTACAAAGCTGCATTAACTGCCTCTGTGCAAGGGCAGAATTTGCGTGGTCTTGCCTAAAACATTGGAAAAGCTATACAACCTAGTGACGGGTGCTGAGATCCTGTGGCAATGGGCAGCTTAGAAAAGCCTTAAATAGAGACAGGAGATAGATATGGACTGTATAAATCCAGCTCATAGCTGACTAATTCTATAAATATGCAGCCTGCAGTGCCACCATTAAATTAATTAACATGGGAACTCGTTAAGGTCTTAGTCCAACACAGTTGCACAGTGAGAGAGGCTCGGAATGAAGTCCTATATGAATGTTACTTGTGATCCCAGAATCCATGCCATATTTAGCAGATGTCAGAGGAACCTGATCTTTGACTTCAAAACTAGTTGAGGATGCTCAGCACGCCCCAAGTGGCATGTAGCACAACTCAGGATTAGGCTCAGACAAGTGTGAGTACTACTGTTTGTGTGACAGATGAGTTTCAGAAAGTTGTAGAGTGGTGTGTGTAGTGGGGGAGCAGTGTTCCCTGTAAGCTGAGCGCTTGGGCAGCAGCCCAGCAGAGATTCAGGTGCCATCCAGCTGATCAGCAAAGCACCCACAGCTGGCAGCCTTGTGTGTCTACTGGTGGTGCACATTCCCATATGCACTGGTGCACATAAAATTTATTTTGCCCACAAATGGAAAAAGTAGAGGGACTTCTGTGGGAGGGTCAAACCCAGCTTCAGTATGGGAAGGTTGGGCCTAATGGGTGCAGGAAATGAGATGAGGGATGACACTTCCATTGCTATCTCTCTGAAACATGTGGTGCTCTTTCTCTAGTGCACGTGGCTTGTGGAATGTGGTTTGTTCTTGGTGTTTGACACAATCCTCTCCCAGCTCTGCTAAAGACTGCAGGGCTTATCACCTCATGTGTCTCTCTTTGAATTGTTTTAAATTTGTTCATAATTACACATACCACTGACAAGGGTTATTAAAATGTCAGAACAAATTGCATCTTTATCTAATTCTTAGTTCACTGCAGATAGTTATGTTTGTCCTGGGGGGAGGAAAAAAATGGAAAGGTCATTTTAAAATTTCTTTTTTCCTGATATGTTCGGCAAAGGGGGACAATTTGTGTACACAACAACAAGTTTTACTCCTTTCCCCATTCTCTTAGGCCGTGTCTACACGGCATTTCCCTTTTGGAGGAGGAATGAAAATGAGAGAGATCGAAAAAGCAAATGAAGCTCTGATTTACAAATCTTGCTCTAAATCTTACATAATCTCACACAGTCACGTTTCCAGTAGAGAATTCCAAAAGCACAAAGAGCCATGTAGATGGGGTTCCTTCAGAAAGAGCCCTGGTTTTGAAAGAACCCTTCTTCCTGAAACGAACAAGGAGGAAGGGTTCTTTTGAAAACGGGGCTCTTTCTGAAGGAACCCCATCTACTGGCTCTTTGTGCTTTTGGAAAAGTCTCTTCTGGAGAAGAGACTGTGAGATTTGTCAATTGGTGTTTCATTTGCATTTTCAATTTCCCTCATTTGCATTCCTCTTTCGAAGGAGGAATATCGTGTAGATGGACCCTTAGAGTAAGGAAAATTCAGCTCGTTACATCTCCTAACCCATTTCCCAGCATGACCTGCTGAAAGCTGGCCAGTTCCTTCACCCCTGAGAACTACAGCTCCCAGAATTCCATTCATTTGGGGTTGAAACATGGAAAAGGGCAGTGCTGGGCCTGTACTTTGTCTTATTAGCCAGAAAACCTTGTTACGTTTCCAACCCATGTTGTTTTCAGCCTTGTCTGGGCAGCCAAGTGCTGAGAAAGCAAGTCAGACCCCAAGGCCCAAATCAGACCATGAACTGTGGTGCAAATTAATGTCAAATATGCTAGGGAAATGTAGGTAGTGATCTGTCTTCCCTGTAAGCTGAGCACTTGGATGGACACCAAGGAGAGAGTCAAATACCACCCAGGTGCTTCGAGTGCCCACAGCCAACAGCACACATTTCTCCTAATGGTGTACACCTTCGCATGTCTTGATATACGTAATAAAACTTATTCCACACATGGATGGAAAGAAAGAGGGGGCATTGCTTGGGATCACAAATTCACTTCATCCAGGTCCCGTCAATGGGCAACTTGATCACAGTCAAAGCGGAAGGATATGAATTGTCTGATTAAAGGACAATGGTAATGAGATTTCATGCCTACCTCCAGGGCCACTGTTGTTCAGCAGAGATCCCTTTGGGATGTGTTACAGCAATTATAAAATGGAAAGTTAAGATTAAACTGGCCTATCCTGGTAGGTTTCTTTTCCATTGTTCCCATAAATAGGAAATTACTAGCCCCCTATTATGTACCAGGATGATGGGCATAAAACCTTATGCTCTCTTATTCATGGGCAATTCAATGGGGTCTTTCCCATCTGGGTGGAGTGGTTCCCTTGGCTCATGATGGGTAACTGAGAGGAGGAGAGGAAGATGGAAGAGCAGGGTGACTAAGCCTTTGCTGGGTCTGTTGCTTACTCATGATTAAATATTATGCAGCATCTGTTGTTACAGCCTCCATGGAGAAAGTTATTGTAATATTTGCCATGTGAGTTTTTGGCTGAGTGCTGCCAGAATGCTGATTTTTTTGGTTGCCTTTTGGTGGTCCATGTAAAATCATTGTCAGTGGCATTAATGGAATTAAACTTGAGTGATAACCGAAAATAGATGTGGGTGAGCTCTACCGACTATGTGAAATCCAGTAGCTGGGACTTTGGAATCAAATCAGCCCACAGAATTGTGTTTTGTGTACGTATATTTATCTGCAGTGATGGCCTAATCTTCAGGATGCAGGCACAAAGCGCACAGTGCAAGCTGAGGGTTTGGTACAACGATGTCGTCAAACACCCTCTTGTCCCCCGCAGCCCCCATTTACTTCCTGTCCCCACTCTGAGGTTGCCATGTGCAGACAAGTAAGTTAGAGCAGCCTGAGGGCTGCCCTAGGGCACACCCGTTGCCAAAAGGGATTACTACAGCATAGGAGCATCCTAGTCACCCTGTCTCTTCTCCAGCTGTATCCCCAGTGTTGGCAGCAGGGAGTAGGTTGACATGGGAGCTAAGACATCAGCTGTATGACTCCAGAAGGACCACTTATGATGAGGTTGTGCTGCTGAATTCAGATACCCCAGCTCTGTGGCTGGCATAGTGCCAAAATACCACTCTCATCATAAAAAAAATAAGCAGTCCTGTGATGCCTTAAAGACTAACACACTTATTTCTTAGGTCATGAGCTTTCATGGGCAAGACCCACTTCATCAGGTCTTACCCATGGAAGCTCATTCCCTAATAAATAAATGTGTTAGTCTTTAAGGCGTCACAGGACTGCTTATTTTTGTGAAGCTACAGATGAACACGGCTCCCCCTCTGAGTCCACTGTCATCATTAAGGATTGTACCCAGGAAATCCAGGCCTAAAGTTTGAGCCTCACTGTCTTCAGCAAATGACTTGGGCCAAGATCTTAAAGTGAGGAGTGATTTTGTGTACCTCAGGCACTTAAGGCAGCGATGGGCAACCACAAGTCCTCAGTGGGCTGGAGTAGCCTGCGGCCCATTATGGTTCTACCTGTGACCTCCACCCCCAATGTGGCTCCTTTATAGGGGGGCCCTAGAGCCCTTTACTTACCTGCTTCTGTCCTCCAGACAGAGCTGGAACAGCCAACAGCAGCTGATTTCCAGGCTTCCAGCCTGGGGAGGAGTGGGGATGGAGTGAGAATTGGGTGATTTGCACTCTCTGGAAGAGAAGGAGGGGAGTAGGAAAATGTGCGGCTCCAATGCCCCAGCGCGCGAAAGGTGTGTAGGGGTGCGGGCTAGCCAGGAATCCACAGGCAGCAGGTAGACCCCCAGTGAGCCACAGCTTGCCCACCACTGCCTTAAGATGTTGGGCATTCGTATCACTACTGGTAGAACCTCTCTCACCCAGAGCTTTCTTGTCTGGCATGATTATAGTTGGCTGGATGATCCTGAGTGTGGCCAAGTTTCCCATGATTCCATAAAGTTTGTTTCCAGTCACCAGTCCTGGCTCTCAGTGTTTTGTGCTGTTATTTAGCTGTAATTTACCCCAACTGTCTTCTAAGAGCACAGTCAGCAGTGGAAGTGCTGCAATGCTGCTAGACAATATTGACCTTTCATGGTCTGGCAAATTCTCTTGTCTGGCACTGGTCAGGTCCCAAGGGTGCTGGGTGAGAGGTTCAGCCTGAAGTGCCTTCTGAAAACCTGTGTCTTTGCAGACAGCTGTCCATCAACTCCCACCCTCTGAGGATGATGAGCAGTAACATGGAGGTTTGTAGCTGAAACCTGTGATCTGGCTTGGTACTGTAAGTGAAAATGTGGCAATTGAGACTAGATAATGGTATATACCAGTGATGTGCAGAGCTAACTGTAGCAGTGGGGCATTGTTAAAAAAAATGCACCACTTGCCTTGCTCTGGGCTCTCATCCCGAAAGAGGTTTTATTATTCTTTGAATTAATAGACTCAGACACAATTGGCACCAGAGCTTAAATGCATTTTTTGGTCTCCCTTCTTTTTCCCCCCTCCTCTTCTTCCAAATTTGGTTTTCATTAGTTACCGTGGTAACCGTGAACATGTCTGGGGAGGGATTTGAACTTAGAAAATGAGGAGACACTAGGAAGTGGGAGCTCTGGAAAGGGAAAGGCAGATTGAGGCTGCTGGCATCTTCGTTAGTGACTTGGTTGGCCTAATTTTATTAAAGTCAGCTTACCTCGAGAGGCAATTAGTGAGTGACACTCAGTATGAAGTCAAAGCTTCGTCTGGCTGCTGCCTCCCACTAGCTCCCTAGCCACGGATAACCTGTCATATTTCCCAGTCAGCCATCAAAATGCACAGGAAACTCTGGTGAGCTGTTCTTTTATATTGCTGTGGCCTGCTGTGACACTCTATAAAGCTTTAGGTCTCTGAGAGTTGCTGAGTACATTGTTCCATCGTTCCCTTTGTTTTCTAATGCAAGATTCACCCAGGCTTTACAGATTGCTTGGTGCAGTTTGTTCTCGACATTCCTCGTGACCCTGGGATGAGGTCCTTGAGATCCTGAGAAAGAGTAAGACTCCTGTCTTTGTTACAGTGGGATACGTGCAAAGATTTGGATGACTTGTTACGCTGCAGATCAAGGCAGAAAAAGTCTTTGAAAGCTCGCTATTGAGGACAATAAAAGTTTGTGGGGAGAAAAAGGCAGCATGTTATCCTGCTTTGTAAATAGGACTTGGACAATATTTTGCACAGTGCCAAAGTGAATTTTTACATTTGATCTAAGGGCTTGTCTGCACTTGCAAGCTAATTGGCATTCAGGTAGGGTATGAATTTAAAGCACAGTAGCTATTCCTGACTGACTCCCTGCGTGGGCATTCATCTTCCAGAATAACTCCATATGCAGTCCTAAAATTGGGCCCTCTGAGAAATCACAGATGTACTCACTGTCAAGTTGTCCATCTCCTTTCACTGCTAGGTGGGAAGAGCAAAGACATCCCAAGTCACTACAGGTTGAACCTCTCCAATCCGAAACTCTCTTGTCTGGCAACATCTGTAATTCAGCCTGATCTTCAGTTAGATGGACAGCCACTTACATGGGCATGGCCAAATTTCCCGCAGTCCCATAATAACGTTTGTTCCCAGCCACCAGTCCTGGCTCTCAGTGTTCTGTGCCGTTATTTAGCTGTCATTTACCCTAAATATCTTTTAAGAGCCCCGTAAGCAGTGGAAATGTTAGTAATGTGCTAGACAATATTGATGTCCCATAGTCCAGCAAATTCTCTCATCCAGCACTGGTCAGGCCCTCAGGGTGCTGGATTAGAGAAGTTCAACCTGTAGTAACCCACAATTTGACACCAACTGCAGCCTCACGTAATAAGACCTGGACTGACTGAATAGGTTATGGAGGCTAAATTACCAAGAACAGACTGGAGTTATTGTACGCAGAATTATTCTCCTTTTAAAATTGTTAGGTGATCAGGGAGGCTGCACTCTTGGATGGGAAACATTTTAGCACCCTGGTATCTCAGAGTGGATGTGTGCATGCTACTCTAGTTAATCTGCAAATGGGCCTCAGCAAATATCTCAGTGCACAGGGACGTAAATATTTTTACTTTTATGCTTCCAGTTCTCATCAATGCAAGAGCTCAGATCTGTTCACCTTACAAGCACATTGCAAAGTTTGTCCTTCTCTCTCTTCTCTACCATAGTCAGGCTGGGAGCAAGATTTCCTGAAGTGGATATAGTAGTGGTCAGTCTTAAATACAAAGTGACTTTAAATTTTGGTTCCCAGTGCTCCAGATGGGGACATATGGTTGTATTTTAGAAATTCAAATCAATAACAGTACTTGAAGGGCCTATACAGCATTGTAATGGTGGAGATTCAAAATTCAGATCATGTTTTAAACTTAAAATGTAGGGTGCATGGAGCTGAGATTTTGGTGCAGTCCTGTCTCTACTGTGCTCCTTGTTCTTTTGCATTCACCATTCTTTTGCTTAACGTACTCTGCTGGAACCTTAGTTCTCTGAGGTTAATTGTTTCTGCTCAGGTGCAGCTGCAGTGCATGAGATGAGATGTGGCTAGTCATCTACTACAATAATATGTAGAGATACGTATGGTTTGCATTCTTCTGCTTTTATGATGCTAGTGCTTTTCTATAATAACTTGAGCTCGGTGTCTTGATCTTAGTGTCTGAATTCTAGTGTCCAAACTGATTCCAGGCCTGGACCCATCTCTTCTCAATAAGAAGCTTTACTTTGTCACTGAGCTTGAATATATAGGTATCGTTTAGTCATGAATTAATTAACTCTTTGCTTGTTCCTTTGATTTGATATCAAGGGAGAATGACCAGCATGGGGAGTTTGCGCTGAGTCACAAGCAACGTTCCCTGTAATCTTTTCCGGTAGGTGTGGATTTTTTTGCCATCCATGTGCAAAATAATTTATGTGCACTGAGCAGTAGGAACAAAATCCAGTGGGCAGCATTTGAATCTCTCCTAAATTGCCCCACAGGCTCACAGCAAACTCTGAGCACAAATAGGATCCAAAGAGAGAGAAGTATAAAATATAACCCCACCCCCACCAAAGAAAACCGATAATTATTTTTCCTACACAACTGTGGAGGACATCTTGTAAAAAGAGTAGACTGTCAACAGCGTTAATGTGTTTACGAGTGAAAATTGAGATGAAACATGGGTGCTGAAAATGAGATCAAGAGGGATGAAGATGGAAGCAGAAAAATATTGAGTGATTTGCTTTAGCCTTTATAATGTGAAATGTGCCCAGTCTCAGGGCTCTTTCATATTTGATGGGGAAGAGCACAGCATGGTTGACAGAGGAATGATGAAGCTTAACATTTGTTGCTGCAATTTTCTGCACTGATTTCTAGGTGCTTGGGAGCAAGTTGGTTTGAGACAGGATCTGGAGAATGGATTGTCTTTATGCAAATTTTGCTGATTATATTGTCTACTCTCCTGGTGGATAATTATGTGCAAATGTGCCAGGCTCTGCAGTGCTTGTGCAAACATATGTGTTGCACGTTCACTTACATGTTAAGTGTGTGCACTAAATGTAGGACCAAACCTAAATACCCTAACCTTTGGAGAATTGTGGAATAGAGCTTGGAGGCAGATCTGAATTCCATAGCAGAACTATATTGGGCTAAGCAAAAACCCTGGGTTCAAACAACTCTGAACTTTGGGGAAATTTAGGTTCGGATCTTGCTCTCCAGTTGGCAGCCTGGGCCCTTGTGTAACATGTAAATTTTTTGCTGGTGCAGTATTGCCAGTGATTCTTGCAAATGTAGTACTGTGTGTTCTTGAACACGAGAGACTAGAGATGAAAGATGGCTAGTGAGTTATGCATTATGGGGACAGTCATCTCTCGGCAGGGTCAGGGAAAATTCTAAGCACCACTTGAAAAAGCAATTGGTGAAAGGCGAGCAGTACTTTGGCTTCCACAACTGCCTGTCCACTCCTCTGCCCAAATGCAGTAATAGGCACAGCAGGTGCCTGAAATATACGGGCGAGGCTAAAGTACAACTGAAGTGGTGCAAATGACATCCACTGATTTTAAATTTCACCTTGTAACCATAAGGACTTTCTTACTAACACTTTTAAAAGAAAATACTCAAGAGTTAGACTTGTGCAGTTGTAGGAGAATCAGAATTAATCTTCATTCAAACAGAAGGCTGGAAATTAGACCAACACAATCCATAAACTGTTGAAAAGAATCAGTCTCCATCAGGCAGGCTTCATTCATGTTTATTTCTTGTTGTTTGCTTTCTGGCTATGGAATATGTTGAATGAAATTCCTGGACGAAATAGCCCCATACACTCTCTTCAGCTCAATTAATTATTAGAGCCTTGGCTTAGAAGTGAGGGAAAATAGCTGCTCGTGTGTGTGCGTGTGTGCGTGCACGCGCACTTCCGGGAAGATAGACCCAGTCAGGGTTGATCTTCTCGAGTTAGATTTTTGTGCATGTGGTACAGATGTGCAAAATTGATCTCTCCAGGATAGGCAATTGACCCCTGTACTCCGCACTATCACGTGGAGCAAAGGAGGTCGACAGAAGAGTATAGAGGCTAGGTTTATACTAGGAAAATAAGTCGAAAATAAGTCGATTCTGATGTTTTGATTCCAGCTACACAAATGCAGTAGCTAGAATTGCATATCTGAAATAAAGTTATTTTCCTAGTACAGACTTAGCCTGAAGGAGAGGGAGCCCATGCTAGGGACCCATTATGGGGTTACCATATTTGACCTTTCAAAAAAGAGGACACATCAGAGAGAGTGTATCAGTATCTACCAACTTATGTTGTGTTAATGTACAATATATACTATAACACGTTAATACAACATGAGTTGGTAGATACTGATACACTCCCTTTCAGGAGTGTCCTTTTTTGTTTTAATATGGTAACCTTAGACCTAGTCCCATAAATTGCTACCTAAGTTGTTTCTTCATCATGCTACAAGATGGACAAGTGCATAAGGCACTGGGGGAGCCAAATGAACAGCTTTGTTTGTCTACAAACACAGAGAAAAGACTGTGCATGTTTCAGCCCTGTCTAAACCACCGGTTATATATTTGAGATGAGTCCCAGACAACTGCTTCGACTTGGTGGAAGGCCCTTATCTTGGTAATCGGATGCTGGATTGAAACATGCTGAGGCTTCAGGTACAGAGTGGATTCATAGATATGTTCTGAGCCGTGCAGCTGCCCATATCTCTCAAGCGATGATCAAATTGGCCATCTGGTTAGGAATTGAGCAATGGGCCTCTGGGTGTGAATGGCTAAACTTTGAAGTGAAGAGGAGGGCTCTTTGGCTGCGAACTGTGACAGTCCCAACTTGCAAAACATCCACTTGCAAAGACCATAAACTTCAGAAAACACACACCCTATGTCACAGCTGAGCACATGCCTACTAAACATTGTCTTCTGCTTAGGACAAGGGCTGGGCAAAATAAACACAGGTTTTGTTATAAGCTGGTGGAAACAGTGTCATTGTTTTCTCCCTTGTCTCTTAACCCCCTGAGTTTTCTGTTCCCAAAGAATCTAAAACTCAGTCTGTCCTTTTGCGTTCCAGACATGTTTTGCATCATGACCAGGTCTAGCACCTCAGCTGGATGAAATTAGGCCAGCAATGGGCAACCGTGACTCGTGAGTGGCCCTTCTTCACCTCAGTGGGCTGCAGCAGCCTATGGCCCATGAGCCTCCTGTGAACTAGAGCACTGGAGCCATGCACTTACCTGCTCTCTTCCCCCCACCCGCCCAGCACTTTTGGTATCACACAAATCGTCTGATTTGCACTCCATCCTCACTCTTCTTCCTCTCCCACAGAGTTGGAATGCTGTGAACAGCTAATTTGCAATGTTCCAACTCTGGGAAGGAGCGGGAGCGGTGGGGTTAGAGCTCCGAAAGTATTTGGGGGTAGGGGAAGGTGTAGGAAACGCAGGGCTCTGGTACTCCTGTGCACAAGAGGCATGTGGGGTAGAAGGACAGCTGGGGAAGGGTGTCTTTGGGCCACAGGTGGAATCCCAGTGGTCTGCATGCGGACCATGGGCTGCGTGTTGCCCACCACTGAAGTAGGCCCTTTGACAGCAGCTGAGGATGTAACTCCATGGATTTTTTTTTTTTTTGGTAGTCTTAACCCATTGCCATGAATCAATTGGCCTGATGTTCTCCAAACTCTGCCTAGGTGTTTGCTCACAGGGTTTGTGAGCCCTTTGATAAACCTGGGCTGTTCTGCTCATGTAACTGAGTCCAATGCCAGGCAAGCAGCTTGTGGTTTGGGGTTTTGTCATGGGTGTTGCACAGTTTTGCTTCCTATAATAAGAGAATCGCACTCAATCCCTTATGAATGCATTTTGTTAGACAAACCTGTACAGCTGCTCGTGATACAGCTTGAATGGGCACTGTTCTGTCTGGAAAGCATTTTATAGGATTCCTGTTATTTCCAGGGCATTTTAATTTGTTCTGTAACAGAGAGGGAGCCGTGCTAGTCTATACACTATCAAAACAAAAAGCAGTCAAGTAGCACTTTAAAGACTAGCAAAATAGTTTATTAGGTGAGCTTTTGTGGGACAGACCCACTTCTTCAGACCAGGTGATCTAAAGAAGTGGGTCTGTCCCACGAAAGCTCACCTAATAAACTATTTTGCTAGTCTTTAAAGTGCTACTTGACTGCTTTTTGTTTTAATTTGATCTGTGTATAAAGACCCACCTCTGTCCAGTATTCAGTTTCTGCTTGCTGTTCCTTTGGGTAGTCTGTAAAAAGAGATTCTACTGTATAATCAAGAGATAAGATTTATCATTAATCTCTTTATAGAGCAGGAGATATCGTAGAAGATTTTATTTAATATTGATGTCTGGATCCTAATCCTCAGCTGATGTCAACAGGCAGCTGTCCAGGGGAGTCATGGAGATATGCTGATTTACACCAGCTGTTTATCTTGCCCCGGACACATCAATCTCTGCGTTCATAGCTCAGGAATGAGCATTGAGGGAGGGATGATTTGAACAGTAAATCTGGGTTCCAGATTGTATTGTAAGAGTAATAACTTATATCTTGCTACAACAAATACTGTATACTTGTCTACATGGTGCATGGGTCAGCTAATAACAAAACCTTGAGTCCCGTGGGTAATAAAGACACCAATACTGATAAATCTGCCTCACACCTGATTTCTGTGATTTTGTGTCCATAGTTTGTAAACAGATTTTTGTGTGCAACTGGGAAAAATTCCACATTTGTTGCATTTTGGTTTTCTCCAGGGAATCTGTCACACGACCTCAGAATAGCAAGTTAGGCAATGTCAGCATTCAGGGCTGGGGAGAGGCTGCACGATCAGTGTTGACAGTTGGACACACACTAAATGCAAGAAGTGAAACTGACCTGAAAAAAGACAAACAAGCAACATTTTGTGCTTTCAGTCTGAGTCTCCAACTGCTTTCCCATCAGCTGTGTCTTAACCACAGTGGTCAATGACTCCACCCTGCTAGATTAAAAGGCACCTCAGCAAAGCGGGGCAATATTACAGCAAAGTCACTTTCTGTTTTGTTCATTTTAAGGTGCAAACTGAGCTTAGAAACGTGCAGCAATGCGTGGCATATTTCTGAAACTCTGCGTAATTCACTGGGGGATGTGTATTTTGAAGGGTGAAGTCTCAGAATGTGATCTTAATGCTGAAATTTTCAACAGACACAAAAAGGCTCAGTCACTGTATTTCACATGGTGATGTTGTGATATTGCAAAATGCTGATGATATGGATGTGACATAATGGACGTGTACTTTGTGTGGGATGGCTCATGTAAAATCTGATAGGAAAGGTTATGCTTTACTGAATGTGATGATCCAATTTCTTTGCCTGTATCAATTTTGTATCTCCAGTTAGCATTACTGGCCATGCATCTGTATTTCAAATGTGCTACTTTGAGTGCTTCCCATAACTAGCTCTTCCAGTACATCACACTGCTTCAGGAGAATCCTAAATATCTCTTGGGAGGCTAGGTGCATGAACACTAGTGTTCTGGAAGAGTCGAACATGACCAACATTGAAGCCATTATCATTCAACAACTTTGTTGGACTGGTCACGTGGTTTGGATGTTCTGTCAGTGCCTCCCAAAACAGATTAGTTTCTGAGTTGAAGGAAGAACAGAGGAATGCTGGGGGCCAGCAGAAGCAATATAAGGACATGCTGAAGGCACACATGAAAAAGTGCAGCATTGATGTTTTGAGAGAACCTTGCCCAGGCCTGTCCCCAGTGGAGAACGGTAATCCATGAGGGGGTGGCGCAATTTGAGAGGTCCCACTGCAGTGCAAGCCAGCAGAGGTGAAGAAGAAGAAAAGAGCATTAAAAATTGCCTCGTACCCCTTCCACAGCTACCAACACCTGTCCCTTCTGTAATAAAATATGTGCCTCCAGAATCAGGCTGATCAGCCATCACCAGACTCGCAAATAGGAGGGTGACATGAAGATCTCCTACTCGTTATTAAGTGACCACCAACAGAAGTCTTCCAGTACAACAATGAAAAAGCCAGACGGGGCTGATGGCCCATTAGTCAGTACAACAAGACTGTTTGTTTCTTTTTCCTGAGACACATCCTGGGATGTAGCTGTGATGCTACTAGGTCAGGTGGTCCTGTCACCTGATACTAACTATGGACTTGGCCTTCTTTAAGGGCATGCCTTTTCTACCCACCAGATCATTGGGCAGCAATTGATCCAACAGGGGCCAGTTTAGTACATATAGTATAGAATAGATCATTAGCTGGCCCATGCACTATGTAGACAAGGTTTACTGAGATTGCATTATAAGAGCGATAACTTACATATTGCTATCTGGAACTCAGATATACTCTTCAAACCATCTCTTCCCTCAGCCCTTGTTCCTGAGCTATAACCGCTGAGATGCTGATGTATCTGGGGTAAGAGAAGAGCTAAACGCTCTCCTGTCAACGCTAGCACTCAATCAGAATGGAAAGTGTAGGCAGCATCAGCAGGAGAGTGTCAGCTGTTGACTCATCACAGTGAAAGCACTATGTTAAGTAGATCTTAGTACATTGACTTGAACTATGTTGTTGACATGGCTGAAGTTGCGTAACTTAGATTAATGGCCCATGGTAGCATAGACCTAGGCCTAATTTTCCACTACAAGTAATGGGGGATCAAGTTTGTGAAACAAAACATTGCCATTGTATGTGAGCCTTACTTAAGGCTGGGGAGGAAGGCGAACAAGGCTACTCCATTGCCTGGCTGCTGAAGAAGGAAGATTGCTAAAGATGCCTGAATGGAAGGCAAGAGGGGAGTCCAGACTGAGACAGGGGTTCAATCTGAAAAGAGAGAGAACTGGAACTCTAAGTGGTGAAAAGTTTGTAGCCTGCCTAAAATAGAAAATAGGGGAAGAAAATTCCTTTTGTAACCTGTTTCCCGAGTGCTCAGAATATTTTCCTTTATTTGCTCTAATCTGTTTTGTTGGCTAGCTCGTATATTCACTTAGTTCATTTTTTGTAGATAATCAACTTATTTCTCGTTTGTAATATAGCCAAGTTTATGTGATTTCTACCTGGGTGGTGTGGGGGCAGGAGTTGTGCATCTCTTCCTTCACATTGAGAGAGGGGCCAATCTCAGATGATATGGGGTTTGCAGTCCAAGGGAGGTGGGTATCAGTGTGGAGGAAAGTCTCTTAAACTGAGCCTTCCTGGAGCTGATCTCAGGTTTGGCCTGTGCTGGGGAAGTAAGCTGATTGTAGATGCACAATTCTAGTTACGGCAATTGTGTAGCTATTATCGACTTATCTGCATCTGAATTACCTGGTTGCCCACAGAGAGGGAGGTTGATAGGAGAGGCTCTCCCATCAACCTCCCTTACGCCTTGTGATATTGAGGAGTACAGGGGTCAGCTATCAACCCCAGATGATTTGGTTGTTTTTTGTCTCTCCATCAGGTCCGTGAAATCGAACTCCAGAATATTGACCCCGGCTGGGTGGATCTTCCCGGTAGCGTAGACATACCCCCTGTCTGTTGTTCTGCAGTTGGATACAGCCCTGCCTCTGTGTGTACACTAGGGGAAGCTCAACAGACAGATTCAGCCACACAGGGTGGTCGGGGGGTGCCCAGGCTTGCAGAACCAGCAGGCTCAGTGGCATCTCAGCACAGCTATTGGCCCCTCAGAGGAGGCAACCCACCACCAATTTGCATGCAATCCCATCTGTCAGGGGCAAGGGTGAGGATGCTGCCCTTTCTCATCAGGCCCACCAAAAGAATGAAGAATTGCTGCTAAAACCAAGCAATGGAGCAAAGGCGAATGCTGAATATTGCTTGTACCATCCAGCAAGAGCCACAGGAGTGGTTCAAGTTATTGAGACTGTTATAAAGGAGTGAAGCAGCAGCTGGTATAGGAATTACTGGCTCCTGCAGCTTTCTGGGGAAAATAGGGAATTTCTAATCACTTTTATTTAACTGTTGCAGTGAACTCTTTTATAGCTGGCATTCTATCATCCAGAACTCTCAAATGACCAGCATTTAGCCGTAAGTAAATTTCAGTTCCTTTTTCCCTATAAGTACAGTGTAGTGAAAGTAAATACAGTGTAAGCTTAGTGTCCAATAAATACTACTGTTGGTAAAGAGAGTACTCTGGATGCATTTTTGTTTTTTAATATCTAATCTTGTTTTTCCATTAGTGTTATGCATTGCTAGGTCTACTATCCAGAATATTTGAATATCCAGCTACCTCCTGGTCCCGGGGCTGCTGGATATGAAAGAGTTTACTGCATATGCAGGTCCCTCCCAGATTCGTGGGGGTAGGGTTTCGAAAGTTGCGCATTCCATGATTTCAGAGATTTAAATCTGAAATGTCGGGGTGTTGTAATTGGCTCAAAGGGAGGTTGAGGGGTATGGTTGCAGCCTTGCCACACTTAATTCTACACGGCCCTCAGAGCTGGGTCCTGGGCCAGCACCTGCCACTCTCTGGTTGCCTAGCTCTGAAGGCAGCAGCACAGAAGGACAAGATAGGTATGGTATTAGCACCCTTACTTCTGCACCGCTGCTGGTGGACTGCTGCCTTCAGAGATGGGCACCTGGGCAACAGCTGCTACTTTCTGGCCATCATTTTGTTGGTCTTTAAAGTGCTACATGACTGCTGTGTTGTGATCCCCCTACAATAATCTTGTGACACCCCTGCACATAGCCTCATTTTGGGTTAGAACCCCCTGCTTATGAAAGGCTGGTCTTCCCCTTGAAATCTCTATAATATAGAGTAAAAACACGCACAAGACCATATTTCGTGGGAAGACCAGATTTCATGGTCCAAGACGCATTTTTTGTGGCTGTGAATTTGGTAAGGCCCTAATTAGTGGGATAAACTGGATTTAGCATCTTTTCTAAGGGCAGGTCTCCGCTACAGAGGAAGGTTGAATTAAGGTATGCAATTGCAGCTATGTTAATTAAGTAGCAGGAGTTGATGCACCTTAATCTGGGCTTCTGCGCAGTCTCCACTAAGGGAGGTCGATGGGCTCATTTGCTCCCATTGACTTCCGTACTCTAACGAGGGGCAGGAGTACTGGCACCAGCACGGGTGCTTGTTTAAGTTTGATTTAGCACGTCACTTCTAGGCATGCTAAATCAATCTCCAAAAACATCAATCATGGCAAGGTCAATGTTCCCTGTAGTGAAGTCCTACCATGAGAGAGCTCCTCAATGCCTTCTCTCCATCTTACTGCTTGTTGAGTATCTGTAGCGTCCAGAAGGTGGTGCTCTACAATTATTTTGTGGACACCACTAGCTCCCCCTCTCTGCAGCCCACGATGAGACATCTACAAATAAGTAGCATCACCTCTGCTCCAGAATATCTTGCTACAGGGACATGTTGGGATAGATTTTTCTGCGTTAACAGGGGCACCCGTGCCCATTGTGTGCATGCACACCAGTCACCCCGGCTTGCCCATATTTTGTATGGGGACCCTTGTGCAAATGCCCCATGCTGTAATCTACGATACAATCATCCCACCAACTAATTTTCTCTGTGCTTTGATCTGAGATGCCCCTCACTTTGGCCCATACTATTATTGTTTCCATAGCAACCAACCTATTTTGTTTCAGCTGGGAACTAGCGAATGAAGCCTCTAAAAAGGACTAAACAGGGACAGGTGGTGTAAACAAAATAAACTATTGTAGGTGGGGTGGTAGAAGGGTTATATTGCCGGCTGCTTGGAAAATCCTGCCTAACTCTCTTGTTGCTGCACTGCTAATCAGTATCGTAACCACTCCACATGGGCAGCTGTAGCAGTTTCACAGCTTCCCACGCCTTCCCCTATTTCACCAGATTTATTCTTTATATTAGTGTTTACAATGTTTTATGTAATATAATTACCTACTTTTTTTTCCCCCTCTGGAATTACACAAGGGATGGGCTGGACCCATAGCTACTGATCTGGTTCTCCAGATGTCAGATTCCCTCTGGTCAGAGAGACCCGGCAGGGTGTATTTCATTGAATAAGGCTGAGTCCTTCTCTGCGAACTAAGTGGAATTCTAAGGTTCTGGGATGGCATTCACATAGGAACAACATAGGTTTATTTTGGATGACAATGAGCCTGAGTTTAAGGCGTTCTTGCCTTTCCCTCAAAATCTCTTAGAAAAAACAAAATCGCCCCCAAGAGCATTGTTTGGAAAGCTGTGAAAGTGCAAGTGGCCTCAAAATGTCAGTCCCGCGTTGTGATCTTTTCCCTCCTGCTGGTTGTTATGGTCTCTAAGGGTTCATTTTGGCCATGCACAATTAATAAATTAACTCCTGATTGTAGTAGGGACTGTGTGATTCATTTGGTTTGATTTATATTTCCGATGGTGTTCGTGCAGCATGGAAATCAAATGCACAGCCCAAACGCTGGTCGGAAGAATATCAAATTATATTGCCAAATTTAAGAGGTAAAAATATTTTGACGGGAAGAAAAAGATCAGAAAAACTGGTTTGTATGAATATCTTATACCACTAGATGGAGCCAGATATGCTTTTTGCTGGATTTACCAGCAGGACCAGTGGATGTTTTGACTATATTAGAACAATGGTTCCCAACCTGGGGGTCCACAGATCCTGGGGGGCCTGCAAGAATATTGCAGGTGGTTCATGGGGGGCAATGTAAATCAAATGATCATAGAAAATAAGTTTTAAATAAGTTGCAAAAATGCAATCTATAATTATTTTTAAAATTAAATATCTTCCAATAATGTTATCAATTGCTGCCCAAAAATCTAGGCTGTGGTTTCCTTTTTCATCTAGTGAAGTGTCCATAGTGGCTAGAATTGGCTTTGATGGGGGTTGGTGAATGGTATGGGGGGCCCGTAGTAGTGAAAAGGTTGGGAACCGCTGCTTCAGAGTCCAAGGCCAGGGGTTCCCAAACTGAATTGCACCATGACACCCTCCGGACAATAAAAATGATGACATGACCCCAGGAGAGCATGTGAGGGGTTGGAGGGAGGGAGAACAGAAGCCCAGGTCTCACTGCCCAGGGCCAAAGCCACCCTGTCAGTGGCAGGGTTAGGGTGACCAGCTCCCAACTGGAGCTGAAGGCCTTGGAATTTGGCCTTCCCTCCCCACCATTGATGGTGTGGCTTAGGCTTTGGTCCTGGGCAGTGGGGCTTGGGCTTCTGCTTCTGGATGAGCCTGAGACCCAGCAGCTGAACATGCTGCACCCCTCCTCTTATGAAATTTCATGCTCACTAAGGGGGCCCACCCCTACTTTGCTCACCCCTTATTTAAAGAATACACATCACCTTTCCTAGAATTGGGAGGAACATTGGTGGAAAGGAGCATCTACTTATTGGGGTTCTTATGTCATCTGTGTTCATAGTGCATGATCATCCGTCTTCCCTCACAAAATATCCTGGTTCCATCTGAATTCAATGGGAGTTTTGCCATGAACTTAAACTGAGTGAAATCCTGGGTCCATTGATGTGCCCTCCTCCATCCCCAGGAAACAGGCAGCGACAGGTTGTACCTTGCTAAAATGGTACTTTCTTGTCCAGCAACATCTGTGGTCTGGCAGAAACATGGATGTTCCTGCACAAGACAGCCCAATGACCGGTGGGCTGGCATCCAGTCTGTGGCAGTGGGATAGGGGCTGGCAGTGGTGGGAAGGGGGCTGGCAGCTGGATCAGCAGGGCCAGAAGTGGAGCCAGTGGTAGGGAGGGGTGGCAGATTTCTGTGCCAGTAGCATGGGTCCGCCTCTTGTCTAGCAAATTCCCTCATTTGGGATGTGAGCGGTCACAAGGGTGCCAGACCAGGGAGCTCCACCCGTGGGTATTGGGTGAGTTTTACAGATGGGAGACTGAGATACAGAGGAAACACAGGGATTAGAGCTGGTCAAAATTTTTCTTGTGAAAAATATTTTTTTGTAGCAAATTTGAACTTTAAAAAAAAAAGGAAAACTTGAAAAGTGAATTTCATTTTTGTACAAAAATTCTTTTGGTTTTCCAACAAAATTGAAACATTCTGCAGGAAACAACCCATTTCTCAACCAGCCATCCTAGGAACCGTACCACAAGATGATGCCTTTTTTTCTTGTGTTTCTGACTTTTTATAGACCATTTGGATCCAAACGAGCCTATCATAGCGGACCACAGAATATGATTAAGTGGGGAGATTATATCAGGGAGATT
The DNA here is from genome assembly GCF_033958435.1 of Carettochelys insculpta. NCBI lineage: Eukaryota > Metazoa > Chordata > Testudines > Carettochelyidae > Carettochelys > Carettochelys insculpta. The sequence continues at coordinate 11,985,979 of NC_134155.1, forward strand.
ATTTTTTTGGCAGAGCTAGTGACCTGAATAAAAAATTAGTGGGTGAATCTTGAGGTGGAAAAATACTAATCTATTGGCAAAGAACTCTTAAACTACCCAGAATCCTTAAATTCACTCTGAATCTCAGTGGAGAATTAATTGGATCGTCAGCTGAGACAGAGATGATGCATATTAAGTAATTTTCATCTGTTCTGCCTGCTTTTCTCACCCTTAAGCTACATTTTTCTGTCTCTGATGTTTCTTTCATCAATGATTTTCATTTCTATTGAAGTGTGTGTGGTTCATTTAATCATAGCAAAATCCTCTGAGCTTTACATATGTTAATTCTCCTGGTCCTGCTAATTACAGTCTCATTTATAATTCCATAAGGTCTTGCCGATAACTGAAACCACTTCTCATTTGGGGTCATTCTTGAGCCAGATTTTCCTATGCAGTTGTTTGGATTGATTTTCTCTGTGTCCCTTGAGAACGGCAATACTGGGTCAGACCAATGGTCCATTTAGCCCACTATCCTGTCTTCCGACAGTGTCCAATGCCAGGTGCCTTGGAGGGAGAGAACACAACAGGTAACTCATCGAGTGATCCTGCCCGTCACTCATTCGCATCTTCTGATAAACACAGGCAAGGGGCACAATCCCTACCCATCCTGGCTCATAGGTACTGATGGGCCTATCCTCTATGAATTTATCTAGTTCTTTTTTGAATCCTGCTAAAGTCCTGGTCTTCAGAACATCCTCTGGTCAGGAGTTTCACAAGCTGACTGTACACTGTGTAAAGAAAAAATTCCTTTTGTTTTAAACCTACTACCCATATGTTGTTCACTTTCTCTGTAGCTGTCACAGTTTTATAGACCTCTGTCTTATCCCCCCATGCATCCCCTTATCATGGCCTCAGCTGACTGTTCTTTTTGCAAAGCCAACTATAAATGGGAAAGAAGAAGCCTACGTTGCAAAATTATGTTTTGCTTTCCTAAAAAGAAGCAGAGTTTTGACTTTATTGCCATGTTTTAGAGCTGGCAGCTAAAGCTAAAGAGGTATTGATTACCTCTGGTTGACCTCTGTACCCCGCAAGATAACAAGGAATGAGGGAGGTCAATGGGAGAAAATCTCTTGTCGACCTCCCTCTTTGAAGGCAGCCAGGTGAGTCAATTGCAGATAAGTGGATTCCAGCTATGCAATTGGTGTAGCTAGAACTGCATGTCTACAATCAATTTACTTGCCTAGTGTAGACCAGGCTAGAGAGTCAAGGGGTATGTCTACACTTTGAAGTGTCAATGCTGTGGAGATCAGTCTTCTGGGGTTTGATCTAGTGCATCTAGAAGAGCCACGCTAAGTCAAATGCTAAGAACATCCCCATCAACTCTGGTGCTTCTCGCAATTGCAAGGAGTAAGGGAAGTCAATGCCCTCACTGGGGCTGGGGGCTGGAAGAGGAGGGCTGCCAATCATGTCGCATCCTTCTGCCCTCCTTCCTGCGGCTGCAGAGGTAGAGAAGCCAGGGATCACCTGTTATGAGCTGGCTGCCTCAGGCACCGATCTTTGGCAGGTCCTTTGCAGCCATGCGTGAAGCAGTATGTGTGTTACTGAAAAAAAACTTTCGCACCGTTCTTCGAAGAGAAACAGCCGAGCTGGCTTTTATATTCAAATTTGGCACATTAATATGCGGTTTAAACTGGGATGGGAACTTTCTGAGTCACTATAGGGGCTTGTCTGCATACTTGGCTTAATCTAATTCTTGACCTTCCCCCCCCCGACCCCTCCACTCTCTGATTTGCTCACCTTGATCATTTTTTCTGATTTGTCCTCCTTGCTTACTGTTTTTGGTTCTCTGTGCCTTAAATATTGAGTCTGTTCTGGTCTGGCTATGGTCTGAAGAAGTGGGTCTGTCCCACGAAAGCTCACCTAATAAACTATTTTGCTAGTCTTTAAAGTGCTACTTGACTGACTGCTTTTTGTTCTGAAAGACCTGGGTCTTTGAGCATTGCTGGTGCTGAGTACCACGCCAGGATATTCATGCGCCAGAGATGCTAGCAGCCCATATATCTACTGCCTATGGAGACTTCTTAAGTAAAACTTGATTTATTTAAACCCTTGTGCTCCAGGTGGAGCATTGGTCATCTACAAGGCTCCTCCACTTCACTCTGTCTTGGGACAAAACTTCTAGCTAGCTCCAGGAGTACTCCAGTTGTTATTCTTCAATCTCAGTAGATCTTTGCCACATTGTTGAAGGTCTTCCTCTTTTGCATTTTCCTTGTGGGTTCCATGTGAGAGCTTGGTGGATGATGCTGGATGATGGTTTTCTGAGCATGTGGCCTAGCCATCCCCACTTTTTTCTCTTGATTTGACTATCAAGTGGTTCTTGTCCTGCTCTGTTCCAAAGCTCCTCATTTGTGATGAAGTCTTGACATTTGATGCGAAGGATGTACCTCAGCCATCTGTTTATGAATGTCTGTATCTTGTGATTTGAAGCCTTTTTAGTACGCTGGGTCTTGCATCCATACAAGAGCACACTCTTCACATCTGTGTTGAAAATTCAGTTTTGTCTTCACAGATGTTGTTCATGAACTCTATATGGGATGAACAGTCTTGAATACAGCTGTTGCTTTCCCTATCCTGGCACTGATGTCCTTGTCTGTTCCTCTGTCTCTGCCCGTAATGCTCCCCAAGTAGGTAGATTGCTCCATATCTTCCAGGTCCTCCCCTTCCGGTGTGGTGGTGATGGTGTTGGACTGGGTGATCCTCATTGACTTGGACTTTCCCTTGTTAATGCTCAGTCCAGTCATTTGAGGCAGTTTTGTCTAGTGTTGTGACCCTTTCCTCCATGCTTTCATGTCAGTGTGAAAGGAGGGTGACATTGTCAGCAAAATTGATGTCCTGGGTGCTGTAACTAATGAAAAATGAATGCACGCTAGTGCATTCTGCATGCTAGTGCCTGATCCTCCTTGCACTGCCAGGTACCCCTGCAGAAAGTGAATGCTCTGCACAGGTGCTAAGGCCAGCACAAATTCATAGGGCAGTACAGTAGCAGGTCCTTAGCCTCTGAAAGAGTTCAGGGTTGATGCTGCTATTGACCTCAGCTGGTAGTGAGCACCACCCTCAGTAACAATAGTGGTGATTGTGGCCCCAAGAGAGGGGAAAATTGTCTCCTATATTAGCAACCTCTTACCTAATCCAAGTGCAAATATTTTTAAAATACTAAGTCCACGTCTCACCATGAGTTCTATGAAATCCTCATGAACACTGGACACAGGCTAGTTAGGCACACATTGGCAGGCCCACTGACAGGAGTTCTGGGCCCCAGGGCAGCAAAATCAACAGGCCCTCTGCTCTGTTCCCTCAGACAGAGCCACAAGCCCCCCCGCTTCACCCAGGGAAACCCCAACTGCCACCCCTCAATCAGAGTCCCCCTGGGTTGCAACCCATCCCCCACCTGCCTGGAGCTGCCCCTCCCACCCTCCTTCCCCCTCTGCCCCTGAGTCCAGCTCCAGTGGCAGATTAAGATAAGGGCAAAAAGCCCCCATGTGAGACGGGCCCCAAGGCTCCATAACTCTATTTTGTTATTTAAACCATTTGCTTTAATGGAACAAAAGAAATGTGGCCATGTTGTTCCTATTTTAAAATTCATTGAAGTGTAATTTTATGATGCATCATGAGTAGTAAACATGAATAGTGTTTTTTTTAAAGAATAAATTATGTTGCGTTAATATTTTAATACATTTGCGGGGGCCCCTTGTGACTGTGTTGTCCCAGGTCCCCACCTGTTCTTAATGTGCCCCGCTCTGCCCCTAGATCTTCTCAGTGAGCTCCGCCCCTACCTACTGTGCCCCCCACCAGCCCAACTCTGCCCTCCAAAGTTTCTGTGCCCATCTCCTCCTCTCTCTGCCCCCACCAGCAATCCCCTGCCTACCTCTGCCCTCAGCAGGCCTGTGCCCAGGTAGGCCCCTTCCCCTCTCTGACCCGCCCCCTGCCCCGTGGACACTTTTTTGCCCCTCACCGTCCTGTGCCTGGCTCCTTTCTCCCAGCCCTCCCTGCCTACTTCTGACCCTACCCTTCCAGTCTTTTCCCTTCCTGCCCAGTTCCTCCACACCCACCCCCCCACCCTCATTCCCTTCAGTCCCATGCCTGGTTCTAACTCCAGAGCTCAGACCTCCTTCTCTGCCCCCCTCCATTCCCAGCCTGGCTCTGCCCTCTCCACTGACTCCATGGTTTCAACTTGTGGGCCCATCGCCTACCATGCAGCTCTGTGGATCCGAGGTCCAGGGCTCCCCGGAGTCCTAGTGCTTTTTAAAATGGCCTAGGCAGAGCTACATCAGCTGTGGTGGTAGCAGCAGTCCTGGGCCCCCTAAAATCCACCAGGCCCCCATCCAATTGCCCTCTTTGTACCCCCTCTGTTGGCAAACCAGCACTTTGGTTCCCCTCCCTGAGTCATGATGACTGTCTGCTCCTCACAGAGTAGCGTGAGGATGTGATGGTTCCGTCTGGCAAACGCTGCGGGGGAACACTCTCCTGGGAATGAACAGCCAGCAAACAAATGGAAATTAATTGGAATTAAAAAAGAACAATAATCTCTGAAGCATTCGTATTGATTTTGGTTTTGTAATGTCTATGCTACAGGCCTTGTTCTGGGGCGTTGTAGAGCCATTGACTTCAGTGGAGCAATTTTCACTTGCACTCACTGGGAATCTGATGCTTGATCCTAAAATTGAGCTGACTGTATCTTTCGATCCAGAGATTTGGATGGAGTAGCACAGCAGAGCCTTCCACCAAGCGGCTTGTGTCCCAGCATGCAAGGGTTGCTTAGGGTGCCCAGGGATGAAGTGATGGGTATGCACCAGTCTAGTTTATCCAGCCACTGGATCCGGCTGCGTTGCTCTTTGCTCAGTCAACGTACTGCACAGACTACAGCGAGCATCTGTGCCACATGCTCTCCAAGAAACTGAGGAACCATTTGATCAAACCATTTGAAAAGAGAGGCTGCTGAACTCTTTTATATTCAAATTCAGCACATTAACCTGCGGTTTGAACCAGGATGATGGTTTTCTAGATCGTTTTAGGGGCTCATTTACATACTTGGCTTTATCTAATTCTTGACTCCCCCTAACCCCTTTCTGCCCCTCTGCTCTCTGATTTGCTCACCTCGATCATAATTTTTCTGATTTGTCCACCTTGATGACTATGTGTGGTTCTCAGTGTCTTAAATATTGAGTTTGTTCTGGTATGGCTATGATCTGAAGAAGTGGGTCTGTCCCATGAAAGCTCATCACCCAATAAGTTATTATGTTAGTCTTTAAAGTGCTACATGGCTGCTTTTTTGTTTTGATGGTATATAGATTAGCACGGCTATCTCTGTTACTATTCGCTTAAGTGTGTTCTCATATATGGCCACCAGTGGGCAGCCAAAGCACTTGACTTTCTTTAACGTGCAGTTCTGTGGTGACTCAGTGAAAACAGCAGCTGCTGGGCTACCCAACAGTTCTCCCTCTGTGAAGTCCCAGCTCAAATCTCTTCCATGGATGAGATTTTTCTAACAGTCAGTGCTGCCGACTACACCCGGAGCTGAAAATTTGCGTGAGGCTTTCTTGGGGTTGAATTCATCTCTCCCGTGACGTGAATGGTGATATGCAGGGAGGTGAATTGCTCTCTCTCTTCATGTGGCTATCCATGTGTGTTAAAGATACGAAGCAGCCTGAGTATGGGGGGATGCTGCAGAGCCCCTCTGCTGGAGCTGGCATTAGGGGAGGGCTCAGATGACAGAGTACTGGCAGGGAATCAGCTTGGGTCAGAGCCATCCTTACATGTAGGTAGAATCAGTGCTTTTTTTGGTGCCAGTACTAACTACCAGCACCTCAGCAGCCCCAGCCATGGGATTGGCTGGGGCGGGGGGCACGGGTATGGGGAGCCACCTGAGTACCAGCTCTTTTTTGACAAAAAAAGCACTGGGTAGAATACACAGTTGCGTCAAGCACCTGAAAATTTGGGGTGCTGCTGGGTCTTAATGTCCACCCACCCACCTCTCCTATCCCTGTTCTGTGGCTCTGCTTCACCCAGAAAGGATCTAGTTAACCTGAAGGTGAAAAAGCTGGCCAGAGCTATTAGTAGAACATAAAACCCGGGAAAGAGCCTTTCAAGGGGTAATGAAGCCATTTAACAAACATATGCCAACTCCAGGTATAGACTGTCAGTTTCTGAATTAACTGTGCTAGTCGACAGGACCTGAGTTTAAAATCTTGTTTTGAAACTATTTCATTAGTGCGTTTATGAAGATTTTAAAATCATAGCACTAAAAGATCATTCCCCCCCTGCCCCACCAAGCCTGCCACCAGGGATTAGGGGCCCCCATTTCACAGCATTTTATAGGGCCCCAGACATCCTAAGGATGGCCCTGGATGTGGACACGTTTCAGTCCAGCGGGCTGGCTGGTTATCTGCAGAACAAAATTGTTGAGTGGCCTCTGCTGTCGGGGCCGTTGGGTGGCATGGAAAAGCCCCAATCCCACCATGGATCTGCATGGGGAGACTCTCTTCAGAGCCCTATTGAAGTCACGGAGGCCTTTCGTATTCTCATTGGCCTCTCTGTGTGATCCAACTGCATCCTCAGGGCCTTCATTTTCTCTAGAGGGACACCTTGAACCTGCGATGGGTCTTTTCTTCTTTTGAAGGTGGGAACCAAACCAAATCCAATCAATTAAAAATATCAAAGCAAAATACCACCCAGAGGGAAGTCACATGCTTCCCTTAGCCAAGGGCTTGTGCGTTGCATCCCTGTCTTCTCCCCCTTGCCTGTTTTGTCCATTTATAGTGTAGAGGAACAGGAGCAATCTATTACTTTGTGCGTGTGCAGCGCCTAGCAGATTGTGGATGGTCCCTAGAAACTATTGTGATAAACACAGCTTTTAGAAAGGACTGTCCCTTATCAGCCTGCCCAGTCTCTGGAAGCTTTTTATAAGTGCAAACCTGCTTGTACCACACTGGGTGTTTTTATCGGAAAGTAGAAAGGCGTTATAAAAAAGGTAAGAGACTCTTTCCCTAGTTGTGTACTATAGGTGTTAGCTTTCTTCCACTGGAGCGAAGGAGAGTTTTGTCACTGGAAGACAGATACAATCAGATTAGGCCCTATCCTGCAAGACACTGATCAGTTTCAATTTGCAGGTGTTTACCCTGAAGCCGATTCGGATGTGCTGAATTACTCCCAAATTAGCGTAGAGGGAAGAAAAGTCTCATTGAGCAGTACAGGCCATATGTCAAAAAGAAGAATGAAAGAGACAAGGAGACACAGCCTTGAATCTATTATGGGGTGAACGTCTGTAATCCAGAACTCTTGTCTGGCAACATCTGTAATCTGGCATGTTTTTAGTTAGCTGGATGACCACTTATCAAGGGTGTGGCCAAGTTTCCTGTGTTCTGTAAAGTTCGTTTATAGCCACCAGCCCTGGCTCTCGGTTTTCTGTGCTATTATTTAGTTGTAATTTACCCCTAAATGTCTTCGAAGAACTCAGTTAAGCAGCGCAGGTGTAGGTAATGTGTCAGACAATATTGATCTCCTAAGGGTGCTGGATGAAAGAGGTGCACCCTGTACGTCTATTGTGCAACTATTGTTCACCAACAATTCCAGAATGTCACACTATTTATATCATGGCATTTTTGCAGTAGATTCCAAGACTCAAAAGGATGAAACAGAATATTGAGGTAGGATGCAATAATGGGAGCTGGACTAGAAGTACCTACAGTAAACTCTTTGAAAATCCACATTCTATTTTCCAGAACTCTCAAATAACCGGCATTTTAACCATAAGTAAATTTTAGTGACATTTTTCATAAGTACAGTATAGTGAAAGTAAATACAAATAAATACAGCAAATACAGTATAAGTTTACAGTGTACAATACTACTATGGTTGGTAAATAAAGTACTCTCTGTTATACCTATCTCATAGAACTGAAAGTGGCCTCAAGAGTCCAAGTCCTCTGCTCTTTCAGCAGGACCAACCACCATCCCTGATAGCTATTTTTTTTTTTTGTTTAAAATCTGTTTACCCCAGACCCCAAATGGCTTCCTCATAGATAAAGCTCTCAACCCTTGGTTTACAAGGCCAGTGCTCAAACCACTCAGCTATCCTTATTCAAAATATTTAAATATCTGGCAATCTCCTGGTCACGGGGCTGCCGGATATGAAAGAGTTTACTGTACATTAATCCATTTACCAAACTCTGAGGATGTATGCTTCCTTTCGCGTGCTCTGGAATTCCTACCCATGCTGATAAAGCCTGGGCTCAAGGACTGAAGACCTTTCATTTGATGCTCCTTGTATGTAGGATGTCAGTTACCCTGACCAGTGTCTGCCCTCGAGGTCGGGTGTCATTGGGAAAACCTGTCTTTTTTTTTTTTTGTTGTTGTCTGAGGAAGTCACTGAAAGTTCCCAAGTGGGTTGGCAAAGCAACAGAGATAGCATTGTTTCTTGAGTGATTAGACCTGGGGTAGAGGCAGGCAGGTTCTTTTTTAGGGGTTGTTGAAAGTGGAACGGCTGCAAATTGCAAACCTTGAGTAGTGAGTCAAATTGACTGTACCCCATCAACCTTTAACCCAGAGGTAAATAATTAACAAAATGCTGTGGGGGCAGAGCTGGGGGAAGAAGCAGTTTTGGTATTGAGTCAATTTTTTTTTTTAAGAATTGAGAATTAGGAACCATGTAATTTTAAGAGCAGCTAATGGGCCAGATTCTGACCTGAAGGAGTCAGTGGGGTTAATTTGGGTTTGCCCTGATGTAACTGAGATCAGAGTCTGGACCATATTGTACCAGTCAGCTTTCAATCCATAAGCATATTACAGGCTCATGGATGCTGTAGGACTTGCTCTGATCTCACCAGTTTAGTGTGGTGTAGTATAGCTGATTTTCAGTGCTCTTCTTCCTCCTTTACAGTTGTGTAATTTAGAGCAGAATCAGACCTAATATTTCGATTGTTATGGGTCAGATTCTATGATGTTTACTGATTGTTAAGACTCTTTCACCACAACAAACCCCGCTGGGTTTTCAAGGTAAGGAGTTACTCAGCCTACTATCCCTAAGCTCACACAAATAAATGTATTTCCTTTTATACCAACTAAGGAGCTGGCCAGACTTTGGGGTCAGAATCTGGCCCTCTCACTATCTTATGTATTTTTTCCAAATCCATCTGGGGCCCATTAAAAGTGGCTTGCTCTTGTTTACGTTTCTTAAACCCTCAAGGTGAAGTGGGAGAACAAATCCCCTTTTGAACTCTGCATTGATGCACATCACCTCTAGATTATTGCCAGCGCTTTCAGAGCTTATTGAAAGAGCGAATTGAAGCCAACTTGATCCTTCCTTTCCTGCATTCCTCGCTAGTGAATGAACCCCCAGAGATGCATTTCCACTCTCGAAATCTCTAGTGCCACCAAGTTTCTGGCTGGGATTGGATGTACCTTCTTTCTCCTGCTGCCAATTGCTGAATAAGAACTCCTCTTGCTGGAAATGGCCGAAGGAATTTAAGTCATTGGACAGCCGGCACCAATCTTAATTCCTCCACCTCACTCCCCCCAAAAAACAAAAACCAAAACACCAAGCAAACCCTCAGCATAGTTCTTTATTGAGCACATGCTTACAATAGCCCAGGAAGACACCCAGAGATCTTGCTCTGGGGGATGCGCAGCAGCCAGTTGTTATGATTGGCCCATTTGTGACATTCCTGATAACTGCTGAACAGCTACTCACATGATGCAGCCCTGATGGGAGGCACAGTACCCCTGTGAAACTGATTTCTCACCCAGGCCTTCCTTCTGGTGATGAGGGAACCTCGGAATGTTTGGTGTTGCGAACCCTTGCGAATGTTGAGTTTTGTGAATATGGGGAAGCGACATCCGTCAATGTTCCTTGCCCCGGGAGCCCGGGCTCATGAATAATTGAATTTACAAAGCTGAAGTTTGTGAATGTGGGGACCTTACTGTATGGCATAAAAGGCCATTGAGTATTGCAGGTGGGATTTAGGAGAGTATTGCAAATTAATTACAAAACAGGCTGGTGGACATAATTCTCAGTTGGTGTAATTTGGAGAAGCTTCATTGAAATCAATGGAACTCTACTGGTATAAATTAGTAGACTTCCCTTGACTTAAATGACGCTACTCTGGTTTATGCCATTGGAGAACCTGGTCTGAACTGAGTACAAGAAAGCACCATAAATGCACTGGTATATAAAAGAGTGAGGTTTATTGTGTTAAACTTCTGTTGTGAAGCCCAAAACTATAATTCAGTTAAAAAAAATTAAGTTTACAGGGGACAAGTCCATATACTCAAAGGAGCAGACAGCATACACAGGCCCTTAGGCAAGGTGGAGGTGGGCCTGGCTCCATGCTCTTGGAAGGGGTGGGGCCTTGTGTGGAAGTGGTGAGGCCAGTGGGCAGCCAGCCCTTTAAGCTGCCTGGAGCAGGACAGGTCTCCACAGCCACACGGAGTGTGTGGCATGGTGTTCTGGTGGAGATTTAAAGGACCCAAGTCTCTGGCTGCCACCACTGCTACAGTACCACTGCTATCACAGTAGTGGTGGCAGCCAGGAGCTCTGGGCCCCTTTGAATCATTGGGCCATGGGGAATCTGCCCACTTTGCTTCCCCCATCAGCAGGCCTACAACAATGGCTCTTAGGCAAGATAGTTAGGGGGGCAACCTCATGCTCCAGGTGTCCCTCAACCTCCAACTGCCAGAAGGTGGACAGGGGGCTCAGTGGAAGTCACCCTGTTCTGTTCTTTTCCTAGAGCATCTGGCCCGGACCACTAAGAGAAGACAGGGCACTGTAACAGATGGACAGTTGGTCTGGCCCAGAGTAGCTCTTTTTTATGTTCTAACAGTAGGTACCCGGAGACCATTAACAGGCAGATAAATTATTCTTCCATTAGTCTGTGGCTACCCTAGACAGACACAGCTATAGTACAAGTGGTTCATTGTTGGCATAGTAATTCATCTCTCTACTTCAGTCTCTGAACACTTTCCTAGCATTTGTGAATTATTTCTCTAGACCCCTTATTAACATGCTAAGGAAGTTGACCTTCAGGGTAAGATTCTTCAATGTAGCACGAATGAGAGCACTGTTTTCACACAGGAATAAATGATTGTCATGAAGGTCTATAACAAGTAGTGATACTGCAGAGGTTTGCAAACCCCTGGTGGAGGTTGAGGCAAGTTAATGAAAATTTCTACTGTAGCTTATTGACAAACCCAGGGCTGTGAAAGCTGGGGACCTAGTTAACACTTTGCTCCATAAATCAATATGTTAATTAGTTGTTCCCGCTCCTATGTGAAATAATTGATGTCCTCTGACTTGTTTGTGAAGAGCATGTAACATAGTGTTATGTAAACCTGGGCCATGTACTCCTTAGCAGCCTCTCTCAAAGTTATCCAAGGATAAAGGGAAGTGGAAATATATGCACACTGCTTACATTTCCATTTAAATGTTGCCTTGTAACTACTGGGATCTGTAGTGAATCACAGATGTAGTTCTGTACTTTTGGAATAAGCAATATTTTGCAACATAAATTATATGTTTACTTAGGAGAAAAACACTGAGTGCTTTGATAAGCCTGGAGTCCTGCCCATTTCCGATCTTTGTTTTCTCCTCCATGCGAATGTAAATAGGGACCTTAAGGAACTAATCTAGTGATTTCCTTGGAATATAACGAATTAATCATAAGGGCTTAAGTACTTACTACAGTATATATACACTCCAGCAAAGACACTTTTACCATCAGATAAAATCACATAGTATGATTACCCAAAATACCATTCAAAATGTCAGGATTGCCTGAAATACCATAAATCCCATCTGGAGCTGTAGAATCGTTGCTGTTGTTTTGTATTACCACAGTACTGACATGCTTCTTTCATGGACCAAGACTCCATTGTGCTGGGCACCAGGCATGCTGACTGGAGAGGGTAGGCGCAGACAATTGCCTGGGGGCCTGGTGATTTAGAGGGGTGCATAGCTCCAGCTGCTGGAGTAGTGCCACAGTGCTTTGTGTAGCTTTTAGGTCTGCTTGGGCAGGTGGGGGTAGCATGCTCCTGACAGGGCTGTGTGTGGGGTGGGTGAAGGGCAGGGGTTTATGATCTGGAAGATGCTCATGGCCAGCTGCCCTTGGCCCCTTCCCTTCCAAGACTGTAGCTGGGCCCTCTCCCCAACTTGCCCAGGTATCCAGTGTGGCCGTTGACTCCCCTGCTCGGCAAAGTGGGATGTGTGGATTTAAAGCAGATTAGTTTATTCCCAATAACCTCCCTGTGTGAATGCTCCTGTTTTGGAAGACGAGTGCCTTATTCTAAAGCAGTCAACCCGTTTCCAAAAGTAACAGCACCCACACACAGAGGTCAACAGAAATAAATAATCAGACTAGCTCCCATGTACAAAAGCCCTTAGGAGCATGTCTACACTGTGATTGGGAGTGACCTTCCCAAACCAGATTCCAGGGAGCATGTTAAAAATAGCAATATGGACATTCTGATTTGGATCCAGGGGTTTGGGTGAAACCCGAGCTGCCATGTGAGCTAGAACCCCTGCATTGCTATTTTTAGCTCACTGGTTTGAGCCCCACTCGAGTGAGTGTCACAAGACTGGATTTTTATATTGGGTCTGGAAGCCATTTTATGTGCCCAGTGTAGCTATTGGTCCCAAATATTGTGCTAAGGGGATTGTATGAGGTGGCCAATGAAAACTGGTGTCCTGAATCTGTGTATGCTACTTAGATAGCTGTATCATGTATGTAGGTAAAGTTTTATAGATTTTAATTACGTAGCTGTGTTAGAAAATGTCTGAGTGCTAAGCTTCACAGCAGGGCGTGTGAACTCAGCCCCAGAGAGGACATTGGGCTGAACAATAAGGTGGGAACCAGGTGCTCAGACACCGAATCCACACTCCAGGTGCTTGGGACCTGTCAATGGGTGCAGCCCAGTTGTCAAGTGACCTGAACAGAAACAAAGGAATGGGTCCATTTCAGAAATCAGAAATTGTCTCTTGGGATTCAGCCAACAGCAGTTTGCCACAATAGCCCATCTGAGTCATGGGGATGGACCCTCAAGGGACTATGGGAAGAAGAAGGGGCTTTGTCCCTGGGGAAAAAAAGAGACAACAAGAGGAGAGAACAATGGTGTGGACTTAGCGTCCATCTTGGATTCTTTGTCTTTTGGTCTCCAGGGGTCCATGGTGCCAGCATGTGGACCCCAGTGGGCCAGATCTACAACGCTTTGACAACTGAATCTATATAACCTGAAATGAACTTTTAGGAAGAGCCAAATAACATTGCTGGCCAGCATCAGTAGTTATGTCTGATGCATGTTAAGTATCACTTTAACAATTCTTCTCTCTGAACCGGTTCCATTTTTATTAAGAAAATTTTAGATATTAGATCTAAAGAATTGGTGAGCGTGAAGTTTTGGGCAAGATCCAAGTATATATTGACCGGGGTCTTGGGCTGGGCCCTTTTGGGGTCTGGAAGAATGTGTGGTATTGGGTGAAATAGACTTAAGAGCCTCTCACCTGAATTTGGGGGCTGTTGGTCTGAGCTGATAGAGCAGCTGAGAAGTCTGTGGGTTTGCTTGTGTGGCTTCTGGCTGGCAGAGGTGCTGTTGACTGATTGGATTTGCCTTAGTGAGAAGGAAATCTCAGCCTGGGGCGTGGATTTTAAGCAAAGGTCCCCTGGATTGATTTCTCTAGCTGTGCCGAGAAACCCCGTCCTGCCACAGTGAGTCCATCTACTGGCAGTGTAGACAAATTCTATGAACCTAAGTGTCTAAACCACTTTCCAAAACAGCACTTGTGCTCCTAAAACTTAGACACCTTTGAAAAACGTATACATGGTGCCCATGCCAAACAATTCCAGGCCAAGGGATCCTGTTCCCATTGACATCAGTGATTCCGCAGAACCTGGTCCAGGTGAATCATAATTCTATTGTTTTCAGATTGGCCCCTGGAGAATCTGACCCACTATCATGAAGGCTTGTAGTATTGTAGCCAGTGCTACACCCTTCTTGTGGAGTAAGGGAGGAGTGCAGTGCCTAACCTTGCCTATTCCTGCTCTCCCCTGGACAGTCTGATATAAAAGAAACTAGTATTTCAATACAGGGAAGGTGGAAATGACTTAAGATTTGAATAGTGAATTGCCTTCTTGCTTCCAATGCCACGTTTTGAATAGAAGCAAACCTGGATGTGTCTTGGCAGTGCAAAGGTAGATTGAGCTGTATTTAAATAGAACACGCTGTACTTTGTGCCGTCCTCCTCCTGTGCATTTTATTCATCTCTTAGCTGCAGACCTTGGCTGAGGAGAGATGTGTTCTTTTTTTTTTTTTTTGGTCTCCTGGTGACACAACATTAGTTATGTGATACACTGTGTGTCATAAAAATAATGATTCTGCCTGGGAGGTGTCAGTTATTTGCGAGTGGAAGAGGAGCAGAAGTCAGTGCAACTCCTAAAAACACCTGAATTCTGAGAGGCGGGAAAGAGGTAAGATGAGTGTGATAAATAGCACATGCCAAAGAGACACGGTTTGATTGCATGGTGCTAGCTCTGATTTGGGAGGTCCAGAGAATGACTGATGATCGGCTGGGAAATATGTTTTGTTTTGGAAAAGTTTAGTCATGAAGGTGACACTGGAATTTGCTGACTAGGAAGGTGAGTTTTGGAGCTGCTCTAAACACACTAGTTGAACTAAACTGGGTCCAGTTTAAACTAGTTCCTATTGGTGCAAACCCTGCGTATGACAACTTTGAAGAGCAGCGACGCGTACGCCTCATTGATGCTCGTGAGAGGAAGAAAGCAACAGCAGCAGCCGCACCAACAGAGCCAGGACAATCCCTTGCCCCCACTGTCAACGCCCATGCCATTCAAAGCTTGGACTCCTCAGCTACATGCGAGTCCACAACCAATGAGCCTGTGCAAGCTCAAGACATCGTTGAACACGACTGACTACCTACTATTGGTGCAAACCTATATGTTGATTTGAAATCTGAAAAGCTCAGATTAACTTTCCTTGGGAGTTAATTGCATGCAAAACTGATATATTACTACTTAACCCTTGTACTCCGTGTGAAGCATAGGTCATCTGCAAGTCTCTTACACTTCACTCTGTCTTGGGACAAAACTTCTAGCTGGCTCCAGTTGTTGTCCATCAATCTCAGTAGACCTCGTCCAAGGTCTTCCTGTCTTGCGTTTTCCTTGTGGTTTCCATGTGAGAGCTTGATGGACTATGCTGGATGAAAGTTTTCTGTGTGTGTGGCCTAGCCATCCCCACTTTCTTCTCTTAATTTCAATGTCAGTTGGTTCTTGTCCTGCTCTATTTCAAAGCTCCTCGTTTGTGACAAAGTCTTGCCATTGATGTGAAGAGTGTACCTCAGGCACCTCTTTATGAATGTCTGTAGCTTGTGATTTGAAGATTTTTTTAAGCAGTTTTAATCCTATATAAGTGTGTCCACACAGGAATTGCACAGGTTTAATTAAGTTGGTTCTTAAGCTGACTTCAGTGAAACTGGTGCAACTTCTTTGTGTAGAGAAGGTATTAGTAGTCATAACACTATAAAACAATGGACTCTATCCAGTCTAGTTTATCCTGCACTCATTCCCTAAGTACCTGAATGCCTGATGAGAGTCCAGGACTGGTATTTTTCAACCCAAACAACACCTTGTTTTAAGGTGTTGAAATGTTTGCATTTTGTATGTTTTCATTTCCAAGGGCATTTGTCTTTCTAAGCCCTGCCAGAGCTGATGTGCCAAAATACTCATGAGGCTACTTTTTCAGGCTTTGATCCTGCAATGAATTCTGCATAGGCAGATGCTTATCCTCCTAGATAGCAAACACCATTGGCTTTGATGAGGCTCTGTGTGATTGTAGGGCCCATGGGGGCTGGCTTGGGCACTGAGGGCAGGTTTACATTACAGCAGAAGGTTGAATTAAGCTATGCTATTCCAGATACATAATTAAATAGCTAGAGTTGATATAATTCAGGCTTCTGTGTCATCTCCACGAAGGGAGAGTTGACCGGAGCATGTGCTCCCATCAACTTCCCTTACTCCTAACATGTTGAATCAAACTCTGGAAGATTAACCATATCAGGATCGATCTATTGTGTAGTGTAGATGTACTTTTAGAATGCCAGAAATTTGTTTATACCTAGTGTTGTTGTGATCTCACTTATTTTTGTGTAAGTACTGGTGCAACGTTGATATCAGTGGATTCAGTGAGAGCTAAATCAGGCCTGCAATATTCTTGGGAGGTTTCCAAGTAAATTTTTGTTGAACCAAGAGATTTGGCTAGAAATACCATAATTTCAGCCAGGAGGGGGTTTTCATAGCTCAGTTTTCAGTACAATGCCAGCACAGAGTGGGTAAGGCCTAAGTGTATAAGGATGGGAACTAAATTCTAATCCCACCTGTCATGGTCCTGCCCATGCTTTATGAAAATTGACTTATGAATATGAATATGCAGAATTTAAAATTCTAAATATGCCAAAGAGGGTCATTCAGGATATAACTTTAGGAACTTAATGATTAGTGATTAATTATTAGAGATTAGGAACTTAATGGCTCAGTATTCAAACCAATGGTTTTATTTTTTTTTTCCTCTAAGCCCAAACTGTGGTTGGTCCTAGAAGGACATGTGCCCATGCCATATGATGCTGGAATCCATCTTGGATCTGCTATTTTTCCCAGGGAGTGAGGAAACTGACCAAAGTGTGGAAAGCCTATTTACAGAATGAAAAGCCATCAGTCTTTTATCTTCATCTGGCTTTAGAAATTGCCTCCATGTCTTAAGAGGATACATATAGCTGAGTGGTTTGAGTATTGGCCTGCTAAACCCAGGGTTATGAGCTCAGCCCTTGAGGGGGCCTGGGGCAACTAGATTAAAAAATCTGCCAGGGATAGTAATAGGCCCTGCTGTGAAGGCTGTTTAGGGTAAGATTTTTCACATAACAAGTTCTGTAATGTATTGGCAGTTGTCCTGAATATCCTGCTGCATGGCTCGGAGTCTTGGACAATATATCTACCACCATGTTTAAAAACCTCAATCAGTTCTATATGCACTGTCTGAGGAAGATCACCCATGTGAATTGGTGGGACAAAATTCCCAACAGGGAGGTTCTTAAGCTGTGTGGGGTCATGGACAGGAAGCAATGCTTATGAACAAACGTTTTTTCTGGATTAGTCATGTTGTGACAATGGATGATACACAGATACCAAAGATGGTCTTCTATGTCCACTTGCTCATGGAAGGAGCTACATCGGTAGTTGGCAAAAGCACTATAAAGACATCTCAAAGGCCAACATGAAGTCATGTGGCATATCTCCTAGTTATCTGGAAACTCTAGTTCAGAACAAATTGTCTTGGCAGCAAACCACTGTACAGGCTTATCATTGCTTTAAGAGTCAGCATATCCAAGCACTACAGGAAGAGCATAGGATCCAAAAAGAAACTATGCCTGCAGTTGTCATTTTTTTATGTGACATCTGTAATTGGCTCTGCTGATCAAGGATTGGTTTAGTCGCTCACCAATGGCATCACGGAAGACAAGATCTGTCAGTCAACAGTTCAGTCCAAGAAGAAGTGTATTGGAATTGGCTGGTGTCTTCTGTTTGTTAATTTAGTAATTTTGATCTGTTTTCACTTGCAGTCACTTAATCCTATTTTTTATAATTCATAAAAAACTTGTGTTGTTATCAACCCTGTGTAAATAATTTTTACCTGATGGGGGTTGGGGAACAATGACTGTGCATCTCTCTCTCTCTCATTGATAAAGAAACATTTTAATGAACTTTCTCTGTATAAAGTTTTTACAGGGGGTAAGATGGATTTATTTGAGTTTTTGGGTTGGCCTGCTGATGGAGGAGGCAAAGGCGGTGACTGCCCTAGGGTGCAGAAATTTAAAGGGTCCCAGGCTCCTGGCTGCCACTGCTCCCACTGGGGCAGTGGCGGGTGTCTAGAGGCCCAGGCCATTTAAATGGCTGATGGAGACCTACATGGTGCACATTGTGCCTCTCTCAGGGTGGGTGGGAGCTTGGCAGTACCCCAGGCATCACTGAGGGCTGGATTGTCCAGCCGTGCCTCTTCTGCCCAAGGTCTTGCCTCTTCCAGGAGCATGGAGCCAGTTCCCCCCAGACTTTGCCCGGGAGCCTGGAGAAACAGTTGGCTCCTCTGCTTTTGGGGTTTGGTTTTCTGGATGTTAGCTGAGTCCTCCCAGACCTGAACTGGATCGGTGTTGAAATTGCTCTGGAGGGGAACAGTAACCCCAACTCTGTGCCTTGGCTAGGGAAGACCAGAGCTTCTGGACCAGTAGCACAGGGCTGTGGGGAGCCCTGGAAAGCAGGAAGGAGGACATCAGTGGCTTGATCGGTGCACCAGGTAACAATCCCAAGGGGAGTTCTGTGATCCAACCCATCCTACCATCTCTGCTAATGTCATCGATCAATCATGGGACAGATTTGTTGGCCTCTGTCCTTTCTTTTCCCCATTGGTAAAATGGGGATTGTGCTCTTTATCTGACAGGGTTCTCGTGGGGGTTAATTAGCCAGTGCTCGCAGCTAAACCTGAGGAAGCTGTATTTGCAGGCTGTTTAATTGCCACAAACCATTCCTTCACCTTCTGGGATATGGGTTGCTGGTGTTGCTGGACAAGGAGAAAGAAATAGAGCGACCAAGAAGCCCAGGACATGTGTGAAATGAAGAAAAAAGAAATAAATTGGTGCTATTTTTCAAACCACGGCTATGATTATCCAAGGTGACAAGCATCTGGATGTAAAGTAAATGTGATGAATAAAGGTCTATATATGGAGAGCAAGCAAAAGATATTTTTAGGGTGTCTATATTAGAGGGTCAGATAATGTAAAGCAGTAAGGTTTGCTGTATCTTTGCAGCTGGATCACAAGTGTGTTATCACAGAAATATTGAAGAAATATGAGCAATGATAAGACCACACGAGTAATGTTTTCTTAGTGACTGCAGGAGCCGAATGAGATCAAAGTCATGCCGCAGATGTCTTGGCACGGAAAAATATTGGTTGTAGGTTTGGACGTGCTGAACTAACATTGCAAATCCCATTTATTTGCCAGAAAAAATTAACAAGGGGCTGTTAATAAGATCCTGTTTTCCCCCATGGACCTCCTGGCTCTTAGTAAGCATGGTCGTTGATTTTCTAGGGAGGCACGTAATCTGAAAAGAAAATGTCAGGGTGAAGCTGCTCTTTAAGAAGTAAAAAACTAGAGGGGTGGAGGCAGGTTTATAAGCCCTCAGGCTGGCGAAGGCTGCATGGGCTGATCCTAAAAAGGAGCAAAAGGAAAGAAAAAGCAGCTTTTAAATTTCTCTTGGGTTTTTGAGAGGGTATTCATGGACCAGATTCTCTGCCAGGGGTAAGTCAGCATACCTTTATTGAAGGCAGCATAACTACCTATATTTATACCACACTATTAGGGATTGTGCAGTGCAATGGAGAATGGCCTTAAGTAAGTACTAGACTTGAGAGAGGCATGTGAAAATCTTTTACAAATATGGGGCCAGATCCTACTCTGCTGGAAACTGGCTTAGATTTGTTGAAATCCACAGAGCTGCACCCATCTACACGAGGTGAGGATCTGGCCTTCCTGGAATGTGATCTCTGTTCAAAAAAAAAAAAATCATGAAGCAGAAGGCACCAGAGAAACTTAGCTAATGCATATATCAGAGAGTTAGCCATGTTAGTCTGTATCTTCAAAAACAACAAGTGCTGTGGCACCTTGTAAACTAACAGATATTTTTTGGAGCTAATGCTCCATATCCTCAACAGGTTTAAACTAGTATTGCCTCTCAGTAGACTCCCTGCTAAAGGGCAGAGCAAACTCCAAACAAGCTAAAATGTAAGAGTAGCACAGACTTGCTATGGGAAATTCAGCCTGGTATACAGGTGTAGTAAAACCATTGTCTATATTAACAATTTAAAACTGGGTAGACAAAAGATTCTGGTGCTTTGATCTACCACATCTTTCATGGAGTTCATCCAAAAGACCTGCATTAGGCTGAAATGTCAGCGGCTCCTTCTCTGAGCAACTTGAACTGGGTAATCAATCATGATGTCCTTGCTCTAAGAACTGAGCTGATTACGACTCCTCTCTCATCTGCATCTATTCGCTCATCTGTGTTAGCTGAGGGATGCCTGGGAGATACAGACGTGCACTAGGGGAGGGTTGAAGCTGTAAGGCAAGGGTCTCAAACTTATGGCTCAGGAGCCATGTACAGCCTGTGCAGTTCCACAGTCTGACCCCAAAATGGCTGCTGGCGTATGAGTCCATGTGGCCCCCCGGGGCTGTCCATACCTTCCCCTGAGTCAAGCCATGCTCTGCCCCAGCTTCTCTCCTTCCCTCAAGCCCCTGCCCACCAAGAATACAGCCTAAGGGGCTACCGGGGGGGGGGCAGGTGTGGGGCAGCAGCAGAGTCAGGTCCCCCTGTGCTCCCTGCAGTGGGGAGAGCCACGGTGAAGTGGAGCAACTCAGTTGTTTCTGCTCTGCCACCATCTCCTGGGCCAGCCCGGTCGCTCCACTTCACAGAGGTTGGAAATGGATGTCAGCAGAGGGATCGCTTTTGTGACTCTCTGTGCTGTTCACTCCCTCTGGGGCACCTGCCATTGGCCTCAGTCAGAAGACAGAATACTGGGCTAGGTGGACCCTTGGTCTGACCCACTATGGCCATTCTTATGTTCTAATGCCTCTGGCCCCACATGGGCTGGCTTGGAAGATGGTGGAGGAGTGGAGCAGGCCACTCCCATGGCTCCCGTTGCCACAGTGAGTGCAGGGGCCCGACTCCTGCTGCTGGCCCCAGCCCACCCATAACCAAAGCATGGGGACCACCCCATCCAGATGATTGGGGTGGTTGCCAATCTATCGTATGGACAGGATGGCTCTGCAGATGCCTCCCTTGGGCCACTGGGATGTGCTGGCAGCCTCACAGAGCTAGCAGCCAGAAATAGCTCTAGCCCCGCTTTGCTATTGGAGGCTGCCAGAGATGGGGGGTGTTAAGTTGTTTGGAGGTGACAGACAGGATCAGGGGATGCACAGGGAGGTGAGAAGCCCACAGGCTGACAGGTGGGGCTGGGAGACTCATGGAGGAAATACTTGTAGACACATCCCCCCACCTCTGGAGCCCTGTCAGAGGCTGGCTTACTAGGAGGGTTGGAAGACTTGCATTGTCTTTAAGGTAAATTGAGTTTGACACCCTTGTGCCAAAGGTGTGTCTGTCCTGCTGAGTGAACCTGGTGTCTCACCAGGGTTTTAACTGTGTCCCCCAGTCTCTCTATCTCTCTCACACACACCCGCACATGTGTGCACACCTTTTCGGAGGTGCTTTAAGGCCAGGTATCTGGCCCAGAGGGAGGAGTGCGTTTGGGCACAGGCTTCACTTTGCAACCAGGATGAAAACTAACCCCCCAGGGACTAAATAACTCTGTGCGGACTGGTTTGGGTAAAGAAAGCCCTCACCCTCTCCAGGCCGAAAGCTGAGCATTTTGTGCCCAAGACCTCCCCAGTCAGCCCGTTGACTTGGGAGAGTTTTGGACCAGAGCCTGGGTTAAGTTCATAACCAAACACATTTTCTTATTGGTTTAATTTTTATGCACATCTGTGTTCCAGTCAGGGTTATACTTAGTTATGTTGGTGGGGAACCAGAAAGTCTGGCTGCGGGGCAGGGTCACTGAATCCTCATCCCTGTAGACAGCGCCTGACAACAGTCGCACACTTTGTCACGTGTTGGCCAAGTTTCCCAGAGGTGTTGAACATCAATGCTGAACTTACGGTCTGGGTTGGTCTTTATTATCTCGAGGTGCATTGTTCAAAATCTGGAACAATGTACTCAGGTGCTGGAAGAGAAACTATTAAAGAGAAGAATCAGAGAGGTAGCCGTGTTAGTCAGCGTCTTTTAGAACAACGAGAAGTCCTGTGGCACCTTATAGATTAACAGATATTTTGGAGCATAAGTTTCAAGTGGGTCTTTGCCCATGAAAGCTTATGCTCCAAAATATCTATCAGTCTATAAGGTGCCACAGGACTTCTTGTTATTAAAGAGTAAGGAACATGCCTACTGGGTAGAGCCATGGGTCTGAAAGTCAGGTGTTCCCTACCACTGACTTAGCTGTGTGACCTTTGGCAAGTCATTTGGGCCTACTTCTTCAAGGGGATTAAGGCACTTTGCTCCCATGAGCCTTTCTAGGCCCCTCTCAGGCTCAATATCCTTCCCCTGCCTGTAAAATGGGAGCAGAGCCGATTTATTCCAACACGTGGAAGTGCTATAAAAATGAGCGAGGATTTGAAAAGCATGGTGAGAAAGACACAGGAAGGGCAGAGCATTAGGGGAAAGAATGGAGGAGCTACGGAAGTGTGACAGCTGGTGCAGGAAAGAGGAACCAAATGGACAAAACATAAACTGCACTGATGGAAAACAATGTGGCATTTAGCAGCAGAGTAATAACTGAGGGAGAGATGAAGCCTTGTAGCTGGGCATCTGGAAAGTATTACTTTATCAGCAGTGGTGGCCAAACTCTTCTCGGCTTGGGGTGGGGACCCAGTGCTGTGATCCTAGTGGTGCAAAGGGCTGATTCCCCAGGCCCCTCCACTTCCATTCTTGGCCCCACCCTTTCTGAGGCTGCATAGCTGGGGCACCCCCCTGCCATTTTGCCCTGGGCACTTGGAGGCTGTCAGACCTGCTGAGGTCACATGTCTGGTGGGCTTGAGCTCCAGCTAAAATGAGAACTAGTTTTGAGGCAGCCATGCTTTGGCAAACCTGTTGCAGGCCTTGCATTCCTTGTTCCTTACTGTGTCTCTAGCTCCTGTGCAGAGAAATTGCCTTTATTGTTGTCACAGCTGGGAGATGAAACCCCGGAATTGTCGCCAGTGGTAGACTTACTACATTTCTTCACAACAAGCAGGCAAATAATTGCTCTTGGCTTGAAAGATTTATATTTCAGAAGTATAACTCAGTAAGACTTGTTTGTGTTTAATATTATGGCCCTAATTCTCTACTTGGTTCAACTGGGACAATTGTGAAAATCAGCAAAGAATTTATTTCCCTATCTGTTTAGTCACTTTCGACTCACTAACTTGTCACTAACATCTGTAGGGTTTTTAACAATGTCAAATTCAAAATATGCAATTTAAAGCAATAGGTTGGGGTTCTGACAATGCAAATTCTGCTTTAAAAAGACATTCTGTGAAACATTCTGCTTTCGTGGATTATCAAATTCCGTATGTTGAAACCTTGAGTGATTCTCTCTGAAGAGGCCTCACATATTTAAACCTAGATTATCCACAGTTACATCTGCCCAGAGTACTTATCACCACCGCCACCCCTTCAGTTTATTTTTAACAGTGTTTCACAAGAGATAAATGGTCTCAGTTTATGTATCCTCTTTGCCCCTCCCACTCCAGGTACAGTTTGTCAGACTAAGTGCTGTTTGGAGACAACCAGAAGTGATTTCATAAAAGAATAACAACTTCAGAAAAACAAATATTAGTTGCATGGCTTTTTCTTATGTCTAGACAGATAAAGCTACCGTATGGTTGCAGATATTTGCTCACAAATCTCCCAGTTTTGAGGACAAAGTGCTTTTCTGTAACCACATTATTGCTTTAGCTAGAGCTCATAAAGCTGAAATCCATGTGGGATACTTTAGAATGTTCTGTGTTGTGGTGGATGCGTTTCTCTCCTGGATGATCAATAAAAAAACAAGAACAACTGAATTCCTAATATTTGTAAGCAGGTCCCTTCATTTAATAAAGAAATTAAATTATAGTGAGTCTTTTATCCTCCTCAGAATACCAGTAGGTGTCTTCAAGGTCAAGTTGAAATCTCTTGTGGGTCATGCAGGATCCATGATGGATCATGTAAGGAGAGTGTTCATGAATCATTAATGCAGTCCATCTTAAAAACAGCACATTAAAAAATGTCAAGGTCAAAAATATGATTAAGTTTGGAGGTTTGGGTTTAACCTTTAGGAATTTCAAAACTTGATGTAGAAGCAAGATGCAGCAGAAGAAGGTGAGATTCACCAATAAGAATATAGGCTTGGCTCCAAAACCCATCAAAGACAATAGAAGTTGATTAACAAATAAAATAGGGTTTAGGAACCCTTGCCAAGGATCAGAGAGAGACCCATTAGATAGAAAGCTCTTTGGGTCAGCAAGTACTTCTGGTTGCACATCACCTCACACCATGGGGTGCTGGGCCATGATGGGGATTCCTACGCACTACAGCAATACAAATAACAGCATTGTACTAGGCACTCTAGAGAAAAATCACAAAGAAGACAGTCCAAACCTCAGGGACTGTGCAATTTCCACTGATAACAATGGGCTTTGGATCAAGCCTGTTTTGAATAAATGTGTCATCTTTTGATAAAATGTATTATTATTTGAATTACTGTGTCACCTAGGAGACCCAGTCATGGACCATAGTGCAGGATATTCTACAAACACAGAACAAAAGATGGTACCAGACCCAAGAAATTTACAATGTAAGTAAAATAGTCCAGGAAGGCATTTCAGATGCTTCTTCTGATGACTGTATTGCTCATAGGAAGCTATCAGGTGCTGGGATGACGTGTGCTATATATTGGGATGCAGTCTTTTGTGGCTCATGTGGGACCCATAGTTGATCTTGTAAGGAGAAGGTTTGTGGGGGATTAATCCAGCCCATCTTAAAAACAACACACAAAAAAGGTCAAGGTTTAAGATCAACGAAAAATAATTAAGGCTCTGTCCAGCTAGGGATAACAATAGCTTATTTATGTTGTTGTATTGAAGAAGTAGTCCAGGGGAAATCAAATATTGCACATCTGGAGGAAGGCAGAAAAGTTACAATGTTTTAAAACTGTTAGTTTCAACTGTGAAAAAGCAGATTAAAAATGATAGAAATGTTTTCTTAATTTTTTGAATAAGCACCCCTCCTCTTTAATACAAAGGCTTTGTACAAGCTGCTTAAAAACCCCGAAACCAAACCAGTTGAGGAACTGATTTTTCTAGGGCAGCATCCAGCTTCAATGGGATTTGTTTCCTCCAGTTGAGGAGAATCAGGCTTTGTCTGGTGATGACACATAAAGAAGCAGGTCTGGTGATTTTTTTTTCCCAGCAGTTTATAATGCTTGGCTCTGAGGGTTATTTCAGACACTATTTTGAAGTAACTATCCTAGTGGCTACACAACATAACTACTCTTTCAAAACAATTTAGAAATAGCTGATAGCTTATTTCAAAATAGCTAAACTTCATTGCAAGATGAACAGCACCTATTTTAAAATAGCTATTTCAAAATAGGGGCTGCATAGACAGGGAATAAAGCCTATTTCAAAATAAGCCATAATGCATCCAAATGGCTCTATTTTGAAATAGGCTGTGTCTTTGTAGATGCTCTATTTTGAAATTGCCAAGTGCTATTTCAAAATGCATTTTGTGTTTAGCAGTGTTATTTAGAAATAAGCTCTTCTGAAATAGCTCTTCCAGAATATCTTTTTTGGAATAACGCTGCTGTGTAGACATTCTGGCTATGTCTACACTTGCATTCCTCTTTTGAAAGAGGAAAGCAAATGAGGGAAGTCAAAAATGCAAATACACTGATTTACATATGTCATACTTCATTTGCATAATCTCTTTTCAGAAGAGATTCTTTCAAAACTAAAAGAGCAATGTAGACGGTGCTCTTTCGAAAATAAGCCCTGTCTTAGAAAAAACCCTTCTTATTTTGTTTCAGGAAGAAGGGCTCTTTCAAAGATGGGGTTTATTTTTGAAACAGCCCCACGACATTGCTTTTTTTCTTTTGAAAGTATCTCTTCTGAAAAGAGATTATGCAAATAGAGAGATATGTAAATCAGTGCCTCATTTGCATTTTGAATTTCCTTTATTTGCATTCCTTGTTTGAAAGAGGAATGACACTGTAGACGTAGCCACCCTGAGTTCGGACTGGTTGTGCAATGAACAGACAATGGTACAATTTTTGTTCCACTCAAGGTGGTGTTTTAAACGCTCACATCTTTACAGGGACATTGTAAATCTCTGGATCTTCTGAGACACCTCCCTGGAAGATATATGTAGAGGGTTGACAGGTACGTGAATAGGTTAGTGCCGTATTACAAAATTGCTGTGGTGACTCAAAGGTCATCCCTTTCACAGTGAGTCCCTTCATATTCCTCTCAAATGTTACCAGTGTCATGTACTGACAGTTCTGACAAGCAAGGTGGGCTAATTCTCCCTGTGTTCTTGTCACCGATAAGGCGGAATTAACATATTTCCAATTACCTGAGCTCTGCTTCTTCAGGATATGTGGCAAATGGTTTAGAAGAGGGGCATTAGGGTGTCAAGCCGCCAGAGGAGGAAAGAGAGAATATTTGGGATCAGCTCGTTGGCCTGGAGCTCCATTTACTTCAATTAAACTTCGCGGACTGGCTCGTTTGGCCTCTGTGGTTGCAGGAAGGTGGGGAGGTGCTTGGATGTGTAGGGTTTCTGTTCTTCCTTTCATGGCCCTCTCCAAGCAAATAGGACAGAAAAAGACTAGGATGATCTTCAAGGACAGACTTTTGCCTTTCACTTGTTATGACCCCATGCTGTTGCTGCCGGAAGTGGGCATGGGGAGTTTGTACTACGAGGTTGTGAGCAGGGAAGTCGTTTGCATGAATATTTGAGTCTCTGCTAGTGGACAGAAGAGGTGATTGGTGCTGGGGCACGAGGGTGGGGGGCAGCACCGGCCACCTGTCTCCCGCCACCCAGGGAAGGGCCAGGACAACCCCTTCCATCCCAGGCCCTGCTTTGCCTTGCCCTCCCGCCACTTCACCCATACTCTGCCCCTCCTCTTCCCCCAGCCAGGGTGGCCCAGGAGACTTCCAGGGCCTCAGGCCAGCCCTGAAAGCAGGAGTGTGTGCTGCCCCTTTCTGCACTCAGCGGTAGTGGCGGGGATGGCACAGCAAAGCAGGCCCAGCATATACAGTGCAGGTCTCTAATGGTGCCGCTCGGGGTGGGGACACCATCCCCTGCTCTCCAGCCGGGGCTGCCAGGCTGCGCTTCCCTCCCCTGACACTGCTGGTGTGTGTGTAGGGGTAGGAGGGATGTGGTGCAGCCTCCAGCCCCCGGCACAGTCCGTTGTCCCTGCTTGTCCCACTCTAATCCGTGCCTTCCCTGCCCCCCACTCACCAGCAGCGGGGTGTGGAGAAGTGCTCGTGTTGCTCTTGAGCTGTGCCACACTGTTTCCTGCTGGGGGGGAATGGGGGTGGTCCCTCCCCTCCTCTGGAGCAGCGCGAATTGGAGCTGCCTTGTGCTGAGGTTGCTGAGCATGGGTGGGACACGCTCCCGTTTCTGGTGCTGGTCCCCAGCTGCGCTACTACTCCCCTGCCAGCTGCTGGGCAGCCCCTCCTGCCTTGAGGCTGCATGCGGCCTTTTCTGCGCCACCCCCCTCGCCCCTGCTGGAAGGTCAAAGGACTCAACTGGTTTTCCTTGACAGAGAGAGAGGCTTCATCAGCACCCTTGTGTCTGCCTGGGTCCAGTAAAACCCCGATGTGGCTGGAGATAATGCAAGTCTGAGCAGGGTGGGAGAAGACAGCTCAGCCCTTGAGGGTTGGGGGAGGAATCTAGGGGAATGCTACCACCGTTGGAGCACGTTCACTTTTCTGTGGAATCCTGTGTGTGCACGAGCACGTGTGTATGTGCAAGGGTGTGATGTGAAAGCTCACAAGTGCTAGAGGTAGCCTTGGCAATGCAGCTTCCAGGGGAGTCTGTGTTTTTGGGGTGGCACAAATTTCCCCTGGCTGATGATTCTTGTCTCTTGACTCTCTCACAGCAGCTTCAGAGTGCCACGTATTTTTGTAGGTATTGGTATCAGCTCATTACATCTGCATTGCTTGGGAGATCCATTCAGTCAGGGTCGACGTTCCAGGCTTTGATTTCACGCAGCCCAAGGGGAGGCATGAACCCCAACTATCGGGGTCAGCATTGTCCCATGTACTCCTCAAACTCACAAGGCGAAAGGGAGGTCGACCTCCTTCGGTGAGGATGGCCAGGTAAATCGACCATAGATAAATCGATTCCAGCTGTGCAACTGCTGAAGCTGGAATTGCGTATCTATGATTGACTTTCAGGTCTAGTGTAGACCTGGCCTTAGACAGCCAAATGCCCAATTCTTCCTTTTACCCACTAGACAACACTGCCTCTCTCCTTTCTGCTCTATAAAGCGTGGCAAAGAGAAGACATGAATCACAACAGAAAGCAATTTCTGAATGTGATTGTCATCAGCCAGCCCGCCCCCTGTGAGGCCAAGTCATTGAGATACAGTCTGTGTTTTAACTCTGTATATGTACTCCCACCAGACAGCCTAGTTATGCAAGACAGCTAATAAGTGAGGCTCTTCAATGAGAGCAGTAGACAATCCAAAAGCATTGTGTAGCAGGCGCTTGAAGTAAGTGATGTGTCATCTTCTAATTGCCTCGGCTGGAAGGCAGCCTGACATTATGTTGTACAAACAGATGACAGACTTATTGTGGTTTGTCACCTGAATGCTCAATAAAGCAGGGTGCAGCTCTTCAGTCACAGGTTACACGTTACGGAAAGTATTGGTCCCATCGACTTCTTTGAGTTCATTACAGGGAGGTTTCTTTCAACCCCACGTGGTAGCTGTTCTAGCCAATTCCGCTGCTTACACCTCATCACTGTGGCAGCTTAGCGTCTTGTGATCATTAATGGATTGTATCTGGACAATAGGCACCAGCCCTGGGAGGCAGGAAGGGCCCAACCTCTATTTCACATCCTATGATGAGGAGCAAGGGAAGTTAGTGCCTTGCTAAAAGCCTCCCTGAAACTGGACTTGAGCTAGGAATTGAATTCAGACCTCCTCGGTCTGCAGTGATCATTTTTTTTTCTGTCTCCCTAGCCGAGGAGTTGGCAACCCCTGGCACGGGTGCCAAAAGTGGCACGAGCCAATTTTTGTTGGCACCCAAGGTGGGAGCTCAGTCCCATCCTTACTCCCCCATGCAGCGGGGAGCTTGCTTAAACCCGGGCTGCCTGTGGATTAACAAATGAACAGCTAATGCTACCGACCACCATGCCAGCTGTAACACTCTGCATCTTCATTTATTTATTAAGGAAGTTGTTGTCTGTAGGACTATTAGTGACTTTAAAAAGTATCCCTGGCACTCAGCCTGTGCATGAAGGTCAAAAGGTCAAATTCTGGGCATTCTGCTTTGGAAAGGTTGCTGACCCTTGCCCTAGCCACTCCCATCTGGTACAAATATATCTCAAAATCTGGGGTGTCCAACTTGCTAGTCACTAGCCACTTCTGGCTATTTGGCTGATTGAGTGTGGCTAGTTGGCTTGAACAATAAATGTATTTTCAGATTAACGTGGCTAGCAGTCACTCTTGTAGTGCTTAGTGCTTCAGAACAGGTTGGGCATGATGGTTAAAGTGTGGCTTTCCAATCTGGAGTATATGCACGATCTCAGAATGAGCAGTCGTGTTCTGGGATTCTGATCCACAGTCTCTTTCTCCTGTGACTTTTCATGGAAGCTGCCTCCTAGTTCTGGCACCCACCTTCCTTTTCCTGCCTGTCACATAAAACAGCTGCATTTGGCTGCTCCAGTCTTCTAGACCAATAACCCATTCCAGAATCCAGACATGGGACATAGGACTGGAAGGGCTCCTTAAGTCAGGCACTTCTTGGACGGTATCTGCCCCAGTGTGCAGACCCTTCAAAACCAGGCAGGTAGCAATCTGCTGACATCAGGTTCTGATTTTGAAACCTTCAGATCCAGAAAACATTCAGGCTCCCTCCAGCCACCCTGAGATTAGGTGTTATGCACAGGAAGTGCTGACAGGCAGAACGGAACCTGGGACCTCTGGAGTTTAGTGCCTGAGCCTCTACTGCATGACCCAAACCCCAGCTGCTACTCAGGTAAGCCTGTAGAGGAGACTCATTTTCTCTCTCTGTAAGGCCATGGCTACATTATGCAGAAGATCAACCCGTTCAGGCTGGGAATGGAGGGACCATGCGCTCTCATGTTCAGTCAACTACCTGAGCATGTGGACAGGTGTCAGTGTACTTTGAATCACCTGTGGCTTTCCCACTTCAACAACTATTTCTTGAGCAGCCTTTGCAAGACACAGGATGGATGATCCTTAAGGCTCTTAAGGCTTGTCTCTGCTTGCAGGGTTTTGGGGTTTATTTTGAAAACAAAAAAAACTTTTTTCTGTTGGGGGGAAAAAAGTGGGGCATTCTCACTGCAATGCACGAAAAGCCGAGATGAGAGAGCTTTTCCCTCAAAATAACACTGGCTCTGCAAATGTCGTTCATTGACTCCATCCCCTTTCAAGGTCGAAAATGAATAGGTGTGAACAAAGTTCAGCTATTATTGGCTTATGAGAAGGTTCCTTTTGCAATGCTGTGAACTGTGGCTGGAGATGTGAATGCTCTGGTTTGTAGTGCTGTAGCTGTGTGAACGTGATTTTTCAACTTTATGTATTTTGACCTAGTTTGTATTTTAGTTATGTATTTTGTTGTAGTTTGAAAAAAGTATAGTTAAAAAATGCAGTTTAGACACAACACTTTTCAGCCACAGATCTCAGTGCTTTACAAAGGTGAATATAACCTCTTGGGGACCCAAATTTTTGTTCTGTGTTCGCACAACATGCAGCGAATGTAAAGAGGCCTCTGGGCTATGACGGGGGTTCACAGGCACCACAGAAATGCAAATAATACTCACTATCCCCATTTTACAGATGGGGGAAACAAAAGCCCACAGAGGTTAAGTGACTTGCCTGTGGTCATACAATGAGTCAGTGGCAGAGATGAAACAGAACTTGTACATCAGCTTTGTGGCAGAAGCTGGACTAGAACCTTGTTCAGTGTCTTAGTTGCTGGACCAGTCTTCCACCTTAACATAGCATGACGTCTGTATTTGGTTATATGCAGTATGCACTGTTCATGGGTTTAAAAGCAGCAGCACAATTAAAGGAAATTGTGCCCTTGTTCATTTGGTATTTTTTCCACCCACGAATAAGGCTTTCAAAGGAGACAAGTTCCAAGATTTCAGCACCAAATTAAATTAAAGCAAATCAGCAGAGGAAATAAGTCTTTACAGTATGAGCAGTTCCTTTTGGACTTTACTAGCAAAACAGTGCACTAAATGCAATCGCTTATCATTAATGTCACTAATAAAACCTGATTTAGGATGCACAGTAGACTAGCACACAATACGGCTGTAGAGCTGATAGTTCATGAGTTACAGATAGCTTCTTTTCCCTTAATTCCACCTCTGGACTTCTATATATAATAGACCAAATCCTGAAACTATTATTCAGGCAAACACTCACTGAAATCTCAGTGAAACTGCAACGGGAACATAGGCTTTATCCCAGCGTTTTTTTTAACCTACCATGTGAAATGAAGCTGGCAACACATGTGGGTGCTTTCCAGTATTAGTGACATGGATTTACAGAAACCGACTATCGCAGAGAACCTGACACTGGCTTGAAATACTCCACATTGTTTACCCACTGCCATTCTTTGATCTCTCCTGATTAGGAAGCAAATCTTCTCAGGTCCTATGGATTGTCGGCATGCCCAAGTAAATCGGGGACAGAGCTGTGGTCTGTACCACAACAGCTCAGATTGCTACAGTCCCATCCACCAGGAAACAGGAGCATGGAAACAGTAACCTGGGAATCCAATAGCAACACAAGGCCAGATTTCCAGAGAAGCTCAACTCCCCTTTAGGCACCCAAGCAACGGGCAAAGTGTCTCCTGGGCTTATCACCCAAAGTACTGAGCACATTTGATAATCTGCCACAGGAGGAATAGATCACTGTTAGGGAACAGCTTCCTATCAGCTCTGCAGTTTTTGGGGCAGTATGTGATATGGGAGAGTCCTTTATAGGAGTACGAAGCTGAGCTTTCAAATGATCACTGCTCTCCAGAGCACAGATATCCCCTATGCTGAATGACAGTGGACATCCTTCATCCTCTGGCTCCCTGCATATACTCCAGTGCCAGGCAGTTGGGGGTCTGAAGAACAACTCCCAAGGACACACAGTAAAGCCTAGGAGCCTGTAACTGGAGGTGGAGACTCTAGACAGCGTGGGTGCCATGGAAAGGTTAACCTTTGCTCTCTGTTAGTGAAAGGAGCACAGGGAATGAGAAGGGAACTGGTCAGGGGAAGTTGTAGGGAAATGCTTAATTCCCCAGCTCAGTGTGGGTCTGATTCAAAACTCACTCAGTCAGTGATGGTTTTTCCATTGATGAGGTCATGCTTTGGATCAGGCCTCATAAGAGGGAGATTCAAAGGGGTCCAGAGTGCTGGCTGCTGCACTGAGGGCTGACTGCCCTAGGCCCCGTCCATTCCATCATTGGCCTTGCCTCTTCTGGGGTACAGAGCCAGGCCCCCCCTCACACTTTGCCCCAGGACCTGCAGCAGCTGTTGGCCCCACTGGCTGAAGGGTGATCCATTTTTCCCCATCCCCCTCCTCCTTCTCCTTTTCTGATACCTATCTGCACCGAGTTGGGCTTTAGACCTTCGTCTTAGCCTTGAGCTGGCACAGGCGGTGCCTCTCCCCTTTACTTACAGGAGGGAAGGCTTATTACATTTGTCATTGCCCCTTATGGGAGCAGAACAGTCTTCCATTTACAATTAACTCCACCTTTTCACCCAGCTGCTGACAGAATGGAACAGGGAGGATGACATTGCTCATGTCTTCCTTTTTATAGATGTTCTTGAATCACTAAAGTTATCCAAGTGCCTTTCAGGGTGTGTATTCAGAAGTCTCAGGAGGGTCGCCTTGTGAGTCTGTTTAAGCAAAAACAATGAGGAGTCCTGTGGCACCTTAAAGACTACAAGTTGAACCTCTCTAATCCGGCACCCTTGGGACCTTCCTTTGCTGGATCACAGGAGGTCAGTATTGGCGAGCACATTCCCAGCACTTCCACTAATTACTGGGCTCTTAGAAGACATTGAGGGGTAAATTACAGCTAAATAACAGCACAGAACACTGAGAACCAGGACTGGTGGCTATAAACAAACTTTATGGGACCACGGGAAACTTAGCTACACCCATGGTAAGTGGTCATCCAGCTAACTAAAATCATGCTAGACCACAGATGTTGCTAGGTGAGAGAGTTCCGGATTAGAGAGGTTCAACAGATTTATTTGGGCATAAGCTTCATGGGCTGGTACCCACTTCAGCAGATGCATTAAGTGGAATCTACAAGTTGGCAGGGATATACACATACATGCAAAGGTGGGCAATAGGAATTACCAAATTCTAGCTATGGCTCTGCCACTGGCACATGATGAGGTTCTGGAAAAATCACCTAACCACTCTTTCTTTGTTTCCCTATCTGTAAAACGTGAACAGTAATATTTGGTGAATCCAGGGACACAAACATCTGTTTTGTACTTCTGCAGCCCTCCTATGCAGTGAATCTGTGTCTGCTCCTCATGCAGTTGGAGGCTCATAAAATGTGTAGTCGCAGCTCCACATTGAGAGTTTTATTAACAGACCTCTAAGTCATCCCAATAATTTAACTTGTGCATTAGCACATTTCATAGCGAACTAAATGTGCATACAATTAAGTCTACCATACTGCAAATCAACCAGGAGCAAGTTCAAGGCAATATATTGTGCAGACAGCAAGATACTGTATTTGTTATGCAAAATGACTTTGCAAAACTCAGCATGAATGTTTCTCACACACAGGCAAAGAAGGCAAGTAGCTAATTCTGCCCTGACCAACACCAGTTTTACATTGGGGTAACTCCCCAGACTTCAGCAGAGTTCCTGAAGTCTGATTTGCACCAAACTAAGTGAAATTCAAGCCCAAACAGAGTGCAACACATAGGTGTAACCCACCCACCTACTAGATATGGTTCACTGCCCCATGTAATGGCACAAAGGCTTGGTTTACATTAGGCAGGTAAGTTGGTTGCAGATATGCAAATCTGGCTACAGCAATTGCATAGCTAGAATCAACTTGTCTGCAATCGACTTACCTGGCCATCCTCACTGAGAAATGTTGGTGGGAGAGTACGGGGACCAACTGCTGATCCCTGATAGGTCGATTTCACACGTCCCTACTAGGCACACAAAATCAAACCTGTGCGGGAGACCGGCATGATGCTGTGTACATGTATACACCCACGCCCACAATGCTGCTTTTGCTAGGTGATGTCAGGTTACTGTTTTAGGGTTGGTCTCCCAAGGTCCTATGCCTCACAAGACACAGGCTAGGAACCACCTTGCTGGTGTGGTGTTGATACTCCATAGTATTTACTTCACATGGTTTGGAGAAGGTCCAGAGAAGAGCCACAAAAATGATTAAAGGTCTAGAAAATACGACCTGTGAGAGAAGACTGAAATAATTGGTCGTTTAGTTTGGAAAAGAGAAGACTGAGAAAGGGACATGATAGTAGTTTTCAAGTGCCTAAGAGGTGGTTACAAGAAGAGAGAAAAAATATTCTTGTCCTCTGTTGACAGGACATGGAAGAATGGGCTTAAACTGCAACAAGGGAGGTTTAAGTTGGACTTTAGGAAATGATTCTTAACCGTCAGGGTGGTTAAACACTGGAATAAGTTGCCTTGGGAGGTGTGGCATCTCCATCACTGGAAATATTTAAGAGTGGTTGGATAAACCTCTCTCAGGGATGATTTAGATGGAGCTTGGTCCTGCTGTGAAAGCAGGGAACTGAACTTGAACACTCGAGGTCCCTTCCAGTTTTAGTATTTTGTGATTCTATGTTTGGCAATAGCAGCTTCTGCTCATGTCTCCCTACTGGCTGGAAGATGGGAAAGGTGTGAACGATGGTCATTCTGGCCACAGATGGTGATTTTTTTAAATAAAGGTATAGGCTTCTATCTCAATTCTTAAGATTAATGACAAACTCCGCAAGAGCTCAGACCAGATGACCTAGTTCTGGCTCCTTCTGGCCTGAAAACCTATAATTCTATGAACTGTGAGTTGAATAGCTATTGATAAAGCCTCTTTGAATAATTTACATTCTATTATCCAGGAAGCAGTAAGATTTGCTTTTCAATTGGTTATTATTTTGGTAATCTTTCTGGGCTAAATAAATCTTTAATACCATGTGATGCGAAGGTTCTCTCTGGCTGAGATGACAGCTGTGTTAGACTAATGAGTCCCAAGAAAGTTGAAACATGTACCTACGGCTGCTGCTTCATCCCAATCAGAATTAATGACATGGGCCTTGTGTACGGCACCCGAGAAGGGCCATTAATGAGCATGGGTTATATTAGTGCCATTTCCCATTCTCATTAGGCTTCTGTCACTCTCCTGTCAGAATGGATTGATGTCGTCCTTCCTTCTGTCCTCATTACGACCCGTAGCTCTGAGCATGTGAGGGCTCCTCCCTTCTGAATCGTTCATCTGCGCTGCAACAGGCAACGAGATGCGCAGACCATTTTTAATGATCTGGGCCTGGATTGGTTGCTCTCTTCTTTTCGCGGTTGAGAGTAATTGGGTGGGGGGTAAAAGCAGAAACAGGCAGGCAGATGGGATAGAAGGAAATGAACAAAGAAATAATTGACAGCCAGAATATTTGAAAGGTTATGGTATCATAATACAGGTCCAGTTTCTCAGGGTAAGGAGAGGCAAATGAATAAAGAATGGTACAAACGTAAGACATCCTCACTCACTGATATTTTAGGATTACAATCCATACCCTCCTTGGACAGTGAAGATATCTTTCATTGTTGTATATGGAGTGCAGAAGGTGTGCTTGATATTGTTCAGAAAAGGTCAACACAAATAATTAGGGGTGTTTAATAGATGCCATATGAGGAGAGAGTAATACGCCTGGGACTTTTCAGCTTGGAAAGGAAACATCTAGCGGGGTATATGGTAAAGGTCAATCCAGTTATGGCTGGTGTGGAAAAAGTGAATAAAAAAGAGTTATTTACTCCTTCCCATAACACAAGAACTAGGGGTCACCACATGAAATTAAGAGGTAGTTGATTTAAAACAAACAAAAGTGTTCTTCACACAACATGCAGTCAATCATTGGACATCCTTTCCAGAATCACAGAATACTAGAACTGGAAGGGACCTTGAGAGGTCGAATCGAGTTTCCTGCACTCATGGCAGGACGAAGTGCCCTTTAGATCACCCCTGACAAATGATCCATCGTTTACAGTCAAGCCCTGAGATACAATTGCATCTGCTCAGATACTACTGGTAGAGACTGAAAACTACAAGATCACTACGAAACATTCATAAACCTTAATGACCCACTGTGAGAAGTAAAATAACAAACACACAGGGCCAGATGAACACCCAGAAACCAGTTACTCCAAGATAGGCCCAAAAAAGCTAATAACAGAACACCACTCATTATTACCTACAGTCCCCAACTTGAACCACTGCAATGCATCATTAAAGACCTGCAACCTATCCTAAATCATGATGCAACACTCCAGAAAGCCCCAAGTGACAGGTCTGTTCTTTCCTATAGACAACCTCCCAGCCTTATGAGCATTCTCACTAGCAACCATAGGCTATAGCACAATAACGCTAATCCTGCAACTTTTCCTTACAACGAGCCCGGTTGCCAACTTTGTTCATATATCTATTCTGGAGATACTATCACTGGACCTAACCATGTTAACTACACTCTCCACATGACACATTCTCCTGTTCCTCAACTAACATCATATGTGCCAACAATGTCCATATGCTTTGTATATTGGACAGACTGCAAACACTCTTCGCCAAAGAATGAATGGACATAGAGCAGACATCAAATATCTCCAAGAACACAAACCTGTCACCCAGCACTTTAATGGAGTGGGCCATTCTATTAAAGACCTGAGAGTTTGTGGTCTGCTGAAAAGAGACTTTAATAACTGTCTACAGAGGGAATGTTCATAACTAACATTCACGTTCAAATTCGACACATTGACACGTGGTTTGAACAGGGACAGCAATTACCTGACCCATTACAAGGACTCTTTTAAATACTTTGATCTAACACTTACTTCCCCACCCCTCACCCCCTCTCATGCTTTTCTATCTGATTTGCCAGCAATGATAATTTTTCTGGTTTGTCAACCTTGATAACAATTTTTGGACCTCTGTGCTTTATATATTGAGTGTGTTCTGGTAAGGCTGTAGATCTGAAGAAGTGGGTCTGTCCCATGAAAGCTCATGACCCAACAGATTATTTTGTTAGTCTTTAAAGTGCTACGTGACTGCTTTTTTTGTTTTGATAGATTACAGACTAACACGGCTATGTCTCTCGTATTATGTCTGATAAATGTTTATCTAACCTGCTCTTAAGTATCTGCAGTGATGGAGATTCCACAACTGCCCTATGCAATTTATTCTACTGCTTAACCACCCTAATAAGAAATATTTCCTAATATCCAAGCCAAACCTTCCTTGCTGCAATTTAAACCCATTGATTCTTATCCTACCCTTAAAGGTAGAGGAGAATATTTTTTCTCCCTCCTCCTTTTAACAACCTTTTAGGTGCTTGAAAACTGTCACATGCCCTCCCTGTTTTCTCTTTTCCAGACTAAGCAAACCTAAATTCTTACAGTCGTTTCTCATAGGCCATGTTCTCTAGACCTTTAATCATTTTTGTTGCTGTTCTCTGGACCTTCTCCAATTTCTCCACATCTTTCTTGGAATGTGGTGCCTCAGACTGGACACAGTAAGTACTCCAGTTGAGGCCTAAAAATGCAGAGTAGAGCAGAAGAATGACTTCTCATATCTTATTTGTGACTCTCTTGTTAATGCATCACAGAATGAGGTTTGCTTTTGTATTTTTTATTTTTATTTATTTATTTATTTTGCAGTAGCGGCACATTCGCTCATATTTAGCCTGTGGTCTACTATGACTCCTACATACTTTTCTGCAGTACTCCTTCGTAGGCAGTCATTTTCCCATTTTGTATGTGTGAAACTCGTTGTTGTTTCCTGAATGAAGAACTTTGCATTTGTCCGTATTGAA
The DNA here is from genome assembly GCF_033958435.1 of Carettochelys insculpta. Lineage (NCBI taxonomy): Eukaryota > Metazoa > Chordata > Testudines > Carettochelyidae > Carettochelys > Carettochelys insculpta. Next base: position 12,023,957 of record NC_134155.1, read on the forward strand.
TTGTATCCTATTTACCTCAGACCATTTCTCCAGTTTGTCCAGATCATTTTGGGAAGATTTATACAGGGTCATATAAGTTCTGGGATCTCAAATTGTTGTAAAAAGCAATTAATTTAATCTCAGTATACCCCTTTGCAGTGGGTACATCATTTTATCTTAATTTTACGGATAGATAAGTTGAGGCAAAGAAAAGTCATATGATCAAAGTTATATGGTGAGTCTGTTTCAGTGCTCTGTTGTCCTGATTGCTCTTGCATGAGAGAAGGACCTGCAGCACAAGGGCACAAGTAGCTTTGTCTAACCATCTTGGGAAGTCCATTCTTACTATGTGTTTCCTAAGCTCAGTCCCAAAATGATTAATGCAAATTCATTTTTATCTCTTTGCTAACATAGATATTAACTTCCTTCTGTACTTTATATATTGCAGCAATATATCCCAGGCTGTAAGTGATCTAATGGCAATCTACACATAAGTATCTGACTGGTTTCCTTACAAAAGCCACTAAGCTTTTCAGTATACGCCATATCGGAAATAAAAGCCCAGCTCAGTGCACAGATATTGTTGGCTAGTAATTTTCCTGTAACTTTTATTATCTTAAATGCAATGGTCTTAAAATTATCTTGCACATTTCAAGGAGATGATAAAGACACACAGCACATAATAAATAATATAGCACTTATGTGTTGCTTTATGTCTTCCAAAGACTGTACAAATGTTAACCATTTAATTAGTCAGCTTTGGGAGTGTGTTAAAACAAATAATGAATAGCTGTCAAGTAGTCAAAGCAGGCAGGTTACGTGTTCTGATACTGGTTATTTACAAACCACGCAGATGGTTGCAGAACCCGGGTTTAATTCAGAAGCAGAAAAGAAGGGCTGAGTGCACCGGATTATTTATTCATGGTGAATAATTTGACTAGCTCTTATCTGTGCTATGGAGACAAAGACAGAAAGCAGTAGTTACAGCAAGGATGCACATGCCATATCTTTGTTCTCTGATAGGAGCAGTTTACACACCTGTACTTAAGGAAAATGGCATCTACTGTGCGTGGCTAGTCCTAGAATTGCTTCTTATCTACCTCTTAAGGGGGCGGGGTTGCTTTATGTACTGAGTTTGGATACCTGCCAATGTGGAAATGTACTGTGCAGAATGCCGGCAGTAATATAATTTAAAGGAGCAGCTCCTTGGCTGGTGTTTATCGGTGTAGTGTCATTGACTTTGAATAACTGGATTCGATACACCCCGAGGTTAATGACAAGTTCTCATTTACTTCAGTGGGGTAGGGGCAAGGCCTGCAAGCGATTCTCCCCCCGAAGAGCCTGGTTGTCTGCGATAACTAAACTGGCGTGTGGGATTGGAAAAGAAGCCAGCTGAAGCACAGACATCACAGCAGGGATTGTCTTGCACCTTGAGCTAGTTCTGTCTGAGGAGCGAGTCCCTGTGGTGGAGTTTGTCACTGTTTTCTATTCAGACAGCAGAGCATGGGCATTGCTTATGTTTAAATCTAGAGGTCCTAAGGAGATTGGAGGTTTAAAGGCTGCCAAAGCACCTGCTGAGATTTGCTTGTCAGAGCAAATCCAAGAGGCAGTTTTCCCTCTAGTGTTTTTCCATCCCCGGGCAGAATAATTTTGTTCTGTGCACCTTGGTACGTGTGGATGTGCACCACCAATTGAAACACATACTGCTGGCTGTGAGCGCTCTGCTACCCAGCTGGGCTGCCAGTGAATCCTTCCTGGGTGGCTGCCCAAGCGCTCAGTTTACAGGGAATGCTGTTGGCCTGGATTTTTCCTGGGAGCTTGGGTAAAATTTCATCTGTGTGTCTCTGACTGAGGAGCCCAAACCCCACTGAAAGTTAATGGGACTCAGGCTCCTAAATCACATTGGTGATTTTGAAAATTTAACCTTTGGAAAGAGGTCACCACAGGAGCCCCTTGGCAAGAGGGACGGTTCTGGTCTGGGGGAGGTAGTGAGATGTAAAGCCAATAAACATTGAGTCAAGCTTTTGAATCCACAGTGTTAAGGGTGTTTGAAAACTAGGCAAAAAGGGTGTATGTAACTCCCCCACCTCCGCTGGGTGGGGTTCACTGTCTTGTGTAGCAACACAGAGAAAGAATGTGTCTCCTTGATGGCCTTAGCTGAGCGCCAGCTGGCTTTTAGCTCAAGTCGTAGATGCTCCTGCACTAAGCTCTGGAGCTTCTGGGTTTGGTTCCACCTGTCGGTGTTACATGGATGGCCCTGGGCTGTGTTTTCAGCTGTGCACAGTCTGCTGTTGGCATAGCTCCTCGGAGACCACAAAGGTGTGGATTGCGGCTCCCGGATCCAAAGGCTATTTCATGTGGACGCTGTCCCTGGCACAACTCAGGATTGCTCTGAACTTTCCTAGGTCCATATGGCCCCAGGGGACCATTGCATCAGCAGGGGTGTTGCTGGAGTGCAGCAAAACTCTACCCATGCCCAAGGCGGTGAGTGATGCTGCAGCATCCCCAGGCTTTGTGCCCAGCATGGCCACGTGCCAGGGGCCTGGCCACTAGCTTGCATCCGGGACTCCTGCTGCCATCCAGCATCCTGGCTGCTGGTGCCTCACTCAGGGACCCAGCTGCCAGCCCCAGAGTCCTGGCCGTCTGCTCCACTGCCACCACCTGGGATCCCAGCTGTTCCTGAGCATGAGCTGGGGCTCTGCAGACATCCTCTGCTTTGACCCCTGCCTGGGCAGTGACGGGCACAGGCGGGGCAAAGGGGGCATGGCTCAGCACCCCCACCCTAACGTTGTTGCAGCGACACTACCCACAGTCCTTTTCTCCTAGCGACATTCCCTATACAGGGGGTAGGAATGGAAGGAAGAAGGAGTTTGACACTGGCACTATGTCACCTCTTTACACCTGGGAATTTCCCATACCAGGCCCACTGATGCGTGTAGGACTGGGGGCAATTGCTCTGGGACCCAGAGATTCAAAGGGGCCCAGAGCTCCAGGCTGCTTTGAATTGCCATTGGAGCGCTGCTCCACGCAGCTCTGAGGACTGGATGGGGCGGAGCTTGCCATGCTCTGGGCGGTGCTACAGGCTGACTGTCCTTGGCCCTGCCCATTGCACCTTGGCCCCGCCCCTTCCATGGGCACAGAGCTGGTTCCACGCACCCCCCCACGCATCTTGCTCTGGGACCCACAGTGGCTGTCGGTCCCACTGCCCACCCCAATGTGACAGCCTGCCAGCTGGCTGGCTTCATCCACATTTAGAGACTCTTTGCACCAGCCAATGGTCACAAAGGGGCCGTAACGAAGAATAGAGTCTCAGTGCATGGCGAGAGACAGATGAGTGCTGTGCTGAGGTGCGATTCCTTTTCCAGGGCTCAAAGCTGATTTTAAAACCAGCTCATTGCTCATTCCCCTGTTTGTGGCTCCCTCTTTTAAGACAAGCTGATCAGATTTATTTAGAAGCTGCCCTGGGTTAGTAACCATGTTTGTCTATTTCATTAGCTTTGCCTCATTTTGCAAACCAATGGGGGAAAGCCTGGTAATGTGCCGGAAGGAACATTTTCCAATAGAAACCATGGCTTCTAAACAAAGATATACGGTAAATCCGATATCTGTGTTGTGCCCGTTCTAATCCTCTGGTTATTCTTCCTTTGTGATTAATCACAACATAATGCTGAGCCTCTTTTTAAGCCTCTCTAACCACCAAATAGGTGCACATAAGACAGCCCTGGTCATTATCTGTTCATCTACTCTGTCTGTTTCACAGCAATTAAGGATAGCTTATCCTAAGTTTTTGTTGATCTTCAGACACAACTGGCACTTGCACGTGGTCCTGTTCGTGCTCGGCAGCAGCGGAAGCTCATCTGCTGAGCTTTGGCTTTGATGTGACAGAAAGGGTTGGTTATTCATCAAGATTCTCATCTTTTTCATGGTAATTTTGATCACTCTTCCCATTTGTTTCCTGGGGAACATGGTAGCAGCATGTAAGAGATTAGATCCAGTGGATCTGATTGAGCCCTGGAACATGAGTGTTATGCTTTATAACAAGGGAGAATATTGTCCAATAGATTTAGTGACGACAACTGACCACTGGTGTGCCTAGTTTAGCGTTTTTCTATCTACCTAGATACTCATCTGGCCCTCATTATCATAGTTAATGAGTATGTCATAGTTTTCTGCATACATACTCCTAACCTCCTATGATGAAGGGAAGTGTTGTTATCCCCTTTTTATTATAAGGGAAACCGAGGCACAAATAGGCTAAGTGATTGCCCAAGGTCACGCAGGAAATCTCTGGCAGAGGGGTGCAAAATTGAACTTAGCTCTCAGAAGAACATGAAAACAGCCATACTGGGTCAGACCAAAGGTCCATCTAGCCCAGTATCCTCTCTGTCAACAGTGGCCAATGCCAGATGCCCCAGAGGGAATGAACAGAACACATAGTCATCAAGTGATTCCTCTCCTGTCATGCATTTCCAGCCTCTGACAAGTAGAGGCCAGGGACACCTTGCCTCCCCATCCTGGCTAATAGTCATGCATGGACCCAATCTCCATGAATTTATCGAGCTTGTTTTTGAACCCTGTTAAACTCCTGGTCTTCACAACATCCTCTGACAAAGAGTTCCACAGGCCGACCTTGTGCTGCATGCAGAACAACTTCCTTTTGTTAGTTTTAAACCTGCTACCCATTAATTTAATTTGGTGACCCCCAGGTCTTACGTTATGAGAACAAGTAAATAACTTTTCCTCAGTCACTTTTTCTGTACCTGTCATGAGTGTGTAGACCTCTATCATATCCCCGAGTCTCCTTTTTTCTAAGCTGAAAAGTCGCAGCCTTTTTCATTTCTCTTCTTATGGGACCCATTCCAAACTCTTTTGCTGCCCTTTTCTGAACCTCTTCCAGTGCCAATATATCTTTCTGAGATGAGGTGACCACATCTGCAGGCAATATTCAACATACGGGCATAACGTGGATCTATATAATATTCTCTATCTTATTCTAATTGCCCCTGAATCCCAGTTCAGTGCCTGAACCACAAGACATCCTTTCTTAGACAGTGGCCACTGCTAGATGTTTGGACGTATTTTCAGAATGAATGATGAATGAAAAATCAAGACCCTAGTATTCGGCATAATGGATGGTTCGAATAGGAGAGGCAGACCCCACAGAGAATGGATAGATGATGTAGTAGATTGGTGCGGAGCTAGGCTACAGAAATTAAGCCACTCTGCACTGGATCAGGAAAGATGGAAGGAAATAGCGAGAGAGGCATCAGACACCAACGGGCGCTGAGCCCGCGGTTATTGATGATGACGATGGCTGCTAGATGCTTCAGGGGAAAGCATAGTTCTTGTATCATCTGCAAAAGATTTGACAAAAAATGTTGCTAAGTTTGAGCAAGAGCAAAGCTAGTTGTGAGTGAATCTGAGGCTCACATCCCAGTCAAGAATAACTTGTGGGATTTGCATGTGTTCTTGAATGCAAAACCAGGTGACCCTTGGGAATTCATTTGAGTTCCACATTTCTGCTGGTGTAAGGATTTGATAATTGGAGCAAATTGAAGTGATGCATTAAATGTTCCCTCAAGACCAAGCAAATCAAAACACCAAGGTCTTATCTTTTTTTAGCAGGTCTACTCCCCTTTTGAATGAAGGATGTACAGAACCACCCAACTTATTTAGATGAATGGTCCTCATCCTTTCTCATACTTGGACCCTATTATCTGTGTCTCTTTTTCCTGTCCTATCCAGCTAGGACCTTTGTGGGGCCCTGGTTACATTTAATAATGTCATGAGATTTGATGTCTGATACCCCTGTTCCCCCTCCTCCCCCCAGACATTGCTATTCCATGATTTTAGATCTATCATTTGAGAGTAGCTAATTAGATTTTTTTTTTGGTCTGAAATTTGATTTTTTCAAAGCCATATAATAAAGTGATGAAATATTAAGCTTTCCTGGTGGCTTATGATATTGGGTTTCCACATGTTCACACAGGACTAATACTTGATATATTATATTATACATTTTATGGTGCACATGAAAGCACATCATGGACCATTACATCTTGTGTTGCAAGATTTCAGCCATAAAAATACTTGCTTTAGCAGATTTATGCTATGAAGACTTTACAGTGCCTACAACAATGGATGTGTTTTTATAAATGACCTCATATGAAGAAAACAACCGATGATATTTTGATTTGGTTAACTGACAAAACTTTGGAGATGAGCATTTAAAACCATGTGGGACAAATTGTCTAATGACTTCTAAGCTTGTTGTTGTTCATTATTGTTCCTGGATAGCACTTAGGAGCCCCAGTCATAAACCAAGACTTCATTGTGTTAGATACGGAGCAAACACAGATTTGTTCCTGAATTGTTGTACATGCATTGTTTGTGGCATTTTTCTGCAAATAACAATTGTACATGAAGAACTGGACTGTTAAACACACAAATGTGGGGACGATCTTGAAAAGTGCCTCCATGTGTTAGATTCCTTTTCTAAATTAAAAAACATAACCAAGTCCCAAATATCTTGAAATAATATAACAGTAATTTTCAAGGGAGTGTTTCTCTAAAACCTTCAATCACTTTTGTACAGCTCTGCAAATAAACTGGTAGATTTTAGGCTTGAAGTATGGGAATTTAATTTTTTATTCTAATCTGTATATGGGCACAGGTTGATACAGGGGTTGGCAACCAAAATGGCAAGAAGAGTTATTTTTTCTTCGTTCAATAAAACACTCAATACTTCAAGAGCCACAATGCATGTGACTACGAGATGGTCCTTAATAAATAATGTCAAACCATACTTTTTGTAACCCCCTATTTTAAGAACAGCGCGCACACACTGATTTGTAATGTGATACGTTTACTTCAGGGCATTCGCCATTTATTGAAAGTAATCAGGAGGGGTTGTTTTTTTTTTTTTTTTTTTTACTGTGCAATTATAGCATCAGGGGCTGCAAAGAAATCCTTAAAGAGCTGCATGTGGCTCTAGAGCTGCAGGTTGCAGAGTCCTGGGGATAGCAGATCACAGTGACAGCCAGTATCCCCAGAGCTTTTAACTTGACATACAGACTCATGGGAAACGACAAGGTGTTCATTGATTTTTACTGTGTGTTAGCTAATGTGTCTTTCTTTCCCGGAGGAAGACGCAGTGCAGGAGAGTTAGACACCCAGTTCAAATGTGTGGGTTCCTAATTTCCTCAAGCTCACTTGAAAAATTCCGGTCCCCATGCATAAGTGTCTGGAGGATCAGATACTGTATGAAATATGCAAGTCAGTCTGAGACTACAATATTTAGGAGCCTGGTTTTTCTGTTGCCTTGACCTTGTGTAATTATTTCCACCTTTATCAAATGAGCACAGAACACTGCCAGATCAGAATGTAAATAACTATAGCAAGTGCACACTCTGGAAAACCCAGGCCTTAATAGCTGGCTCTGCATCCACCTTCAATTTATTATTATTTAATAATAGTTGTTCCACGCTTTACCATAGTCTTGACTGGCACAATATGGTTTCCCTAATTTGTTCAGGTCCCCTGGTGCAGACTAATATATAATTTCCAGAGAACAGGTCTGTTTAGGGCATTCTTGCTCTCTGTTTTTCTGAGGCCATCAAATCGACAGTCAAATTAAACACTCATACACCCTCATGTCCACTAATGCAATAAGTACCATCCTGTGCCAATAATGTCCCTCTGCCATGTGTATTGCACAGACCAGACAGTCTCTGCGCCTAAGGATGCATGGACACAAATCCGACATCTGGAACTGGAATACACATACACCTATAGGGGAACACTTTAACCTCCCTGCACATGCAATAATGGATTTAAAAGTAGCCATTCCTCTACAAAAGAATTTTACCATAAGATTGTAGAGGAAGACAGCTAAATTGGAATTCGTTTACAAATGTGACACCTTTAATCTTGGTCTGAATAGAGATCTTAACTATTTTATGCATTACAAGGGCAACTTCCCCACCTTTGGTATTTTTTTCCTTTTTCCTGTGCCAGAGGACCAGGAATGGGACTGCTCCACCTGTATAAACCAGTTATTAATATGTCTCTGTCTCTGTCACTTCTACCATTTGGTTACCATTGTCTTCTCCACTTCGACCCCTTTGATCATTCTGCCTGCAAAAGCCTACCCAAGTGTAGCCATGCAAAGCCAAGCTGGTTCTCTTGGATGGCAGAAGTAGGTAAGGGGTTTTTGGCTGTAGAGAAATGGGTGAAATTTTTCAGAGGAATAGCTTGCTCAACATGAAATGCCATTTCAGACAACCTAAAATTAGTTGTGAGTTTGGTACAGATAACTCTGTCTGTTCACAGGCTGGAGGAGGAGTTTAAATTCAGATGCAGATTAATTAAGGCTCAGATCCTCAATGGGATTTACACGACGAATTCCACTGATTGTAATGGAAGTTAAGTGTCTAGCTGTCTTAGACAATCTAGTCTTGAATCATGGTGTTTGTTCTCAGACATAGACTTTATTCATGTTCCTAATTTGTTGACTGCTTTCTTTTATCTGAAAGTTAAAAACAACAACAAAAAACAAACAAACAAAAAAACACTGCAGTGTTTTGCATGTTTTGCTCCTTGCGTGTAGGAAAGCACAACTGAGAATGAGGGTGAAAGTCGATGGGAGTTTTGAGTATGGCCTTTCGGATTAGGTCCATCTTCTTCTGGTAGGGCTTAAATCTCCAGTTAAAGATCTGTGCCATATAGTTCTGGGCATTGTACTTGTATTTCACTTTTCTTTTGGATTCTCAAATAACTTCAAAACACTTAATCAATATGAAATATTTAAATATATATATGGGCTACAATTATTTAATATTGATTAATATATATATATACACACACAATTATTTAATATTGATTAATATATATATATACACACACACACAATTATTTAATATTGATTAATACTATGTATATATAAATAAAACCCTAAATGTATCTATAGTATACAGAGTGAAAACTCAGGCATAGAGAAGTTAAGTGACTCACCCACTGTCATATAATGAGTCGACGGATTTCCAGCAGTTGAGGATCTGGGCAGGGAAGTCCTGAGTCATTCGTTCTAAATGCTGTGCATCACTCCCCTCCCATTATTTAAGTTAAATTATCAGTGCTCTGGAGTTAATGCTCTGAATATTACTTGCATCCATAAGCTGCTTAGGAACATCAGTAGGCCGTCCCATCATGTTAAAATGAAAACTTATATTATACTGTACCTTGTATGGCTTACATAGAAATAAATGAGAATCAGTAATTGATGGGTACTTCGGTAAGACACAAAGATGAAGGTTAGATATGACTTTGTCACAAAGTGATATGTTCCAGTATCTCTTGCTTAAGAATGAGCAGAACAAGTGCTGAGAAGAAAATGCCAAGTTCTGCATAAATGAGCTTGGCACAGAAATGATGTGTTAATAATGGCGCATAATTGTCCAAACCTAAAAGGAGGTCTCTCTAATTCCTCTAAATTAAAATGGTTGTTTAGCTGCAAAACTGTTTTTACTGAAGCATAAATGTCAGGGCCGTTTTAACAGGTGTTTACTTTTTGTGCAGTAGTTGCAGCTACATTTCCCTCAAAGGTCATTTAATCATTAAAAAGATAATATTTTAAAAACGTAAGTAAGAAGAAAGGAGAAATAAGGCTGTACTCTTATGGGAGATAAAGTCTAGTGCATAGACTGGCTGTGATGGAGGATTGTTTCTTAAACTGCGTTCTACAGAACCCTGGTGTTCTGTGAACAACTCTCGGGTGTGCTGCAAGCATTTGGAAAAATAATTCAAAGTATATATTTTCTTGTTATTAAAACCAGGGACAATGTTACTTCTTCATTGCTGTGATACCTGATGAAATCTATTTTGCTTTTCCTGTGTATGTTGCTGGGTTTTTTTTCGGCCTAACAGCTATTTAAAGAAAATGTTCATAAGTGTTCCGCTTAAAAAAGATTATAGTTTGGTGTATGGTGGTCTCAAAAAAATTTAAGAAACACTGTGTTACAGTACTGAGCTTATGCTTCAGTTTCTCTTATGTGCATCTGTTGTTAAGTGGTCTCTGGGCTAATGCCCTCTCCAACCCCGAGACAGTGCAAAGCATTGGCTCAAGTATTGTATAGATCTCAGCATTCTTTACAAAAGAGAGAGTGTTTTGTGCCCCATTTTACAGATGGGGAAACTGAGGCAGGAGGAAGCAAAGTGACATCAGCTCTCCTGGGTCCCTGCTTATTGTGCTACCTACTAGATTGTACTTCATCCCATTTTACTGGACATAATCCTGGTTGGGGAATCTGGCCCAGTACAGTTTGTTCTATCTTTTTACTTTTGGAGAGATGAACTGAGTTGAAAAATAAAAGCAAAAAGAGTCTGGTCCTTTTAGCGATGCCCTAGTACAGGGGTCAGCAATCTTACCTAGGCAGAGTGCCAGAATTCAACCTTTTTGCCCCATGTATGGGCCGAGGGCCACTGATCCTCTTTAAAGTCACTAATAGTCCTACTTAAAACAGCTTCATTAATAAATAAATAACGATGCACAACTTTACCGTATAGATGGTGGTTAGTAGCATTATCTGATCTTTTGTTAACCGACAGCCAACATGGCTTTGAGCAAGCTCCCAGCTGCACAGAGGAGGAGGGGTGGGGCTGAGCTCCCACCTTGCATGCTGATGAAAATCAGCTGATGTGCCACTCTTAGGACCCAGGCTGGGGGTTGCTGACACCTGCCCTAGCTGATCATGGCCCAAGCCCATTGCAGAATCTGGCAAGTTTTTGCAACCTTGGCAGACTCCAGAATAGATTAGCAATGTGGTGACAGGGTAGAACTGACTATCTTTCGCACAGAGCAAGTTTGAACAGTGCTGACCTGGGGCTCAGTTGTGGACCAGCTGTGTGCCCTGGGACGGCTTTTCAGACTCTTTCTTGTGAGCTCTTAAAGGATATTAATTCTGGCCCATGTCACAGTTTTGATTTTTAAAGAGAACTCCGCTTGGGGTTTCCAGTGAGCAGCAATGCTTCCAAAGTGTGATGTATTTGTGTTGGTGCCATTGATACATACCAAGACGGAGACCTCCTTGGAGGGTTTGAGCCATTGGCCGTTGTTAGTGGGAGGCCTTTTTTTCACTTTTGGACAGGCCCACTGATGGAGGGGCACAAAAAGGGTATCTGCCCCACGTCTGGCATTTCAAAGGGGCCCAGAGCTCTGACTGCCATTGCTGTTACTTTGGTAGTAATGGCGGCTGGAGATCTGAGCCTCTTTGAACTGTCACGGCAGTGCTACTCTGGCTGTGCGTGGCTGTTATGGAAGTCAGGGGGCAGTGCCACGGTTTGGGTGACATTGAGGGCTGAATGTCCAAGGCTTCTCCTCTTCTGCCCTAGGCCCTGCCCCTTCCAGGGCGCTGAGCTGGGTTCCTCCACCCCCCTTGTGCCAGAGCCGGCGGTGGCTGTTGGCACCTCTGCCTTTGGATCAGGCCCTCACACAGATGAAGTTATGTTCTGATTGGCATTCATTTGCCACATTTATCCTGCAGTCCACCCAGGGAATGGAAATAATATTTCTCACTAGTGGAGCGACTGTTAGTCAAGGACAAGGGAAAGGAAACGGGAAAATCCAGCTCAGGAGGTGCAATACCAAAAGGAAAGAATCATAACAAACTTTCGCTTCTCTTCCATTTCCCAAGATTAGATAAGGTCTTCCAGCGTGCACAGCGTGGTTAAGATAACATCATCTCTTCCCTCCCAGACTTTAAAATGCTGCCCAGAACTATTGCCTCTGGACTACCAGCAAGCTGGACAGTGCTGATAGGCAAGATTAAATGTTCATAGAATCCCCAGGCTGGAAGGGACCTCAAGAGGTCATCAAGTCCAGCCCGCTGCCCCAAGCAGGATCAACCCCAACTAAGTCATCCCAGCCATGGCTATGTCAAGCAGGGACTTAGAAACCTCCAGGGATGGAGATTCCACCATGTCCCTAGGCAACGCATTCCAGTGCTTCACCATTCTCCTAGTGAAATAGTTTTTCCTAATATCCAGCCTACTCCTCTCCTTCTGTAACTTCAGACCCTCACCCCTTGTTCTGCTGTCTATCACCACTGATGTTGCTCAAAGGGTTCACCTAAGAGTGGCCTTGCATGCTTATGCTGCATCACTGTGGCATGAGTGAGTAAGAATAGAATATTAGGACTAGGGAGTTTGAAAAAAGGACTCAAGTAAACTATGCCTTGAACTTCTGTCAAAGGCTGGAGTTTTCTTCCTCCTTCCTACAAGAGACAGCTGTTTTGGTGTGATGATGGAATGTACATAGATGGAATAGACAGATGTGTAAATCTATGACTTATGGACAGTAGATGCATGACAGGTGTAACTGGACAGGAAATGGATAGGTCATTCTGTGATCATTTGTGAGAGCTTGAGTTATGTTTCCCCTTTTGAATTGGGATGCAGTCAACATCTTAAATATTCATGAATTGGAAACTGATTTAAAAATGTGGGGGTTTTTGGCCCGTCAAAGTTTTGTTATGTATTTTCAAAGTATTTTGCTTTAATTTTTACTTTTTTCTATTTTGATCTGTTGTTTGTCTAATTAGCTTGCATTTTGAAACAAAAGATTGCTTTGAACTGAAAAACTAGGTTTCTTTGTTTCTGAAAACATTGCTGAATATGGCTTCCACATTTTCAGAATGGTTCTCGTAACTTTATTCTTCTGAGTCAGGAAATTCGTTGAGTATGATCCTGTTTGGTGAACTGTTTTGGTTTTGATGTTTGATGAACTGACTTTTCCCGCCCTCCTCCCCTGCCCTGCTTCAAAAAAAAAAAAAAAAAAAAGGAGTCCTAACCAGCTCTATTACAAGTGAGAAAAAGATTGAAAAGTAGGTGTGCACCGCCCAGCCCAAATACTCCCTTTATTCTTGCTGGTTTACCAGAGAGAATGCTTTGCTTTATGGTAAGGCTCAGTCAGTACAGGTTGAACCTCTCTGGTCAGGCAACATCCATGGTCCATCATGATTTTAGTTAGCCAGATGTCCACTTAATTATGGATGAAGCCAAGTTTCCCACAGTCCCATCAAGTTTGTTTACTGCCACCAGTCCTGGCTTTCAGTGTTCGGTGCTGTTATGCAGCTCTAATTTAACCCTAAAATTGCCTAGTAACCAGAGGAAGTGTTGGTAATGCTGCTAGACAATATTGAGCTCCCGTGGTTTGGCAAATTCTCTGGTTCAGCGTTGGTCAGTCCCAAAGGTGCTGGACTAGAGAGTTTCAACTTGTACCACTCCCTAAAAAAACAGACTGGAAGGTTATAAATTCCTTGTACAAAGGCTGGCAACCAGGTTTACTAAGGTATTGTGTAGGTGAGTTAGTCACTTACCTGTCTTTTTGAATCCCACTAGGCACCCAGCCACGTCTTTAGGTGCCTGACTACCTTTGTAAAACTGGTGTTGGGCTCATGCTGTGTGCTAGGACCAAACCACGTTCTCAAGACAGGGCAGCTGCTTTTTGAGAAGCACTGTGCTTTGGCTGGGATTAAATAAATTCCCTTCTTATGCCCTTCAGGCCCTAATGGGGTAACCCTGTTCCCCAGACAACATTAAATCATTTCCTGATATCTCAGGCTCTATGGCAGAAATTCCTCCCTCCTGCAGGATCACTCCACGGAGTCCTGTGCTCTGCTTCTGCCTGATTTTGAGGGCTGAAGTGGAACTTGGTTGGAGTGTGTTCCTCTGCACTGGGGAATTTTCATACCTACGGAGATGGTTCTTACTGGGGAAAGGACTAGTTTTAATTGGCACTCTGTGGAATGTTCTACTGAAGAAATGGGGGAGGCTCTTTGTCCTTTGTGGTGGTATCTTGCCTGGGATGCTGTAGCAAACAGCTCTTTCTGCTTCTTTGGAGGAAGTTACTGTAGGAGATACGGGCAGGGACATGCATGGAATAACCTTTCAAGCAGAGAGGAACCCCACGCAAAGAGCTTCTGCAAGCCAAGCCTTCCCCCTTCCATGCTTCTGTCTGCAGTGCCTTCAGCCCGAACATGCACATGGCTTGTGTTTCAGAGCCATCTGCTGCCTGACACACATTCTCTTTTATGCCCCGGCTTTTCTTTGTGAAGGCAGGAGGAGTCCATTTCACAGTCTATTTGTCAGGCAGAAATCATTACGCCGTGTGCATGATGTGCTGGTTCTTTGGGAAGATGATTCACAATGGGAGCAGGAGATCAAAGAGTATGTGTCGTAGAGGAGGACAATGAGCTGTAGCGGGAAGAGGAGCTGAGACAGAAAATGATGTGGGTACTCCAGCAAAGGATAAGACTTGCCTGCCTTCTGCCACTCATCCGCCAGGCTTTAATGACTGACTTTATCTACCCTAGAGGGCTTTCATCACACTGCAGCAAACAAAACACACAGCTCATCTTCCTCCAGTACATACCCATGTGCATGAGCACAGAGGGGCTCTTGGGACCAAAATCCCCCTAGATAAAATGTCTTTGTGTTGGAGCTATAACAGTGGATTCCCCAGGCTGGCCTTCTTCCAATAGTTACTTGCCTAGCATCCTTAATGCATCAGTTGCAGCTAAGGTAAAATGCTGTTGATTGTGTGACAGAACAAATAAAAGACCATTCTGAAGTAATGATTCAAGGCCCCTGTGCTGTTGCCTTGCTGGTGTCTTGCTCACTTTCTGCTACAATGGAAGTCTCTGTCGACTTTGTGCCAGTTCTTTTCTCCATTTAAAGTTTTAGCATCTGGCTAAGGACATCAGGGTGGATCCTCAAGATACCTTCTCTTATATTTGCTGGCGCGGCCTTTGCTAATACAAGCAATTCTTCCGACAGAAACATGCTCAACTCCTGCATGAGGATTGCCACTTAGGCTGGCTGATGAAACTTCTGCCTTTTCCAAATTGGTGAAAGAGCTTTTATCTTCCGAAGGAGGTGTACCGTTCAGCCCTGTGTTCAGACTGGAGAGCACTTGAGGATCTGGTCGGAGGGGATGCATTTCCTTCTTCCCAGCAAAGATCATCTTTCCTCTTTTGGATATGGCTGGATCCTTGCAGTCTAAGGTGCCTTTTAACCCTGGCTGATAAAGAAGAGCAAGTATTTCTTGTCCTTGATAGCTCCACATGTTGGACCAGACAGCAGGTTGTTTAAAAAATATCCCTAGCATGAGGAAAACCCTAAAAATACATATTCACTTTCCTTTCCCTTGCTAGAAACACTGTCACAGACCGAATATTTGAGCTGCAACAGGAGAAACAATTGCACCGGGCTGGGGATAGGGAGTTGCATTATATTATCAGTTGTTTCTTTTACAGTAGTGTCCAGAATTATTATATCCAGGCCTGCTAACAGGTGGGGCAAAAGGGCAGCTGCTCTGGGGCTCAGTGGTTTGAAAGGGTCCAGGGCTCCTGACCACCTCTGCTGCCACTGAAATAGCAGGGGCCAGAGCCTGGAGCCCTTTAAATAGCTGCTGGGGAGGCTAGCTTCCAGAGCCATCCCTTCTGCCTGAGGCTCCACCCCCTCTGGGGGACCAGAGCCACCCTCCCCACTTTGCTTAGGGCCCAGCTAAGTGTCAGCAGCCCTGCTTGAGGTACAAGTGAGATCAGCGCCCCTTGGCTTAGATGCCGCACATACATGCAGTAAGAGACAGCCCCCACTCTGAAGATCTTACAATCTAAATGGACAAAAGCAGATGAAGGGTGGAAGTGTTAACACCTTCATTTTACACAGGGCCCACTGAGGCAGACCTTGGGTTTATGTCCACATTGCAATTGACATAACCCCAAACTAGCTTTAATCTGGGTTGCGTGGGTCCCAATAGCAGTAAAACCACAGCAACGCGGGCTGGCTACAAGTACACACCCAGCTGGGTTTCTACTCAAGCAGTTAGCCTGTGCTATCAGTACCTGAGCTGGGTAGTATAAAGGTAGCTTGGGTAGGCCTACACATGCTGCATCACACCTCCACTCACTAAGTGACTTCCCCAAGGCATCACAGGAAGTCCGTGGCAGAGATCTTCTGTGTTCCAGTCCAGAGCCTTCACCAGAAGCCCAGCTTTTCTCTAAAGCATCATTCTAGCCCCATTTGATCATGTAATTTACAAATCATCTGAAAACTAAGCCTCAAATAAACTGATTAGCGAAGAGCCACGGTTTGTCATGCACAGGTGGAAAGGAAAATGTTGGCTATCTACCTCAGTGATTCTCCATTTCCAAACATTAGGGGATTGAACATCTGTAGAAATCAATACAAAAACACTTCAATGTAAAACATGAGAAAATTGATACTTGACTTGTCTCTGAGTGCGTGTGGTGGGTGGGGCAGTGGGAGGGGAAGCGTCTTCAGAGGGAGAGCCTCGATGAAATTCAAACCTGCCTGTTAAAAGTTAGAGGTAAAAGGCAGGTCTGCTGATGGGAGTGGAGGTAAGGGGGCCGTTGCCTCTAGGCCCAGAATTTCAAAGGGGCCCTGAACTCCAGCCATAGCTGCTACCAAAGTAGCAGCTGCAGGGGGTGGAGATCTGTGCCCCTTTGAAACACTGTGGAGCACTGGCCTCTGCTCTTTGTGAAGCTCTGAGGGAGTGTAGGGGGACCCAGGGTTTACTGCTCTAAGCCACGCCCTTTCCACCCTGCCCCACCCTTTCTGGGGTGTGGAGTCAGGCCCCCCTCCCACCTTGTCCCCGGCCTGTGGCGGCTGTTGGCGCCACTGGTAAAAGGCTTAAAATCCAGCTCCTGCTCCCCATGCCGTGAAATCTGATGAGGTGCCAGAGAACTGATATAATTTGGCAAGAATTTTTTTTTTTCCCCACGACTGTCTCAGAAATTCATCAGGCTCTGATGCTTCCTGTTCGAAAGGGAGCAGCCAGATATTTTCAGCAAGAGCAAAGGGATTAGCTGGACCACACAAGCTTTATTAAAAAGCTTCAGAGTGGGAGTTAAGTGCTGTCTGCATCAGGATTTATTATATCTCCCTCCCCCACTTGCTGAAGTTTCACTGGCTGCCTCAGAGGATCGAGTGGCATGTTACCAGCAGGACCAACAGCCACCATGGGCCTGGGGCAAGGAGGGAGGGGGACTTGACTGTGTGCCCTGGAAGGGGCAGGGCCAAATGAGGAAGGGGTGGAGCCTATTGCTGCCTCCTCCCCCTCCACCCCCCCGTGCTTGTCACAGCCATGTGGAGCAGCACTGTCATGACACTTCAAAGGGGCCCAGAACTCCTGGGCTGTCAAAGTAGCAGTGGCTGGAGCGCCGGACCCCTTTGAAATGCTGGGCCCCAGGGCATCTGCCCCCTTTACCTCCCTCCATCAGCAGGGCTGTATGCTATATTGTGAACTCTGCTGTGAGCAAATCTTAACCCTTTTCAGCTTATAATAAGGCTGATTTTTCCTGTGGGGCTGGGATTCTGCATTTTCCCTGCCCCAGTTATGTGAATTGAAATGCACAAGTTCTCAGCAGCTGTTTGAAGTCATTAAGCGCCTGATCCAAAACCTGTTGAAATTTTTCCTTTGACTTCAATGGGCATTGAATCAATTCCGTTAGACCCATGATGTCCAACCAGTTCTGAAGCAGTAGCCACTATTGTGAACTAGCCCCATTATTCTCAAAATGTATTTATTGTTGAAGCCAGCTAGCTACATTCAACTGGCCAAATAGCCACATGTGTCTAGGAAGTTGGACAACACAGCTTTAGACCATGATCTTGCAAAGACTGTTATGCATGTGGTTAACTTACCGTTGACTTCAGTGGGACTATAGGTAGGCACACAGTTACATGCATAAATCTTTGTGCAAATGGAGTGGTAAATACCGTTCCATGGCTAGCTTGTCCTGGGATTAAAATAAGTTCACAGCACTGATGAACACGTCTGTTATATAATTAGCTGTCTGACTAAACAGCGGCTGAGAGACAGGAATTCATTATAACGCAGAAAAATTGTATGTTCTCTTTGGAGAGAGGCTTTGTGGAAATAAAATGTCTGATCATGTGATTAAAGACTGTATAAAATGTGTGTGTGCAAGAGGGCAGAGTTAAGGTTATACAGGCAACTTTAAGCATGGTACTTTTAAATGATGATCACTCTGGACAACTGACTATGGGGAGAGCTAAAATCACAATAAGGAGTATATCAGGTTAATGTATGTCTGGGGTGAGTATGTATAAGAATGGAAGATCTGCTCTCTTCCATGCTCTCCTCCTAATGGTTGCAGTTGTAATCTTGATGTGAGTCTTATAAAATTGTGCACAATAGATGTCCCACACCAGAGGTGACTGCTCATCAGTTATACAGGAATCCCTGCTCATAATGGAGAGACCACAACCACAGAAGGAGCAACATCATAAGCTACAGTGTTTAGGGACCAGGACCATGTATGTTCCTACTGCTGGTCAGTGTTCCCTCTATCTTTTCCCCTCCATGGGCAGAATAAATTTTGTTATGTGCACCAAGAGCTATGTGTAAATGCAACACTAGTAGAAACGCATGCTGCTGGCTGTGGGCGCTCTGCTAATCAGCTGGGCAGCACCTGAATCTCACCTGGGCAGCTGCCCAAGCACTCAGCTTACAGGGAACTTTGCTGCTGGCTAATGCTTACAGTTACAAAATATAATGGCCTCCTTTGCTGAATGCAGTGCACCCCCAGCGGAGCTGCCAGGTCTACCATACACAGCTCTGGGAGACAAACTAACAATCTGTCGGGTGTTGGGGGAAAATAGATGATGGCTAAGTCAGGCAGATGAGAGACAGCCACTTACTCCCTTGCTTTAAACATTCTCAGCACCTATGAAAAACCGGGTGCATAGTTGTGGTGTCCAGGTGCCTCCATCCCTTACTCAGACGATCAGCCTGAACTCAGTGAAACTGACAGCACAGCAAGGGTCACATTTTCACGTGTGTGAGCTGTCTTGGAATGACTGCTGCAATGCATCATGAAGGGAAGATGGATTTCTTAAAAAATGCTCCTCTTCTGCATCAGATTTTGTGTGTTCCTTTTTGAAGCTTATCTGAATCATAGAACCATAGAGTCCTAGGGCTAGAAGAGACCCCAGGGGGTCATCAAGTCCGGTCCCCTGCCTAAAGCAGGATCAACCCTAACAATTTGGTCCTGAGCCAAGACATTTTTTGTCGACTTTACCAGGAAAACCCTATGTTCTGTTAATGATTGACTCCACTTCTTACAGGGTTCCTAGGTAGGGTAGGGTCCCATTTCAGCTCTACCAAGATCCTGGTGTCACAGGGCAATTATTAGAGTTAACTCTCTGCTTCTCCCTGTTTTTCCTCTATTTTGGAGTCAGGGTTGTTGGTGAACATCTGAGGATTGGAAGAAGGTGACATTGTCTTTGTCCTGCAAGCTCAAATGTGAACTTTTGTTCCGTTTTGCTAGACTGAGGGTGTGCGGGCAACTGGCTTCAGGATGACCGTAGAATGAGGCTGCTGAGGTGATGCATTCATACCACCAGATGTCCAATCTGCTCTTATGATGTACTTGCTGGCAGAGGCAGGCGTGGCCTGAGAGCAAGGCAGTTGCCTTGGGCCCTGCACGCTAATTAACTATAGCATCCACTGCCCACCAGGTGGGCCCCACTGTCAGGATGCCACGTTGGGTCCCTCCCACCAGCTGGGCCCCACTGTCAGCATGCCACCCTGGGCACTGCCAATGGTCTGGGCCCCACTGAGTCAGTTCTGGGCAGAGGCTGCTGCTTTGTGTCAAAATAACACAGAAAGAAGTCATTTGTTGACAGCTATAGGCATAAATTTGCGCATCCTCTGCCACGTCCCCTCAGTAAAGAAAAGAGACTCTTCAGTGCTCATTGCTGACATCCAAATTCAAAGAAATAGCTCTGAGTTCAAACTCTGCCCAGCAGTTTGTGCATGGCCTTGAGATGTGGTCATTCTTTGGGTAAGGATACCGGCATAAGCGACCACTGCACTCGTCTTTATGCTCATAAGAATCTGGGAAAATAAGACAAGTCCTTAGGATCTAATGAATGCATGCAGTTCAAGAAGGAGGATGGATGGCTCTGATTCCTCTATTATTAACAAAGACTTCCTGTTCTTCATGCATTAAGATTAGACTAGCTAACGACTTGGAAAGTACACCATAGGGAACAGTTCTATCCCACAGGGAACAGTTCTACACTGTCGGGGAGGGTGGACTGGATGATCTAATAAGTTTATTATAACTAAGATACTACCGCGAAAAGGAAAGAGATAAGGAGTCATAGCTGTCTTTGGCCAGATGCTTATATTGTAGTCTTGCAGAAGGGGAGAATTTGTGCCTGCTTGCTCTTTTATGGTGCATGGCTTAAGCCACAGAACTTGGATTTAGTTTCATCTTGCAATTAATGCATGGCAAGTGATTTCGCTGGTCTTGTGTTTATTTCTAATGTGAGAATTAAACAAGCATGAATGGTAAGTGATATGGGAGGATGGAAGTGGGAGGAAGGATGAGACCTTCTTGTTTTATCTCCATGGTAACATGCTTTGAAAGGGAAAAGTGTTGCTGTGGATGATCTAAGGTCGATTATGTACCGACTACTTGGTAAAAAAAAACAAAAAAACAACTGGAACAGGGAACATGACCTATACTGTATGTAGCAGACTAGAGGGGCTACATTTTGCAGCACCTGTTAACAGACACAGCTCCATACATGGCTAGATAAAGTAACAAATTTATTCATGTGGCATATTTTAAACACAACACAATGAACTACATTTTGGCATTATGCCAACTTAATCCTAGCTGTCCCAATATGCAAAATAATTAATGTATTGAAAATAATTTGCAATACAAAATAAAAACCCTTTCTCCGATTTTAAGGATGCTTTAATTAAGTTGACCATATTGAGGTTCTTATAAAATCTGAACTTTACCCTTAACTATGCATTTTAGTTGCCACATTAGATTTCAAGAATTAAAAATAAAATCCCTTTTGGTTCTGATGTTTTTAAAATTCATCTAATTCCCAGGAGCAATCAGGAAATGACATTCAATGCGGGGCTGTGGTGGTGGTGGTGGAGGTGGAGGAAGATATCTTTACATTTAATCTAAAAGCAATTGGTTAAAGCTGGTGCAGTGAATTGACAACCACAGTGGCAACTGAGCCAAAACTCCCTAAAAACTTAGTTTTGCTTAGACTGCAGATTTGGGTTTTCTGTTCCAGTGAAGATTGAGAAAAAACTGGTAATTAATTACACCCACTTTTTAGTAATCTTGGTTTCCCCAGGATAAAATCAATGATGCTTTGAATGCCCTCTGCCTTCATAAAACACACACTGTACGTGCTCATGTGTGCACGCGCGCACACACACACACGCACACACACACAAATCATCTTTGTTCAGAAAAATTTTAACAAGCAATACCAGTGGAGAAACCTGAAAGCTGTCCTCGATGTATGCGAGTCCCAACTCCACGCAGTTCTGTTCAGTTTGCTTGCAGGTATCGTCCAGCAAATTACAGAGTGGAAAACGCTCAGTGTGTTACTTCTGCATCTGCTTTTGTGCTAACTTTAAAACGCCGAAGACGAGCCCCCAACTTCAATTCTTTCGGGATCTGGAGGGGGGCATGGATTGTGGCTGATGGTGGAACGCAGGCATGACAGAGCTGATGACCGCATCTGAGGCTGGTACAGTTTTTAAGTGATTTAATTGACTCGGAAATGCCACCCTTCTGTGCGCCGGCAGCTTAGCAACCCGGAGCAGAAGCAGAAGCAGAGGCTGTAGTCAGCTAGGAAGGGGAGGCAGGTGACTTGAAGGTCGCTGGAGTAAGAGAAGTCACCTGATTCAGCCAAGAGCTTTCCCTGTGAGGCAGGAGTAACAAGGCAGAGGAGAGAGGGAGAGAAAGAGAAGTGGGTGTTTTAGTTAGAGGAGGGAGGTTTGCACTTTTTTTAAGCAGGTCTCTTGCCAAGGGTTGAGAATATTGGCAGCAGAGCCTGTGGAAGTGTCACCTTAACTATGTCACAGCCGGCTGACAGAATGCATTCTAAAAGGGCAGGAATCCGAGCAGCTGTTGTACTGATAGGTTTATTGCACAAATCCCGAAAGCAAAATAAAGAAAAAAGGTAAAGCGCAAGTTTATTTAGTATTTTCTCTCTCTTTTTTTTTTTTTTTAAAGAAAAAAAGAACAGTCATTGCCACTTCTTCGGGACGGAAATGTGAGCTGAGATCTGGGGAGGGAGGGGTATTGTGGAGCCCGCAGTCTGTCTCTATTGTAGCCATGATTGTCTTTCCTAGATCATATATTATTAGGAATGTATCTGTCTGTGCTGACAGGACTAGTCCAAAGCAAAACAATAGACATGATGATAACACCTATATGTTTAAAGCCCTTTCATAGCTGCTAAAGATTTGTATGTGTGTATATTTAGAGAAAGAGAGAGAGAGGTGAGGCTCCATCAGCCCCTCTTAAGTTTACCTCTTGACCCTAAACGTACATTTTTGTTCCTGTAGAAAACCAGCACAGTCTGTTTTCTTCCCAGGACTGTAGAACTGGTTTGTAGAATTTTGTAGAACCGATTGGACTCGAATGAAAGGCTTTGTCTCATTCCCGAAAAAAACAATTGACAAATGGTTTTCAGATTCATTGACTAAGCCATGGACTGTACTTTGTGTTCAACTTTGTGGTTTGGGGGAGCAGTATGTTTTGAGTGGTGTGTTAGCTCTCAGCTGAATTTCTGTTTTCTACAAAGGCTTACAATGATGTGATTTATGTCTCTATTCAGAGAGCTCTGTCTCCTTATGCAGTTTTTTTTCTGGCAAGTTTTTTGGTAAAGTTATGAAATGTGCACCCAAATCTATGCAATGTGTAGAATTTTTAGTTTGAATTGGGTAGCAAGACAATGATCACTTCAACTTAATATTCTTCACTGCATTTTTAATCTTTTCAAAATTTTCATGTGGAAGGAAAACATGCAGGCAGACTAGAACCATTCAGAACTCCGTGTTGAAAATGATATTCTGGTAAATCCACAAAAGCAAAGCAAATCCAGACATGAGGGTAGGCTCACCCCAGTATCTCTAGGTTTTGTGGCACCTGCTCTGGGTTACGTTTCACTTTGTTTCGACGTGCCTGCAAGATGATGCATGAGACACAATAGACAGCAGGTTGACTTAGGGACAGAGTTTTCTTTTGTGGATTTTAAGGTAGACCCAGAGCCATCCTTACCCATATGTAGAAGATGCAGCTGGGTAGGGCATCTGAAAATTAGGGGCATCACTGGGTCTTAGTATCCACTCATCCCTCTCCTTATCCCTGTTCTATGGCTCTGCTTCCTCAGGAGAGGATCTAGTTAAATTAAAAGTGAAAAAGCCACCAGCCCCATTAGCAGAACATAGAACCTGTGGAAGAGCGGTTCAAGGGGTAATGAAGCCATTTAACGGGCATTTGCCAACCCCAGGCATAGGCTGTCAGTTTCTGGACTTACTGTATTAGTTCTATAGGAGCTGAGTTTAAAATTTGCTGAAAACTATTGCATTAGTGTGTTGTGGAAGGTTTTTTTTTCCGTTCCTGGAGGCTTTCCTGGGTATAAGATTAAAACAATAGTTATGATATATGTGACTTAGTGCTCTTGGCCCCTCTCCCTGATTGGAAAATTACCCAGATGTGCTCATGCTGGACGTGAATAATCTTATTGCCACAGTGAGTCTCTTTTTTCATTCTGTCCCCTCCCTGTTATTTTGTTACCTGCACTTGTCCCATCAAAAGCTGGGTTTGGAGGTGTGTACTCTGCCACTGGGCAGAATACAAAAGTCAGCAGGAGCTGCTCTGGTAGTCAGTGCTTACAGGAATGGGACTGTAGATCGTAGTCTTTTGAGGGCGCACTTTTCTCTCTGAGATAACATGGCATTCTTTTTGCCATGGGAACAATAACACTGGGCTCCCGCAGAAGGTTCTCTCTAATTGTTTCCACCCATGGGCAGAATAGAGTTTGTTGTGTGCACCAAGGCATGTGCAGATGTGCACCCCTTATAGACACACACACTGCTGGCTGTGGGTGGTTGCAGGCACTCTGCTAATCAGCTCTGTGGCACCTGGATCTCTTCTGGGGTAGCCACCCAAGTGCTCTGGCTTACAGGGAATATTGCTCCTACATAACCTTATGGACTAGTCCCATAGCATTAAATAGGGAATGGTCCCCTTTCCAGATTTGTGAAACCCATTTCACAGAATGCAATGCAGGAGTCTATCCCTGCTAGGGGATGGTTAAAAAACAGACTGTGAAAACTTATTCTGTATTAAATCCTGTTGGTTTGGAGGTTTACTGGTTACAACTTAATTCCATTGCTGCACAAGCCTTTCCTTTGAATCCTGATACCGTTCTAAAGGATGTTTCCAGGAGGGGAAGAGTACAATGGTGCTTGAGTCTCCCATTGCTTCCTACTGGGGTGTCTCTACTCTTGTTCAGTGCCAGCTGTATAGCAAATAATACCAATAGTTGGTGTGCTGGCCATTTACAGACAGGTTTTCAAGAGTTCGATATATTGAGTCCTGCTCTTCATCCATGGGCACCCCGGGAACATCTCCAACGCTGCCTCAGTGCCTCCTTTCAACTCCCTCTGCCATCATTCCCTCAAAGCATAGGACCATGGCTAGCTGGTGGTGCCAACCAGTATTGTGCCCTTGTCACCTTGCATTCTTCCCTCCTGTTGTGTGTAGCCTTCTGCTTGCACTGTAGCTCCTGCGGGGCAGGGGTTCTCTCTCATAGCAGCAGTTCTCAATCTGGGATCTGGTGCCCCCTTGGGAGGCCAGAAGGAGGTTTCAGGAAGTCTGCTAAAAATAAACCGGAGAGCAGGGCTAGAGTTAGATTCTCTTTTGGAGAAATGCCAAAGCCTGCACCCCACCACCCAGGGCTGGAGGACAAAGTTTGAACAATTTAGCTTTGTGTGGTTCCCTTTGATGTGGGACTCTGGGCAGGTACCCTCAGGGATGTGTGTGGGGTGCACAGGTCTCACATGCACTCCCCCCACACCCAGTTGCCCCCTATCACCATCAGTACTGCTCCACTTCCTCAGGAAGAGGCACACAGGGGCAGGGAGAGGGTGGTGCATGGATGGAGAGGGGTGGAGCACCGGTGAGCCAGTGGTGGGGAGGAGGCGGGGCAAGTGTGCGTCTCACCCCCTCCCCCAGCCAAACCTGTGCACTAGGTGCCTCTGTTTATCCTGCTTGCTGCCCCATATGGTGCACCCTTCCTGGCTTTTAAACTACCAGCTGTGCAGAAAAGCAGGTGATGGGGCACAGCTGGACTGTGGAGCTTTTAGGGTGTTGCAGGATGGGGAACTCAGAAAGAAAAAAAAGCTGAGGTTTGCGGTCTTAGAGCACGTGCACACCTGAGCTGATGGTGTCACTTCCAGCGTTCGGAGACGTCCACGTGCCAGCTCTGACTGAGCTCGTACGCTGCAAATGGAAGTGTGGTCTGGGGGGCAGAGGCTGGTCGCTCAAATACACACATTGGCATCTGGGGCTGGAATGTTCTTGGCATAGCTAGTCCATCTCGCTGGCTTTACAGCACTGGCTGCACCGCTAGCTTGGTGAAACCTAGAGCACACACATCTGTCTGAGCTGCAAATTGCCAAGGGTACCATTTGGAGAGGATGGGTGGTGGGGAGGGAGGGTAAACCCCACATACTGGGGCATTACTTGCTCTTCCTCCCCTTCCCCTGACTTTCAGGGAGCGGGGAGAAAGTACACAGCTTGTGTGCATGCCTCTCATTCTCAGCTGGTGAAGGGAGTAAGTGATGCAAGCTGCGTGCTCTCCCCTCGCTCCCTGGTACTCAGGGGAAGGGGAAGTAGAGCAAGCAGCATCCCAGTATTAGCTGAGCACTTGGGTGGCCATCCAGGAAAGATTCAGGTGCTGCCCAGCTGGTTAGCAGAGCTCCAGAGCTGGCAGCATGCGTTTCTCTTGGTGGTGCACACCCACACATGCCTTAGTGCACACAACAAAATTCATTCTGCCCCGGATGGAAAAATTAGAGGGAACACTGCCCACGGTGTGTGTGGGGGGTTGCTTAAGCCCTCTCTGCCCTCCCCAATGGCACCCTCAGAAATTACACCTCCTGCTGAAGAGTAGATGTAAATTTTGTTCTTTGTCCAGACAGTGCCTGGCACAGTGGCACCCTGGCCTTTACGGGCTACAGTTATACAAATAAATAATAAGCGTTTAAAGGAGCTGCTGGGTGCTAAGTTCCTATCAAAATCCAGGCCTTCACGTTTTTTTCTTTAAATGTACTTAACAGTCTTAGGGGCTCAGAGCCTGTGTGCGAAAGTATAAATGAATTAAGGTATTGTGTTCAACAGGGCTACCTATGGGCTGATTCCCACTTCCGCTGAAATTAGTAAAGGCTCTCATTTAATGTTCTCTTTAATTTTCCATTCATGTGTGGAATAAATTTTATATGCACCAAGTCATGTTAGATGTGCACCACCACTCAAAACACACAGTGCCCATTGTAAGCACTCTGCTAACCATGTGGACAGCATTTGAATCTCACCTGGGCGGCCACCCAAGCACTCAGCTTACAGGGAACACTGCTCCCATTTAATGGAGCCGGACCAGATACAAGTGAATAAAGTCATTCACCTACCTAAGTATTTGCAGGATCAGGCCTTAAGATGGCTGCAATTTACCAGGAAGTTGATTTATTTTTTGGTGGGAGGCTTACAAGATGTGAAGCCGCACCCTGCTGGGAGCCTGGAAAATAAGAAGAGCGCATATGCTCGAGCAGGTGTTTGGTGATGTCAAATTGCCCGTTCTCAGACTGTGCTTGTTGAACCTGCCCCCGTCAAACCCCTGAAATGAATGAAAATTTTCCTTATGGGATGAGTGCAGGATCAGGCCCAACATGTCACTGGGGGAGAAAGGATAAGAACCAAACGCTCTGAGAAATCTGGCAGTGGCTTCAGGAACTTGAAAATTTGGCTCTGAGGTTGTTGGAAAATCTGGTTCGCAAAAGGCCAGCCTGGTTGTATAATAGCATGTCTAGCACACACTCTTGCCTTGTTTAGCCCTTGGTGCGGGAACATTGAGGCTAACAGGAGGCTCAAGGGCAGTACAAGCTCCTTCCCCGCTTGCTCCCCTAGCCGTCTTCTAGTCTGTCTTCTTGAGAGGGGCTGCTGGTGTTCAGGAGGATGTGCTCTAGCTGCACTATTTAAACTTACGTAAGTTTCTAGCGCTGTACAAGCAATATGAGCTGTGGAGGGGAAAATGTGATTTAGTTGTGATGTTAAAGTGACCCTTGCATAAAACTGTTCCGTCTTTGTTCTGCATTTGCAATTGAATTTCACTCCCCAGGAGCCAAAGGCAAGTGCGTCAGGTTTGGAAGCAGATGCTGACTCCCTGGTGGCCTGTGTCACGTGCTCATTAGCAACCCACCAAAGTGTAGCACTGCAAATGGACTTTGCTGAGGTTTCTTTCCAGAAGCCAGGCCTATACGTACTGGGTTCTCACTGCCTTCCTTCCTGAAACAATCAATCCATCCGCCAATCCACACCAGTCCTGTTCATTCGGAAACTATCCTGGATGTTAAGTAATGTGTAGTAACAACTGGCATGTTAATTACTGTTCCTTTTCGTGCATCTATAGTGGGGCCAAAAGTCCCTCTGGACCCCAGGGCAAGGTGGGTGGGGGCTTAGCTCTGCACCCTGGAAGGGGTGGAGCCAAAGGATAAAGGGGCGGAGCCAAGGGAGGAAGGGTTGGGGCCTAGAGCAGTGAGCTCTTAGCACTGCTCGGTTATCGGTGTTGGCTCCCCACACCTCAGACCCATGCGAAGCAGCTCTGCCACGGCACTTCAAAGGTGCCTGGAGCAACTGCCACCTTTGCCCCACCTCATCTGTGGGCCTCTGCATCCAAAACTCCTGCTGCCGCTGCTCAGTACTCCAGAATTCAGGGCTATGCCTTAGATTTTCTTTTTTACTAGGAAACTGGAAATGCACAATTTTTAAATTCTTTAATTAACCACCCAAACAGTTTAGCAACTGAGGAGGTTAGTGCTTGTAAAGCTCCAGCTATTTTTTAAATTTTCATGATGGACACAGGAAGCCCAGAGGTGCCACACCTGTGGACTGCCAAGACCAGAAGAGCCAGTATGACTTCCCACAGGCAGACTTGAATGGGGACCCTCTGGAGCTCAGTGGAGGGAGCCTCTGTAGTTTGAGCTACAAGCCAGCTGGCTCTCAGCTAAGGCTGTAGAGGAGGCTCATTCTTTCTCCATGTAAGTGGTCTAGATGCCACTACATGGGACAGCGCATTGCACCCCGAGGTGTGTGGGTTACACCAGGGCTATGAACTACTCAGCCTAGAGCTTTGGCACAAATTTAGCACTGGATGCAGTAGCCTGTGCATCATCTCCACTTTCTTCTATCTACACAAAGTCTTATCTGTGTGAATCATAGAATCCTAGGGCTGGAAGGGACCTCAGGAGGTCATCTAGTCCAGTGCCCTGCTTCAAGCAGGATCAACCCCAACTGAGTCAGTCCAGCCAGGACTTTGTCAAGCCGGAACTTAAAAACCTCGAGGCTTGGAGAATCCACCACCTCCTTAGGCAACACATGCAAGAGACTTGGCTCTTCAGGACCTTCTTCATTCCAGTCTGTCTTGAAGGAGTTTCTCACTCTGCAACCAATCAGCTATTTTTGTATGACCTCCATCCACTGAGGCTGGGCCTGCCAACCCTTGTTTTACCCTCCACTGACTCTCTGTTGCCTTTAAATCAAGACTGGCAGAGACAGAGGCAACCGGTGTGGGAATACTAGGAGGTGCACAGGCCACATGCCCCTGCTTAATCCCCTCCCTGCCCCTGCTCTGCTTGTGCCCCACCCCTTCCCAGATGGTGCCCCACCTCTTCACCCATGCCCCTCCCACTCCCTGCTCCATTGTGCCGCAGAAGCACCATCTCTTCCTCTAGAAGCGCTGCACTGCCACCAGTGTGTGTGGGGGGGCAGTTACCCACTTCCCCTCAAGTGGTGCAGCCTAGTAGTGCAAGCTAGGAAGCTCATGCTGCTTTCGGGCCATACCAATCTGTGGGAGGGGTGCGACTACCACCACACTTTTGGGAAGTGGTGCAGAGCTGACAGTGAGTGATGTGGGAGGCAATGCGTGGGCGGGGCCGTTGGCCCGCTGTGTGCCCTCATGCAATGCTCATGGGCAGAGTGCAATTCTGGCCTCACTGAAAGATGGGGAAGTCTGGTGAAGTCAGAAGGATGCTTTATTTTGTCCCATTGGCTCGATGCAGGAATAACTGGTTGAAAATCCTTGTGCTGTGTTACGCAGGGAGTCAGGCTACATCAGTGATTCCCAAGAGGTACACAGATGTTTTTCAGGGGGGACATCAATTCATCTGGATATTTGCCTAGTTTAACAACAGGCTGCATAAAAAGCACTAGTGAATTCAGTACAAACTAAAATTTCATACTGACCATGATGCTGTATATGCTATGCAAGGACATGGCAGAACAATATGTGTATCCCATTGATTTACTTCATAATTGTATGGTGAAAATGAGAAAGTCAGTATTTTTTTTAGTAATCATGTGCCGCAGTGCTTTTGTATTATTATGTTTGAATTTTGTAAGGCAACTGGTTTTAAGTGTGGCAAAACCCAAGGGCATGAAGGACCTATCAGACTCTTGAAACAGGCACTATATTTTGGAAAGACTGACAACCACTCCACTGGGTAATCAAAATGATTCCTTCTGGCCATAATATCCATTATCCCTTGAAAACTTCACCTGCACAATTATGAAAGTGTCATTTTTATTACAGGTTGAACCTCTCCAATCTGGAACTCTCTCATACGGCAACATCTGTAATCTAGCATGATTTTGGTTAGCTGAACAACCACTTGTGGCCAAGTTTCCCATGGTCCCATAAAGTTTGTTTACAGCCACCCATCCTGTTTCTCAGTGTTCTCTGCTGTTATTTAGCTGGAATCCTAAATGTCGTCTAAGAGCCCAGACAGCAGTGGAAGTGTTGGTAATGTGCTAGAAAATATTAACTTCCCATGATCTGGCAAATTCTCTTGTCCACCATGGGTCAGATCCTGAGGATGCTGGATGAGAGACATTCAAGCTGTAGCTCTAATATTAAATTATAAAGCAAGAATTGTCAAAGATAAGAATCTACTCCCACCCTTAGCCACATGTTGAGAGTGTGAGCTGTCCTCAGTTTATTAAGGATTTACTGCTTAGAAGTGTGTGTGTATATAAATAAATACAGGAATGCTGGAATAGTTTTTGCAGAGAGGTTCTGAGAGCCATTGAACCAAACTGTAAACGCTGCATATAATGGAAACCACTTCAAACCAGAGGGTGTGGTGGCATCCCTAGTTTCAGCAGATATATATGAAAACAAAAGTTAGCTAATTTCAAGTTACTTTGGGAGTTGTCTGCTTGTGTGTGATCCATTCAGTGACCTATAAGAACAGTAGTACATGCAGTAATGCATGTTCGAATGCAAGGCTCTGTGAACTGTACTGAACAACATTTCTCCTCTGTACAGAGGAGTAATTAAAGCTAAACTCATTTGCCGTTAAATGTCACCTTGCTCCCAGTTGTGCTTTTTCATCCTATTGTGAACTATCCCTTAGAGAAAGCTTTGTGTAGACAGATTTAAACTGTTAATTGGCAAATGCATAATTCCTTCCAGGAAAGTTTAGACCAGGGGTAGGCAACCAAAAGAGTAAGAAGAGCCATTTTTTTTAATTCAGTGAAAAAACCAACCAAACAAAAAACACTCAATAATTCAAGAGCAGCAATGCATGTGAATACAAGACGGTCCTTAATACATAACGTCATACCATACTTTTTGCAACCCCTGTTTTAAGAATGGCAGACACATATATCCCACAATGCACTGACATTAAAGGGGGAGTTATCCAACGTTTCGAGATCACATATTGTTTGTTATTTAGATATGAGTTGTTCATTGTTCAGCTTTTAGACGTCCACCAAAATACTGAAAATTATCAGGAGAGGGATTTTTTTTTACTTTGAAGTTATTGTATTAGAAGCCACAAAGAGGTCATTAAAGAGCCACATGCGGCTCTGGAGCCCTAGGTTGCAGACCCCTGATCTAGACCAAAGACATCGTTCTGTGTGTGGGCTGACTCATGCTTCACTATGTGCAAGTAACTTATGGACAGGGCAAAATCCAGAGTCCTGCACACAACTTGAACTGCATTGTGTATGGCACAAGCAGTGAAGGGAGTTATCTAGCACAGGGGAGATCTGCATTGCATGTGCAACCCTGACTCCTGAGCAAAACTTGTATGGAAGAAAAGAGGATCTAATGACAGTGGGTGAAACCTGAGCCCTGTTGAAGTCAATGGGAGAGCTTCAATTGACTTGAATGGGGCTAGGATTTCCCTCCTCCATCCCTGCCAATGTGTATCTTTTTTACCCACACCAACTCCAAGGTAGCATTTGATGCTGTGAGTAGCTCCTCTGTTTTCAACAGGGGTTCTGCATGGTGCTCAGGGGCAGAACTGGGCTGATAGTATTTTAAGAGACACTTTTGGTTCAGGGTGTCCTAAAAAAGAACCTGTATAGTGCTGGGAGAATCCCCAGAACATCATCAGCCTCATGCAGATGCTCATTCAAAGCTTGGCCTCTGTCAAGAATCGAAGCATTTAAG
Source organism: Carettochelys insculpta (assembly GCF_033958435.1). Taxonomy (NCBI): domain Eukaryota; kingdom Metazoa; phylum Chordata; order Testudines; family Carettochelyidae; genus Carettochelys; species Carettochelys insculpta. The sequence continues at coordinate 12,055,553 of NC_134155.1, forward strand.
GTTACCCTTAGCTTCTCTTGATATTCACAGCATGACAAAAGTTATCCATTTCCAGCTCTTCTTCCAGACACATCACATGCTTTGTTTGTATCTCTGCATGACATGTGAGAACTCAGGCCCCCATCCAAAGTAATCCTTTAGAACCCAAACAGAGAATTGTCTCGGATGCTCAAGACCAGGGTTTTATGGAAGACTCACAAGCAAAAGCACTTATGAAGAATTTCTGCCTTCAGCATCTATCCTGTTCTAGAGGGGTAGTCATGTTGGAATGTTTCAGAATAAAACAGTGAGAAGTCCTGTTTCACCTTGAAGACTAATACATTTGTCAGGGCTGCCTCCCCACTCTGACACTCAGTGTGCAGATAGGGAGGGCCCGGCAAACCTTAAAAATACCTTGCCTATAAAAGGCTTGTCTTGAAAAACTCCCCAGGGTCACAGATTCCCTGACTCTGGGAGAGGGGTAGTTGCTGCCACCACCCAAGTAAAAAAAAAAACACTTTAACCCAGCAATATACACGTGGGGATGCCTCTCTGTGGGATAAGCCCCCAGCGCTTATCCTTTCCTTCAGAGAGAGCTTAGGAAAAACGAACTGTAATCTGAGAGCTGGCCTTTCAGTCTAAGGCATGAATACACACAGACCCTTCTTAGGACACAGGAATTCGATTGTTTGCTCAAAGAAAAAGTGATTTATTCACAAAACAAGAGAACATAACTCAGTCATACTGGTTGCAGCCCAGAGAATTACCTCCGTGGGATTCAGCTTAGAAGTTACAGAATACAGGGTAAATAATCAAGTCGTTAACCAGAGCCACTAAAAATAGTCCATACAAAATAACCATAACCTGATCATGTCTAACGACACATTTCCCTTCTACTTACGTATTGATGGCTGATTATGAGATGGCCAGGATATTTACTGGATTAATTCCAGCTGTTTAGGAGTAACCGTCTCTCTCAGTTCTACTCTGCAGCCACACAGATAAAGACCACTCAGACTGCAATTGCTCTCAGTTCAGAAAAGTTTCTCTTCCTTCAATTGGCTTACCTCCTGCTGAGACCCCTCCATTAGGGTTAACTCTTCTCAGGCAGTGTGAGCAGTGTCTCAGACAGTCCCTTCCACCCCCCGACACATGTTGCTGGCAGGAGCTTTGTACCACTTTGTATCTTAACTCCATATTGTACGTCAGGCTCCATTTTCGAGGGATATGCTCTGCTGTATTAGCCCATGTGAGGATGGCTGTGTGTGAGATGCATCTGGAAGTGTCAATGTGGATGCTTACTGAGTTAGCCTCTGTAGCCAGCCCGTCTGGACAACGAAGACTTGGTGGCTGAAGAACAATGGGATCTGGATTCTGTAGCAATGACCCACTCAGAGAGGAAGATTAAGTCCCATCTGTAGGTGATGAATCAAACAGAAACCTGAGGCAGTGGGAAAGGACCAAACCCATCTGCCATTGACTGCATCTGGCGTTGCATCTGAGGAAGTGGGTCTTTGCCCATGAAAGCTTATGCTCCAAAATATCTGTTAGTCTGTAAAGTGCCACAGGACTTCTTGTTGCTCTCGAAGATACAGACTAACATCGCTATCTCTCTGATACCTTTCCCTGCATGCATTCATGACTACATTTATTTGGGCATGATCAATTGACTTGTATTTATCTCGTGGTCCACTCTGACTCCGCGATCCCTTTTTGCAGTACTCCTTCCTAGACGATTAATTTCCATTTTGTACGTGTGCTAGCGGGAGTGTCTGGTGCCCACAGGAAGAGAGGGTATAAGGAGAGCCAGCACAGGAACAGGGAGACAGCCTTTTGGGGCAACCCATTTACCAATTAAAGTATTGGTGGGGACATGGGGGTGCACTTCCCAAATGTTACCATGAATCACATATCAGCAACTGATTGTTCCTTCCAAAGTGGAGAGCTTTGAATTTCCTTATTGAATTTTGTCTGGTTTACCTCAGACTATTTCTCCAGTTTGTCCAGATCATTTTGAATTATATCCCTGTCCTCCAAAGCACTGCCAACTCCTCCCATCTTGGTATCATCTGCAAACTTATTCTCTATGCCATTATTTGAATAATTAATGAAGATATGGAAGAGAACTGGCCCCAAAACTGATCCCTGTGGAACGCCCCTTGGCAATGACCTTCCAGCATACCCATTCAATGTTTTGATTTCGATATAACTGCACTTTGCAAAGGAGAACTAGCCAGTCAATGAATTTTCAATCAACTTTATTGCCATCCACCCATTTTCATTACTAGACTTACCTACAGGAGGACATGCATGATATTTAGCAACAGTGATTTATGCTAACAATCCAGCTGTCCTGTCATTAGTTGGGGTTGATTGTATGAAAGACACTCTGAAATTTTCAAGAAATTAGCCTTTTATTAATTGTCTTATAATTGAAAAATGGGTATGGAGCAGGGGTTCCCAACCTGGGGTCCACAAGGGTATTGCAGGGGGCCCATGAAAAAAAGATAAATAATCATAGAAAAAACGTTTAAATACATTTCAAAGTTACAATTGATAATTATTTTTAAATTAAATATTTTCCAATAATGTTATCAATTACTGCCTGAAAATCTATGTTGTGGTTTCCCTTTTATTTAATGACGTGTACATAGTGGCTAGACTTGGTTTGATAGGGGTCTGTGAATGGTTTGGGTGCGTGAGATTGTGGCTCTGCACTAGTGAAAAGGTTGGGAACAACAACTATAGAGTAAATATAACGAACTAAGTTGCCAGTCTTTGCATCTCATCGTCATAGTGCCCCATGCTGCAATATTAATTCTAGGTCACCTTTGCTGCTCCTACTAACACTCATTTTATTTAGTAACACAGTAGATGTTGCTTTGCATGTTGTTCTTTTTGTGGCTTAATTTCTCAATATTTTTAGATATAAGGAGGAGCTGGGTTCAAAGCTACTGAATTTGCATGCTGGTGTAAACCTATGGCATTGCGTCAGACAGTGGTGCTGGCCCTAGGTTATGGAGATCCAAAACTGGTGAAGATTCAAATCCGGGCGTTTTGGTTGAGTCTATTACAGAGAAGGCATCTGCTGCAAAATGGCCATTTGGATGAGGGTTTGAATTCTAAACATTTGGGTTTTTTCCATGTTTCTGTCTCAAATATACATTTAAAGTTGGTGGTCTAAGTCCTCAACTGGTGTCAGTCTAAGAAGCTCCATTGAAATCTATGGCTTGATAGCAGCTGATGATCAGGCTCACATATTCCATTCAACTCATTCATTCCCTGTCTTGACAGTGGAGACTGAACCTCTCTAATCCAGAACTCTCTCTTCCAGCAGCATCTGTAATCCAGCATGATTTTACTTCGCTGGATGACCATTTATCATGGGTGTCGCCAAGTCTCCTAAGGTTCTATAAAATTTGTTTACAGCTTCCAGTCCTGGCTCTCAGTGTTCTGTGCTGTTATTTAGCTCTAATTTACCCCTAAATGTCTTCTAAGAGCGCAGTAAGCAGTGGAAGTGCTGAGAATGTGCTAGACAATATTGACCTCCTTTGGTCCAGCAAATTCTCTTGGCACCAGTCAAGTCCTGAGGGAGCTGAAAGAGAGAGGTTCAACTTTTTGAGAGTTTCTCTCTTTCCCCGTAAGAGAAGCACAAGGGAATGTGTATAAAGCATGACTTTCTCATGCATGGGGATGAAAATGACTCTTCTTCTTCCAGGAAGCCCTTCTAGGAACAGCGGAATGCTTGTCTGTATTTTATTGGACTCTTTAACCCCAGCTACAAAGCAAGCAGCAGTGTGTTGACAGAAAACTAATAGAAAAGTGCAGTCTGCAATGAAAACTTAAAACAGTAAATGTTAGTTATTAAATACATTCAAAAGAGCTCTGTCGAGAGCAAAAAATGACAGCATCAAACCTAAGGGGCATCCCTATTTTCCTTCATCAGGCTAAAACAGAGGGGCAAATTCAATCCCACGTAAGGGGAACACTCCCAGTAGAATTGCACCTGTTTGTACAAGGCACACATTTGGCTCAAAGAATTCATTGCATAGGTGGTGATGCTACATATGTTTAATTTGCACAGTAGAATGCAGAACAGACTTAAACATTTCCTGTGAAATCTTTATGTAGGATAGTCAGTTGACGTTTCCCCCTCCCCCCTGTGTGTTTATATTAACCCATTTAAAAACCCGCCTGTTAGCACAGACATACAAAATAATAAAGCAGAGCACACTGGTAATGAGTTTCTTTCCCCCCCAGGTTTTCGATTCAGAGAACAGGAGGAAGATACTTACTCTAGGAAGGAAAAATGCGGTTAAGACTCTGTCCTAGGGCTCAGGCAATCTGTATTCAAGTTCTGGCTTTGCCACAGACTCCCTGTGAGATCCTGAGCATGTCACTTAGCACTATAGTAGATATGGTGCAGAGCACTTGGCAGCATTTGGTATTGCTGCGTCTGCAGTCTATGCATGGCCAAACCTATACACCTCAGTAAATCACCGCTAAAGCCCTCTGAATGAACAGAAACTGTGGGGGAGTCAAACTGCGACAATGAGCCCCACTATAAATACCTCAGTCACTCGAGTCACATTGGGCAACATTTTCGAAAGTACTGAAGTGACTTAGGAGCCTGAATCCCTTTGAAAGTCATTGACAGGTAGGGTCTTACTGTACCATCCTTAGGCAGAAGACCCATTGTGGTGAATGGCGTATTTCGTGCTCTTAAGAATGGAAGTAGGGGTTGAGATCCAGGATTTTTGGGCTCCAACTGAACCGTTGCCACTGACTGGCTGTGGGATCTGCCTCTCAGGCATGCCTCCACTTTGATGACAATAAAAGTATCATTAACAATTGCTCGACCCTAAAGGGTGTTGAGCTTAATTAACATTTGGAAAGTGATTCCAGATGCTCAGAGAAAAGGTGCAACAGACAAGGAGAACATTATGTCAGGGCAGGTTTATCTGGCAGACCGAGAGCTATAAACGTGCTCCCTGCAATTACTGTGTGTAGATTCATTTTGGAATGGAAGGAAGAGAATAACTTTTCCCCCCATAAAGACCTGTGAGGTCAGGCCCACTGATAGGGGGCAATGGGGACAACAGTCCAAGGCCTGGTGATATGAAAGGGCTTGGAGCTCGTGGCTGCTGCCGCTGCTGCCATCGTGGTGGTGGTGGCTGGAGCCCTGGGCCCTTTTAATCACTGCTGGAGTGCTGTGTGGCACACACCATCCAGCATGGAGGGTGAGTGGGGGCGGGGTGGCACTGCAGTCTGGGCGGTGCTGAGGGCTGCCTGCCCAGCCCTACCCCTTTCACCCAAGGGCCTGCCCCTCCTGCCTGAGACCCCGCCCCTTCCACCTGAGACCCCTCCCCTTCTTCCCAAGGCCCCACCCCTTCCAGGGGCCGTGGAGCAGACTGCTTTCCCCACCTTGCCCAGGGCCTCAGCAAGACTGTCGGCCCTGTGGCGTGAGGTGGATATTTCACAGACACACAGTCATCTCTCATGTAATTTCACTGGAAACAGTAGAGTTGTACCAGGGATGGATTTAGTACCGTCATCTGTTCCTTAAATCAGGGCTTCTTAGAGTGAAGCTGTTGCATTTCCTGGAGGCCTCTGTGTAACTGGAAACTTGCTCTAAAACCATTCTTGTGCTCCTATGAGTGCTTGAATCCCATTCTGCAGAATGGATTAAAGCAGAGGGTTTATTTGCTGGCAGGAGGCTGTGTTCCTGTAGCTGCGTCTACACGTGCACGCTACTTCGAAGTAGCGGCAGTAACTTCGAAATAGCGCCCGTCACGTCTACACGTGTTGGGCGCTATTTCGAAGTTGAAATCGACGTTAGGCGGCGAGACGTCGAAGTCGCTAACCCCATGAGGGGATGGGAATAGCGCCCTACTTCGACGTTCAACATCGAAGTAGGGACGTGTAGACGATCCGCGTCCCGCAACATCGAAATAGCGGGGTCCTCCATGGCGGCCATCAGCTGGGGGGTTGAGAGATACTCTCTCTCCAGCCCTTGCGGGGCTCTGTGGTCACCGTGGGCAGCAGCCCTTAGCCCAGGGCTTCTGGCTGCTGCTGCTGCAGCTGGGGGTCCGTGCTGCATATACAGGGTCTGCAACTAGTTGTTGGCTCTGTGTATCTTGCACTGTTTAATGAAAGTGTGTCTGGGAGGGGCCCTTTAAGGGAGCGGCTTGCTGTTGAGTCCGCCCCGTGACCCTGTCTGCAGCTGTGCCTGGCTCCCTTATTTCGATGTGTGCTACTTTGCCGTGTAGACGTTCCCTCGTTGTGCCTATTTCGATGTTGGGCTGAGCAACGTCGAAGTTGAACATCGACGTTGCCAGCCCTGGAGGACGTGTAGACGTTATTCATCGAAATAGGCTATTTCGATGTCGCAACATCGAAATAAGCTATTTCGAAGTTGGGTGCACGTGTAGACGTAGCCTGTGTAACATGCATGTTTTCAACCTGTGATTTGTGGACTCTTTAAGGTCATCAGATTATGTCTCAGATTTCCGACAGGTCTGGGCCTCCCTTCGAAATTTTGAAGGGTCCAGAAATAAAAAAGGTTAACAACCATGGGTGTAATATAAAGGTAATGGGACAGCACCTAGTATGAAGCAATGCAATTTTGACAAGTTTTTCAATATTTTAAGCTTTCCTTAAAAAAAAAAAAAAAAGCTTAGAAAACCAAATTCAAGTCCAGTAAACCCTCAACATAGTGGATTAATGGGGGGAAGGGTGTCCGTTAAAACTGAAAGTCCATTATATTGGATGGTTTACTCTGAGGGTTTGCTTCTCTGGCTCCCAGCTACCCACACTCCGCCCTGAGCATGGCGGCTTCTCTGGCTCCCAGCTACCCACACTCCGCCCTGAGCATGGCGGCTTCTCTGGCTCCCAGCTACCCACACTCTGCCCTGAGCATGGCGGCTTCTCTGGCTCCCAGCTACCCACACTCCGCCCTGAGCATGGCGGCTTCTCTGGCTCCCAGCTACCCACACTCCGCCCTGAGCATGGCGGCTTCTCTGGCTCTAAGCTGCTGCTGGCGCTGTGTTCCCCAGCCCTGTGGTTGGGATCACCACAGCTGTGGGGTCCCTAAGCACAGCTGGGGTCACCACCATGGATTTCAGCCATCGATGAGCGGTGGACATGGTGGTGGCAGCTCTCCAAGCTGCGGCCAGGGACCCTGCGGCTGTGTCAGTCTCACCCATGGCCAGGGACCCCGCAGCTTTGGTGGTCTCAGCTGTGGGGTACTGGTGACATTACTGGTGAGTCACCATTTACAGTATGTAGAGTACAGTACTCTACTCTACTCTACTCTACTCTACTTTGTTTGGGAGGGAGGCTAGTGGATGTCTGTTATTACTGATGTCTGGTAAAACTGGGTCCGCTACAGCGAGGGTTTACTGTAGTCCTTTTACTACCTTAGGGCCTGATCCCGTGTTGCTGGAGAGAGTGAGAATATTCACACTGTCTTTATTAGATCGTTGTTCCTTTCTGCTCCATGGGCTTGCCGTCATTTACATGATATCAGAGGACAGCTGAACTAGAATTCATTTCCCGGGCAGCCTGCATGATCATGTAGCGACAAAAGGAAGTTAATTTTTTGGTGAAATGTTTTTAAAGGAAATGGCTTATTATGGAGCTGAAGACTTTAGTGGGAAGTTCTTATTTCTGTCAACAGTTTCAAGGTTTTCCATGCAAAATTGTTGAAGCCTTAAAAATACTCAGTTTTCAAAAATTAAGAACAATGGAAACCTGAAACACTTTTAAACCTGTTTTTTCAAATGTTGGAAAATGAATATTTTGAGGGACTTGAAAACTGAAATAACTGTTTAGCATTTGGGTCTTCCTTAGAAAAAGGGTGGGGGAGGGAGGAAGAAAATCTATGGAAACATTTAACTCCTGGCAAAAATTTTAATTTATTTTCATTTTTTTTGGCAAAATATAATTGCTGTTTTCCAAGCAGTATTTGTAGCAACCTCCACCATCATTAACAGAGATCGAAATTAGAAAAAGTTTTCAAGCCTCTGTACCTTGAGGTAAAGGAGGAATTTTGTATTTGTAGCTGTAGTAGACTGTTATCCTCTGTATGGACTAGAAACTAAATGGAGGTAGGACATGCCCAACCAGAGTGTTACAACTTTATTCGTCTTCAATGTGCTCCCAGCTACAGCCTCCGTAATCTTCCAACCTAGCCACATCACCGTCTTTTCTTCTTTGTGGCCTGTCTCACTGTGTTGAATGGCTTCTGGTTCAACAATCAGGCATAGCCAAGAATGGCAGAATCACAATTAGCCCCCAAAAGTTTAAGGACTTCCTAAATGATCAGGGTTTAGAAATAAAATAAGCCCACCCAACATATACTGTTCTTAATACACATTCTACATGATCATTTTATTACCCACCTTTGGTTATTAAAGTATATAGGTAGAATAATGGATAAGCCATTAACATGTCCTGCAGGGTAAAATGATTCTATTAAATGGTCTCTGATGGAATCTCAACAGACAGGAGCAGGCTTTGTGAGGGAAGTGGCATGATTTATGTTTTTCTTAGGTCCTGATTTGCCCTTTTGTTTCCTCTTGTATTCTCCTTCTATCTCTTCTCTGATTTTTATTATTTTGTTTGCTGCTTCTCTGATATGTCACCGCTAGACCTGAGATGCCAGATCCCTCCTGTTGCAATCAAAATACACTAGCTAATGATGGGATAAAAGCCTGCAACAGCTACTAAATAGTTCTGGTGCAGGTTGAACCTCTCCAGTCCAGCACTCTCTTGTCTAGTAGCATCTGTGATCTGGCATGATTTTAGTTAGCAGGGTGTCTACTTATCACAGGTGTGGCCAATTTTCCGTGGTCCCATAAAGTTTGTTTCCAGCCACCAGTCCTGGCTCTCAGTAGTCTGTGCTGTTATTTAACTGTAATTCACCCCTAAATGTCTTCTAAGAGCCCAGTCAGCAGTGGAAGTGTTGGTAGACGATTGCTAGAAAATATTGACCTCCCATTATTCGGCAAATTCTCTGATTTGGCACTGGTCAGGTCCTGAGGGTGCGTGACACAGGTCAAGCCATGAGAGTACCTAACTAGGTAGGTTCAGTGTTAGAGGCATGCTGTTAGTGCTGACGGTCCTCAGAGTCACACACCAGTGATGATGCATGAGACGATCATGAGAGGTTGAGTAACATTGGGGCTGAGGTGAGGGGGGAGAGAGAAAGGAGTGATAACTATATGTTTGGCTGCAGGGTTTCCCAACGGAGATTCTAAGTTCAACTATATGATACTCAAGAACAATAGTACCTGTGGTGGGTGAGAAGGGTACGGTTTGGTGTAACTGCATCAAGGTATTTGCCTAACTAGATTTACTAAGAAATGTAGGTGTTGATGCCTTTTTGCTAATCTGGCTCAGTAGAATATGAACAATACTGAAATGATGCGCATTGGCTTCCAGGAACCTCTGCAGTGGTTGGAAATTGCTTCCAACTTTGACAGTTTCAAGTGAACAGGGTACTTGAATTAGCCTGAAGTCTAGACATGGAGAAAGTGGGAGGGATGGGATGGGATGGTTTGGCAACTGGCCGTGATTGTGTAATAGAGGAGTAGCTTAATTCCTGGAGCAAATTCATATAATAAGTGGTGGGCAGAAAATTTCAGGCTCTGCGTGCAGAACAAAATGTGCTTGCATAATGTTTAAAATTAGTTTCCTGATTGGTTTTCAATTTAGTTGGAATGCTTATTAAAATTATGTAGTTCACATTAGCAGCTATAACCCAGTGCTCAGGAATACCATATGTAGTATCCAGAGGCACTGAGACCTCATACTAGGGTGAGTGAAGTCTCTGCTCTACAGACTCTGCTGAGAACCAGCTGGCCTTGGATTGTGTGGTAGAGCACAGGGCTTTAGCCCCTATACTTGCAGGTTCTATCCCTGGTGCTGGCAACCCAGGTCTGTTGGTATTACACATAGAACGTGCACCACTGAAACTGTGTTAAGGACTTAGGTCAGTGGTGGGCAGCCTGCAGCCCCTGGGCCACAGGTGGCTCAGCAGGGTTCTATGTGTGGCCTGGGAGACATTTCATTCCCATGCACAGGGTTGCCAGATTCTGCTGGGTTTTATCCACGCAGTTTTTTCCTACTGGTATTACTAAAGTGTCATACACATACAGCCAGGGCATGTAAAGCATGGGGCATGTGGATTGCACATAGCATTGACTCTGAGAGCCATGTACTCCCTCTGCATCCAATCAAAGCACTGCTATGATTCAGTTGGCTCACCCCACAAATTGTAGGTATGCAAGCGCAGTGAGCAGAACTGCCCTATCCCAGGAGACCTTTCTGGCTATGACAGTTTTGTGGCCCGCTGATATGGAGGGCCACTCATGCAGCTCATTCACTAGCCTAAGTTGCCCCTCACTGGATTAGGTAATATATCAGAATGCCTTATTTCCTCAGGAGGCACCAACTCAATGGTATAACCTGCACCCTTTTACAGTAATCCAGACACCAGGGTGCTGGCAGTGAAGCAGTTTTGGGTGAGGCTGAAGTACTAATTCAAGAATAAGAAGTAGTCCTGAGGCACTTTAGAGACTAACAAATTTGTTAGGTCATGAGCTTTTCTGAGTAAAATCCTCTTGATCTGATGAAGTGGGTTTTACCCATGAGAGCTCATGAGCTAATATATTTGCTAGTCTCTGAAATGCCACAGGGCTGTTTCTTATTTGTGATACAGATTGAACCTCTATTGTCTGGCACCGTTGGGACCTGACCAGTGCCGTGTGAGATGATTTTCCATATGACGGGAGGTCAATGTTTTCTAGTACATTACCAACACATTCACTGCTCACTGGGCTCTTGGGGTAAATGACAGCTAAATAACAGCCCAGAACACTGAGAGCCAGGACTGGTGGCTGGAAACAAACTTTATGGGACCACGGGAAACTTGGCCACACCCATAATAGTTGTCCAAATAACTAAAATCGTGCTGGATTATGGATGTTCCTGGATGAGTGAGTTCCAGATTAGAGAGGTTCAATTTGTGCTAGTTCAAGGTAATGTAGATACATGTATCACTGGTCATTAACAATTAATAGAAATTGCTTATTAACTAACAGATTTTGCACCCAGGGGACAAGTTTGACCCTAAACAAGAAATGTATTGTGCAAAAAGAAAACCTCTTGGTGAGATGAATATGATGCTATGGCAACCTGTTTCAAAATCCAGATAAACCGGAGCAGATAAAACTATTTGTACACATCTCTACAACTTCAGTCCTTATAAACTGCAGGGTGGGACATGTTTTGTGCCTTTGGGCCTACTGTTTAACCTCAGGAGCCTGCTCCAGTGCTGGGAACCAAATACAGATTAAAGCAATCAAGCAGGGGTGCAGGCTTCAAAGGAAATGGAGCAAAGGATTTGTGGTTCACTCCAGACCAGGCTGTGCTCTTACACAGAGCATCCCAGCAAGCCAAAAAACAATGCTTAGCTGTTATATAGTCTCTTCATCTGCAGACAGATAGGCACGCTCACTTGATAAATGAGTGGAAGGGCTGGATAATTAATAGAGCTGATGGAAATATGAATACCCCCATTCCCACCATACAATTTTAACCAAACTTTTTTTAAAACAATTTTTTGTGTTCTCATCAGCAAAAGACTAAAAAAAGTCAATTAATTTTTAAAAGGGTATGTGAAAAAAATGAGATGAAAACTGTTGTTTCTCTTAAAAAAAGATGGTGTATATTTTTAACCGCCTCTAAAACAGGTCTGAACAATTCCATCCCTTCATTATAAATTTCACGTTTGGGAAGAAAGGAGTCCTTTTTCACGGGTGCTCAAGCCATTTTACATCATCCTGGCAGCGTCAGTGTAAATCATGCCCATTTTAAGCTTCCTTTGCACTGCCAGAGTGTCAGAAAGGGCTTGAATGTCAATGAGAATCAGGCCCAGAATGTACCAGGTTTTGACATGAAAAATGTAGCTCTGGGTCCATGTAAGAAACAATCCCTAGAGCACTTTGTGTGTGTTCATTACCCTCCCTCTTTCTATCAGCCGCACGATGCATCTTCCACTTTCCACTTCATTCGACTCTGCACACGGCCTCTCTGTTGGCCTGGAGGCAGGAAGATCCATTTTGCTATCTCATCTCAGCCTCCTCCTGTCTCTGTTGGGCCTGAGGGAGGAAGCCCAGAAGAATCAACTGCTTCAATGCCAAATACATCAGGGACTTCCCATTTGCTTGTTCCCCGCAGAAAATGCACAAAGGCAGCACAGCCTCCCAGCAGCCCATTCAAAGACAGACGCCGCCTGCTTGAAGCCACCTGTGGGAACTGTGGTTTGGTTCCTCAGCTGATGAAGAGTGATAAAGCTCCTCTGAGGTCAATGGAAATCACACCCATTTACACCCTCTGAAGGTTTGGCCCTGTTCTTTGGTTGGCTATACCCACCGTTCATTTGGAAAGGAAACAGGCCAAGAATGTGGGCAAATTACCCCTCTGTCTCAAGACTGCTGAAATCAGTGGGATTAAGGCGATAGAGCTGGCTGTGGTTATGCAGTTTGCATACCAAACCCAGCACTTCTCATGCTGTCTAGACTTGTCTCCCCTTTGGTGCTTCTCTCTGCTGTCTTTTGTTTTACAAGGAGAGTGTGAGCTCCTCCCGGAAGGGGCTGGGATTTGTGGTCTGTGACTGTGGCCTTTCAGAGCTACTACACTATACACGAAGGCAGTGTTTCTTAATCTTTTTTATAAAGTACTCCCTTTTCAAAAACAAAAATAAGCACACCCAGACTTCTCTCTCATACCCCTACGGGGATGCGTACCACTGGTTGAGAAGCATGGTCCTAAGGTAATCTGAGGTCTTGAAATAAATGCCAGTCAAACTTTCCAGATTCCTGTACCCTTTTCGGAGTCAGATTTGTTTTGCCTCCCAAATTACACCTCACTCAAAAACTATTTACTTACAGAAACAGGCAAAACTGTCACAGAAGACGACTATTGAAAACCTGCTGACTTTCTACCATTTTATTATCAAACAAAGGAATTGGAATGGAAATATTGTACTTACATTTCAGCGTAAGGCATATGAAGCAGTAGAAACAAGTCACTGTCTGAATGAACTTTTAGATTGTACTGACTTTACTAGTGTTTTTATGTAGCCTCTTGTAAAGCTAGGCAAATGTCTAGATGAGTTAATGTACCCCCTTGGTGTACCCCCAATGGTACATGTACCCCTGTTTTGAGATACACTGTAATAGTGGACATAAAATGGGAGGAGCAGTGTAGCAGATCAGGCCCAGCGTATAATAGTCAAATATTTTTATCTTAAGCAAGTGGTGCCCAACATCATTACACTAGAGGTTGAGGTGGGGGTAGGGAACAGGCTTGTCAGGCCCCTGGGCCAAGTGTGTGTGGGGGCGGCTCTGAGCTCCAAGAAAGGCAGGGCCTTGTGTTGAAGGGACAGGGCTGGGGGCAGGCAGCCCTCTACATTGCCTGGAGCCCATCACATGCCCTTAGAGCTGCACGGAGCATGCAACATGGTGATTTAAAGGGCCCAGGGCTCTGGCTGCCACTGCTCCTGTGGGAGTAGCAGCTGAGGGGCCTGATCCCTTTTGAATGACTGGGCCCTGGGGCAACTGCCCCCTTTGCCCCAACCCGCACCCAGTTCCCCCCAGACATGCCTTTTAGAGGGGAACGTAAACCTAAGCTCTGTCTCCTTTGAGCCAAACAGATTCTACATATTTCAGTAAAATATAAAGTCTCCTGTATTGATTTATATTTTAAGTTCAGCTTGTTCCGTGTGTATCTGGATAGCTTGTTTCTATGTACAGTGTGTATTGTTTAGTCACATATTTGTGTAACCTAAAATGATGTAAATATGATGACAAAATGCTCAGGAGTCCGCTGTTGGTGTGCTGTGTTGAAGCAAGCAAGTCACAGGCTGGACACCTCTATATTAAATGACAGTTTTAAAGCCATGAAGTTGTTCCATCAAGAGTAAATCTACTGAGCAGGAGAGCATCTGCACGAGATGTCTCATGATGGAGATAAAATATTTGTTAAGATTAACTCCTCTGTTGGAACTTCTTCTTCATGATTGCACTGCTACTTCTTCCAGGACCTAAAAGCTTGACGATATCAAGGGCCAGAGCCCCATCTGATATAAATTATCATCTAGTCACTGATGCCTATGTAGCTATCCTGTTTTGTAACAGCAGGAAGTGGCCCAATCTGTTTAACCTGACAGGATAACATACTCCTTTTCTTTAATTTTGCAAGTTATTCAGTCCGCCTGCACTCTGTTATTCTGTGAGTACCAGAATAATTAAAACTTCATCCCCTTAATTAAAAATCATCAGACCATTTGGGTTAGCTGGAATCTCAAATGGATCATGTAGCCTATTCCCCTGGTGCTGCCAGTCTGGACTTCATTATTTCTAAACCACCCCGGACACATTGGTGTCTAGTCTTTGCCTTGACTGATAGTTCCACAACTCCCTTGTTGAGCTCACTTCATTGCTTGAGGTATTATAACACCTCTAGGAACAAATTTATAGGCCTAAATTTGGCCCAGAAGTTTTCCCTAATATCCAACCTATATGTCCCTTGCTGTAGTAAATCCATTGTTTCCGATCTCTTCTAATTAACTAAAGAGAACTATCGATCCATGTCTTCTTAATGCCCTCAATTTGTAGACAGCTACTATGTGTCCCATTTCATTCAGACTCTCCTCAGAGGATTTACTTGCCCAACTTCTAATCATTGTTGCTGTTCTCCTTTGAACTTCCTTCAAGTTGTCTGTTTGTTAGCTTTTTAAAATGGTGCAGGCTCAGCTTCACTGCTGTACTTACCCATGAGAGGGGAGTTACCAAGCTCACCTGCTGTGGGTCTTAGTTTCTGTACTTGGTTAGCTTTTTTTCCCCCTTTTGGTGACAGATGTACAGTGCTGGACAAGCAAAACCGCCTGCACTCCAGCTGATGGCCAGTGTCATTCAGATAGAAGGCAGTAAATTCTGAACGCTGCATCTATTCAGCTCCAGAATTTCAGGGAATGTTTCACAGCCTCTGATGAACCCAGAGGCACACATTGTAGGGAACAGGGCCATGAAGGCACATGCAGAGACATTGGATGGGCTGGGAGAAAGGGTGAAAACTGAGTCCATGGCATGTGGTGGGGTGGGGGCAGTGGTGAAGGGCACTCAGACCCCCAGGCATGAGGAATGAGTAGGAGTCCCTAAAACAGAGGGAAAAATGGGGGGATGGAAAGAGCCCCGGTACATGCTCCACAGACTACATTGTGCAACCCCCCAGTTATTTATAGGTAATGATTTAGCCACTGTAACCTCCTTCATAGTGTATTCGCTGTTCCAGCATGATTTGAGGATGTGCATTATTCAGAGGGCGGTGCAGCAATAGCCTCTTAGGGCTGAAAAGTTCCCCGTAGGAGCAGATTTCATGAATAGGAAGGAAGAAATACAGTAATAAGACAAAAGGGGAAAAATAAAATACCACAAATGGTGTTTTGTCAAACACTGCTAATAATGGGTTCAGAATGTTATTAGTACTTTTGCTTTGTTCCAATTGACCTCCTCCTAGTTGATAATATTGTAATTAAAGTAAATGCTATTAATGCACTATATTCACAGAAAGTACTCGCAAATGGCAGGCTCTCTACCACCTCTTCTAGTATCAAGTCACAAGGGAACACAACAGTCCCAGTCAGCATTCTTAGATATAAAGCAGTCTCATGCAGTTTTCAGTTGCTTTACTTTGATACAGTGACAGGGCAAGGTGCCAAGTCCAAGAGCTTTTTCATCTGGTAACATTCAGATTGCAATGTTACGAAGGCTGCTAAGTTAAAATCTGTGACAATGCTGTTGAAGAAGAATATGGGTTTGTGATGGGGTGGACCAGACTCTGAAGCCCCCTGCTGGAGGCTTGTGGCCTTGCCACACCTTGTCCCAGAAGAGAAGCCATAGAGAGATCCTCCAGGAAAGCTAGAGAGACTATAGGAGAAACCAGCCAATCAGGAACAGGGAAGGACTACAAAAAGAGCTGCAGGACCAGAGTCAGCTCAGTGCCCCTGGAGATCTGAGAGAGAGAAGAACAGGGGTGTGTGGCTGGTGGAGGGAGTGGCAGCACCATGGAGAGCTCAGTGTGGATGTCTTGTTGCAGACCAGATGGAGGCCCATGTTTGGCTAGTAAGCGGTGACAGAAAAGAAATGTTGCAGCACCCTGGATAGGGTTCTGCTAGGGCTTGGAGACAAGGAGCTAAGAGCAAGGACAGTGCAGGCCCATGGGGTAGTGGCCCAGGGAGGGAGGCTGAAACCTTAAGGATTGGCAATCAGCAGGCAACTGCTATTTTTAAGACCCTGAGGCAGGGCCTAAAGAAGTGGGTGGACCTGGGTCCCTGCCACCTCCAGTAGCCACTGGAGTGAATGGGGTGAGGGTGGGGAGGAGGAACCTAATCTTAAGTGACTGAGAGGAAGAGTCGTTGGGACCTCATCCGGTCCTTATCGAAAAAAGAAGGAGATAGAAATCTAAGGCAAGGATGAGGATGCTGTTTCTGGGAGGGGAAGCCCTGGAGGCATGACTCTTGAACAGCGTGAGAATCAGATTGAGAGACAACGCTGAAGGCACCGGTATGGGCCCTTGTTAAATGTGTACCCTAGAAGGGGTATTTGATTTGCATAGAGTGTGGTTCGACTGGAGGGCTGAGTAGCTGCAAAGGCTGATAAACTGAGGTAGTACAGGCACATGCACTCAACCAGACAGAGGTGCTTGTGAGCGGTGAGTATCAACCGTTACAGGGCTAAACTGACTTCAAAAAGAACACAGCAATAAGTGATGTGTTATATAATTGAAGCTGATATAAAACATTTGTATTATCACAATAAATAGAATCACATCTTCATTAAAGTTAAAATTAGACACAGACATAAACATACAGAACCAACATTGGTTGAGTTCCAGCTTAATTTCCTTTGTTTACCAGGGACCACAGGCCATCAGGAACTCTATGAAGCAGAAAGGGACACGTACAGTTGGATTTTCAGAAATCCAGTTGTGGCCTAACTTTGCATTCATATAAGTCAATGGCAGTAAAATTAAGTCACTGCTCTGCACTTGAGAAAATCCTACTGTAGTAGTTAAATGGTATAATGGGAAAGCAAACGTACCGTTATGCCTTTCTATCACCTTGATGGTTCTGAAGCACTCTGTAAACAACACACAAACAGAAATCAATCATCACAGAAATGCAACCAGTTCTGGAAATAAACTATGACAGCTGTTTAACAGCACAAAGTAGCAATGCACAAGTGGAAAGATGGGAAGTGGTAAATGCTGCATCCCTTTGAGATTGCAGGTGGAATGTTCTGAATTATCATAATGGATCCTTCTGCCCTTAAAATTGCTGAATCTAGGGCCATGAAATGTAATCAACATCCTGGCCACATGACAGCTGAGTTACTGTTAACATTATTACTTGTACTAGCAATGCCTTGTTATCTTTGAGATTGACATGCCATCTTAATAAAGTGTAATGATGGTGATCATTCATTGCTGAGTAAGATCATCTTCCATGGCAATTAGGTGGCTGATAAGGCCTATCCTTGAACCAAAAGTTCTATTACAGCGAGGACAGATGTTTCCAGCTATGGCAGGAGGTTGTTGACCGTGACTGGAAGCCAGTCTCTCCTTCCTCCTGCCCCTCTTGTCCTTCTCAGCTTGCAGGCAGGCAAGTTCAAAGTTTGGGGGACTACTGCATAGGACTTCTCTCCATTTTGAAAGATCCTGGATGAGTGTCTCTTTCATTTACTTAAATTGAAGGTCAAATTTGCAGAATCAGAATAAGGATTTCAACCATACCAAAGTTGAAAGTTACCATCATTTTTTATATAGCGTTAGCGTTTGAGGGCTCTGGGGGGTGAGCCAGGACTTCATTGTTCTAGGTTCTATATGAACACAGAGCAAAGAGATGATTTCCACCCTAAATAGCACAGTGACATGCTCATGTCTGCAATTTTGGGTCTGCTCATTATAAACCATCTTCCATACTTGCCAAATTAGGGTCTGGGTTTGGATTTTGAACCTGGGCTTGATTGGCAAAAATGTAATACTGAGAACACACAGGATGAACTACCCTGGGAACTTGTCAGAATTATATTAAACAGGAGATCTTGGACCCACCACCAGCAACTCAGTAATGCCACTAATGGTGGAGTCCTTTAAGCATATAACGTTGAGTGGAAAGGTACTCTTCAAAGAAAAGAATAAAGAGAATTAAGACTGGGTATGTCTTTGCCTCAGAAAACAAATTTCCTGTGGCAGAGGGCCTCAGGGTACATCTGTACTTACTGAAAGATCGACCCAGTCAGGGTTTGATTTAGTGCACCTAGTGGAGACTCATGAAATTGAACTATCAGAATTCAACAGTCAACCCTGGTACTCCTCATTATTGTGAGGAGTAAGGGAGGTTCATGGGAAGAACTCTCCCTTTTGACCTTCCTCTGTGAGGACAGCCTGATAAGTTGATCTTTGATATATTGATTTCAGCTATGAATTGTCAGAACTGGAACTGTGTATCTAAGATTCACTTTAAGGGCTAGTGTAGACCTGTCCTTGGATGCTGAGCTTCAGGCTGAGCCAGAATTTCTATGTGTGGTGAAAGCCTAAATCTGTACACCTGGGGTCTAAGACTTGCAGCCCCAGTGGTTTTGTTTTTGTTTTTGTTTTTCTTATTTCTTTTTGTGTTGAAACATGCACTGTGGTTTGGCTGTAGTCTGGAATAATCAAGACCATCATATGAAAGCCCATCTGCATCTCCCTGAACTGGAATTCTTTTCAAGGATTTTCTCTTTTGGTGCCTGATCCAAGGCCCGCTGAAGTCAGTGGGAGTCTCTCTTGACTGCAGTAGGCTACCGATCTCTCCAATGAGGGGACCCAGGAGTTTGAGTGCCCCCATTTTACTTCTGAAAATGTAAATATCATCCCTCCCTAGGAGATCTTTGTCTTAGTGAGTTATCTGGCTGCCTCAACATTTTTCTCCTAAAAAATCCCTTTTAATCCTGCTTAATACCTCCTTATTTTGTGCTATTGGGCAAAGGTCAGGGAGAGACAATGGTTTATCTCTGACATTGCATCCATTTAGGTCTTCTATTATTTCTCAATTTTCTCTGAGTCCTGTCCTAATCATGAGGGCTCAAGAAAATCCAGATTAACATGCCCCCCACTCTCCACTGGAGGGATCTCTCCTTGGCAATTGCTCAATACCCCATCCCCCAGAGCTTGTGCTGCTTTATCCTGAATAAAGAATCTCTTGAGCAGTGGCATCTTCCAGAAAGCAATTGTAGCCATAGGCCTTCTTGCCCTCTGGGACCCTGAACTCTTCTTTGATCTTCACTTGCTTTTCCTTCCCTTGTTTTTTCCCCCCTAGCTTTTATTCTCTGGAGCTGGCCATCTGGCACCATTTTGGAATAGAGCTGGGTGAAATAATTCAGACAAAAGTCTTTTTTCAGCAAATAATGCAGATTCAGATCATCCAAAATGTTCTGCCACTTTGTGTTGAATGCATCAAATTGTTAGGTTGAAAAAAATGAACATTTCTGAAAAAGTCAAAGTGTTTCATGACGACGCTTGCAAAACAAAATGCTTTGCCTCTGCTGCGCAATGGCATTTTGCTTTTGAGAGTTGGTTTCAATTGTATTACTTTTTTCTTTACTTTTTTGTTATGCTGAATTGTTTTGGGTCAACCTGAAATATGTTTTTAGACATCTCTGGTTCAAAAAATCAATTATTTGCACAGCTCTATTCATAGACTCTCTTGTGTATCCATAAGGAACACAATGTGTAATCCTGTAATGTTACACATTCTTGCTCTGGGGTTTTGGTAGTTTTCTGGGCTACTCCAAAGGATAAATTATGGAGATGCTGCAGAGCACCATTAAAATCCTATGAGCCAGGTTCTGGTGTCCTTACTCATGCTGGATAGTATTTTACTCCTCGAGTAACTCCTGTTGCCTTGAATGTGGCTAAACAAGACATCAGTGAGTATGTTTACCCAAAGTGAGTATGTTTATCGGGATTTCATTGCATTAAAGCAGTGTGCTGAATCAAATGTTCTTTCAGCGGTGTGCATAAAATGCTTTGGCCATGGGAAAGTCTATGCATCTTCTAACTATTGTCACTATTAGCCATCTAAATGTCTTCCTTTGCAGAAGCACATTGTGTAGCATGTGTAAATTGAGACCGCCACATTTTATAAGTTCGGTGGAGCTGGAGACCAGCTGACAGTGGTAGGGATTGGTGCACTTGTAAAGATCTGCCCTCAGTTCAGCCCACTAAAAATTGTTCATGGCAGTTTCTCAGTCAACACTAGCTCCCCTCAGCTGCTGTTGATCTAACCTATGTACTTACCTGAGATAATTTCAGTGGAGGTGGATGTCCCATCGACTCCAGCTATTCTTCTCATCCTGGTGGAGTACCAGAGTGCTTGGAGATTTGATTTATCATGTCTAAGCAGATGTGATAAATCAACCACTGGTAGATTGATCACGGTAGTTTCGCTCCACCACTTAGTGAAGACAAGCCCTCTGTGAAACAGAACAGAATATTTATTCCTCTCCGATTTCCCACACAAATGGCTTCAGTCTCATTTAATTTCACCTGGACCATCTGAGCAGGAAACAAAATATTTGCCAAGCCATATGGTTGTGATATACACTGATTAGGGAAGCTGTGAATTAGTCAATGAGTGCAACAGATGCACCATAGCAAACTGCATAATTTTCTTGTGTGCAGCACAAAGGTCAAGATGAAGACTGAAAGAGCAAGAGAAGAAGGACGGAGGTAGGGGGTTGGGTTTCTGGAAATCTGAGTTTAATACCTGACTGGCTACAGATTTGTATTTGACCCTGGGCAGGTCACTCAGTCTCTCTTGGTTCCCCATCTGTAAAATAAGGATAATGGTACCTATTCTCCTCCAACCTTTGTCTGTGTGTTTAGCCTGTAAACACTTCAGGGTAGGTACTGTCGTCTGTTATCTTGTATGTACAGCACCTGGTGGGGCCCTGATCTAGATGAGGCTTCAAATGTTATTGGAAGACAAATAAAAATAATACCCCCGCCTCAAAAATCAGAGGTGTCTGCGATCACTTGTGCTCTGCCGCCAAGAAGTCTGAGTCCAGACACCAGGACTCAGGGTAAAGTCCTGGCCCCATAGAAATCAATGACCAAACTCCCCTTGATGTTGGGGCTTTGGGGGCAGGATTTCATGCACGGTACCAGGGCAAAGCAGTGTCAAGTTCATTGAGTATGCCCTGGCTTGCCTACTTTCACCTAACTAAGACTGGCCAAAGGGCCTTATGTTAACATACAGCCAGGCCCACTGACAAGGGGGTGAGCAAAGGGGGAAGTTGCCCCAGGCCCAGCACTTTAAAAGGGCCCAGAGCTCTAGCCACTGCCCCTGCTGAAGTAGCAGCATTGTTGCCCAGAGCTCTGGTTCCCTTTGAAATGCCACAGATGTGCTGTGCCGCTGCTCCACATGCAGCTCTGAGGGAGCATGGGGGGCAGGGCTGCCTACCCTAAGCCTCCCCTCTTCTGCCCTTGGCCCTGCCCTTTCCAGGGGTGGGAGAAGAGCTGGGCTCTCCTCCCACATTGTCTCCAAACCTGCAATGGCCGTCAGCCCCGCTGCGTGCAACTGGCTCTTGAGTAGAGGCTGGGACAGATGATTTCAGAGCTGCAGCAATGCTCTGGAGTGGTCTAAAGGCTGGTTGTTGAAATGTTCTGCAAAGGATCTTTCTAGGACTTGAAACCATCTTAAATATCGTGAGAATGCTTAGCCCCCTGAAGGTCCATGAGCTGTGTTTATTGGTAACTGGCTCAGCAGACCAAAACCTGAAGAATTGTAAAGGGCAACAAAGTAATGTCAGTATGTTATTTAAAAAGAATATTTTAATTGATTCCATACACATAAACATCTGCTAGGAGATACAGCTCCACAGCTGCTTCTGTTCTGGGTAGCAAACTGAGCGCAAACCTTGAATTCCTTACTCAGTGCACCCTCCCTTTGACTTCAGCTGGGGGCTTGCCTGAGAAAGGGCTTGAGTGTGCAGTCCCAAACACAACCCAAGTGAGCTCTGAATGAGGATCAGGTTGGAAATTAGGCCTTACTAACAAGGTTTCTGGACTGTGCATTAGCAAACCATCATTTCTTAGACATGAGATAGCTTCATTTTTACTGAAAGAGCCGGCCTTATGCAGAGACACGGTTTGCCATCTGGAGTGAGAAATGGCTAGAACAAGGAGAACCTGTTCTACATTTGTGTTTTGTAATGGTCCGAGCAACGACTGAAGGAATGCCGTGAAAATCGGATGAAGAGGCGTCAGGCCAGATCCTTGCAGGAATACACCATTATAGCTCCATTGACTTCAATGGGCAGTGTGTAGCACCTCATCAACTTTGGAGTTATATTGATTTACAGCAGTGCAAGAACTGGCTTAGAGAGTCTTGGGGGTCCCTCTTTTTTTGATTGCTTTGAAGTGAGGCTTTCTCTCCACTGTCTTAACAAAATGTTTTAGGCCTTAAGCAGTGATTGGGATAAATTGTTCACATTCTGTCAGTTTCACTTACCACTAGGATAAGGGCAAAAAAGGGCAGTTCTCAAGTGCCACAAAAGAAAAACAAAGTGCTAACAGAAATAGAGATTATGATACCATGTTAGTTCTACAGGAAAAAAAGGGAAAAATCCTCACCCATTATGACCAAATTTAAGGGCATATTCTTGTCACTGGGTTTGGTGTTTCCTTTTAATTTTGACATGAGTGATTATTGTGAAAGAAGCTGTTCCTGCTTTGGTTTGTATTAGATGAGGTCCACAGTACATTGTCATGCATAAGCTAGTATTCTTCTAGCGCAAATTTCTTTCCTAATACAAATATCAGAGAGGTAGCCGTGTTAGTCTGTAGCTTCGAGAACAATAAGCAGTCTTGTGGCACCTTGTAGACTAAGATATTTTGGAGCATAAACTTTCGTGGGCAAAGACCAGATGAGACAGGGGGATGCTGCTCACATATCTACACCAGTGACATTATCACGGGACCTAACACCAACTATGCCATCAGGGGCTCCTTTACCTGCACATCTACTAATATAATATATGCCATCATGTCCCAGCAATACCCCACTGCAATTTACATTGGCCAAACTGGACAGTCTCTCTGTAAAAGAATAAATGGACATAATCAGACATCAGGAATGGTAATGTACAGAAGCCTGCGGGGGGAACGCTTCAATCTCCCTGGACACTCAGTGGCAGATTTAAGGGTGACTGTTCTGAAACAAAAAATTTTCAAAAATCAAATGGAAAGAGAAATCTCTGAGCTGCAATTTATTTGCAAATTTGACTCCATTAACCATGGATTAAACAGAGCCTGGGAGTGGCTCGCAGTTTACAAAGGCAGTTTCTCTGCTCTGGGTGCTAGTATGTTCTCATTAGACTCTGACAAAGGCTCACATCCTCCTGTCTGATCTGACTTGTTTTTTCCTCTTTTTGATAAGTGCTGCTGATACTGGGCCATTTCCATCTTGCTGAATAGACCTTGTCAGCTCTTGCCCTCCCTTTTACTGGGACCCCACTCTTTAAATAACCCTCTGAAACCACCCTCCGACTCATGCATCTGATGAAGAGGGTCTCTGCCCAGGAAAGCTTATGCTCCAAAATATCTGTTAGTCTATAAGGTGCCACAAGACTTCTTGTTGTTTCCTAATACAGGTTCAGAATCTACTAAGTTGTATCTGTCTTGGAACTATGTTGCATTAGATCGGCTAACTCACAGCAGTTCTTTTAAGATAGAAAAGTTGCAGATGTCAGGATAAAATCCTGATCCTGCAAAAATCAGTGGCATTTTTGCTGGAAATTATCATGGAACTCCCTGTAGATTCAGATTCTGTGTGGCACTCACCTGTGTTGACAATGCATGGCAGGAAGGTATAAGGAGCCGGAGCAGCGTAAAGCAGCCACCTAACAGCCAAACAGCAGCCTGGGACTAAATACTCAGCTGTTTTCTTGAAAGGAATTTTGCTCATTTGTACAGTAAACCCTTGACTTAATGGACCCTGATATAGGGGACTTTGGAAATAACGGACACTGTCTGCCAGCCCCCCCCCACAAATAAATGCTGGAGACTCACCACAGCTGCTGCTGGACCTGGAGGAGCTTCTGGAGCAGCTGGGGCCACTGGGGCTGGAGGGGCCACCGCAGTGGCTGGGAACACCAGGGCCAGAGGAGCTGGGCAGAGGGGCTGCTGTGGGGTGCAGGAGCTCTCCTCCCCCAGCTCTGTGTGTGTGGAGCATGTTGGTGCTCAGCCACCACTGCCTGCAACGGTGCTGAGCAGCAGCCATGTGCGGGAGGCAGCTGCCCACTGGCAGGCTGGGGTGGCCACGCTCTACCTTTGTGCAGACAGGTTGGAGCCGGGGGCTAGAGGAGCCCCAGCATTGAGAGCTGCAGGAGGTGGAAGAAGCTAGGGTGGCGCTCAGCTCCTGTCCCAGTAGTTGGGAGAGGGAGATGGAGGTATATGGGAAAGAAGGGGGGCAGAGGAGAGGAGTGAGTGATGGGAAGGTCAGTGCATCCTCATACGGTATAAGTCTTCGGATATAATAGACTTTCTGCATTAATGAACACCCCGTCACCCCATTAGGCCATTAAATCAAGGGTTTGCTGTACCCGTAGAGATTTTAGCCATCCGAGCTTCATCTGTAGTGAAGTTGGGAGATGCAATTTCCAGCTCGGTGAGACTTACCTGCTTTACCTTTGGTAGTGCTGACTTACTGAAAATAGGGCAAAATTAGAGGCGTGGGCAGCCGTTTGGGCCAGGCACAGTAATATGCTGCTATTTTTAGTAAGTTAGCCCAATCCAAGCTAGCTCGGGTATGTCTGCTTGAAATGAAGACAATGCCTCTGGCTGCAGTGTAGGCTTAACTGCAGGGGAGAAGAAAAGAGCCTGTTACTTCAGACTCTGAGACGGACTATGGACCGCTGCATGTATCAGCCACTGTGTTCCTGAATTTAGATAGGTTTTCCAGAATTGGTAACAATTTGCACTCCATGGCAGAGAGCAGGAAGCCTTTCACATGGTTTGCATCCAGCAGGCTGCAAGGTATTTTTAATACAGTGTAACTTTTTGGGGGGTGGCGGGTAGCAGGCAGGGAGGAAAAAAATATCTCTCATGACTTTTTCCTCTGCTTCTTGGTGCTGATTTAATTTTCACCTTTACAAGGTGTTATGTACTCAGACACCACACGACATCTTCATGCCTGACAGTTCATAAGTGGTATCAGTAAGAGGTTAGGCCACTCGCCGCTGGAGTCACATGTTGTTACAGGGCTAGAAGCGCGAGCTTGCTCAGGTTATCACGGCTGCCACTTGCATGCATGGAATTTAGGCACTGCTTTAAAACTGATTCTCTGCTGGCATCAATGTGTATTGTAATGGAGTTGTGCTTATTTACGTCAGCTGAGGATCTGTACCTCAAGATTTTGGCCCAGACTCAAGGTCTTTTTCCAGACTTTTTGAAGTGACTGGTTGCTTGGGGCAGGGAGGGGAGCAGTTGTCTGATGCAGTTGGAGCCTGTTTTTCAGAGCGGATGAAATCTCACCACACTAATTGCGGACAGTGGGACTGGTTTAGCCACACGTGCCGTTGGTAGAGATCTCCGTCCTCTTCCCTAGGGCTGCCAAACCTCAAGGATTGTCCTGGAGTCCCCAGGAATTAAAGATCAAACTTTAATTAAAGATTATGTCCTGAGATAAAACCTCTAGGTATATTTCCAGCCAAAACTGGCAACTCTCCTACCTACACTGTTATGTCCCCTGCTGCTCTAAGCTAAGGCTGAGGAAAATAGGAATGACTATGCTAGATAAAACTGGCCCATTGTAGGCCCACTGATGGGGAGGACGAAGGGGACAGTTGCCTTAGGGCCCGGCAATTCGAAAAGAACCTGAGGCTTCCTGTTAAATCACAGCCAGAGTGCCATGCAGTGCAGTCTGTGTAGCTGTGAGAGACGGAAGGGAGGGTGGGAGGGCCCCACTCTGGGGGGGCATGGAACTCTCCCTGCAACTTTACTCAGGGGCCTGTGCAAGCTTTTGGCTCCTGTGCCCGTTATTGTGTGGCTAGCGTGACAGAGGCTAGCTAATACCTGATGCTGTGGAGGAAGGTGAAACTCCTCCCCCAGCCCAAGTGAATAAGTTTGACCTAACTTGCTCATAGAGGAAGATTTAATTTTCTAATCACAGGTCATTATGCGCTGAAGCATGAAGGTTTGTGGTCCTTGTAGTTCTTAACCTTGAATAGCTGTGGAAGTTCTATTTATTCATCTCTCTACTCCTTTGCTGAATTCTGCCAAATTCTTGGTCTCAGTGATATCTCGGGGCAGTGAAATCCGTGGGTTCATTAAGTATGAAAAGTGTTCTTAAATACATTGCCTTTCACTTTCATTGACCATCCCCTACAAAAAACGGACTTATAGGCTCATTGGATCTACCTTCTCAGTGTGTTTTCAATCCACCCCTACTTGGTATAACAGATCGCAGGCTGGGGACTTCATAGTCATTGCTAATGCTTCTTATAAATCAGTCTTAGCTTCTTTGTATCCCTTTGATACATAACATTCCACTGTAAAAGCAGAGTACATTATTATTGTGGGTCTGACTCCCACTGATTTAAATAGGCTGTGGATTATGCCCTGTTTTCTTTAATTAGGGGAAAGGTTTAAAGAGTCTCCAAAATTTTTTTGGCAGAATGGTGAATGTTTGTGCAAGCGTTGTGTATAAAATGGCCCCTTATGGCTATCTATCTGCTTTGCAGTTGAAAGAGTCTGTCTGTCTGTCTGTCTGTGTGCCTGTGTTTGTTTGTTTGGTCAAGAACTTCTCCTGAACGGTAAGAGCTAGGACCACCAAATTGAAATACAGCTTCCTCTTATCGTAACTTAAAGCCAAGTCAGGGTTTGGTTGAGCCAGAAAAATGGGGTGTGCCTGGAATGGGATTGCATCTCTCAAAGCCAATAGAAGAGAGACAGAATCACCACGCAGGGGAAAATGGGTGGCTGGGGCCACCCCCTCTTCCATCCGGAGCTGCCCCCACCCTGAGCCTCTGACCCCCCAGGCACCTTTTAGGGAGGAAAGGTGGGTGGGCGTGTGATTCGTATGAGGACATCGCTGGCTATCCTTCAGCAGGGAGCAGGGGGAAGTGCACAGTTTGCTGCATTCCTCACTTTGTCTGGGAAGCACAGGGGGCAGATGAAACTTGACCTGCCCAAGCCAGGGGCATGCACCCCTCCCCCAGCTGTGTCTGCTAGAGCTGCAGCAGCCATGGCCAAGCACTTTTCACCTGGCCCTGATGCTGCAGTGACAAAGGGCTAGGGTAGTCTTCTCCCCCCAAGGCAGCCTGTGTATAGAACCCTGCCTCCCCGGCCCCACCCCAGAGCAATGATTAAAATGAAGCCTGTACATTTCCTTTTATTTTCCAAAAACCAAAAATTAATTGAGTTAAGGACCCAAGCAGCACTGGATAAATCTCTAGTATCTATATATAGCTGAAGTGTGACTTTTTCTGATCTGCAGGTCAGATCCTGTTATAGAAACCTTTCAAAGTTTTGGATATTAACATAATTGAATGCTCACATCCCAGGAGAACCTGTTACCCAGATTTCCCTGAATCTCTCATTAGATGCATCTGTCATGGTGCATCAGTCAGCTGCGTTTTATTGCACTTTGCCATCTTATGGCAGGTTACCATAGAAACAAAGGGCTTGTTATTGCAAAATAAAGAGTTGGACATATTGGCCCAGTTACTGTGGGACTAACCTGTCTGGGACAAGAGTAAACTAAATTAAACGTCAGATTTTCTGACCCTCCACCACCCCTCCTCCCAGACTTGCATCTGGCACCACCCCTATATACAGCAATTTAATTGTCTTCTTAGGAAGTGATTTTGCTTTTTAAAAAAGAGACAGTATTTTTATCAAGCGAGCTCACATAGATGTCTCTTTATGCATGTTAAAACCACAGAATGTCTGTCATGCTTTTATTTTCCAGGGGAAGAGTTTCCTAATACAGCCGCTTTCCCCCCACAGACTTTATTTGAGATGTAATATCATATCTATAGAGACTCTGGACTGAAGAATCAGAGAGTTGCACATTCTTTAATGCATGCAGCCTCACAACGCTCCTGTGAGGTCAGGCAGAGTTATTCTCTCAGTTACTCAGATGGGGCACAGTGTTCCCTGTAAACTGAGTGCTTGGCCAGCCACCCAGGAAGAATTCAGGTGCTGCCCAGCTGATTAGCAGAGCGCCCACGGTAACCCAGAATGTTTCTATTGGGGGTGCACCTGTGCACATGCCTTGGTGCCCATAACAAAATTTATTCGGCCCTGGAGGGAGCACAAATAGGAGACCAAGCCACAGAGGAATTAGGAGTACATCTACACTGCAAAAAGACCTCTGTGGCCGTGAGCCTCAGAGCCCAGCTCACGGCACTCTGCCTCAACACTAAAAAATTACCACATAGACGTTCCTGCTTGGGCTGCAATTTGGATTCTGGAACCCAGGGGCAATGCACTGATATTTTTAGGCCTGCAGCATGGCCCTGTGAGCCTGTTTGCTGACCTGGGCTCTGAGAGACTCTGCCACAGGGTTTTTTTTGCCATGTAGGCATAGTGTGAGTGATATGCTCAAGGTCACACTAGACTCTATAGCGGAGCAAGGACTTGAATCCAGGTCTTCAAAGTTTGAGATTGCACCTTATCCCCTGGACCATCCTTCCTTTCAGCGGCTGATGGTATTAAATTTCCAGGTAGCTGAAGTTGAGATCTGGGAGAATACAGCATGGGATAAAGACTAGCAAACATTTCTTAAAATTAAACCCACAAGTATGTCTCAAGAGTGGCCATTATTCAGTATGTATTAATTATTATTAAGTATTTTTATTATAGGAGCACCCAGATAATCCACAGTCAGGGCCAGGAAGCCGACACTCACAGCTGGGGCTGAGAAGCTGGCGGTCCTATCGCCAGGGATAGGGAGCAGGGGGCCAGGAATCCTGCAGGCTGGGATCGGGATCTGGAAACCAGTGTCCCAAACGGGGGAAGCTGCAGGTGGTGTTGGAGAAGCGGTTGGAGCTGGGAGGGGGACCGTGAGGACATTGACCTCCCCTGGTCTGGCAAAATCCCCTGTCCAGGACTGCTCAGGTCCTGAGGGTGCTGGACCAGGGAGACACAACCTGTTCTAGTGGATAACTGGTGGAAAAATGGGTGGGGAACAACGTTGCCTATCATCTTCTCCACCTATGTGCAGAATAAATTTTATTATGCGCATAGAGGCATGTGGTGCTTTGCTGTCAGCTGGGCGGCACTGGGATCTCTCCTGAGTGGCCACATCAGTGCACACCTTATAGAGAACACTGATGGGGTCTGAATTAGTTGTACAGATTCTGTTCTATGAGAACAGCAAAGGACTGGTTGAAAATGAAATTTCTGTCCTGTTGGACATTCCAATTTTTTGACATTTTGTTTCATTCTGTTTTGGAATGAAATGGCCAACTTTCAGATTTTCCACAAAGGGGAATATTCTGATTGGAAAACAGCAAACATCATCTCCTCCTCCTCCAATAACTTGAAAACCTTTCAGTAAAAATTTTCATTGAAATGGGCAGATGGGAACAATTTATTTCTGCAGCAAACCATCCCACTGAAAACTTTCCAGCTAGTTTTGGCAAAGGTACAGGGACGGGTTAAGGACTCTGAAAGGCTTCCCTTACAGGATTGTATAACTATGATTTTTTTTATGCTGTCTATACTATATATATGTCTGGAAAATCATGGGAGACAGGGGAGATTCCAGAAGACTGGAAAAGGGCAAATATAGTGCCCATCTATAAAAAGGGGAATAAGAATACCCCAGGAAAATACAGGCCAGTCAGCTTAACTTCTGTGCCAGGAAAGATAATGGAGCAGGTAATTAAAGAAATCATCTGCAAGCACTTGGAAGGTGGTAAGGTGATAGGGAACAGCCAGCATGGATTTGTAAAGAACAAATCATGTCAAACTAATCTGATAGCTTTCTTTGATAGGATAACAAACCTTGTGGATAGCGGAGAAGCGGTAGATGTGGTATACCTAGACTTTAGTAAAGCATTTGATACGGTCTCACATGATATTCTTATAAAAAAACTAAACAATTACAATTTAGATGAGGCTACTATAAGGTGAGTGCATAACTGGCTGGATAACCGTACTTGCAGAGTAGTTCTTAATGGTTCTCAATCCTGCTGGAAAAGTATAAAAAGTGGGGTTCCGCAGGGGTCTGTGTTAGGACCAGTTCTGTTCAACGTCTTCATCAACGATTTAGATATTGGCATAGAAAGTACGCAGATGATACCAAGCTGGGAGGGGTTGCAACTGCTCTGGAGGACAGGGTCATAATTCAAAATGGTCTGAGGTAAACAGGATGAAGTTTAATAAGGACAAATGCAAAGTGCTCCACTTAGGAAGGAACAATTAGTTTCACACATACAGAATGGGGAGAGACTGTCTAGGAATGACTACAGCAGAAAGGGATCTAGGGGTTATAGTGGACCACAAGCTAAATATGAGTCAACAGTGTGATGCTGTTGCAAAAAAAGCAACCGTGATTCTGGGATGCATTAACAGGAGTGTTGTGGACAAGACATGAGAAGTCATTCTTCCACTCTACTCTGCGCTGATTAGGCCTCAGCTGGAGTATTGTGTCAAGTTCTGGGCACCGCAGTTCAACAAAGATGTGGAGGAATTAGAGACGGTCCAGAAAAGAGCGACAAGAATGATTAAAGGTCTAGAGAATGTGACCTATGAAGAAAGGCTGAAAGAATTGGGATTGTTTAGTTTGGAAAAGAGAAGATTGAGGGGAGACATGATAGCAGTTTTCAGGTATCTAAAAGGGTGTCATCAGGTGGGGGGAGAAAACTTGTTCTTTTTGGCCTCTGAGGATAGAACAAGAGGCAATGGATTTAAACTGCAGGAAGGGAGGTTTAGGTTGGACATTAGGAAAAAGTTCCTAACTGTCAGGGTGGTCAAACAGTGGAATAAATTGCCAAGGGAGGTTGTGGAATCTCCATTGCTGGAGATATTTAAGAACAGGTTAGATAGATGTCTATCAGCGATGGTTCAGACAGTACTTGGTCCTGCCATTGGGGCAGGGGGCTGGACTGGATGGCCTCTTGAGGTCCCTTCTAGTCCTGGTAGTGTATGATTCTATACTACGCATAGCGGTTGACCACTGATACGCAATTTTAGCTATACCAATTACGTTGCTAAAATCACCTTATCAGTGGTCAACTGCTATGCCTGTCTACACAGAAGAAGGTCAATGGGAGCGTTTCTCCCATCAAGCTTCATTAATGCTCACCTCTTGTGAGGAGTTCAAGGGTTGACTTTGACCCCGAAAAGCACCGTTTTGTGCATGTGTGAAACAAAATCCTGGAAGCTCAACCCTGAGTGGGCCAATCTTCTGCAGTAGTTGGCTGTAGGCACAGGGTATGTCTACACAGCAACCTTATTTCAAAATAAGCTATTCCAGAAAAGCTATTCTGAAATAGCTTATTTCGAAATAACACAGCTACTCACAAAAATGCATTTCAAAATAGTACCGCAGGCCTGACTGTCCACTCCTTGTCCTAGTTTGGCCTCAATGGGATGTCCTTCTCTTGTGTCAAACTGGCATAAGAGAAAGAACTAAGACCAGCACCATTTACAGCAGGTTCTAGGATTTTTGCCCACATAGTTTTGAAAGAATTCATCGCAACTAGTGCTCTGGCAATGGCTACTAAATGAAATGCTTATGAAAAAGCACTCTACATAATTTAGCTGCAGGGTAGTTTGTAGACCAGAGCAGAGATAGTCAATAGGCAGACCATAGGCTAAATCAGGCCTACCACTATTCCCATGGAATATTTTGAAATATTGTTTTTCCACTCAGAATATTATAACAAGATCCCAGAATGTAATTTCTATAAAGCATTTATTACTGTATGTTTAGTATGTTGTAACAAAATCATTTTATCAGTCACTGTTTCCACTGAAATTTTTCGTTAAATTCTCTAATGCACACTCATTACCAAAAAAAAAAAAAAAAAAGGTGCACAACCCTCCACGGAAATTCCAGCATACAGCCCTTATATCTATTTGCCAAAATAAAAGAGGTGTGATTTTAAAAGTGCTGAACACTTACAAGATGGGTTATCCATAGTATGCTAAGGGGAACGGACACTCCAGCCACTTTTATATCAATATCTAATTTCGGAGACTCAAGGTGGATTATTTCAGTACTTGATCTACAGTGTAAACTATAGGTAGGCATCTGTTGCCCATTGATTGTAAACAGAAACCTACTCGCCATCTGCCTTTAAAATTCTCTCCCATGGACTTAAACCTAATGTGGATCTTGCTGTAATATTGTGAGTGGAAAAACAATATTCCAAAATATTCCAGTTTTCATGTTCAGAATTTTTCAGATAAGACTATATATAGGCCAATAGCAATAGGCTTTAGGTAACAGTAAACTTTTCTTCATGACATTATGTTCACAGCAGTGTCTTTTCTGTTGCTAGCAGCCAGGGGTGTGCTGGGAAATATAGTCCTTTCTCTGTTCCAGAGCCAGCTCTCTAGGCAGGGAGCTGGCCAAGGAACTACAGTTCCCAGGGTACCATGTGTTTCCCCATCATGCCTTGCAGGTTCCCTCTGCACAATGCAGCAGAGAGCAAGGAAGAGAAACTGGACAGGGGCAGGGTTGTTGCGCTCCTGTGTATGGGCCTGGATATGGATTTAGGTTCTCCAGGGTCCAGATTCATTGCACACCAGGAGTTTACAGTGTTTTACATCAGAATAGACCCTGTTTGCACCAGGGAGCCTCAGAGGAGAGCTTGCACCTTCTGCTACCCCCAAGGCAAAAAGACTTTGCAGCTCAAGGTATTCACTGAGTGCACCCTACTCTATGCAAGCTACCTACAGTAATCATCAGTGTGTTACTACCTCTTGCACTACCATTATTTCCTTTTCCACTGTGGGCAAATGTTGACTTCTTAATAGAAATCACTCCTCAGAATGTGGCTTTCTTTTTGTGCTAACCACACCATACTACGTTACGCTGATCTCTGCTAAGAGTACGTGGTAGAGTCACTCTGGATTTACTTCAGTACAACTGAAATCAAAATCTGTTCCACTGTGCATAATGTTCACGCTGTTGAGAGGTGAACAAACACTGCTCAGTCAATAAATAACACCAGATGGAGAAGATAGAGGGGGAAAAAACGGTTGCAATGGTGTTGTCATAGAAACACAAGTCTGTTTATCTAACTCTCTGCCATCTCCACAGTGTAAATCACCTCAAATGAAATTTACCTGCAGAACAGATAGTTATTACAGGCTCTATTTCCCTCCCTTTAGTTGGACTGTCAAGGAAAGAGCAACCCACTTGATGGCACAGTCAGGCATTTATAATTGGGTTCAGTCAAAATCTTTCCAAACTACAAGATTTATTTTTTTTTATTTTAACAAATGTTGCCCCCCCAACTTCTATATATATATATATATATATATATCTATTTAAAAAACCCTAACTTAAAAGTTTACAGGGTTGAAAAACATCAGAGATCTAATTTTCTCTTCTCTGAGCTGTCCTTTGTTCAAAGGCTGGGTCGTTGGCTACGGCTATATTATTTTCCCTTTTCTGAGGAGAAATGCAAATGAGGGAGATCAAAAATGCAAATGAAGCCCTGACTTACAAATCTCACATTTTATTTGCATGATCTCTTCCGATTGCGTATACGGAAAACACTTTTCCAAAAGCCAAAACAGCTGTGTAGACAGCGTTCCTTTGGGGAAAAAAGCCCGTTTTCGAAAGAACCATTGTTGAGTTAGATCTTCTTCCTTTACAGGAAACAGGACCTGTTAAACAACACAGATGTGACCATTCCAGAGCGACCTTTATCTCCTCCATTCACTGCCCCAGCAACCATGAAGGTAGGTCACATAGGCTACGGTTTGCGTTCATTCCATTTTGTTCCTGTTCTGCGTTGCAAAGTGCACACTATGTCCCCTTGTGTAGGGTGCAGGATCTCTTGAAGGACTGACGAAAGGAATTGTACTGTATGTACGCAGCTCGGCTTAAGGTGATGGTCTTGAAACTGAAGCCTGTTAGTACTCCTGTTTAAAATAGCAGTGGGCAATCTGCAGCCCAAAGGCCACATGCTGGGGTTTTGTGTGTGGCCCATGAGACATTTTGTTTCCTGTCGCCCATGTACAGGGTCACCAGATTCTGCTTATTTCTATCTGCACAATGCAGTTAGCAAAACTACCCTATCCTGGGAGACCCTCTTGGTTATGCCAATCTTGCAGCCTGTTGAGATGAAGCAGGGCTGCTCACGTGGCCTGCTCACTAGCCTAGGTTGTCCATTGTTGCGTGTCTTGGGCACTCCTGAGTAGATTCTGGAGTTGAGCCCGAAAATTGCTCAGCTACCATCAGTTAGGGTGAAGTGCAACTGCAAAACTCTACAGGCCTGATTCTGTATTGCCTTGCACCACAGGGCAAAGCACTTGTGAAGCGATACTACATTGGAGGTGCTGGCACTTCGTGCCCACTTGGCATGAGTGATGGCACATGCTGCAGGGTGAAGAAGTGGCTCACCCTTTGTCTGTCTCGAAAACTGTTCTGCTGTGCAGTGGGGTGGATGACCCCTACTGCAAAGAAAGGGTTAAGGCAGGCCGGAGGGGAGCCTGTGCAGCTCCACCAGCCATCCAGTGTAGGGCTCCTGCGGGGAGCCAATCAGAGGGCAGCTTGCTGGAGTAGCCTTGCATATAAGAAGCTGCTCCGGCAGAGCTGAGTCAGTTGGGTCCTGGTCCAGGAAGGTGCAGGATCAGCTTCCAGAGAGAGCTAGCACGTTAGATAGGACAGTGCTGGGCAGGATAAGGGGAGCTTGGGAAAGGTTCCAGCCTGACTCCTGCTGTACTGTGGGCCCTGATGTAGAGTCCCAGAGGGTGCATGGGGTTCCAGGGGAAGTGCCCCAGGGAGTGAGGCAGTGAAGGGGAGTGACTAGGCTGCCAGCCCTGACTGCAGGTGGCTATGGTAGTCAGGCCTGACTGTAAGAGACTAGGCCACTGAAGTACTGGGCTGCTGGGCCTGAGCTTAAAGGACTAGGCCACTGGGCCTGACGGAGGGGGAAACTAAGCTGCGTAGGAGAACTGCTATGGGGCAGTGCCCCTTGAAAGAGGAGCAGGACAGGAGGCCTTGTCACACAGTGTCAGAATAACATGGGATTGCCTGTCTGTATACCCACCGACCAGCCCCCTCTATGGAGAGGGAAGCCTGCTGCACCCCCAGTGCATGAGTTGGAGGGGCCCTCCCACTGCGGTGCCCAGTCTGGGATCCCTGGCAGGAATTGTTGCTGAGTCAGCTCCAGCTGCGTTCAAGGCTTGGCGGAGTTGCCCTTAAGAGGCTTTGCCGCAGAGGAGGGATTTGACTGCTGAGCGAGCGAGCGCGTCTGCAGCAAGGAGACGGCGAGTCACGCAGCATCCTGCGGGGAGGGCTGAGTTTGGCGTTTTTGCTTCTTTCCACCCTGAGACATGTGCAGTCTGCAAGAATTTGTTCTGCTGGGATGCCTTATGGCCTTGAATCACCCGGGATGAAATCCAGCCAGAACACTGAGTCCGTGTCATCCCACCTCATCCTCTCTTGCCTCAACTCAGGCTTTCTGATTCCTCTGCAAGCTCTTGGATGGCATTCCAGCTCAGCGCTGGGCCAGAGCGTGTTGGCAAGGGAGCTGTGTGCTCCAGAGGCCATTTCATTCTCTGGGAAGGTGCTGAGGAGCTTTCAAAAATGGAGGCTGGAAGAGCTGGTTAGCTGAGGGGAGTTACCAGCTTTCATGCATGGCGGTAGCCAGGGTCCTGGAGATCTGGTAATTGGTGGAGGTGGGAGGGGAAGACACCACTACACCCAGGCTACTCCAGTATAGAGAATATTCAATTTGAGTAGACATGTAGGAAACAAGAGGGAAAATGAAGGAAGGGGGATGGGGGAAGCAGCAGGGCTGACAGCCACCGCAGGCCCTGGGGCAAAGTGGGAGGGGCATCTGGTTCCTCACTAGTGCAAGGGGTGGGGCCAATGGCAAAAGGAGGAGGACCAAGAATGGAAGAGGTGGGGCCAAAGGCCGTCACCTTTATCCTGGGCGCCCCCACAGTCATGCAGAGTGGCAGAGCTGTGCTACCAGCTCTTGAAAGATGCCCGGAGCTCCATCTGCTGCCACTGCTGAAGTAACAGCAGCAGCGGTGGCTGGAGCTATGGGATCTCTTGAGAAGCCAGGCCCTGGGGCAACTGCCCCCTTTTGCCCTCACATTGGCAGGCCTGGAGGGAAGTGAGTGGTGGAGGGATTTGGTGAGAAATAAAGAGAGGGGAGAGGTCAGGGGCCAGTGAGAGAGAGAAGAGGCGAGAAGGAGATGTGTGGTGAACAATGTTCCTTCTAATTTTTATCATTCATATGCAGAATAAATTTTGTTATGTGCACAAACACAGGCATGGATGTGCACCACAAGGAGGAACACACACTGCCAGCTGTGGGCACTTTGCTATTCAGCTGGGCAGCATCTGAATCTTTCCTGGGTGGCCGCCCAAGCCCTCAGCTTATAGGGAACACTGGTGGTGAAGGACAGTTGTGAAAGATACACTACTGCCCAGGCACCTACCCAAATCCTCTATGATTAAGCCTCAAGCATCCATCAGGAGGAGCACTTACTTCTGTAGAGGCCTAACCCAGTGCCTGATGACAGCAGTTAACAACCTGTAGTAACAGAGAGGAAGCCGTGCTAGTCTATATACTATCAAAACAAAAAAGCAGTCAAGTAGCACTTTAAAGACTAACAAAATAATTTATTAGGTGAGCTTTCGTTGGACAGACCCACTTCTTCAGACCATACCCATATCAGAGACCAAAAACTACAAGATCTTTACCAAATATTCATAAACCTGAGTTACCCACCAGGAGAGATTAAAAAAAAACAAATCGACAGGGCCAGACGAATACCCAGAGACCAGCTACTCCAAGATCGGCCCAAAAAAGCCAAGAAGAGAACACCACTGGTCATCACCTACAGCCCCCAACTCAAACAACTGCAACGAATTATTAAAGACCTACAACCTATCCTTAATCAGGATGCCACACTCCAGAAGGCCCTGGGTGACAGGCCCGTTCTCTCCTACAGACAACCTCCCAGCCTTATGAGGATTCTCACCAACAGCCACAGTCTATGCTGCAGGAACACCAGTCCTGGGACTTTTCCTTGCAACAAAGCCCGCTGCCATCTTTGTCCACGTATCTATTCTGGAGATACCATCACTGGACCTAACCAGGTTATTCACAGAATCACGAGCACATTCTCATGATCCTCAACTAACATCATGTATGCCATCACATGCCAACAATGCCCAGGTGCTTTGTCTATTGGACAGATTTCAAACTCTCTTAGACAAAGAGATAATGGGCACAAAACAGACATAAAAACGCTCCTGATCCACAAACCTGTTAGCTGGCATTTTAATGGATTGGTCCATTCTGTTAATGACTTAAGAGTCTGTGTGTTACTGAAGAGGAATTTTCACAGCACTCTTCAAATAGAGGCTGCTGAACTGTCTTTTATATTCAAATTCGACACATTAACATGTGGTTTGAACTGAGATTGGAATTTTCTGGGTCACTATAGGGGCTCATTTGCATACTTGGCTTAATCTAATTCTTGGCTCCCCGCCCCGCCCTTCTGCCCCTTTACTTTCTGATTTGCTCACCTTGATCATTTTTTTTCCTGATTTGTCCACCTTGATTACTGTTTTTGGTTCTCTGTGCCTTAAATATTGAGTCTGTTCTGGTATGGCTATGATCTGAAGAAATAGGTCTGTCCCATGAAAGCTCACCTAATAAATTATTTTGTTAGTCTTTAAAGTGCTACTTGACTGCTTTTTTGTTTTAATAACCTGTAGGTATATTTATAGGTGCACCCACCCCCAGGTCACAGGGATGTCCCAAGGAGTAATTAGCTAGCTAATGATTTGAAAGTGTGAAGCACTATGTGAGAGCTAAACCTTGTTGTTTATCAAAACAATAAAGCAGTAAAGTAGCACTTCTGAAATACAAACCCCATGAAAATGGAGGCTTTTGCACTCTGTTTTCAATTGTGCAAAAAAAAAAAAAGTGATGGTGACAATGGGCGAAAATTTACCCATTACTATACCTGTATCTTGCAGCAGCAACTGATAATTAGGCGATAGGCTTCTGAGATGTTGCATTGAGCTTTTTAGGCAAATCAAAGTGCATTGCCAAATCCAAAGTTCTAATATTTTGCTTGACTAATTTTTTTTTTTACCTGAAAGAGACATTGTGCTAGAAATTTGAGGTTGTAAGATGATCTGAAATGAAAGGATGTCAATGGCTTGATCATTTCTCTCCCCAGAATCCCTCAAAAATGAGGAAACAAATAAATGAATAAATAAAAAGGCAAGAAAATATTCATTGTTGTTGCTCAGCACAGCTGGGTTCAGCTAGCGATTGCCCTTCTCACCTGCTTTGTTTTGGTGTATTCAGAACAGGAACGAGCCCTGGTGTATAAATAAAGAGAAAACCAGCCTTCCCATAGGAGCCCAGTTGTCCCAGAAGTATCAGTGGAGTAACTCTCCGCCCTTGCAGACTAATCCTCATGACAGGGATTAACATGATTTTCAGTGAGGACTTGCTCCAGGCAAGCTTTAAATGGTGTTTTCTTTACATTGCAATTGTCAATGTAATATTTTTAGGGCCATGCACAGTTTTATATTAGCTCTTTGGGCCAATATTTTGCTGTGTTTCAAGAACAATGTGGTTTTTTTGTAACGAGGTGTTAATTAAGGCTCAGGCAATATGACTTACAGCCAGAGTTTGGCAAAAGAAGGAGACACAGATGGCCAGATTCCCATCTCACTGCTGCTTCACAGCAGCGTGATTCTGTTGGATCTGGCTCATTTAGTATATTCACTGCTTCTTGAGACCTGTTTTAATTGGCCAGAGAAAACCCTGGTGCCTCCATATTATTTTAGATGTATTTGCACATCTATGCAATGCTCTCTCTCTGTTTTGAGGGTGCCATGCTGTCCAGGAGAGTGTGATGCTACACCTCTGCAGGGAATTTTGACAATGATTTCCATAGGTGTAAAATAATAATAATCAGATTTAGCTCTT
This sequence comes from Carettochelys insculpta, assembly GCF_033958435.1. NCBI lineage: Eukaryota > Metazoa > Chordata > Testudines > Carettochelyidae > Carettochelys > Carettochelys insculpta. The sequence goes on from NC_134155.1 coordinate 12,094,804, forward strand.
AATGATAACAATCAGAGTTAGCTCTTACATAGTCAGACAATAATAATCAGGCTTAGCTCTTAAGTAGCCCTTCTCATTCATAGATGTCAAAGAGGTTTGTAAACGATGGACGTATTCTCCATAATGGGAAACTGAGGTGAAGTGACTTGCCCAAGGTCATCCAGCACAACAGTGGTGGAACCAGGAATTGAACACAGTGTTCTATCCACTAGGCAACACTGTGCTCTTTGAGTTAGATGTGGGCCCTCCCTATGTAATCTTATTGATGTTGTCTCCTCTGATCTTCCTCCTATATTCCTTTTCCTACTGGTACTTACTGTATTGTCAGGGACACAGTTGGGTGTTATAAAATCATTCATTCATAATGAGGAGAGGACTGAGACTCTGGCTAGCCATAGGCAAATCAGGGCTGGAGGCGTGGGCAGATTTTGCCAGCCCATGTTTCCCAACCTGATTTCTCCCTGCTCCGATCACATTAGGACTGAGATCATGTTTCTTCAGATTGCTTGCTATGTCTGCCATGAGGGCAGAGAGGTGATAACTAGGTGGGCTTTTTCTCCCCCAGCTAGAATGTATTGCCCATAGAACCAATGCTTCTGCTGAAGTTAGACCATTCTGTTTGCCTGGAAGATGTTAACATGAAGAAAATTAATTGCACAACCTGTTCAGCATGCTGAATGCAAGATGAATGCATTTTAATGGGTTATGGAGGGTTTGCTTGCCAGCTATCCTCCAGGCTGAGTGTTGACCAGGTCTGGGTGTTCAGTTTGTTGGTTTTAGAAAGTGAGTCTCTGTCACTTGTTCACTGATGTTGCTTAGTAGTGAGGGCAGGTGACTGAGTGTCAGGCTTTCTGGTGGGGTTTTCTCACTGTGCTGGTGACTCATCATTTGACCTTGAGCAAATGACAGGCTAGAAGTTGGCATTTATCGCACATCTCTGAGCCATGGGCTATGCAGAGCTGCCCTAAACCAAGAGGGGTACTGAGAAAATTCTCTCAGGCCTACAGCAGGAGATGCATCATCTCCTTCTGAGCCCTTACAGTCCGACCCTGCCAACTGCCATACCAGTGTAACTCCACTGCAGTCAAAGAAACAGTTATCTCCAACTGAGGAGGGTGCCTTGATTTACTTGTCTGTGAAATGGGTATAATATCTCTCCTGGGTGCTGAGAATGAATCAATAGAAAAGTGGCTAGAGGTGATATGAGAGGAAGAGAGCTGTTTCAGTGGCTAGACTGCTAACCTAGGGCTTTGAAGACTTGAATTCCCTGCTGTCACAGATTGCTTGTGTGACCTTTGGCAAGTCACTTAAACTCTCTGTTCCTCAGTTCCTACCATGCCCTGCCTTGTGGGAATGTGACAAGGATAACTACGTTAAAGATTGTGATGTGGTCAGCTATGCTGGTAGTTGTAATAGCAAGTACATAGGCAGTACCACTAACACTCTCTAGGGAATAGTAACAGAGAGTAAGCCGTGCTAGTCTATACACTATCAAAACAAAAAGCAGTCAAGTAGCACTTTAAAGACTAGCAAAATAGTTTATTAGGTGAGCTTTTGTGGGACAGACCCACTTCTTCAGACCATATCCAGACCAGAACAGACTCAATATTTAAGACACAGAGAACCAAAAACAGTAAGCAAGGAGGACAAATCAGAAAAAGATAATCAAGGTGAGCAAATCAGAGAGTGGAGGGGTGGGGGGAAGATCAAGAATTAGATTGAGTTAAGTATGCAGACAAGCCCCTATAGTGACTCAGAAAGTTCCCATCACGATTTAAACCATGTGTTAATGTTCCGAATTTGAATATAAATGTCAGTTCGTCCACTTCCCTTTCTACAAAGGAGTGATAATTTCTTTTCAGTAACACACATACCTTGAGGTCGTTGACAGAATGCCCCATTCCATTAAAATGTTGACTAACTGGTTTATGGATCTGGAGTGTTTTGATGTCTGTTTTGTGCCCGTTGACCCTTTGTCTAAGGGAGTTAGAAGTCTGTCCAATATACAAAGCATCTGGGCATTATTGGCACATGATGGCATATACGATGTTAGTAGAGGAGCATGAGAAAGTGCCCGTGATTCTGTGAGTAACCTGGTTAGGTCCAGTGATGGTATTTCCAGAGAAGATATGTGGACAAAGCTGGCAGCGGGCTTTGTTGCAGGGAAAGGTTCCAGGACTGGTGCTCCTGGGGTATAGACTGTGGCTGTTAGTAAGGATCCTCATAAGGCTGGGAGGTTGTCTGTAGGAGAGAACAGGCATGTCACCCAGGGCCTTCTGGAGTGTAGCATCCTGATTAAGAATAGGTTGTAGGTCTTTAATAATTCGTTGCAGTGGTCTGAGTTGGGGGCTGTAGGTGATGACCAGTGGTGTTCTGTTCTTGGCTTTTTTGGGCTGATCTTGGAGTAGCTGGTTTCTGGGTATGCGTCTGGCCCTGTCGATTTTTTTTTTTTTTTACTTCTCCTGGTGGGTAATTCAGGTTTATGAATATTTGGTAAAGTTCTTGTAGTTTTTGGTCTCTGTCAGTTGGATCAGAGCAAATACGATTATACCTAAGAGCTTGACTGTAAACAATGGATCTAATCACGTGTGCACGATGGAAACTAGAAGGGTGTGATAAGTATAGCGATCAGTAGGAAAGCCCGCTGCCAGCTTTGTCCACATATCTTCTCTGGAAATACCATCACTGGACCTAACCAGGTTACTCACAGAATCATGAGCATTTTCTCATGCTCCTCTACTAACATCATATATGCCATCATGTGCCAACAATGCCCAGATGCTTTGTATATTGGACAGACTTCTAACTCCCTTAGACAAAGGGTCAACGGGCACAAAACAGACATCAAAACACTCCAGATCCACAAACCAGTTAGTCAACATTTTAATGGAATGGGCCATTCTGTCAATGACCTCAAGGTATGTGTGTTACTGAAAAGAAATTATCGCTCCTTTGTAGAAAGGGAAGTGGACGAATTGACATTTATATTCAAATTTGGCACATTAACACATGGTTTAAATCGTGATGGGAACTTTCTGAGTCACTATAGGGGCTTGTCTGCATACTTAACTCAATCTAATTCTTGATCTTCCCCCCACCCCTCCACTCTCTGATTTGCTCACCTTGATTATCTTTTTCTGATTTGTCCTCCTTGCTTACTGTTTTTGGTTCTCTGTGTCTTAAATATTGAGTCTGTTCTGGTCTGGATATGGTCTGAAGAAGAGGGTCTGTCCCACGAAAGCTCACCTAATAAACTATTTTGCTAGTCTTTAAAGTGCTACTTGACTGCTTTTTGTTTTGATACTCTCTAGGGAAGATTGTGGTGCTAGGAGCATAGAAATTACCATACAGGATGATTATTTATTTACTAATTGTGTTGCATTTGCTCCGAGGAGCTCAAGTCTTGGATCACAGTTTGTGGCAAAATAACATATTCACATGCTAGTTTGCCAAATTTCTGTTTAACTAAAGCGAGTCAACTGAAAGAGGTCAACCAGGCATGAAGATCAAAACAACATGCTGAGCTGCTGCCGGGACAATGAAGATATATAGTTTATTTGCTCTGCAGAGTGCCAAGCTAACTTCTGGAGAGTGACCTCTATTGGTTAAATTTATAACCAATTGTAAATAAATCTGTTTGTTTATGCGCCCTGACCATGAAGCAAACTATTTTTTGTACTGACATCCAGCTGTTGAGAATTAAAGGGAAGGCTGTTAGTTAAAATGAGAGAGTTCAGTCTTGCTCCTGTTTGGCTTCATGCTAATCCTCATCAGAGAGTGTTTAGCGTCTCAGATTATGGGTGAGGGTTTGGCATTATTTTTTTTCTCCTCCACTGCTCTTTAAAGCGAAGTGCAGATGGTATAAAACACTCTTCAGACCATGGATTTGGATACAAAACATGGTCCCAGAGAAGTTTTAGCTCATGTGTGGATTGAGGAACTTGCAAAAGTGATTTGCTGACTGCACAGTGGTCTGTCCCTAGGTGCTGGAGTGAGGGCTGCTACTGAACCCCCTGGCTTGAAGTGCTACAGGGCTTACAGTTGAGTTCTATGGCTCTCAGCCACTCCCCTCCCCCCCCGCCATTAGACACATTGCTTCACTACCCCTGGGTCGGTCACCTTGTTGTGTCAGACTAGGTCCCAGCAGATAGGTGTGTAGATCCCCAATAGCACCATCACTGGGGACACTTACACTGCGCCTCACCTGCACCCTGCAGCCAGTGTCAGGGCTTACAGCAACTGATTCAGGCTCACATGATGAGGCTAAAAATAGCAATGTCCCCTTAGGCTATAATACAGGCTCTGAAACCCAGCCAGGGCAGAGGGTCTGAGAGACTAGGCTCCAGGAATGTCCTACGCAACGAAAAGAGCAGCGTAGACATGTGCCTTGCGCCTAAGTCTGTGGGTCTGGGCTCTGAGACTTGCTGCCCATTTTGGACTTGCAGTGTAGATGTACCCAAAGCCACCTTTTTTTGGCAGTTCAGTGTGATGAGATGAATCAGAGGAGTCCCCGTAAGCTTGTCCCTGGAGTGCTGATCATGCCACCGATGGCCACATTCTTGCTTTCTGGGACTGCTCACCACCTTGTCCTGATGGGCCAGATCCTCTGCCTCCCACACCCCCAGAAATGGCACGGAGATGGGGTTACTGCCCCCCTGCAGAACAACACAGACATTGACCGAGTTCGGTTCTAGGGGGGCTCAGTTATAAGGGCTCAGGTCCCAGGAACCCAACCCCAACAAAGGGACCAAACCCCCCAAACAAATCTGTCTTACTAGAGAAAGCTGATAAAGAGGTCCACCCCCACCCCCTTTATCAGTGAAGGAGAGGGATGCACAGTGCTTGCTCCCTCCCAGGTAACAATGATTTACCCTCAGCTTGATAATCAACAGAAGTGTTTTTATGAAGTACAAAAGTAGGATTTAAGTGGTTGTAAGTAAAAACAGATCAAAGTGAGTTACTTAAACAAAATGCTTAGCTAGTTCTAATCCACTGAGAAATGTATTACATGAAAATTCTTACCCTAAACGGTTGTTCTAAACATGTCTTTCACAAGCTAAGCAGCCTCCTGTCTTGGCCCCAATCCTTCTCTCTTTTCATTCTTATATGTTTCCAGCAGGCATCTTAGATGGTGAGAAGAGGGTCTTGGTTTGTGGCATCTGCCCTATTGTTTGGTTTTCCCTCCCCCTTAAATCCCTTTTCCCCAAGGAGACAGTTCTTTGTGCTTAGTTCAAACTTTTCTCACCTTGAGCTGAAAATTTCCAGATCCAAAATGGATTTCAGCTTCAGGTGGCCTGGCCACATGCCTTTCTGGGAACAACCACAGTTTGGGCTTATAGGACAATCAAGACTATTCAGAGGTCGTTGACTTGATCACCAAACAATTCAGGTTCTGGGGCACCAATAGTGACCCTCATTGGCATATTTAGAATTCTAAAATTAGAAGTACAAAGTGTGATTGTTTATGTACAAGAACGATACATATACAAAACTAGGATATATGCCTTCAGCACATTGTGACCTTAAAATTGATGTGTTACGTGGGGTATTTAGTCTAAAATGTCTTCTAATTATACATGGTCATATTCATAAGCCAATTTTCATAAAGCATGGGTTTTGGGGGCATGACACTCAGTATAACACACTGGTAAAAGTGTGGTACAGATCCATTTCCATCCTCAATCCACAGTGATTAGAATTCTGTTATAGCCCTGGCCACGATGGTTAGAAATCTGTAACAGCCCTGGCCTTCCTGTTTACTCTAGAGGTCCCCAATTTAGTCATGTTGCGATATCTAAGGTAGCATCAGCCAAGAGGGCAAGGTCTCACTGAGCAATGAGCCTACAGGCATTCCTTCCAGCTGGAGTCTGCTCCCCATCCCAACTAGGAGATAGAGGGTAGGTCCTGAGGGGGCTTTGCCACTCCCTGTTGTGTGGGTGAAGAGAAGCCTTTGCTCTCCAGGGCCCACCTTTCACAAGCACAACTGTTCCTTTGGACAGTACTAAACATAGCTGCAGAATTGTCAGGTGGGCACCTCACTGGGTGCTCAATGGGTGACTGATTCAAGAGCCAAACCACAATCAAGTAGCTGAAGACAGGAAGAATACGTACAAAAGAACCCTGATGGCTACTCGAAGTTTCTGGACACTGTTGTTAGTTCTCTTTACCATCTCTCTCACGTTTTCTTTACAAGGAGGTGGGAACTGAACTCTTGCTGCGTATGGGCAATAATTTAATTTTCCAGAAGTTTTGCATTGAAAAAGGACTAAAGCAATATTGTATCAGTAACGTTCCATTGAAGGTTTGAGTTAAAACCAAGCAAAGTATGGCAATGCTAATGTATATTCTTTAGTAAGTATATTATGAAAATGCTTGGGTGGGATCAGGCCCCTATTGTGTCAGGTGCTGCACAAATAGAAGCTCGAGCCCTGCAATGAATTTTTTTTGAGGCACTTGGCTCTGCCTTTGTGGAGCTCACTGCAGATTCAAGGTATGGGCACTGTGTCAAAATTAACTGTGGAATGTTACAACCGTCGGTGGTCAGAAAAGCATCCACATTTTCCTCTCCCCAATTACATAGTGATACAATAAATTTTCAGGGGGAAATGCCTACTATTGATCAATACTTTCAGGTTTTTGTCAATGAACAAAGCAAGCTTTTTCTTTGGTTTCCAACAAAACAAAATCAAACCAAACTGCAAATTTTAAATGATCATTTTTTTAAAAAAGGCTGAAAGCTCAGAAAATTCAATGTAGATGTTTATTGAAAACTCAATTTTTGTTCTAAATATTCTCTGAAAATGAAATAGTGTTTGACCAGCTCTAGCACTGACCCTAGCTATTCAGAGTTTTGGATAAGGATGGTCTCCTTTTCAAAGTCGGCAGATGTTTCAGTTCCACTGTATGCTTTATGGTACAGTTCATGGCCCAAGTGAGCTCCCAGTGTGGTCAGTGGAAAGAGCCAATTGACTTCTGTGAGTGTTGAGCTAGGCCCTTACTAATATATGGTATAGTGAAAAGGATGCTTCATGGTAAATCCAATATTACTGATCATTAGGACAGGGAATATTCCATGGCATATAAGGCTGGGTCTACACGGACCTATAGTGCCAGCAGCTTCATGGAAATGAGCAGTCTTGCTATTGCAAATAGCATGCAAGACCTCTCTGCTTTCAGTGAACAGGCTGTATAGATGTGCCTCTGCTGGCAAAAACCCCCTCTGTTGCCAGCCCTGTTTAATTTGTCCTCTTCTCATGCCGGAGACATGTCCAGAAACAGATCATGATTTCGTCACGTGTATTTGAGGGTCAAACTCATTTGGTTTACATCTCTTAGAATGTTTTTACTCTTTGGCTTCATAGCCTATGTTTGAAGTATATGACGTATTTCTTCCCTGTCACTCAGATATGTAGAGAGGGAAGATAAAAGGGGCAACAAGTGTAGCAGAAGGAATTAATTAATACATTCTATTGAATATTTGTGGACCATTATTGCAATGTTCATTGAGATCTGCTAGTCAACGACAACGTCAAGGACTAGTGCAGCAGGGCTGCCAGCCGCTGCAGACCCTGGGGCAAAGTGGGAGAGGAGTTTGGCTCTATGCCCTATAATTGGTGGGACTAAGACTGAAAGGGGAGGGGCCAAGGACAGTTGCCTTTAGTGTGGGCCGGACTCTGGTGCTGGGCGCCTCACATCTATATGGGATCCAGGGCAACAGCTCCCTTTGTCTTCCCTCCCTCCCGCCGCAGCAGCAGCAGCAGCAGCAGCAGCAGCAGCAGCAGGCCTTGACTAGCGTGGAAGTCAGCTGAACTGGTGGGATTTCTTCCCTATTTCTCCTCTTGTAGCTGCTCATTAAAACACTTGGCTACCGCCTGCATCACAATTACAGTGCTATTGTATTCAGTCCCATCTTTACCATGGTTTAGTAAATAGTTTGTGACACTCTCACTCGGACTAGACTAGGGGTGGCTGGAACACAGCTTTCACATCCCACAGCCAAATTAAAAATTGTTTTCATCTCATGTTGGGAAACAAAGCCAAAATTTCATTTTTCCCCAAGAATGGAATTCTAAAAAATAATTGTTTTGCATCAATTGGAGCATGGCTTTGACCATTGGTATATTTCTTAACATAAAATAAGTTTTTTAAATGAAGAGTTTTAAAATAAGAAATCCAAATTCTTGTTCATTAAAACAATGATCAAAATTGAAGTTTCCTAAAATATGTTGGTTTCCTTGAAACAGTGTTTTTACACATAAAAGCTTTTGGACCAGCTGTGGTTGTACGTTGCATTGTTGGTCTACAACAGCTTTTTCACCAATGTAGCTATGAGTCAACCACGCTTGTGTCTTCAACAACCACGCTGCCTAATTGTATTAGCAGTGCATTCTGGGAAATTCTGGACAACGATTCCGTAGATTCACGCAGGGAATGGAGTGTCCAGAGAACGTCCGTGAAGGATGTGACAATAGATTCTGATGCCCCAGTGGAAGGAGCATTAAGGAAAGGTAATGGGCCAAACCAGTTAGTGTACCACTGATGTTGCCAAAGATCAGTGTGCTGAACCAGTTGCAGGAAGATGAGTATCTATCTAGCTGCCAGACACATGGACGAATATTAAGCAGATTTCCTGGGTGGACTCCAGCTGTCACCCCAGGAAATGAAGCGTAAGCCACCCTAACTTTCTTTACCTTGTTTGTAGGTATTGTACTGATGATGAGCAGAGCTCTGAAGGTCTGGAACTTGCATTCACCTTTGATTATGGTGATGATAATAATATACATTAAACTCTTTCATATCTGGCAGCCCTGGGACTGGGAGGTTGCCAGATATTCCAATATTCTGAATAATAGAGAGGTAGACCTAGCGACGCATAACACTAAAGAAAAACAAGATTAGATATTAAGAAATAAACAAAAACTATGCAGAGTATTTTATTTACCAACAACAGTAGCATTGTACACTGTAAACTTATACTGTATTTGGTGTATTTATTTGTGTTTACTTTCACAATACTGTACTTATGGAAAACATAACTAAAATTTACTTTTGATTTAAAGGCCAGGTATTTGAGCATTCTGGATGATAGAATGCTGAATATGAAAGTGTTTACTGTAGGAATAATAATAATGCTTTGCAGAACTGTGCCACTCTTTGCCTGTGGTGGTTGAGGACCACAGGCTGAGGGGCCGGATTTGTAAAGCTAGTTAGGTGCCTAATTCCCACCAAAATCAATGGGAATTAAGAGCCTAAATTCCTTTCCAACTCTGGCCATACATGAGTTACTCACACTGGGAATGGAATCCAGATCCTCTGGCTTCTGAGCCCACAGAATAACCTAGATATGCTTCCTCTCCAGTTATGGGAGTTTGTATGAAGCTTATCCTCCAGCAGCTTGCAGTCATTGGGCTGCATATAGTACTTTGTTCACTTCCACCACTGGTCTTCAGTGGATCTATTACAAGAATAGTCAGATTTATCACTGTTTGTACAATCCTAGTGGGAAACTAGAGATGAGACCTAAATAACATATCTAGGCTGTGCAGTTTTTCTTTGGTTCAAAAAGCAGACGAAGCAGAAGAAGGAGCTGATATGATCTGAATTCAGTCATTCTGTCTACTGCCGCTAAGACCTTATGAGTATATTGTTAGCTGGCACTTTTCATGTACCAGTTTCAAAGTGCTTTATATAGGGAGATGATATTGTCCTTTAGGCTATATCTACATAGCAGCCTTTTTTAGAAATAAGGTATTCCGGAATAGCTATAACTATTTCAAAATAGGAATGCTCCCCACACACGTCTGCACTCATTGCCCTTATTTCAAAGTAAGCACTATTCTGCATGTTAACAGAACTTGTTTTGAAACAGTTATTTCAAAATAGGGACTATTGCTCCTGCTATTTGAAATAGCACATGCATAATGTAGAAGACCGCAAAGTTATTTTAAAATAACAGGTGTTATTTTGAAATAACTTGGCTGTGTGGCCATAACCAAAGAGATAAAGAAACTGAGGCACAGAGAAGTGATGTGAGCTGCCCAATAACTAACAAACAAAAAAAATGGCAAAACTGGAAGGCTAATTAAGATCTCCAGTCTCCCAATCTGGTGGTCACATGGTCTTCCCCACATAGGTTTTTTTTTTTAAATTAGAGATAGGAATTAGCTGCAAAATGTGGATCCAGATTCTGATCTTAACAACCATACAGTGATATAACAACAATAGCCTCTAGCTTTTGTGTAGTGCATTCTGTCATTAGTTCTCAACAGACTTTATAAAGGAAGTAAGCATCATTATTGCAGGGAAACTGAGGCAATGATAGGTGAAGTGACTAGCCCAAGGTTACCCAGTAAGTCAGTAGCCCAGACAGGAACGCAACATTGGTCTCACAAGTCCCTGGCTAGTACTTTATCCCTTAGGGTAAAGTTTCTGGACCTGAGGATGTTGCTTGTATCCATCTTTAACTCTCACATCTAACTCCGAAATCATGGCATTTTATAACAGGAAAGTGTTTAATTTTCCACTCGAGTGACAATTTTTGGCATACAGATGCTTATTTTTGTTGTTGAGTGTTCATCCTCAGGAATTAAGCAAAGTAAACATGTTATAAAATGCTTACAGTTTGTTCAAGCGTCAGACTCCCTATTACATGGCAATCATCAGGCAATGCAATGAATTCTTTCTTTCTTTCTTACTTTCCTTCAAGGAGAGGAAAACACCCTCTCCGCTGTACCTTGCCCAAGGGATGCTCTGTTCCTTGACTCACTGAACTAAAAATGTGAAGCTGATTTAGATTCTGGGTCCATTCCATTCTGGGTCACTGATCCTCCTTCACCCCTGCAGTCCACTGTTCAGCTGTATACACAGCTGTCGCCCAGCAGGTGAACTTTCAGAGGCTGCATCTGGAGGTGGTATAGATTGGTGTAACTCCATTGGCTTTAGGGAAGCTATCTTGATGTACAGCAATTCAGGAGCTAGTCTTTGTGTTCCTGGAGCCACCTCTGAAAGCAAGAGTAAATAAAACAAGGGAAAATAACATTGTGAATGACCTCCTCAGATGCTCCTCATTTCTGATGGCTGCTTCTGTTTGTAATAGATATACAGGTACCAGGTTATCTGTCTGGTCATCCAGGGAGCTTCAAGAGAATTTCTTTCCTGCAAAGAATATGTAATATTTTTGGTTACTTTTGTTGCACATGAATCTTCACCTATCATAGCTTGGCGACCTTGCTCAGAGGACAGATACAGGGGAGTTTAGGACCAATCCTGTTCACATAGCAGTCAAGGAAAATACTCCCATAGTTTTGAGTGCCAATAGGCCCCAGAGAGGACAAGTCATCTGTTCCAGCCTTTTAATGAAGATTGTGACAGGTCAGCAAGTGAAATTTCAGGAGTTAGTAAGAGAAAACATTAGTTTTGTTGCAGTAGGGAAAAGACCTCAGGGCTGAGGAGAGAGGGAAACCCCTTTTTTTCCTCTGGCTGTTTGATGATCTTGCAGGAGGCATAGAGAGGCTGATTATTTTTCCAAATGAGCTCTTAACATAGAGTCAGTGCTAACATTTGCACATTGGAACTACAAACAATTTGCAGAGGTTTGGCTAATCTCTCTGGTATTAGGCCTCTTCCTTGATCAGGCTCTCCTTATTTTGTTTAATCTGGTTGTTAGCAGATGCCGGGAACTTTCTCTCCCCTCTTTCCCAGAAAGTGACTGGGAACCTGAGATGCTTCATTCTTCTACTGTTCACAGCATTCCCTGGCAAAGTTACTGCGTGCTTTGAGACAGCAAAATCCTATCCTTGAGCTAAACTTCCTGGTCAGTCGGCGGTGTTCCCTGTAAATTGAGCATTTGGACGGCTGCCCAGGAGCAATTCAAATTCAGCCCAGCTGATTAGCTTAGCACACACAGCTGACAGCATGTGTTTCTATTGATGGCGCACATCTGCACGTCTTGGTGCACAGAGCAAAATTTATTCTGCATGTGGATGGAAAAAGGTAGAGGGAACATTGTCGGTCGTACTCAAGTGTATGATCATAATCCTGTTTGGAGGAGGGCCCAGGGGATTCACCATTTGAAAGGTGGATGCATATGTCTGAGATAACAAGGGACATGGTAAATTGGGACAGACAGGGTGAATTGCAGTCCAGTGACTAGTAGATGTGGTCACTTTGTCAACACAGCATGCTACAATTCTGCATGCTGGCAGGTGACTCTGTTCCGGAGGTGTCCTGGCCTGGAGAATAAACGTACAAGTTCAAAACCAGGCTACAAGTTGCATTGGAAGAGTATGGGTCTCTGACACTCCAAGTGCAGAAAGTGGGAGTCTGCAAAAACCTTAAAAATACCTAGCCTCTATAGGCTCTGCTTAAAATAGCTCCCCAAAGTCACAGATTTCTTGAACCTGGGGGGTAATCACCACCACCACCAGGTGAAAAAGCCCCCCTAAAAACCAGGGAAGATGCACTTGGATATCTCTCTGTGGGGCAACCCCAATTTTATCCCTCCCTTAGGAGAGCCTTGGAAACAAAGATATGAAATTAAGATGTAATCTGACAGTCGACCCTTTAGTCAAGGCAGGCGTTCACACAGACACCCCTTTAGGACACAGGAATTAAATCATTGCCTTAAAAAAGTAATTTATTAACCAAAAAGAAAAAAGACAAACAATACCATAAAGTAAATAAGCATATTTGGTTGCAGGGTACAATAAAGCAACTCAAAACATCAAGATTGGAACATGGAGAATTATTTCCTTGGGATTTATTTTAGAATTTACATTCTACATGGGAAAAATACATCAACTGCCTTAGAAAGTTCCATACCAAATCCGAAATAAAAATAACCTGATCACTTCTAACTAAACATTTCCTTTCTACTTACATATTTATGTGCTAATGATGATGTGGCCAGGAGAACTACTGGATTAGGTTAAGCTCAGTCATCTTGGTCTGTCTCTCTCTGCATCAGCTGCAGACAAAAACCCCTCAGCAGGCAATGGTTTTAATTCAGGAAGAATCCCTCTTTTTCCCCATTGGCTCACCTGGCTGCCTCCCACAGACAGCCCTCTCTCTCTGGCTACAGTGTCAGAGAGATAGCTGTGTTAATCTGTATTCTACTTAAAGCAGTCATGTAGCACTTTAAAGACTAACAAAATAATTTATTAGGTGATGAGGTGCTTAATGACTCCTCTGTTTCGGTTTTCATAAGAAGACCAATGCAGAAATGCCAAACATAATGCATGCTTGCAGGAAGGGGGTAGCTTTGGAGGATAAAAGACATAAAGAACAAGTTAAAAATTACTTAGGAAAATTAGATGTCTTTAAGTCACCAGGGCCTGACGAAATGCATCCTAGAATACTTAAGGAGCTGATAGTGGAGGTTTCTGAGCCTTTAGCTATCATCTTTGAAAAGTCCAGGAAGTCAGGAGAGATTCCAGAAGATTGGAAAAGGGCAAACATAGTGCCCATCTATAAAAAGGGAAAAAAGAACAAACCAGGAAACTACAGACCACTCAGTTGAACTTCTGTGCCGGGAAAGATAATGGAGTAAATAATTAGGGAATTCATCTGCAAACATCTGGATGAAAATAAGGTGATAGGTAACAGCCAACATGGATTTGTAAAGAACAAATCATGCCAGACCAAACTGATAGCTTTTTTTGACAGGATGACAAGTCTTGTGGATAAGGGAGAGGCGGTGTACGTGGTATACCTAGACTTTAGTAAGGCATTTTACACGATCTCGCATGATCTTCTTATCAAGAAACTGAGCAAATACAACTTAGATGGGTCCACTATAAGGTGGGTGCATAACTGGCTGGATAACGTTTCTCAAAGAGTAGTTATTAATGGTTTGCACTCATGTTGGAAGGGCATAACAAGGAGGTGGGAGAAAAATTGTTCTTCTTGGCCTCCGAGGATAGGACAAGGAGCAATGGTCTTAAAAGGGAGGTTTAAATTAGACATTAGGAAAAACGTCATAACTGTCAGGGTGGTTAAACACTGGAATAAGTTACCTAGGGATGTTGTGGAATCTCCATCGCTGGAGATATTTAAGAGCGGGTTAGACAGGTATCTATCAGGGATGATCTAGATGGTGTTTGGTCCTGCCAAGAGAGCAGGAAACTGGACTCGATGATCTCTTGAGGTCCCTTCCTGTTCTAGTGTTCTACGATTCTATGAGCTTTCGTGGGACAGATCCACTTCTTCAGATGATGGACTTACCAGAACAGATTCAATATATAAAGCACAGAGGTACAAAAATTGTTATCAAGGTTGACAAATCAGAAGAATTGTTATCAAGGTTGGCAGATCAGAAGAGCAGAGGAACGGCGGCGGGGTGGAGTGGGGTGGGGAAGTTAAGAATTAGATAAAACATCAAGGTAAGTAAAAGAATCCTTATAATGGGTCAGGTATTTGCTGTCTCTGTTCAACCCATGTCTCAATGTGTTGAATTTGAATATGAATGTTAGTTCTGAGCTTTCCCTCTGTAGGTGGTTGCTTAAGTCCCTTTTCAGTAGAACACAGATTTTCAGATCTTTAACAGAATGGCCCACTCCATTAAAGTGCGGTCTGACACGTTTGTGTATTTGGATTTTTTTGATGTCTGTTCCATGTCCATTCATTCTTTGTCGAAGAGTATCTGCAGTCTGTCCTATGTAAATGGTGTGTGGGCATATTGGCACATGATGGCATATATGATGTTAGTTAAGGAATAGGAGAATGTGCCCATGATTATGTAATTAACGTGGTTAGTTCCAGTGATGGTATCTACAGAATAGCTATGTGGACAAAGTTGGCAATGAAATTTGTTCCAAGGAAAAGTTCCAGGATTAGTGTTATTGTGGTATCGCCTGTGGTTGCTAGTGAGAATCCTCATAAGGTTGGGAGGTTGTCTATAGAAGAGAACAGGCCTGTCACCTTGGGCCTTCTGGAGTGTGGCATCACAATTTAGGGTAGGTGTGTGATGGGGTTCAGGGGTCCCCCTGCACTGCACCCCATCCGCTAGCAGGAGTGACTCTCACTCAGCAGGTACAACAGGAGGTTTATTAGGCAACAGATGCCCAGTTTCTCACAGAAGCGACAATACAGCAGCCAGAGACAGTCCTTCCAACCTGTCCTGGGGAGAAGACCCCGAGGGGTGCCCCTCTGGGGTGTAGCTTTCCCCCTCCTCCCGGCTGGCTGCCTTCCAGCTCTCTCTTCCTCTAGCCTCTAACTGCCGCCCCCGATTCAAAAACCAGCTCAGCTCCTCCCTCCTCTTTGTTCAGGGCAGAGGTGTTACCTGCCAGTTGTAGCCCCAGGGTCATCCTTAGCCACTGGGAGCTGCTGCTTGCCTCAGACATCCAGCCTTACTCACACATGCACTCCCCCCACTCCATCACAAGGTTGCAGGTCTTTAATGATGCATTGCAGTGGTTTGAGTTGGGGGCTGTAGGTAATGATAAGCGGTGTTCTGTTATTGGCTTTTTTGGGCCTATCTTGGAGTAGTTGGTTTCTGGGTATTCGTCTGACCTTGTCTATTTGTTTTTTCACTTCTACTGGTGGGTAATTCAGGTTTATGAATGTTTGGTAGAGATCTTGTAGTTTTCGGTCTCTGTCAGTAGGATCAGGGCTTGACTGTAAATGATGGATTGTGTCGTGTGTGCGGGATGGAAGCTGGAAGCGTGTAGGTAAGTGTAGCCGTCAGTACATTTCCTGTAGAGAGTGGTATTGATCAGGCCATCAGTGATTTGTACTGTAGTGTCCTGGAAATGTGTCTCTTGTGTGGAGTGGTCAAGGCATAAATTGATAGTGGGGTGCAGATTGTTAAAGTCTCTGTGGAATTCTTCTAGAGCTCTTTACCATGGGCCCAGATGATAAAGATGTCATCAATGTATCGTAAGTATAGGATGGGTAATAAGGGATGAGAGCTGAGGAATCGTTGTTCCAAGTCAGCCGTAAATATAGTAGCATATTGTGGGGCCGTGCGCTTGCCCATAGCAGTGCACTAATCTGGAGATATAAGTTGTCCCCAAATTGGAAATAATTGTGGGTGAGAACAAAGTTACAGAGGTTGGACACCAGATTAGCTGTGGTAACGTCAGGGATGATATTCCTGATTACTTGTAGTCCATCTTCATGTGGAATATTTGTCAGCAAAACTCACTAGTGGAACCATAGCTTCTGGGTTTAACCTTTTACAGGCATTCATTCATGACAGGGCCTGGTATGAGGCTGTGGTAAGGTACTATGAGAGTAAACCAGCCCCTTTGCCCTCCCCTTTGCCCCCCAAAGCACAAGATTAGCACACCTGAAGACTGAAACTCTGAGTTCATTGAACCTGATCCTCTTCTTATTGATGTTAAAGACAGAACTCTCCTTGATGTCTGTAGGAGTGGGCTCATGTGTCGGGGACGTGAGGGCATTCAAAGCACATTCCTCCCTGCTCTGATTCAAGAGGGTGTAAGGGAGGTGGATTGTGTCTCCCTGATTCACAGGCTCTGAGTGGGGGCCTAATTTCCAGTTCCCACTGCTGCAGCCACAGTCTGACAGCACAGTGAGGAATCCGTGCAGTTCACAACCACTTAAGCCACCCCACCGCCTGAACTGAATCCCTGATTCTTTAGACTTGCCCCTAACACATTTCCCATCCACCTTTTTCAATGGTGCGGAGCTGACATACTACCCTGTTCCAGAAAGGCTTCACCAGGGCAATTTGTATCGGCCTTGAGGGCACTTGATGCTCTTAACAGGGCAATACATTTCCCTCTCAGAGCCGTATCAGGGCCAAAAAACAGAAGCCAGGTTGGAAGAGCTGAGCCACTGATTATTCTCCCATAACTGCAACTTTATCCCCTACTGTAAACGCGCTCTCGGCATCTCAAACCTTATCTTTGAGTCACAAACCATTGCAAAACCAACAAACCATAGCATAGCCCTTTCTCCATCCTTAATAGCTTCTTTCTCCCGCTGTGAAGAACAGAATGTTTGTTCCTCTCTCATGGGCTGAAACTGTCAGGCTTTGTTACTGTAATGTTTTCTATCAGCCACCCTGCCTCCACTAGAAGAAACACATTGTGGAGAGTAATTTATTTTATGTTGCAGAAGGGTATTAAATTGTTTGGTAACACTTGGCCTAAACTCAGTTGTTTTTGCATGTGTGTTCTGAACCCCACAGTCTCATAAGAGTTTGTTCTGCCTGCAATTAAATTACCTTCCTTTTGACAATCTCCCTGATGAGTTCTCAGCAGGGTGAAGCAGGTTGGGAATGTCTGTGCATTTTGTTATATGACTGGTGTTCTAAAAATGATTTGCTGTTGTTGGTTTTGTTTTAATGATGTTTGTGATAGAAATTTTGTCTTCTGTGAATTTGCGAGGGCGGAGTTATGAGCCCCCCATACAGCTGAGCTACTCTGCATTTATCTTCCTTGTAAATAAAAAGACAATAATTTATGCACAGGGCATCTGACTGCCCATCTCAGAACTAGAGCAGTGTTGCAATGGGGGCAGATCAGTGTTCAGGAAAAGTCCATGTAATAGCAGTATATGTCTAATAGTACAGGTTGAACCTCTCTCATCTGGCACCCTTGGGACCTGACTGGTGCCAAACAAGAGAATTTGCCAGACCACAGGAGGTCAATCTTGTATAGCAGCATTACTAACACATTCACTGCTAACTGGGCTCTTTGAGAACATTTGGGGTAAATTAGAGCTAAATAACGGCACAGAACACTGAGAGCCAGGACTGGGGGTTGCAAACAAACTTCATGGGACCACAGCAAACTTTAGTTAGCTGGATGCCCACCATGATAAGTGGGCATCCAGCTAACTGAAATCATACCAGATTAAAGATGTTGCAAGACCAGAGTGTTCTGGACTAGAGAGGTTCAATCTGTAGTACCTCTTGATTAACCAGAGTCAGAGAAATTTGTTTGTTTTCAAAAGGTTTGTTTTCGAAGAAACCCCATCTACATTACTGTTGTTGTTTAGAAAGCAGTCTCTTGTGGAAGTGAGATCACTTGAGATTACGCAAATGAAACACAAAATTTGTAAATCTGTGCTTCATTTGCATTTTTGATCTCGCTCACTTGCATTTCGAGGGGGAGTGTAGTGTAGATGCAGCCTATGTGATCATTGGCTGTGCTCAGGTGGGCTTTTCATAACTAAATCCAAGGCTTCTCAAATTCTGGATGTGGCTACAGGGACTCAGTGGTTCTAACCATTTTAATTTCACTCCATCTGCGAAAGACATCCTGGGGGTCACTTCCAAAGCTTATGGAATGGACCTTCCCTTATTCCAGATGAAGGCAGTTGGAACTCGTGTGTGTGTGTGTGTGTGTGTGGGGATGGAGTTCTTAGGAAGTGAATCTTATCTGGCCATTTGTAATTAGTATTGACAGCGCTTGATCAGTATGTTTTTTCCGAGAAAGAACATTGCTTCAGAGATACTCTGCAGATGAACACATGCAGTGTGCATGCCGGTGTGTGCAACAAACTTGATGAGTTCTTCAGTGTAACATCATGGCAATCCTCTTACACGGCCACTTATTTAAAGTGACAACTCCTTTATATATTTTTTTCTCTGCCCCAATTTAAGTTTCAGCCTGCAGAACCACTAAGTTTCACCTTCGTGTTGGAAAACCCTACATTTTGCGTTTCTGCCAGAACAGACTCACCTGGAAACGGCATCTACACTGATGCAAAGGCACGCTCAGCCAACCAAAGCAGTTTTCTGTTTTGGAATGAAGCCTGAAAGCTGAAGCATTTAGTGCAATTTGGGGTGACAGTGTGAATGGTCTGTGCAGACCTAATGACAACCTCCCAGTGTAGAGCATTTGTGTCAGTACACATCATGCATAAACTTTGCTGCAGCTCCTCATTCAGAAGCAGGAAAAAAAAAAGATGTCTAGCAGTTGCAGCAGAGAAGACTGTCTTTGGTTCAGTTTGCTGATGTTGCTGAAAGAAAGAAATCAGCTCAACTAAATGTCATAGGAGCATAAGAATGTCCGCAGCGGTGCCTGTGTGGCCCAGTATCCTTCTGACAGTGACAGCTGCCAAATGCCTCAGAGGGAATGAACGAACAGGACAACGTATTAAGTGATCTATCCCTGGTTGTCCCGTATCAGTTTTTGGCAGGTTAGGGATCCTAGAACATGAAGTTGCCTCCCTGATCATTTTGACTAATAATTATTGATGCATCTACCCGATGCTTTTTTTGTGCCCGTATGTGCTGCTACTGAGTAGTGGCATCTCAGCAGCCCCAGCCATAGGACTGGTGGGGAGTGAGCGGTGCGAGGAGCTGGCTGCGTACCAGCTCCTCTTTCTTTTACAAAAATCCCTGGATCTACCCTTGTATGAATTTATCTCATTCTTTTTTGAACCCTGCTATACTTCTGGCTTTCGCAACAGTTTCTGGCAATGAATTTCCACTGCTCATTGTATAAAGAAATACTTGCTTTCCTTTGTTTTCAACCTGAGTATTGATTTGTATAAGTCATCCCTGCTTCTCATGTTCTGTGAAATGGTAAATAACACTTCCCTGTTCACTTTCTCCACACCATACACAATGCTATAGACCTGTATCATACCTTCCCACAGTCAGCTTGACTAGCCATGATAACCATTTTCAAGTACACAGGGGGTAGTTGTGTTAGTCTGTAGCATCACAAAAAACAAGCGGTTCTGTAGCACCTCGAAGACTAACACATTTATTTAGTACTTTATTTAGAAGTACTCGTGGGTCTTACCCACGAAAGCTCATTACCTGTGAAAGCTCATCATCTCAGAAATAAGTGGGTTAGTCTTTAAGGTGCAACAAGACTGCCTTTTTTATTTTCAAGTACGTGAAATGTTATTATTAGGCAGAGGGAGAAAAATTGTTTTTCTTAACCACTGAGGCCAGGAGAAGAAGCAATCGGCTTCAATTGCAGCAAGGAAGGCTTAGGTTGGACATTAGGAAAAACTTCCTAACTTCCTAAAAAGAGTGACTTAGGTGTGGGAATCTCCTTCACATATTTTGCTGTGAGGACTGATGTAAATAATTCATTTAGCTTCCTTCCAATGGCCTTCTCTTCCTTGTGTGCTCCTTTAGCACCTGGATTGTCCAAAGACTGGAAGGCTTTCTGCTTCTAAGGTACTTTAAAAAACTTGCTGTTTGCTTTTGTGCCTTTTGCTACTTGCTTTTCAAACTCTTTTTTGTCTTGTCCTATCTGGTTATACTTTTACATTTATACATTTTACATTTGCCAAAGTTTATACTCCTTTCTGTTTTAATCTCACAGGGATTTGATTTCCAATGTTTAAAAATGTCTTTTTGTCTCTAACTGCCCTTTTTACTGTGTTGTCATGGTTTTTGGGCTGTAACTTTACAAAAAAAATTGGTATAGTGTGGAGTCTATCTTATGATGATTTAAAAAAGTTTCTATGTGGCTTGCAAACATTTTCTTTTGGTGATTATTCCATTTAATTTCTGTTTAACAAGCCTCCTCATTTTTGTGTAGTTCCCCTTTTTGAAGCTAAATGCACTGGGGTGGATTTCTTTGGGGTTTCCCCCTGCACAAGGATGTTAAAATTAATATTATGGCTGCCTATTAGTTAGCACTTCAGCTCATCAACTCACCGCAGTTCCTGGCAATGAATTTCCATATGTTCACATCCTGGACCAGATTCTATGCCTCACTTAGTACTAAATCAAGAATTGCCTCCTTTGTTGTGAGTTCCAAGTAAGTAAGAGTGTCTAGAAATGTTCTTCCTACATCCTGTCTGAAGGTGACTGTCACGAGTGGTTCAGGCCCATGAGTGCCTACCTCAGGCCAGACACTCCAAATTGGTGGTATGTTCCATAATTAGAATTCACCTGTGCAGTTACAAATGCATATAGCTCAATTACTGTAACAGCCTTACCACAGGAATCACAGGCAGTCCAATCTATCTTGCCATTTGGGTAAACTAGACTTGGTGACATGTACACCAGAGATTAAAGAAAACCATGCTGCTCTGGGTCTAAATAGACCCGTCACTTACCCAGGTCATTTCGTACCTTAGCTCTCACAACAAAGACAATGCTGGCAGCCAGTCCTGTTATCAACTAACTAAAGCCTTTTTAACTAGGAAAAAGGATTAAGAGAGTAATTTACAGATTAAAACAAGCAAGCATCTGTACACAAGTGAGTTTCAGTCTGTGATTCAAAGGATGACAGGGTAGTCAGTAAATTCAAAATGTCTAACCCTGCCACATAGCACAGGGATCTGTTTGCGCATGTTTAGGAATCTTTGCCCCTTAGGATGTGTCTACACAGCAACATTATTTTGGAATACTGGCCGCTAGTCTGAAATAACTTTGTGAGCATCTACAATGCAAAACCGCTATTTTGAAATAATTTCAAAATCGTGGGCGGCTTATTTTGAATTCTGTAAACCTCATTCTATGACAAATAGTGCCTATTTCAAAATAGATATTGTGGAATAGGGCTGTATAGACAGGGAATGGGGGCTATTTCAAAATAAGCTATTCAGGAATAATTTATTCTGAAGTAGCACTGCAGTGTAGACATAGAACAGCAGTTGCAAGTGACCGTCTTTTATGTGCTTCCAGGGGCTCTAATCTGACATAGGTTCTATTGTGTGTGGACATTCTATTTTGGAATAAGTTGTGCTTATTTTGGGGCTTCCTGGTAGTATGGACGCTATTCTGGAACAATTTATTTTGGAATAACAACTCTGGAATAAGCTGTTCCAGAATAACTCAGTAGTGTAGACATACCCTTAGAATCAAGGTGGCATGAAAAAGATCCAGTTATTCCTTGTTACGGATTTTATCCCCCTCTATTCCAAAGTCTCAGATTGATAGGATGAATTCATCCCTAGGCCTCTCTGTCCTGGAGGGAGTTAGGAATGCAGGTAACAGCTCCTCTCTTCCTTTAAGTGACTCAATCTTATTTTCCTATAACAGGCCATCTTGTACACATTACCTGAATTAATGCTGCTTTTCCTCTTTGGTGAATTACACTATTACAGAAGCTTACAATAAAACCTGCTATATATCTTTCTGTCCTGAGTTGTACAGGTTCTACTAGAGATGAGTACATGTAGCATCCTACAAGCATTGTATAAAGGCTAAACACTAAATACGTTCATATCAACTTAATGTCTAATATGTTTTTGGATAATGGTGACACACAGGTAAGCAAGACAAGTTTCTAGCTATGCCTTTGTAAGGGTTTGGTGAGGCATTGGCATGAGCTGACATCTGGCCTCTGAGCATAACCATGAAATGTTCCCAGTCAACATAAGGATATCTAAAATTTCCCATTTTTACTGGGTGTTCTGTTTTTGTATTCTCTCTAATCTCTCTGAGCACTTCACAGCCATTGTCACCATCGTGGTCAGATTGAACCTCTCTAGTCTGACATTCTCTGGTTAGGCAATGTCCGTAATTCAGCATGATTGTAGTTAGCTGGATGACCACTAACCATGGGTGTGGCCAAGTTTGCTTATAGCCCCCAGTCCTGGCTCTCAGTGTTCTGTGCTGTTCTTTAGCTCTAATTGACCCCTGAATGTCTTCTAAGAGCCCAGTGAGCAGTGGAACTCTTGGTGGTGCTGCTAGACAATATTGTCCTCCTGTGGTTTGGCAAATTCTCTGGTTCAACGCCAGTCAGGTCCTGATGGTGCCAGACTAGAGAGGTCCAACCTGTATTATATTTCTACTCCTGTGTTTTTATGAGCTCCAACGAGCGGGAAAAGTGATTTAAATTTCTTACAGGTACTATCCCATTGCAACCTGGGTACCTGCCAGTGCTTTAAATAGCTTTCTGCTGGTTTTTGCTGCAGATCTGCCAGCTCTTGCTGGAGCTGCGCACCAGGACACATTTGCTTACTTTCATTTCTGGTTACAATTCACTTTGTCAGAGACACAAAATGAAAGAACTTAGTGAAATCGTTAGTCCTTAAGGGGCCCTGGGAGTCCTGTTTTTTTTCCCCCTGAAACAGACTAACACGGTTACTTCTGTATTGTTATTGTTCAAGCCCAGTGATTCTGTGGTGCAGTTTGAGCTGTGTAAAATGTTTACTATGTTTGACTCTCTGTGTGTTTGACTTTCACCTTTAGTGCATCTCCTCCACCAATGGGAGCTAGCCTGTCATTTCTATGTATTTTGTACCCTGATATGACAATGTCTCATGATTCTCCTAGTTTCACCCAAGTTGATATGATGCCTGGTATATCAATATTATTTACTACCTGGTACTGAAGTTCACTCCACCTAGTATTTAGACTTCTTGTGCAGAAATCCCTCGATTTATGCAGAGGTTGCGTCCTGGGCAACCTCTGCATAAATTGAATTTCATGTGAATTGAGGGGGTGGCTGGGGAGGTCCCCAGAATTCCCCTGGCTGGGAGAGCGGGCAGCTCAGGGAGCTTGGCGGGGCTGCCACGCAGCCCCCGCCTTCTCCCAGTTGCGGCGTACAAAGCTGCTCATGCCACGGTTTATCTCAGCTGGGAGAAGCCACAGCACAGCCAGTTCTGTGCCTGTCGGGCTCTCCCAGCTAGGAGAGCTGGGGATGGAGGGCGAGGTTTCCATTTGCACTTAACTCACATGAATATGAGTTAAGCACAGATAGAAATCGCGCTTCTCATGGGTTTACTGTATTTGTAGAAAAACGCTTATGAAATTTGTCAGTGTTTAGTTGCCTGCTTTCATGTGGTGCAATTGAACAGGACTTTGTTTTGTGTGACTGTTTCTCTTCCTTTCCTACTAATATTTTTCCCCCATCCAAATCTTGCCTTAGAATAAGAATGCCTACGAAATCCAAGCACTAATTTTGTTTTAAAACATCACAGCCATTTGAAAACAGGCATTATGGGATTATTTTATTGTTTGTTGTTTGTACAGCAATGTTACCCGGCAGAGCCAGCCCAGCAAGGCCTGGATGGTGGGTGGGGCCCAAGCTGGCACACTGACAGTGGGGCCCAGCCGGTGGGTGATAGATGCTATAGTCAACTGATATGTGAGACACTGACGGTGCGTGGGCCAAGGCAACCGCCTTGCTCACAGTGTCGTAAGGTTGGGTCTGTTATACAGAGACCCCAAATAAGATCAAGACTCCTTTGTGTAAGGTGTGTTAAGTACATATAGCATGAGGTGGTTCCTAGATACACAAGACAGACATAGAGGCTATGTCTGCACTAGAAGCATCTGTCGAGAGAAGTTACTGTTGACAGGGAAATCTCAACAGAGCCTCTATCAACAGACTGCATCTACACACAACAGTGCACTGTCAACAGAGAGCTCCAAAACTGCACTGCCCTCTGGTGCCAGAAAGTGGAATAGCAGCTCTGCAAAGAGGGCGGGCTGGCAGCTGGACGCCCTCTCTGTCGACAGAACTGGCTGCATTGCACTTAGTGTGGACACAGCCCAAAAGTATTATTATTCCTTTATTTATCTGTATGTATTATCCCCAGAGGCAGAAGTGAGTCACAGAAGTGTGTCAAAGGTCATATAGGGAGCCAGGAAGTAAACCCAGCGTTCTCAGCCCCAGCCGAGAGTGTTGCACAGTTTTGGGCTCAAACTTTTTTCTTGTGAGAAATACAGATTCCCGGTCACTGAAATATTTAACAAAATTTTGTCAGTTTTGCCAAATTGCTTACTTAGGAGAGGGGAAATTGAATATTTTGTTGTGTCATTTTCTAATGGAAATGTTTCAGGTTTTCTGTTCCCAATGCCCTGTTTTAAACATCCCTTCATTTGAGTTAGCATCTCTCAAAACCATTTAAAAATGCTTTGAATGGAAATGAAATGTTGTGCTTTGAGCCATTTCCTTCAACTCCAAATATTTCTTTTTCATATTTTTTGCAATTGCCAGGGAATTGAAAAAAAAAATCTATTGTTTGCCCAGCTCTGCAGTCTGGGCACAGTCCACCCTTCCTTGCAAAGTATTCCACTTAGGAAGAAACAATCAGTTTCACATGTACAGAATGGGAAGTGACTGTCTAGGAAAGAGTACTGCAGAAAGGAATGTAGAGTTCATAGTAGGCCACAAGCTTAATATGAGTTAGCTGTGTGACGCTGTTGCTAAAACAAGGAAACATGATTCTGGGATGCATTAAAAGGAACGTTGTGAGCAAGACATGAGAAGTCATTCTTCTGCTCTACTCTATGCTGATTCGGCCTCAGTTTGGAGCATTGTGCCCAGTTCTGGGCACCACATTTCAAGAAAAATGTGGAAAAATTGGAGATGGTCCAGAGAAGAGTAACAAGAATGATTAAAGGTCTAGAGAACATGAGCTATGCGCGAAGACTGATAGAATCTGGCTTGCTTAGTTTGGAAAAGAGAAGATCGAGAGGGGACATGATAGCAGTTTTCAAGTATCTAAAAGAGAGTTAAAAGGATGAGGGAGAAAAATTGTTCTCCTTAGCCTCTGAGAATAGGACAAAAAGCAGTGGTCTTAAACTACAGCATGGGATGTTTAGGTTGGGCATTAGGAAAACTTCAATGTCAGGGAGGTTAAACACTGAAAAAAATTGCCTAGGGAGGTTGCGGAATCTCCATCACTGGAGATGTTTAAGAGGAGGTGAGAGAGACATCTATCTGGGATGCTCTAGATCAGTGGTTCTTAACCTTTACTGCAGCTTGCGCCCCTTTGGTTCTCAAAATATGTTCTTGCACCCCTTATCAAAATCAAATATGTTCTCGCACCCCTTATAAAAAAGGGAGATACGTATTAAATCTACTTAAAATAGTTTTATTTTATTATTCACCACAAATAATAGTACAGTAGGCATACAAAAATACACAAGTACTACCTAGAGATGTTGAGGAGTTTTGCTGTGGAAGTAAACTGTAACTAACATGTTAACAGTTAGCGGCTAACTGAATTCATACATAGATTTGATGAAACAAAGTAGCTGTACTTACGTGCCTGTTCTTAATTTGTGTTTTTGATCATTTACATTCTAAAATATGTGGCATGTCTCGCACCTCCAGAAAGGGCACCCCAGGTTAAGAATGACCTGTCTAGATGGTGCTTGGTCTTACTGTGAGGCAGGGGAATGGACTCAATGACCTCTTGAGGTCCTTTCCAGTTCTAGCTGTCTATAATTTCTGATTTATATATAGTTCAAGCCTAGTTAAGATGACCGTATCTCTCTGTCCCAAATACAGGATAGGGAGATATGCGGGGGAGGGGTGGCTCCTCCTGGCTGCACCAAGTCCCGGGGAGCTGGTGTCCACCTGGAGCCCTGGTCGCTCCCCACCTGGAACCCCGGTTGCTCCCCACCTGGAGCCCCAGGGAAGCTGCACCCCCTCCCCCGAGGGCCTAAATAGGGGACAATTAATCCCTTTTAAAAAATAAGTCAATATGGGACCATTTCGCCCAGTATGGGACGGATAGTCACCCTAAGCCTAGTGATAGGCTGAGTTGAGAATAGAATTTGGCTCTGTATCTTTAAGACAGGTTATGTGTAGCCACACACCGGTTTCCTCTGGTAACATTAACTTATGTGAGGTTCTGTTCCATTTGCTCTGCACTTCTTTTTAGCTCACACTCCTAATTTTGTTTGCCCCTTAAGGCTTTGCTGGAGACATACATACTGAACTAAAGCAGCATTGTATTTAGGTTTGAGGCTCTTACCACAGTAAATGTGATACTTCAGAAATCAATGTTTGTACTTTGTTCCAGGACATTAATAGGCCCAATAAAATCTTGATGGGACTAAACAAGCTTGTATTGCCTGCTCTGTTTGTATTACGGATTGCCGCCATTCTCATCTGCTGTGTCTCTGAAAAGGATAACCATCTTTGCATATCTTTCTTCATATTAGCAGGAAGTTTACTTAGGTTAGTGAGATATTGTCTGAATGGTTGGGGCAGACCACCACAATGGCGCTAAGGAATCGCCAGTAGCAGTCAGTACAACGGGGCTTTGTTTTGCCTTCTCTTAAGCACATGCAAATTTTTCCGTGTGTAGAAGTATGGAGTTAATTTTTGGAAGGAGGAAAGTGTGCTTGGTAGTTTTTGGAATCAGTTCTATGCAATGCATTTTGTGTTTCAAAAAGGGGGAAAAAAAGAAAAGAGGAGCCGGTACTCAGCCTGTACTCTGCCTTCCCACAGCCTATCTCATGTCTGGGGCTGCCGAGGTGCTGGTACTCAACACTGACACAAAAAAAACACTGCTTCTATGTCATGCTCTAGTTAGCATCAAAGTTCATCACCTGCAGTACAGATTGTACCTCTCTTGTCCGGCACCCTCACGATCTGATGGGTGCTGGATGAGAGAACTTGCCAGACCACGGGAGGTCAATATTGTTTAGCACATCACCAACATTTCCACTGCTGACTGGACTCTTTGAAGACCTTTGGGGTAAATTACAGCTAAATAAAGGCACAGAACACTGAGAGCCAGGACTGGTAGCTGTAAATAAACTTCATTGAACCGCGGGAAACTTGGCCACACCCACTATAAGTGGCCATCCGGCTAACTAAAGTCAGAGTGGAATACAGATGTTTGCGGACCAGAGAGTGCCACACTAGAGAGATTCAACCCGGTTACCATTAAAAAGCAGGGCAAAAAAAATAGACACTTGCTCCATGTCTGCATCTACACTTGCATTCCTCTTTCAAAAGAGGCATGCAAATGAGGGAAATTGAAAATGCAAATCAGGTGCAGATTTACATATCTGGCACCTCATTTGCATATTCTTTTTCCAAAAGAAGAAAAGCAGTGTAGCTGCAGCTCTTTCGAAAGTAAACCTCATCTTCAAAAGACCCCTTCTTCCATTTTTGTGTGGGAAGAGAGGTTCTTTTGAAGATGGGGTTTACTTTCGAAAGAGCTGTGTCTACGCTGCTTGTCTTCTTTTGAAAGAATGTGTAAAGAAAGATATGTAAATTTGTACCTCATTTGCATTTTGTTTCCCTCATTTGCATGCCTCTTTCAAAAGAGAAATGCAAGTGTAGACGCAGCCCACGTGTTTGAAATAATGTGAACTGCCTTCAAAGAAATGTGAAATTCTCTAGCCTTTCTCGTGAATTTAAATTCTGAACTGCTCTCTCCTTGTGCCCTAATCTGACTGCTGTGATTTCAGCAAAATTCCCATAGCAATCACCCAACACTTTTGTTTAAGAAAGTAGTGCAAGATCACATTTATTGGCAAGGCTGGTGGATTCTGTTTCATTGCTGATTATTCATTTTTATCTTTGTGTAATTAAGGCAAATCGAATGCAGTTAGTCACTTACTCTGCTTTGGTATGAGATTAAAGATTTCCACAATCGTTTACATAAGTATGGTTGTCTAAGAAAGGTGAGTCAGGATGTGCTGAAAGTCTCAAACTCATCTGCTCCTAAGTGAAAGTGACAATTCGAGAGTCTGGTCTAAATTATGCATTGTAATCAAGGTCCCTAGATCTCAGATGCAAGTTACCATGTGACTGCTTTCAGTTTGCTAGAAACTGCCCGTGATGGTCTGATTTGATTTTTTTTTTTCTGGCATGCCAGGAAGCTTCAGAAATGCCAAATGTGCATAGAAACAAAGGGCATGTTTTCTTCAAATCTGAATGGAAAGAGCATTTTATAGACATCTTTAGATGTGTTCATTAGGATCTGCTTTGTGTGTAAGGTTGCTGGTTTGTTCTCATCACATATTTTCCTCCTTGGGTGTATAAACTTTTTTTATTTGGTTTTTACTTGAATTTAAAGATAAGTCCATAATGGTCTAAAATAGCTGTTTCCAACCTTTTCAGTATTCAAGACCCTCATTCCCTCTCCAAAATATTCGTAGACCCCTATCAAAGCCAATTCTAGCCACTGTGTACACTTCATTACATGAGAAAGGAAACCACAGCATAGATTTTCAGGCAGCAATTAATAACATTATTGGAAGATATTTAATATAAAATTAATAATTGATTTTTTACTGTGGCATTTATTTAAAACTTATTTTCCATGATCATTTTTGTTTAGCTTTTATTTTTTTCACAGACCCTCTGCAATACCCTCATGGACTCCCAGGGGTCCATGGACCCCAGGTTGGGAACTGCTGGCCTAGAGAAAGGTTTTAGGAATTGTAAAATCTATCACTCAGAAGAAGGGCAAAGAAGGATACTCATTTTAATATATTGACTGGGAAAGAGGATATCTGTATTCAGTACCTGCTTCTCCCCAAGAAGACTTGCATTCAATCTCCTGGCTCTGCTATGGGCTTTATGCATTACATGGGGTAAATCACTTAACAGCTGATTCTATCACACTTAACACAAAGGTTAAGTCAATATTTTGGATAGCTACAAGTTTTCATAATACCCAACTCTTAGATTTGTCAATCATCAGAAAGTTGCAAAATGCTATACAAAGTAAGCAAGCATCATTATTCCCACTTCACAGATGGAAAAGCTAAGGCACAGAGTGGTGAAGGGGCTTGCCCAAAGTCATCCAGCAGACCAATAGCACAGATGGGAACAGAATCAGTCCCACTCTTGAGCTCTGTCCACTAGCTCTCACCAATTCCCTCTTTCATGGCGGAGTGTCGGGTGAGGTTGAGAAGGTTTACACTGGCCTTTGCTTATAGATAAAGTGATTGCCCATCTCTAATACAACACAAATGGGTTTAAATTCAGCCTATAAAGCCAAAGCAGTGTAAAATCAACTCAATATCTTTTAGAATATCAACAGCCCATGACTTCTATATGCTTGGCTAACCTCAGTAATCCATTTTCCTTCCTTCCTACTGCAATATATTTAATGCATTGCTGTAGCTTTATCAGTGTAGGACAGTGTGTCAGGCCATTTATCTGTCCATCACAAATGCACATAGAGAGTAGAGGGACTGTTACATCCAGAAAGTTTAGTCACATGAAAGACAGACTATGTAACACTTCTACCTGTAGCGCTTGGCACGATATTGCTCTAACAGAAATGTTCTTTGTTTACTGAAATAATGTTGCTGTGAAATGCAAAAGACTGTGTTATAGACAGCAATGCACCCACATGTTTAAAATTCATTATTATCTACACCAGGTGTCAGCAACCTTTCAGATGCAGAGTGCCGAAATTTGACCTTTCGACCCATATGTGTGGTCTGAGTGCCAGTGATACTTTTTGAAGTCCGGCTGGAGGCCCACACTCCTGGGAGTACTGCCCCGCACTCCAGCGAGGGCCCCAGCCCTGCGCCACAGGCTCCAGCCTAGGCTCTGGGACATTTTGAGCGGTCAGATTTCGGCACTCCGCCTCAGAAAGGTTGCTGACCCCGGTGCAACAGGCTTTGGGGTTAAGACTCAGGTTCTCGCTCCAGTTCCCCCAATGCTTCAGTGTGAGAGCTTTGCCACGCTGCTCAGCCAGCCCTGTGCCTCACTTCCCCTTCAGACAGAGCTGAACCTTTCCCTTGTAAAGGGCTGTGAGATCATCATTTCTCCAGAGATGTAGCTTGTGGATAAGGGAGTCTTAAAAGGGGCACTTTCAAATAGTTCCTTCTCCAAAGTGTCTGATGCCCGTAACAGCCATTCTCAACAGACTTCTGGCAAGGGACTCCAGCCCTGGTCCTGTGCTGCAGCGGGACAAGGACTCCTCTGCAGGAGCCTTGTGTGCCTGCGGGGGCCCCATGCTTCAGGCCCAGCCCCACGCTCCACCAAGGGCCCTGGCTCCAACTTCAGTCCCGTGCAGCAGCAGCAGTGGCTTCTGGTCTCATGCTGGCTCTGCACCGTAGCAGGGCTCCGGCCCTAGCCCCGGGCCTTTCACTGCAGCCCCATGCTCTGGCGGGAGACCCAGCTCCATGCTGCGGTGGGGACTCTGCAGCGGGGCTCCAGCCCCGGCCTTAGCTCTGGCCCCATGCCACGGGCCCCAGCCCTGTGCTCCCGCCCCGCCTGCCCTTCCTGCCACATGCTGCTCTCAGTCGACTTGCATGCCAAGTGTGGCATGCGTGCGGGGGGTTGCCAGGGTGGGAGGTGCAGTTATTGTTGAAGTAAGGCGTGTATGACTCTAGAAGATACACACAAACAGGCAGACATGAAAGCGCTGAAGGCACCGATGAATCGCATACCCATCACGTGCGTATTTCAAGCTGCTAGCCGATAACAGTTTAAAGATTTGACTCTCACATGGAAAGAAAATGAGAAACTGTCTTGGAATATATTTCAGCACACAGGGCAGTTTTCAAAATTAAAGAGAAACAAAAGCAAAACAGGAGAAAGGGATGAAATTGTGTGTGCACACTGTACATGTAAATACTTCTAGGCCCATAGTTCTTAGTGTAGGACACTAACGGTTTATTCAGATGGAAGGTTTTATTTGGGAATTAGAGATACGATGTTTTCTTAAATTCAGGCAGCATTGTTTTGAGTTTCGTTTTAGGTCTGCATCAAGCCACATTGAATTCCATTAATCAAAGCATTAATCTGCTTAATATTTCCCCTACTGTCCTTCCATCCACCAAAATACATCTCAATATTTACCTGGAAAAAGTAAATTTTTCCACCACTTCTCACCTGTTTTTGTTGCAAGTAATAAATACTGATAAATTCCTGGGGGAAATTAAATGAAATAAAAACAGAAAATGAATAGAAACTACTAATAGATAATCTGTAACACGTGTGACTTGGGCTTCCTATATGTGAGTGTACAGGTGTTCAAGGTTGGGGATTTATTCATCTCCTTCAGAAGAGCTGTGGCTCTTTCAAATTTAGATAGATGCCAAGCATTTCCCAGTAGGACAAATGGATCTCATGCACCCTAGCATTTGCTGCTTTCTGATTGTTGTGGGAGACCTGTATTAATGATACAATATTGACTGGTTCGTTTTGAATTTTTGTGGGCCATTCTTCTTCTGGGTAAGATGTAAAAATGAACGCTGAGATTCTTTTCAAAGAGGAATAAAAGTGTTTGCGGTGTTCCCTGGAAGATGAGAAACTGGGCGGCTGCTCAGGAAAGATTCAGTTGATACCCAGCTGATGAGCAGAGTGCCCACAGCTGGTCATATGTGTTTCTGTTGATGGTGGACATCTACACATGCCTTGATGCACTTAACACATTTTATCCTACCCATGCATGGGAAAAAGAGCAAACACAGGTTAGGAGCCAGATTTTCACTGGAATTTAGGCATCTGAAGGTGCGAATAGGCACCTGGAGGGATTTTCAAAACCATCTAAATTAGTTGAAAATCTATGGGAGTCAGGTGCCTCACCTGCTTAGGTGCTGTAGGAACATCACAGAAGGTGGCTGTCTGCATTTTAAGCATACTCCAAACCTTTGAAAATCTGTTCTTAGCTGCCGAAATTCCATGCATTTTAATAAGTGCTTCCCTTGCTCCTGGGAGCTTTTGAAAATCCCAGTTGTGGTTGTAATCGCTCATGCCAATGAGAAGTTTCAAGGCAAAGAACACACAGCTGGGAGCTACACTGTCTTGGCCAAATTCCAAGTTTCATAGATGAGGTGGTCTGCTCATTAGAGCCAGGACCAGTGTTCCCTGCAAGCTGAGCGCTTAGATAGCCACTTAGGAGAGATCCAGGAGCTGTCCAGCTGATTGGCACAGCATCCACAGACTCCCACCTCCGGAAGAGTGTGTTTCTCTGGCAGTGCACGTCCACCCATTGCACGGTGCACAAAACAAAATGCATTTTGCCCGTGGATGGGAAAAGTTAGAGGGAACACTGGCCGGGACTGGGACTCCCAGCTTGTGTTCTTGGAGTGCAACTCACTTGGGTCATCTTGAGCATGTCCCTTTCCCCTTTGTTGTCTCAATTGATATACAGTAAACCCTCGATATACGGCCCCTGTTATACTGGACATTGGGTATAACGGACGTCCGCTAGCCGTGCCCCCCCCGACCCCGCTGAAAGTAGAGTACTGTACCGTTCAGTACTACAAAAGACTCACCAGAGCCATCACCAGGTCCTTCAGCAGCTCAGACCTCCACAGCTGTGGGGTCCCTGGCTGCTCCACAGCTGCTGCCACCACCGGGTTCCCCCTCCCGCCGCAGCTCAGACTGCCACTGCCATGGCTTCCCTGGCTGCACCATAGCCACTGGGTTCCACCCCCCTGCTTCCCTGCTGAGACCACCCCAGAGGCTGAAGGAGCCCCCTGTGCTCTGCCCTGAGCCCCAGGGCTCTGCTGGAACCAGGAGGAGCTGGGAAGGTCAGGAAGTAAACCCTTGGGTGTAATGGACTTTCGGTTTTCCTGGACTCCTCTCCCTGCCATTTGTCCGTTATATCGAGGGTTTACTGCATCTATGAAGTAAGGACAAGGAGACTCATCTACATCACAGAGCACCTGTGTGACTTAATGTACGTAAAGTGTTTTGAATTTTGGTGTGTTAAGCAGCGTTGTTGTGCTCCCCTTTAACACCGCTTGAACCCCTCTAGTCCAGCACTCCCCTTTGGCATCATCTGTAATCCGGCATGATTTTAGTTAGCTGGACAATCACTTATCATGAGTATGGCCAAGTTTGCTGTGGTCCCATAAACTTTATTTATAGCCACAGTCCCGGCTCTCAGTGTTCTGGGCTGTTATTTAGTCGTAATTTACCCCTAAATATCTTCTAAGAGCCCAGTCAGCAGTGGAAGTGTCGGTAATGCTGCTAGATAACATTGACCTCTCGTTGTCTGGCAAATTCTCTTGTTCAGCACCAGTCAGGTTTGGAAGGTGCCAGGCAAGAGAGGTTCAAGCTTTAGTTTGTGTGCATGGGGAAGAGCTGTAATTTCCAGCTGGAGGGCAGAGATCATTTCCTTCCAGAACCAGCATCTCAGGCAGAAATAACAATTTGTCCTCTTGGGAAGCCAGCGCTTGCTGTCTCTACAAGAGGCTGAGCGCTCGGGACTCCTGAGGAGGATGAATTATGGATCTCAGAGATGAGGCTGTTGTCGCAGACAGTCCAGGATGTACTTCAAACCCAGATACCTTTGCCGTGCCTCATTCCCCACCTCTTCTCTGAGGACCTGGCCCGCTTCATCCCCTTCTCCAAGGCCATACTTACTCTGTGAAAATGTGGTACAGGGTGAGGTGAGAGGGAAACACCCTGACATCTGTACCCTGCTCTGCTGCCTCTGTCACCTTGCACAGCAAGCAGGAGATGGGGCAGGGCAGCTCCAAGGCAGAGAGCAGGACCAGCCTGGCAGTGGGGTAGGGGCAGTTGAGCTGCAGGAACTTGATAGCCTCTGGACCAAACCCACCAGGCTCCAGATCTATTGGTTGGTGACCATTGGTCTGGAGGTTCCCAATGGTCCCACCTAGCCTTGGAACCGAGGACTCCTCAGGCCCTTGGGGTCTTGACTTCTTCCAGCACGTGTGGCTGAAGAAGCTGTTCTTTGAGAGTCTCTGCTTCACCTAAGCACCTGTGAAAATAGGGGGATTTTCTCAACCACTGGGGCTGACACAGTCTTCCTGTCATCCCCCAGTTCATGTGGAAAAATGTGTAGGTTTTCATGGCTTTCACTTTGTGGTAAAGCGCCGGGTGGCCTGGTAGCTTGCAGGCTCCCTCTGGGGCTGAATGGGAGCAATTAGCCTCTGTGCCACACATTTACTGCCAGAGTTTCTGTGTTTCTGAAGTATTTATTCAGGGAATAATTGAAGGGAGGAAGGAGACAAGTTATTGTTGCTGCCAGGAACTGGATCCCTGGAGCATTGCTCGAAATGGAAGCACCAAGCAATGAGGAGACATCACAGATTGATTCTGTGCCGTTAACAGGGTCAGCCTGGGTGTTGTTTTCTGGGTTAACCTAGCCCAGATATGAACAGACCCACTGCGAAGCCATGTTTGAATTCCTGTGTCCCAGGAGTGTGGATGGAGGGAAGGGGCAAAGGAAGCAGTTGCCCTGGGGCCTGGGGATTTGAAAGGGCCTGGGCTCTGGGCTGCCACTGCTGCTACCATAGCAATAGCAGATTCCCAAGGCCCTGTCCCTTCCAGTGGACCTGGAGCTGAGCTCCCCCACATTGCCCAAGACCAGGTAAAGTCTGTCACTGTCCCTACTGTGTCCTCACTGGCCCTGGTCTCCTCAGTATGTGTGTCTGGGAGTCTGGGGGACACAACTTATGGTGCTTTGTACTACAATGCACTGAACCACTCTGTGGTCCTGTCCCAGTGAATTGCGGGAGAATTTGTCCTTCTGGGAACACGTGGGGAATTGTGGGAAGGCAGTGGATGACGGTCAGAGCTCAGGTCCTTTAGCCTGCATCCTCATTGACAAGAAGGGCGGATTACTAGCCATAGTGAAAGCAGCAACCAAGCTCTACCTTGTACTCGCAGCAGGGCTAGCTAACCCAGGTTTAAAGTCCCACCAAACTCAAGTGAGAGTTTTGTGTGTATGGATAGGAAGGTTTGGACCCAAGTAAGTGCCTAAGGCTAAGTCTACACTAGCCTGGAAGATCAACCAGCTCAGGACTGATTTTTGGGGTTCAATTTCGTCTGGTAGGAATGCGCAAAATTAACCTCTCAGGGTTTGCTGTGACCTCTGTACTCCTTGCAAGACATGAGGTGCAAGGGAGGTTGACAGGAAAAGCTCTCCTGTTA
Source organism: Carettochelys insculpta (assembly GCF_033958435.1). Classification (NCBI taxonomy): domain Eukaryota; kingdom Metazoa; phylum Chordata; order Testudines; family Carettochelyidae; genus Carettochelys; species Carettochelys insculpta. Next base: position 12,130,263 of record NC_134155.1, read on the forward strand.
ACTTCTTCAGTAGGGACAGCCAAGTAAGCCTAGTGCAGATACATCAATTCTAGCTACACAATTGCCATAGCGAGAATTGTGCATCTGCAGTCAACTTACTTTGCCTAGTGTAGACATAGCCTAAGTTAATGCTGGAGTGAAGCCATAGCTTTACAGACTCCTCAGGGCCAAGATCTTTTTATTAAATGCAATGTGCCATGCACTCATGAAGCATCACAGAAAAAATTAATAATCATAACAGCACATTGGTATTGTTTTCTGCTGACTTGCTGGAGCAATATCCCTAACAACAATCTCAGATGGAGAAGCCCAGACAAAATGCTGTGGGACACCAGTCTTCAGACATCACAGTCCACTGCCTGCCATGAGTGTGAATTCCCTAAACAGTGATGGGCAATTTGTGGCCCATCAGGGTTCTACATGTGGCCCACAAGGCATTTTTTTTACTGTTGTCCACGCACAGGGATGCCAGATTTCATGGGTTTCCGTCCAGGTAGGATTTTTTCCTTCTGAAATTACTAAAATGAAACACACCCACAAAGCCAGGGAACCTGAAGGGAGGTGTGAGCTGATTGCACACAACATTGACTGCGAGAGCTGGGCACTTCCTCAGCATCCAGTCTGAGCGCTGCTACGGTTCAACGAGTGCATCCTGCAAATCCTAGGTATGCAAATACAGTTAGCAACACTGCCCTATCCCAGGAGACCATCTCAGTTATGACAGTCTTACAGCCCAATGAGACAAAGGAGGGGCAGTCATGTGGCCCACTCTCTAACCTTGGTTGCACAATGCTCATCTAAAAGGGGAGGGAAGAGAGAGATCGAAATTGACCAGTAACTGATCATCGCTGTCTTTGAAGATTGGTATGATATTGGGAAGCTGGGTTCAGCAACCTCCGGGCAGGTATGCCCAGAGTGGCACGCAAGCTGATTATCAGCCTGACCCCTCCTCCCTCATGCAGCCAGGAGCTTGCTCAAAGCCAGGCTGCCTGTGGATTAACAAAAGACCAGCTAATGCTACCAACCATCACCTAAATGTTAAAGATCTGCATCTTCATTTAGTTATTAATGAAGCAGCTCTACATAGGACTACTAGCAACTGTAAAAGCTATCACCGGCACTCGGACCATGCATAGAGGTCAAAAGGTCAAATTTTGGCTCGCTGCTTCTGAATGGTTGCTGACCCCTGGGACTATAGGATCCTGATTAATGAAGGACTAATTTTTTGTGCCCTGGAACAGACATCAGGGTGAAGTTGTTTCATTGTTTAAAGCCTTTGTGGTTTAGAGGTCGTTCTGTATTTGCTCCTGTGTGAAATGGAATCAGGACTAGATAGGCATAAATATTATAGCATAATGCCTGGAGCCCGCCTTTTGTAGTTGCACAATGGGATTGGTTTCTCAACTTCCATTTAAAAATAAATAGGAGTCCTAGGCCTCATGGACTGAAAACATGACCCAACTGTAACTAATGCCTGAGTCTGCAGAAAGCCTGAAACAGGAGCTGCAGAAAGGAGCTGCCCCATTCATCTTAACTCACTCCTTCTACCAACCCAAGGAAAGGAAGGGACATGGCACAGGAATGGAACTATAGTGTGGGATTGTGGCTGTGGCAGTCGTTGTTGCCTTAACTGAGTCCTGATTGTGATTCCTTGAGATGAATGAGTCTTGATGACATAGTAAGGTTATTTTGTGTCATGGCCATTACTGCGTACCATGAACATTATAGGCACATGTTTCATTACAATTTGTTCGTATTTCTAGTTTTTCAATATTGAGCCACTGTAGCTTTGTTTAATAGAGTTAGTAGACAAATAGAATTTCCTTGCCACAGGAAATGTCGAAGTTTCAACATTTGTTTTCATCCTGTGTTTGGCCAAAATGTCATAATGTTGAAACTTTCCACAGGATGAAATGTCTGGAAAAACGTCAGTTTGGAAAATGTCAGAATGTTTTGGTTTTGGCAATTTTAATTGAAACAAAAAATCTCAATGTTTCCTGAATCTGTTTGTTTGTTTGTTGACTTAACATAAAATGTTTGGGTTTTTTGATTTTTTTTCAGACCAAAAATTCAGCTGAAAGTGATCTTGCCCAATGGAAATATTTAATTTGGACGAGGTCACATTTTTTGAGCGGAAAATGTTTAATTTGAAATTTTCCAGTCAGTCTTTGTGATTGATAATAAAGTGTGATTAGGATATTATCATGTGTTTTCAAATGGCTTAGTTTTCACAGATACAGGTTGAACCTCTGTAGTCTGGAACCCTCTCTTCCTGAAACACCTGTAATCTGGCATGATTTCAGTTAGCCAGGCAATCACTTATGTGTGTGGGGGGTGGGGAGTGGGTGAGTTTCCCATGGACCCATAAGGTTTGGTTTCAGACACAAGTCCTGGCTGTCAGTGTTCTGTGCTGTTATTTAGCTGCAATTTACCCCTAAATGTCTTCTAAGAGCCCAGTAATTAGTGGAAGTGGTGGTGGTGGTGCTAGACAATATTGACCTCCTGTGGTCTGGCAGATTCTCTTGTTTGACATTTGCCATGTCCTAAAGGTGCCAGACTAGAGAGGTTCAACCTGTATTATACTTTGGCAGTCCATATTATTGTCTGTCAGTATTAGCCTCTATAATTCAGATATGTATTATCCAAAAACACTTAAAATAGTGTGTCCCATAACAGTCACAGTGATTACAAACAAGAATGATCATTCTGAACTATGTTAGAGGATGCATCCATCAGATTGAGGTCACCACGATGGAATCTAATGACAAGATAGCTATGAGGATCTTGGTTTCTTTGCGCTCTGAAAATACATTGTGGCTACAGATGTGGTTACATTTCTTAAGTCAAACCTCCCTCCCTACCTCCCATGCTTTGATTTAAGCAATGGACACTAATTTAAGAAGTTACATTGTGCATCCTAAAACGTGTAGTACCCAGAGGCACTGAGACCTCATCTGGGGTAAGTGAAGTCTCTGCTCTACAGCCTCAGTTGGGAGTCAGCTGGCCTTTAGCTCATGTTGTAGAGTGCAGGGCTTTAGACTCTATGCTTGTGGGTTCTATCCCTGGTGCTGGCAGTCTGGGTCTGTTGGCAGTACACATGCTTTTTGTGGTTAAGAGAGATGGAGGGTTGGGTGCACTAGAAATGGATGTCACCTGTTTATTCACAGAAGAGAGGCCTTGATTCAGCAAAATACATGTGGTCACAGTTAAGAAAAATGCTGAATAAGGAGCAGTTTAAGTGCCTGCTTAAATTTAGGCACATGGTTAAGTCCCTTGCTGAGCTTGGGCCACATGTTATGTGGTTGGCTTCAGTAGAAACTTTTCTCATGGCACTGAAGCTAACATGAACCAACCAAGAGCTGGCGGGAGCTCTCGAGGCGTGAACTTTCTTCAGTCTCTGTGGTTAGGTGTTCAAACATAGGGTGGACGTGCACTAAGTTCCATGTCTGTTTTGGGGAGAAGGGTGTCTTTCCTAGGAGATCTTAACAGTGGATGCTCTGTCTCCTGGAGTATATTCTAGGAGCCTGTTTAGTCCAAAACCTGTCTCCCAAATGCACTGGAAAAGGAAACTCCTCAGTAAGTTGCTGTGGGAGAGAAAGTTCCAGACTTATGCATGCCCTGAAGTATGGAGGTTTATATTTCTTCCAGAGCTTTATGTTTATTTTTAACATTTAATATTAAACCCCTGGATACTTTCTTTATCCATATATATTTCCAATCCCCCCTTTTAATCTCAAAGGTACCTTTTTGGGGGCATGGGGTAAGAAGAGAGTTTTGCCAGGGTGGCATTGATCAAAATTTCTCTGTTTCCAATAGGGTGGCATGTTTGTCTTACGTGATGAAGCATTCCACCGCAGAGATGGCTATACCTCAACAGTGGGTGAAGTGATTCCTGTATATTTTGGTTCTGACACTTTGAGAGGAAAGATGCTATATAAGCATAAGAGACTGAAGTCTTCATTGCTATCAATGTGCAGAATTTGTTTTTTGTCGTCTTCTCGTCTGTGTTGTCATTAATTCCCTGATTATTGTTATTACTTCAATTACAAATTATAATTATCTTCCTCACTGCCAAAAGGGGAATGCAAACACATTTAACAATGGCCCTTGACAAATGACATGTTATGCATCTTTGTTTGCTGCGTTCAGGGTATGATTCATGCAGACTACAATTACCCTTCCATTGAGTGTTATGCATTCTTGATTGCCAGTGACTGCAGCCTGGATTGATTTAATTTAATGCTGGCTAGAAAGAGTGGGGAAATTCTGAACTGTTGCTATGAATACTGTCGGAACTATCCGAAGCTGGAAATACTGGATCCTGAATGCAGTTGTTTGTTTTTTTTTTAAAACTGAGGTAAAAAGAAGAAAAAGGACAAAGGCGGAAAGACTTGATTACGTTTCTACAGCATTCGTGTCAGTGCTTTTTTCTAGGGGAAAAAAAAAAGAGGCCAGAACTCAAGCCTGATGATTCTTCATAGGAGTTAGGACGTTCAGTTTTAATGTCCCTGTCCCTGCATGGCTGCTGGATCAGGGGTCAAAATTTTTCTAGTGTTCTAATGGAAGAAAGGCGCTAGAGATGCGTGCCGCCAGAAATAAAGCTCTGGTTCATGTTATGGAGTTCAGTGGTTAGAGTGGTTAGTAGTCATGAGTTTGATTATTATTGAGACCTCAAATATATTTCATGATAACAGATACGGCTTGGGAGGGAGATCCCACATGGAAGCCATTCTTTTGGGGAGGAGGTGTCACTTAGTGGGGTTCAGGGACTGGACTCAATTCCGGGATTGTCGGTGTGGCTCGACGTGGCTTTGCTTGCAGTCCATGGATGGTTTAGGGGGGTTATGGGGTGTCCACACTAGTAAAAAGGTTGGGAACCACTGCCCTAGACAAAGCTATCCACTTTGGGGGCTGGCCCCCAGGTGGTTGGGAAGTTACAGCTTCTTTAGGTAGCCTCAGCCTTCCCTGTGGACTTTGTGAGGCTGGAGGATTGGACCTGGCTCATGACCTTTAGTTAGTGCTAAAGGTTTCCTATAGATTGCAGGCTGGGATCTGCCCAGCTGTTCTGCTGTAGGCGAAGCTGTTGGTTATTCCAAAACAGGTTGGGTTCTGTCAGGTGGGAGTTTCTGAAATACATTAACAGAAGTATAAACATTCAACTGCAAAGTTGGCCTTGATCTGCTGTAGCTCTTACCAAGATGTTAAGCCCCTCACTGTATGCTCGGTGGTCTGGTGTCTAGGCTGCTGAACCGGGCTTCAGAGACTATGCCCACACGGCATGGTGAGCTTGAAATAAGCTCCGCAATTTGCATTGCTTATTTCAAGTAATTTCAGAATGGGATGTTTTGGCATGTAGCATTGTCTAAACAGCAGCATATGCCGAAATAAAGTCGTATTTCAGTGAGGTACACAGGGATGCCAGAGTATTGCACCCATAATCTCAAAAACTGTTTTGAGACAATGGGCATGTTGCATACATGTAGGCGGCTATCTCAGTATACCACCATATCCCAAAATGGTATCCACTGTCTAGACATAGCCAGACAAACCAAGTTCTCTTCCTCACTCTGCCAGTGACCCATATCGCTTGCTTCTCTTACTCCTCCTCTGTTGGTAAACTCTTCTCCAGAGGGACTGAATATTTGTAAATATGCCTGGCACTGTGAAGCCCCTCTCTAGGTACTGTCATGTTACAGCTCCACCACTTGCTAGCTATGGCTGTTGCATCAATCAGGAGAAATTTTTCATCCAAAGACAGAACCAGTTTGTTTTTTATTCTATTTCCTTATGCCTCAGTCAAACCTTGGTTATGTCAAATAAAAGATTCCCATTGGATTTCCATAGGTTTTGATTCAAATCTTTCAAGAGTGTGAACTTTCCGTGCAATCAGACTGTGCTGGTGACTCATGAATTTAGTACACAAGCAGAGTCCAAATTTAATGCAGATTGTCCACTAGATATGGCCATAACGCCTGTTGATTTAAGGGGGGGGGCAAAGAAATGTGTAATGGACTCTTGTGCTGCTGCGTCGAACATATTGAATAAATAAACCAGAAGACATGTGATGTGGAAATTGCTTTACAGCACACCAGGTGGAACAGCACGGCTCTGCTGCATCAGAAGATGCCACTCCTGTATGAGTAATTATTAATTGCTAGCATCTGCAGCAATTGCAGAATGACTCTTTAAATACTGTGTGATCCAGCTGCATATTCATGGTATTACTTGATCCCAGTGTAATCGAAATTCCCACTGACCTTATATAGCCATAATTACCAGGCTTTCTACGACGTACCTCTGTTTTTGAGGAAGTCCAAGGGCAGCTGGCCAGCTGCTTAGCTAAGAGATTGGCTCCTGTTAACAGTACCCAAAGGGGCTATCATCTCATATAATTGTAGCTTTCATTCTGGTGCAGCAGCACCTTCTTAGTATTAAGCTAGAACCTTGTTAATGTGCAAACCATTTGTTCATGAATTTCCAATAATAGGCACCTATCCAAGGCTTCGGGCATCCTCGCATCATTAATTATAAATGCAATTAAATTAAATCCCATCATCATTATGGTCATCAGTTCTATGGTAGTTCAGCCAGCCAGCCAGCCACCTCGTTCCTCTCTCATACCCTCAGACTTTTCAAAATCCAGGTGTTCTGGCTGTTTATCTGGAAAGTCACCAGATTGGAGCTGTTTTGGGCCAAGGGTGGGAGCAGGTTCCAGAGACTTGGAGCCCTCACAGAAAATGCCCTGTCAGCTGCCTGCTTTCCCACCCCACCCCCGCATCAGCCTCTGAATGGTTGAGAGCTTCAGTCGGGTGTAGAGCACATCACAATAGTCTAATCTTCAGGCAACAGTGGCGTAGATAACAATAGGAAGTGCCACATCTGAAAGGTCGGGTTGTAATCTCCTCCTCAGATGCTGAGGGTACAAAGCTGCCTGGGTCAACACTGCCGTGTGCTCATCAAACAGCAGCTGGGGGGGCGGGACTTAAAGAATGCCTTCAGGCAGTGGTGTCCAGTAGTAACTGAAGGATTGCCACGGTTGTGGTTGTCGTACTCCCATATTCACCACAGCCCCCACTGCTCTAGCAGTGCCTTCCTCAGAGCCAGGCACCTTCCCCCATGCAAACTGCCAGCAACTCACCAGAGCTGCCACTGCAGCACGAGGCAAGCCGCGCTAGGCCACAGGAGCCATGCTGGGGCAAGAGGCGCCAGAGCCGCACCGAGGCAAGAGCTGTGAGAGGAGTCACTGCCACTGCTGCCGTCACCATGCTCTTGTCCTACCAACTGGTGGGGCGTGGGCGGAGGGCGCGCCACGGTGTGCGGTGAGAGCCATGTTTTGCCACCCCACAGTGTCCAGGTCACCGCATGTGACGAGTGGCAAGCGTATTGGGCACTGCAGCCCTAAGGCGTGAATACTAATAATCAATAATCTCAATATTGGTGAGAAGGACCAATAGCACTTCGCAACAGGCTCAGAGGGGCCGCTGCCGTGTTAGTCTGTCTCTTTGCAAAACAAAGCAAGCAGCCCTGTCGCACCTTGCAGGCTAACAGTTTGATTGATTAGAGGATGAGCTTTCGTGGGTGAGACCCACTTCATCAGATTATGGAGCAGAACTGAACAATCAGGGAAATATGAAGCAAGGAGTGGGGGCGGGGAGAAAGAAGGAGGAATAGGTCTTACCCGCAAAGGCTCATTACTTAATAAATAAAATTGGTAGTCTTTTAAGGTGCTATAGGAGTGCTTGCTTTGTGTTACTTCCCAACCAGAGCTTTCCGTCACCGCTCTGATCTTGAGCTAGGAACACTAGATCTCACTTGTGTGTACATTGGGCTTTTAACCATGTGTAACGCTCTGCTTTCTTTTTCCTTCCTACCTTTAGCTCTCAGTTACTAACGAATTGGCATCAGTGTGAATCTTGGGTCAGATCGAGACACATATTGACTTAAGTGTCTGGTCCTTTGAGACTGGTGAATGTCACCTGTGGTGAAACAGGGGTCAGTTACCCCTCAACCCCTCCCCTTTGTAGATGGGAGCGAAGGGTTGCATTGCCTAATGGGGACTGTGTTTGCTTTCTGGTTAACTGGTGTGGTGTCACAGAAGCTGGATTGTCACTAACTTGGTGACTTTACTTATAGAATCAACACGTCTGGGGGATTCTCCACCCTAGTTTCTGCTGTCTGTCCTGAGTGTAGCATTCCCAGTGTGGTCACACCAGGTCATAGGAATATAATCAACTAACCAGTGTCGGGGGTACCATAGGGTTTCCTGAAATCTGTACACACATTCACATCACTTTCCATTGTGAAAAACAGCTGAAGAATCTACAGAGTTTGACAAGTCTTTTTTTAACTAGCACGGTGTGTTTTCCCACTCATTCGCCGTGCAGCGTACGCACTGCGCTGCCGGTGAAGAAACAGATGTAGCCTAGCTGTTAACTCACTTGGAGTAATTAGATCTGTCACATCCTCTACATGCCTTCTCGCTCTGATCCCCTCCTTCACGTCAGGTTCCTTTCCCAGCAGTGACAAGTGTGGACAGTTTGTATTTGCTAAATACTTGGGGTTGTGCCCTTTTTGCCGCCAGGTAGAGAAACCTTTCCAGCATTGGCACGACTGACTTAGAAAAGTGGCATAGAGTCTGTCCTGTGGATCTAGTGAAATTGTATCTGCATTCTGCCAGACGTGAAGTGGTATTGTCCTCAGTTTAGTGCAGGGAATTTGGGACCAGAGGACTCTTGGTCTGCATTCCCACCTGTACTGAGAGACTAATGATATAGTGCATCATCAATATAGCTACAGATGAGGAGAAAACTCCACAATGGCCCTCGCCAGGCAGATTTAATTTAAATGAGGGGCACTCAGATACTATGGTGATGGGCATCATGGTAACTCTTGAGGCAGATAGACTGGCCAGGTTATACCGCTTTGCTGTGCCTCAGTTTATCCACCTGTAAAAAGCATCTAACAATATTGTCCTGCCACTACCACTATGAGATGGATACTCTTCTGATATAAAAGTTGCTAAGTAAATGGTTATGGTTTTTATTGGTAGCTGCCCTGCACAGACTCCAAATACACCAAGGCCCAGCTCCTGCTCACAGTCACACTGGTCTAAATGCAGAGCTACCTCTGTTGAAGTGAACAACAAGAAGTCCCGTGGCACCTTATAGACTAACAGATATTTTGGAGCATAAGCGTTTGTGGGCAAAGACCCGCTTCATCAGATGCATGGGGGGGCAGTTTCCAGAGGGGTATTTAAAGAGTGGGGTCCCAGAAAAAGGGAGGGAAATGAGATCAGAATGTTGCCAACCAGCTCCTAGTTATCTTCCCCTCCTTGTAACCCTGTGTTTTCCCTCCTCAGTTCAGTGTGTGCCACTGCTAAAATGCTGCTCGGCTCTTTAAACCTCAAATTGATCCGCAGTTTACGGGTTGCCTTGTAAGTTGATATGAGTGTCACTCAGAGAAGGGCTTTGAATCCACTCCAAGATGTGAGTTTGAGGCAAAGAATTTCTTTCTTTTTCAGTCCTATAGCATGCTTCCTGCACAACCTGTTTCAGGCACAAGAGTTGACCCGCCCTTTACCCATAAAACAACAGCCCTGTCATGTCTCTTACTTGGAGAAACATTAACAAAGGGAGGGGACGGATCTGGGAGAGAGTTCTGCATGGATGAGCAGGCTGGCATCAAACTTTAGAAGCTCCTTAGCTGATCACAATAAGGAAGTTGAGCAGCAGCAGCTTTCCATGTGGAAAGAAGTTGCCCTGGCCGCTGCAAGGAGAAGAGAGTTGAGAAGATGATGGATTTCTTAAGGAAATTTTTGGTAAGAGTTGCACTCTCAAGCGGGAAATGGGTGATAAGATGTATGTGCTGCCTACATGCCCCAGTGCATAACATGTGGGATCATTAGCTTCCGTTTTCCAGTATGCAGCACTCCTTCTGGGTGTAATTTACAAGGACACTTTCAAACTGGGTGCTTGCTAATGGCATTTCCCTTCTTCATTAAATCACTCCAAATTCATAGTACTCCTTTTCTAAAACCCTACTTGTCTTTGTAATATGGAAATTAAATAAAGAGTAGTTGGTATAAGTCTAAACAGCCCACGGATTGTCTCATGCTCAAAGACTAGAATAACTGTGTTTTCCTAATGAAATGTAAACATTAATCTCTGCATTCTTTACCTTTTTTGTGTTATTGGAGTTCTGCTTGAGCAGAGTTTCACTGTGGTTGACAAGTGAAAGACAACTATGGGCTAAAAGAGTTTTATTTTTCTGCATTTTGCATTTATAAACCCAAATTACTAGCCCAGCTGGTCTTTTTTGTGCTAATAATGGAAATTACTTTCCACTGTGGCACTTTGGGTTCAGTGGGTTGTAAGAGGGGCACATAGTAAATTCAGTTTTGGACCATCAGTTGCACAAGAATTGGGAAGTATAGGCGTCCTGTGCTGCTAAACCGGACAATGTTGCATGCTGATAGGAATCAAGGAAGTGCCTTTGCTTTAGCTATAACCTCAGAGGTGGGAAGATTTTATTTGTGCTGCAATGTGAGGAAGCTGAAGGAGGCAGAGATACCTGAAGAGCTACAAGCAGACTGTCCACTCTGTACATACATTTTAAGTGTATTTAAAAAATTCTGCTCTGTACTAGAGTGTCACTTTAAAGCGTGGGCCAGATCTTGCCGTACTGGACTGTCAGTACATTCTGGCCCCACACCTGCTCTAACTGGCTCAGGTTGAGTCCTGCCACCTTCATTGATGTAGAGGCAATGTGGGATCTAACTCTAAAATACCCTGAATGTGGGAGCCAGGTTTTCAGAAGTGCAACACTCCTGACATTCACCAGTTGTGAAGAGTAGACTCTTTTGCTAGCATGGGTTCTGGAGACATTCTTGCCTCTCTGAAATTGCAGCGCTGTAAAAACAGACAAACCAGCCCAAGCCTGGGTTTTTCTCATGTTGTGCCATTTCTTAGTTGTGCTAATAGCTTCTTGTTACCTTTGCAGCCTGGAGTAAATTAGAGCAGCCCCTAGGCTACTATTATAGTGTAAATTGTCTTCTAGCTAATGTTTTCTCCAAAGGATTATACCAAATGTGTCTGGTTTCTTGGGCTGTCTCTGGTTTTACATACATAAACAAAAACCCTTTTGTTTTATTTTTTGGAAATCTGGTGGTATGTATATACAGCAGCATTATTTCAAAATAAGTTATTCTGTAAGAGATTTTCTGAAATAGCATATTTCGATATAACGCTGCTACACCCAAAGTCTTTGGCCACACTATTTCTCCCTTCAGGAGGGGGCATGTTAATAATGAGGGATTCAGAAGATGCTAATGAGGTGCTGACATGAATATGCAGCACCTCATTAGCATAATGGCAGCCATGCATGATTCAAAAGGGCTGCTTTTGAAATGCACACCACCTGTGTAGCCGGGGGCCTTTCTTAAGGACCCTCTGATTTCAAAAGCCCCTTCTTCCTCAAATCAAATGGGAAGAAGGGGCTTACAAAATCAGGGTGTCCTTTCTAAAGGCCACCAGCTACACAGGTGGGCATGGGTTTCAAAAGTGGCCCTTTTGAATGGCGCATGGCTGCTGTTATGCTAATGAGGCGCTGCATATGCATGCCGGCACCTCTTTCACATCTTCCGAAATCCCTCATTAACATGCCCCTTCTGGCCACAGCCAAATAGCCCTCAGCTGTTTCAAAATACAGCATCTACACACACAGAGCCTATTTCAGAATAGTCATTGGGTGCACTATGGCTTATTTCGAAATAGGCTCTGTTCCCTGTCTGCACAGCCCCTATTTCAAAATAGGTGCTATTCCTTATGGAATGAGGTTTACCTATTCTGAAATAAGCCAACCGTGGTTGTGTTGTGTAGACACTAGCAACGTTATTTCAAAATACCTTTGCTGTATAGACATATCCTGGATGTTTACTGCAGAGTCTGCCAAAAAGCTGCCTTCAGTGTCCTTCTCTCCCTAAGCCTAAGGTTCCTTTTCAAGCCATTAATGAGCAGGGAGAAGAATCGTGGCTACTAATCCCATCTTCCGCATTATCCCACTTTGGCCTGTAGTATTTTCTCACTGATTGGGAACCCTGTGCAGGAGGCTTTGCAGTTTGAGCTAAAAGTCTGCTGGCTCTCAGCTAAGAAGGTAAGGAGACTCGTTCTTTCTCTGTAAGTAGTCTAGGGGTATGTTTACACTACTGGGAAGATCAACCCGGAAAGGGTCAACCTTCCAGAGTTTGATTTTGCATGCCTGGTAGAGGCACGCAAAGTTGAACTGTCTGGGGTTGGCAGTCGATCCCTGTACACCTCGATTTAGTCAGCTAAGTTGATTGCAGATAAGTCGATTCTAGCTATGCAATTGCTGTCGCTAGAATTGCATATCTGCAATCAGCTAAACTCCCTAGTGTCTACCAAGCCTAAGTGCCACTATATGAGAGATTTCCAGGACCAGCATCTGAAGAAGTGAGTTAACTCACGAAAGCTCATGCTCTAAACTTTTCTGTTAGTCTATAAGGTGCCACAGGACCCTTCGTTGCTGCTATATGAGAGAGTGAGTCACACCTAGTAGAGGAGTATGGGTTATGCTTGATTCTGCAAAGGCCACCTGTTTGTTTACTGGGAGTGTCGCAATATTTGATAGACATATTTAGGGCAGGAGAGTAGTCTGTCTCTATTTTTAGATGAGGGATAGGGATGAGTGTGTATGGTGGAGGGAGGCGGGTAACTGAGCATTCAGTTGAATTACCCTGGGATTGTTTGATCAACAGATCTGAAATGACAGATGACTGAAAAGTCACGAAGTGATGCATTGATCTCGTTTAGCTTGGTTGGCTTGCTGGACTCTTGCCATTAATATCTCTAATTGCCTGTGTCTGTATTTTCCTGGGCTGGGCTGAAGGGATCTTTATTTTTTGTTACAAAGTCTGTCTGGTTTAGCCTTCCAGGGCCAATTTCTCAGCCAGTCCCTTTCAGATAAGGCAGTTGTGCCAACGGCATGCAGTCTTCACTGGCACAAGTGACATCCGATACTCACATGGGGAGGTACTTGTACATGTCAAGAGTGCATTGAGTGTGTGGTCCTTGTCCCCGGAGAGGCAGATTCACTCAGGCTGTGTGAAGTACGTCTACGCTGCACTAAAAGCCCAGGTCCGCAGGATCTTTCAAAGCCCATGCTGGAGGGATGACCCCGCATGGTAAACCAGGTCTTACACCTGCTGGATTCAGGTTTCACAGTCGTGCTAGTGCATCTGTGCTGCACATCACAGACCCTCTGCCTCAAGTCTTTGGCAGGAGCTGCGCCCACACTGGAAAATGATGGGGCTTGGACTGAGCCTCAGGGGGACTTTGGACTCTGATGGACCCTGCCCACCCAAGCAGGATCCTAGGACACAGGTCCAGAGCACTTGCTGACCTGAATCAAACTGAGCTGTGTGTGGACAGAATGGAGGTTTGGGTGCAAACCTGAGACAGAGCCCTGGCTTAGTGTGCAGCACAGCCATACTCACAAAGCCAAGTAGCTGGGTGGTGTGGATGAAAAGCAGAGGTGAATTTTAGAGGTAAAATCCATTCACCGACATGAAGGGCAGATGAGTAACCTCAGTCAGCAGTGTTGGTTGAAGGTCTGCAGTAGCTGTCCCAGCCCCTCTCAAACAGGGCCTACACTAGACCTTAAAATCAACTGTAGATACACAATTACAGCTATGGCAATTGCATAGCTGAAATTGACTTATCTACGACTGACTTATCTGGCTGTCCTCACTGAGGGAGGTCGATGGGAGAAACCCTCCCGTCAACCTCCCTTTCGCCTCATGAGAATGAGGAGTACGGGGGTCAACTGCTAGCGCCTGAGAGTTCGATTTCATGCATCCCCCCCAGGCGCATGGAATCGAACCCCCAGAAGAGCCAACCTGACTGGGTCAATCTTCTGGTAAGTGTAGACATACCCTCGGTCATTTTCCAGCGGGCTGACCCTTTCGAGCCACTGGCTCTTTTCTGTGATATATTCAAACCATCGCACGTTATAAAGGAGCTTCTTTAAAGTTCTAAGATAGTTTTTAAAAAGTGGACACAACTAAGAAACCATTTTAGTTTTTCCCCTTAAATTTAAAGGTGAAGTGAGTCACTGTTGTCATGTGTGGATCCATATTCCAGCAGCACATTCTTGTGTGCTAGGTACTTTGTAACAAAGACACAGGATCTGCTCAGATCTGAGTGTGGGGCAGGAGTAAGCGGGGCGTGTACGTGCTTTTCTCCCGCAGCAGCTGTCTGGGAGAGAAAGTCAGATTGAAAAGTGGGTAACTTTTAAGAAATGGTGACTGGGCAGATGGCGATGTACACAGGCAGCCCCAAGGAAGCTAGTGGGCTTTGGGCAGATGGAGCAGCTTGTCTGCACACTTGTAATTGTAAGATCAGGGCTGTGAACCACTTGAAGTTGAGCCCTGTTTGTGACGGGCCATGACTTTTAAGCCATGTCCTAGCCTGTTGGTCTCCTGAAATATTTGCCAAGTAGGCCTTTGTCTGTAAAACCCTGCCAGCTAACCCACTGCAGGGAGCCACATCACAGCATTCCTTGCCTTGCTCAGGGTGTTAGGGACCTCCTGAATTTGTAGCCTGCGACAGGCAGAAACCTGGACTTGTATCTTGCAAGGTAAGGAAAGGGGGGATATGATTTGTAGGTATTTTGCTTGAAAACGACATCATTTGTAGTTTTTGAGTCTGCTGATGAACCTTGTGATTAGTATGGATCTCAACTGGCTTTGCTTCCATGTGTTTATCACTAGATGATTTACCCGGCATTGCTCAGATCCTTAACATGATTCAGTCTTGTTTTTCTTCACTGAAATCATTGCTCTGTGATGAGGCTGGGGATGAAGGCTTCAGGAGGCAAGCTGCCCCAGGGAATGAGGACTACCTCAGCCCTCTCTCAGTGCAGTGGCTTGGGGCCAGGTCAGAAGCACCTCTCCATGGCTACTGTGTGTCTCTCAGCTGGGGCAGGTCCAGGTTCATCTGCCCCTGGCACCCCCTTAAAGGGCCCCAGGCTGGGGTAGTCCCAGATGGGGCAGAGAGCAACCTCAGCCAGCCATTTTCAGCTACCAGGTGATTCTTTCTCTTTTCTGTATGGCTTTGTGAAAAGCAACCCCATTCCCAGTACATCACATTTTCCTGGCACAACCAAACCCAACCTTCCATGAAGTTATGATAAAAGGAAGGTGTATATCAACTTTGGTGGTCCTGGCTCTTACTGTTCAGGAGGAGTTCTTGAACAAGCAGACAGACTGACTGACAAACTCTGTTAAATATATAGGTAATTGTTTAAAGATTACCTCCTGCAAAGGAAGATCTTGCATGTCCCGTTCGAAAATGTTGGGTGCAAATTTCATACACTCAGATTTATATGACAAACTGAGTAGCTAGCCAGCTGTTCTTCTGCCTGACTTCTGAGTACAAATGGCCATTTTGTGACCACTAGTAGAGTACTGGCTTATTGTCCATTTCTTTGGCTTTCAGTGTGCTAATGCCTGAACAAATTGTTCGTTTGTTTTTTTGCTTAAACCCTCAGCCCCTGTGTGGTCATATGAGAATCTCAATCCTGTTTTTGTTGTTCTTGTTGCTTTTAGGTCAGTTTATATTTCCCTTGGTTGCAGAGAAAAAATGGAAAACATGAACCCTAAAGGTGCAAAGCTCACTAGACAAATAAAAAGAACCCCAAACCTTATTTTTACAATCTCATGATTTTAAGGTTATGTCATGATTTTTGAACCAAAGGTTTGCAGTACTGGTAATCAGTGTTCCCTGTAAGATGTGTGCTTGGTTGGCCACTCAGGAGAGATTGAAATGCTGATTAGCAGAGTACCCACAGCTAAGTTTTTGTTTATACCACTGGTACACATTTGCATGTGCATCAGTGCATATAAAATTATACCACACATGCATGTAAAGGAGTAGAGGGAACATTGCAGGTAGTGCTATAAGAAAAAAATAGCTTCAGGGCCGTAGTGAAACTGATTATAAATTGGAACAGGTAATAAAGGCAACACATTACTGAACAGCTGAGTTGAACCGGGGTGATTATCATTTGAAATATTATATTGCACAAGCGAAAAGTAAACTCTGAGCCATGTGAAAGTGGCTGTTACTCCAAATGATTGTTATTAAGCTGCTAATGGAGAGCTTATGTTCACCATATTCACTTTGCCCTAAGGGTGGGTAAGGTCTCATCCGGCAGCCTTATGTTAACCCTTGTTCTGGCACTTTCTGTGGGAGTCAAGTGTTTTCAGCGTTGTTATTTCAAGAATGACTGAAACAAATTGCAAAAGGACATTAAAGGGAAGTAGCTTTGTTACAATAACCAAGGAAAGAAAGAGTCACCAGGGTGGGGAATATTTGATGAATTTAGCTGCCTGCTCCTAATCTCATGTATTCAGAGATACTGAAGAGAGTAAATAATTTACATAGAAGAAGGAAACATGACCTTAAGGAATCAATCTTGGAGTTGAGATTGATTGGCAGGTGTTGTGTGCATGTGTCTGACCCAGAGTACATGAGGTGCCGCTTCACTGAAATGGTGAGTGCTCTGTCTACCTGCCCTCCTATCTTGCGTTTTCTCTATTGCACCTGAGGTAACTGAAGTGGATCTGACAGGTCGAGAAAGCCTGTACCTTAGTTGAAGGGCCAGCAAGCCCTGGGCGTGGGTCTCAAGCCACAAGCTGAGAAAGAAACAGGGCTTTTCTGCAGCTGAAATTAACCAAAGAAAATCTCAGAGGATTCTTGTAACCAGATTTTCTTTGATCGTTCGAACCCTGAAGTTGCAAGGGGCTCAGCTGTCTCTCTCGATCACTTGGGATAAAGTCATTCATGTTAACTGGGTCTCTCAGAGCTGGGGTCTGTGGCCTAGTTAGTCATGGGAGTTCATACCAGCGGTTGATTCTTTTCTCGGATCAGTGAGCATTAGCAGAATGGCATCTTCAGGTCCTCATACATGAAGTTCTAATCAAACCTAGTTCCAGTTTCCAGCAAAGAAATTTAAAATACCAGGTTGTGTGTTTCTAGACGGAACACAATGCAAAAGATTGGCAAAGCCTGGAGCTGTTAATTCATCACAGCGTGTACCATTGCTGAATAATGGCTGTTGTAGCAAATATTTCTCCTACACAATCAGCTGATTAATTCTATGGTTATGGTAATGGCTGATATTGTGCCGGGAAGGGGAAGAGACCTCCTTTTTTTCCATGAAGTTCACACAGAAGCCCATCACAAAGGTGTGTGTGTGAGACTGAGCCAGAAGACCTTAGAGCAGCACTTCGTACATAGTACATACACCTAGTTACCTGCTAAGTTGAGTGTCTGCTTGGCCTGTCCCCCTGACAAGATGTGTGTGAACCAGGGATCCTTTACCAGATTGAAAGTCAAATCTGCATGAGTGTGCATGTGTGTAGTTATATTACCCTCTGGTTAGTTCATGCAAAAGTATGAACCACAGTGCTGTTGCTACTGCTAAAATGTGGGATTATATTTCTCTCCACCGGCCACTGTGCATGCGGCATATAAAACCAGCTGTGCTAAGATCATGAGAGAGGAATGTTTTGCTTCTGTCAAAACCACAAAGCTGGAAGTCAGGACTTGGAAATTTTAACCCCTTCCTGTGCTACTGACTTACTGGTTAGGCAAGTGACTTCAACTGTCTTTGTCCTTCTGTTCCTTTGGTAAATGGGAATACAAATATTGCCTTTTGGGTCTGTTGTAAGATGTAATTATTGATGTCAGTAAAAGTGGTTTACATGGCTCTGCCTCAGTACAGCCCACTGGACTTGATGATTTCTTAGGGTCCTTTCCAGCCAGATATTTCTATCATTTTATGGGCCTATAAAATGCTTTGCAATACTCAGATTGCAGGGATTACAGAGTGTGAACCATTGTTGCTATTCCTGTTTGGGCAGGAAGATTTCATGGTTATCATCACTAACAGTAGCCACCAAAACAAAAAAGCAGTCAAGTAGCACTTTAAAGACTAACAAAGTAATTTATTAGGTGAGCTTTTGTGGGACAGACTGTCCCACGAAAGCTCCCCTAATGAATTATTTTGTTAGTCTTTAAAGTGCTACTTGACTGCTTTTTTGTTTGGATAGAATATAGACTAGCACGGCTCCCTCTCTGTTACTATTCAGCATGCAAGGCAGTAGCTACTGGTGTTTCATGTATGTTGTCTGCTTAGATGGCTGCTCAAAAGAGATTCCAATGTGGTCCAGCTGATTAGTGGAGTGGCCATGGCTAAGTTACATGTTTCTGTTGGTGGTGCACATTCACACATACCTGAGTGCACATAGCAAAAATTATTCTGCGCATGGATGGAAAAAAGTCTGCCAAAGGCTGGAAAAGATTAGAGGAGACATCGGTGGCCACCTACTCCAGTTATTTAATTTGACAACTTCTTTTTTTTTTAATGCTACACTTGTTAAAGCCGCAGTGTCCAATATATTCCCCACATACGGCAAATGGGACACCGCGGTGTGGCAGTTGGCTCTGGAGCCATGTGCAGCTCTTGGAGCCTTTAAATGCAGCTCCTGCAAGCCCCACACGTGGGTGCCGTCTGCCCGCACGGTGCGTGTGCCCCACTGCATGGTAGGACAAGCAGGTGGTGGCAGTGGCTCTTGCTGGTTCAGCCGCAGCTCAGGCCATGGCTCGAGCCCCCGTGTGGCACCTGCCAGTATGGCTGAGGCTCCTGGCATAACTCCTGAGGTTGTGGTGGCTCTGGTGAGTCGCCGCATTCAGTGTGGGGTCGGGGAATAGGGGAAGAGGGTGCCTGGCTCTGGGTGAGGACATTTATTTGGAGGGGGGATGCCTGGCTCTGGGGGGAGGGCACTGTACAAGCCCCACTTCCTCCCGGAGCTGGAGCTGTGCTGCAACCTGAGAAGCTGCCTACACTCCTACCACCATGTGGAGAGGTGCCCCACGTTCACCACAATCCACAGCCCCGTTTGCCACACGTGGCGAACAGGGAGCGTATTAGACAACGCGGGTCAATAAAATCACAACGCATATGGAGAAAGTGAATAAGCAAAAGTTATTTACGTGTTTCCATAACACCAGAACTAGGGTTCGCCAAATGAAATGGATAGGGAGCAGGTTTAAAACCAACAAAGGGAAATATTTCTTCATGCGACATATGGTCAACCTGTGGAACTCCTCGCCAGAGGACATTGTAACAACCAGGACTTTAACAGGGTACAAAAAAAGAGCTAGATAAATTTATGGAGCATGGATCCATCAATGAGTATTAGCCAGGATGGGTAGGAATGGTGTCCCTAGCCTCTGTTTGGCAGAAGCTGGAAGTGAGTGACAGAGTGGATCACTTGATGATTATCTGTTCTGTTCATTCCCTCTGGGACACCAGGCATGAGCCACTGTTGGAAGACAGGACCCTGGGCTAGATGGACCTTGGTTTGACTCAGTAGGGCCATTGTTATATTCTCATAAAATCCATATCTAGAGCTGAATTGTGCAAGTTGAACTCATTTTAATTTTTATTCCAAACAGGCAAGTGATTTTGGTTTTCATTTATTTTTTTCAGTCTGCGGAGTTCTTTGAAATGCTGGAAAAAATGCAGGTGAGTAGCATGACAGAGGTGTTACAGCACCCTACTCATGCATTATTTCTCCATGGGAACACTGTCTAGAATGATAATAGATACTGTGCATATCTCAAGTTTCAAAACCAGTGTGTGGCCTTGAAGTACATTTAACATGGCAAGGTGATCTTACAAAACCAAATATATTCCACATCACTGTGTCATTAAAATAATATTGTCCAAATAAACTGATCAGAGAAGATGCTTTGGGACTATATCTGAACATCAAAAATCAGATGCAAATGTGTAAGTCTTGGTGAACAGAAGCAGATCTTAGTTCTATTGGGATCAACCCATGTTGTTGCTGAAAAATTCTTTGAAAGCCTATCCCCAGCTTTTAGTCTTTCTAGGGTATCAGCAAACACTGGCACGTGCCAGCTGAAATGTACGCCAGTTACTGTCAGGCGCATGAGAGCTAGAGTCAATATGCTTCTCGCCTCACAGTTGGAGCAGACAACACAAGGTTTATCTTGTGCTGGGATGCTGTTGGGCAAGACGTCCCTGATTCAGTAAAACCGAAGTGCTTTAAAACACCTACGTGGCTTCAGGCATATGAGTGGTCACTCTGACGTCGAATTTAGAGTGTCTGGATGAATTGGAGCCATAGCAGTTTGTGGTGTATTTTGCAGAATTTCCCTATAAATACTCAGTAGCTGCCAGCAGAGCTGGGGCAAGGTGGGAAGTGGGGGGCAGCTTTTCATCCTGGAATGGGCAGGGCCATGGGTGGAAGGGGTTGGGCCTAGGGTATTTGGCCCTTAGAGTTGCTGGGATCATGGCACTGCTCTCCACCCGCTCCTTCACAGCTGTGTGGAGAGGCACAGCAGTACTGCCACGGCAATTGAAAAGGGACTGGAGCTCCAGCCACTGCCATGGCAGCTGGAGCTTCAGACCCCTATGAAACGCCAGGCTCGGGAGTGACTGCCCCCTGTGCCCCCCTGGTCAGCGAGCCTCATAGCTGGTATTTGGGCTCTTGAGACTTGGCTGTAACTGCAGCAATCTCTGGCTGACTGTAAACAAGGTGACTTGATCCATTTTGGCACACTTGGCATGACATTTTCCTAATTCTCCTTGTAGGTCATGGCTACACTAGGAGCTCAGGGTATGAATTCTCTGGCTTGTGTCCATATGTTTGCGCTAGTTCTCATCAAGGCAGGGGTCTGCAACCTAAAGAGTGAGAAGAGCCACTCTTTCCAATTCAGTTCCAAAATCAATCCTTCAAGAGCCATGGTCAAGGACAAGACGATCCTTAATAAAATAATGTCAACCCGCACTTTTGTAACCCCTATTTTAAGAACAGTTGGAAGGTTTAAGTCGCTTTCACCCCTGGACTGGAGAGCAGATGAGGACAAGGAAAATGCCATGTCCGGGGACAGGCTCTTAAGCAGGCAGGAGCAATGTTCGCATCAACCCTCCACGTGACCCCTCCATTTTCAGGCTCTACCCCATCGGCCCCCAAACTGCCCCCTGTCTCCAGGCTTTTCCCACCTCAGCCTCCAAATCTGCCCCACCATCCTCAAGATTTGCCCCCCATCCGCAAACCTACATCCCCATCCCCAGGCTTAAACACTCTCAGCCCCAAACCTGTCCCCCTCCTCCCCAGGATTAACCCACTTCAGCCCAAACCATCCCCTGGGACTAACCCATCCTCCCAAACAGGCTCCCAGCCTAACCCCGCCTGAACAAACTCTACCCACGTTAGCTCCTCCTGTTACCTCACCAACATGGTGGTCGAAGCTACCTTAGCCACCACTGCTCCTCTGACTCTAGTCCCAAGGGCCTGATTTCATGGACTGCTCTATGGCAACGCGAGATGAAAGGTGAGGATGACACAGGAACTGCAGGACCCATCTGGCAGCCCTTCTGGATAGCCATTAGCTCCCCTTTCCCTGCTCCCACTGGGTGCATGCATCCAGGTACTTTGTGAGTGAAGGGCTCTCTGTGACTCCTTGCCCCACCACCGCTGAAATAATGGAACTAAATTCAGTTGGTTTAACGGCTGGATCCTTCCCGCTGCCCTGCCGGTCATTAAACCAATTAAATTTAGTTCTACTTTTTCAGAGGCGGCAGGGCAGGGAGCTGCAGGGAACTCAGCATCCAGAGCTGCAAATGACTCCTTTAAAGAGCTGCGTGCAGCTCCAGAGCTGCAGGTTGCCAGCCCGTGAGCTAGAGAGAGCTTAAAGAGCAGTGTAGCCACAGTAGCACAAGTAGTAGCAGTGGAAGCTCAGCTAAGCCACGTGCTCAACCATGCCTCTGCTCTAGCTAACTGTGATATGGTGGCTTGATGGCTGTATGCTAGCCTGAGGAGAGAGAAAACAAGGTTGTGTAGACAAGCAAGGGAACCACACCCTTAGATCGTAGTGTGTACAGAGCCTTCAAAGGGATGCGTTTGCTAGAGCGGTGCAAATAATGGAATTGGGGATTCTCTGGCAAGTCTAAATTAAAAATAGGTGGAGGAGTTTTGGTCTGAACCAAAATTACATTTAAAAAAATCAGTGAATTGAAAAATAATATAACAATCATTCTTGGTCAAATGAAACATTTTGTTTGACCCAAAATGAAACATTTCAATGTGATTTCAAGCATTCACAAGTGCTTTTGGATTGTTTGAATTTTTCAGGTCAAAATGACTTCTTGTTTCAATATTTCCTTTAATTTTGTTTCATAAAAGGCCATTATAGTTAAAAAGTGTCTTAGGAAAAAGTTTTGATTTTTTTCCCCCAGAATTAATTTTAGGCAGTTTTTGACCAAAACAGAGTGACAAAATTGTTTTAGTGTAGCCAAATCTACATTCTTTGCCAAAAAAAATTGACTCAGCTTTAGCTGTTACAAGAGGTTAGCCAGCATGTGGAAACTAATGTGGTAAAATCCCTATGTGAATCATTGGGCCTCAGAGCAACTGCGCCCTTATATCTTCCCACTTCCCACCATCAGCAGGCCTTCCTATTCCCATGGGATGGGTTACTTGCACCTACAGGATGGAATGGTGCTGTAGATTAGCCCTCTAAGTGACAGTTTAAGAGAGATTTCACTGCAGCGCAATATTACTGAGCTTTCTTGCATTCCATTGGAAACGTCTTAATTACTTAATGTATTATTGTCATTTGTTCAAAACAGGCCCCCAAACCTGAAGACCAGAGAACTGGAAGCCAGAAGAATAAGGTTGGTTTTGGGATGGCTGTTGCTCATTGTGCAGAATTCTCAAAATCATTTTTTGTCTCTAGAACTAGGGATTTCAGGGGAGGTTGGCAAAGACATTGAAAAAACAAAAGGGTTTAAGTGTTATCTAAAGACATGAGACTAATTGAATTGCAAAGATAAAATAGATGTGCACGCTGGTTCTTAATCTAGCCTCAGGTCTCCGACCTGTTTGTCTTTCTGCAGTGAGCTGCTTAAAATGGCCTGCCTTTTAATTGCATTGCTGAAAAGCTTTACGTTGGTAACTAAATGGGGAAATGGTTCATTATAGCCTTGCATGCTGGGGTGTTTCGAAACAAGGAACCCCAGGGGGAATAGAAAAGTCACCTACCCGTGTCTCTCTGTTTTAAGTCCAATTCAGTTCTTCAGCCCCTAAGGCAAACTGCTGGTCTGGTTGCCTTTCTAGGACTTGGTCTGTACTAGGCAGGTAAGTCGGTTGCAAATATGCAATTCTAGCCACAGCAATTGCGTAGCTGGAATTGATTTATCTGCAGTTGACTTTCCTGGACATCCACCCAGAGGGCAGTCAACGGGAGAGTTTCTTCTATTGACCCTCCTTTACTCCTTGTGATAGCAAGGAGCACAGAGGTCCACTGTCAACCCCAGATAGTTTTATTTTGAACAACTGTTATTTGTAGGAATTGCAGATACTTGCCCTATTCAAACCTGCAAAGCTCAGGGTATTGATAATAGGATGGGAAGAGATCTCTATGTCTGCAGCACTTCTCACATGTCTGAGCTCTGCTTGGCACCACAAGGGGACCCGTGGGGAGGCAGATATAGTTGTCTGATTTTGCACTGACCTGCCCGAGCATCAGTTAGAACAGTCTAGGGGCCGTTCCCGTTCATTATCTCATGAGTTGCGGTAAGGGTTATAGTTGGCACCGGAACCTCCTCCCCTCACCTGCTCCTATCATCCTTATTACTGGCATATCTGAGCACCTCTAGATAGTTAACCTCTGTAAAGGAAGAAGTATCTCACAATTTCATTTGGGGAACTGAACCATAGAGAGATGATGTGATTTGCCCAATGTCACACAGGAAGTCTGTGGCAGAACAGGGAGCTGAGCTGGGATCTCATGAGTCCTAACCCACCTGGGTTTACACTAGTCACTTTCCCCTTCACAAGGTGCGTTCTTTTCTGGACATTTACGTGCAGATTATACCAGATGGACCTTCCTTTTTTGACCAGGGGCAAGAATACTCTATGGCTCAGTTCTTCCATCTGTTGCTTCCCTATCACACAGAGCTGTGGTGAGAATACATCTGTGTTTGCAACGCACACTGCACTGGAGACGTTAAAACATACTTCTATGCTCTGTACGATAGGCCAGGTTTAAAATGTATGCATTACACGGAAAGGGGTAAAAAGGTATGATGTAATGGAGGACAAAACAATCATTTCTGTGATGTTTTGATCTTTTGCAGGAAGATTACATCCCCTATCCCAGCATTGAGGAGGTAGGTGCTCGAAAGCCTGTTCGGACGGCTGCCTTTTTCCAAACTGGTAATGAAAGTGATTTGCAGAGCTTTGTTCCTGTCTTGTGGATGACCTGTGAAACCAAGCTCCTGCCACGTTGCTCATTACAATGCCATTTGTTCTCCAGAATATTGTCCCTAGGGATAAGCTATGCAGCTTTGTAATTGCTTCTGTCCAGAAGCCTAGAGGCCACAACATGTTCTCATAAATGAGAATACACAGCAAGCACAGTATCCTGTCCTGGCGCAGTGCATTGGGGGAATTGTATTTTGTCTGCCTAAATTCCCCCAGCAGTGAATGTGATGTTTATCAGATCACAGAGTTATCCCCAGGCCTGAGTGAGGGGCTACCCTAGGAACAGGTTAGGGACTGAATTCTTCCCCTGGAGCGATCTGTGTAATGCAGTGATAGGCAATCTAGGCTAGTGAGTGGGCTGCATGAGTGGCCCTCCTTCATCTCAGAGGGAAGCAAAATTGTCATAACAAAGATGGTCCCCGGAGCAAGGGCAGTTTTGCTAATCGTGCTTCCGTTCCTAGAATTTGCAGGGTGTGCCAACTGAACTGTAGCAGCACAGAAGCAGTGGTAAATGAAATGTCTTGCAGCCACATGTAAAACCCCTGCTGGGCTGCAGGTTGTCCACCACAGATCTAGTTTCTTATTTTCCCATTTCCTAAGGGTCAGGGGAGTACTGCAGATTATGCAGGTTCCACACTGGCTCAATTATACTCGTGAACCCTTGGGGTGGGGTGAGGTGGGCGGGAAGACCAAAACAGGGAGTAGCAGTGATAAGGGTTTGTTTGCATCAGGGAACAAAGGGGCTTCTGGCACCCCTTTGCTCCCCTGCTCAGACACATAAAGCAGCTCACAACTGAGTCTTGTCTGTCTGGAACTGTTGCACACCATTTCCATATGCTGCCACTATGGCACACCCCAGAGGCGGCTGCATTTCAGTGGTGTGTGAAATGATTCTGTTTGCTAATATTCCCCATTTGGATTCTTTGGGATGAATGGTATTTATAAATGTAAGGCATTGCTCCTGCGCTGTGTTGCACTGCTTCGGTCCAACTCAGCTGGGGGCTGATTACAAAAAATAGTTTACCCGATCAGTTGGTGAAGTGCTTTGGGATCAGCCTGGATGAAAGGCATGATATAAACACAACTCAATATAAAGCTGTTCCTGATGTGGTTTTAGAACCTGATCCTGCACCACTAAGCCAGTGTAACTCATTTTAAGGCATGATCCCGATCCTGTTGGAGAACCGTTCTTGATGATGAGTATTGTATGCTTTCCTTCACTCCCAAAATTACCTTTAAAAATGAAACAAAGGTTGCACAGTTCACTTAGTGCTGTTAAGCTAGAACATTTCTCTTGCAATCTGACTTGCTGTCCCAGACCCTGGGGCAGTGAGGCTATTGATCAGTAGCAATGCAAGAAGTGCAGTGGTAGGCTTGTGAATTAGTGATTCTTTAAAGACTGGGCTAAAGTCTAGATTACAGGGATTTGTCGCAGAAGTTTTTGTCGGAAGAGAAAAAAATCTCGTCGCTGGAGATATTTAAGAACAGGTGAGACAGATGTCTGTCAGGGATGGTTTAGACAGTACTTGGTCCTGCCATTGGGGGATGGGGCTGGACTCGATGGCCTCTCAAGGTCCCTTCCAGTCCTAGTGTTCTATGAGTCTATGATTTTGACAAAACGTCTGTCGATAGATCATGGCCCAGCAGCCAAGTGGATTGCAAGAGCAATCTGCTCTGTCAACTGAGAGTGGTGGGACAGCCCGGCCACTCTCTCAACAAAACGGCCAACTGGAAGCACCAGGCTGCCCTGTTTCCCTGAAGCCCTGTCTGTTAAGAGAGGGCCCTCTGGAACGTCCAGACTGCTTTATGTCAGGAGATCTCTGTTGACAGAGGCGTTATGCCTTCTGGGGAGTGAGATAAGACTGTTGACAAGAATTCTGCATTCTGTCGATGTACAGTTGACAAAAAGCCCTTGGGAATCTGGGTGCTCCCTGGGTTTTGTCGCCACAGCACCAGTTTTGTCGACAAAATCCTGTAGTGTAGGCACAGCCTGGGGAACTATTCAGAGTGCTGGTTTCACAAGCACATGGCTGGTTGTTTGATAACATGCCTCTCCCACCTCTTAAACAATGAGAGGGTGTGAGGAGTGCAAAGGGCCCATGGCAGCTGAGAATGAATCTGACTTCTACAAAGGTGGTTAACTGATACTCAAGTCAGGGAGAGTTCTGCCTGAGTGGAAGGTGAGCAAACATTGATTAAAGGTTCCACAACTTGGCCCAGTGTGTACTGGTTAGTTGCTAATGAGCTTATCTGCAAGTGGTTGGAGGATGAACGGTTGTTTCCCCGCTTTAGCAGTCAGCATGAAAATCCTGTTGTTGCCAGATCTCTTGATACAGTTATGAATCTCATGTTTTGTCTGTTTCTTAAACCCTCAAATCCTGGAGACATAGGAAAGCTAAGGTCCTAAAGTGAGAAAAGGGCACTTCTAGGCCTTATAGTTGCAGAGATAAGCTTGAAAATATGACTCAACTTCACCCTTAACGGAGCAGAAGGCCAGTAAAAAGAACCCCAAATGAGCCAGGCTGACAGCCACAGCAGGCCCTGGGTAAGGTTTGTGTGGAGCTCCTGGCTATGCGCCCCTGGAAGGGGCAGGGCTGGGGGAAGCCAGGCCTCAGTGCTGCCTGGAATGCATTGTTGGTTGTTCCCCACTCCTCACAGCCCTGTGGATTGCCTGGCATGGAGCTCCAGTGGTGATTCAGACAGGGATGGGGTTCTGGCTGCCACTGCCCCGGAGTAGCAACAGCTGCTGGGAGCCCCCAGCTGCCTTAGAACTGCTGGGCCTTTTAGCTTCCCCTTCCTCAACTTTGTTTCTTTTTAAAGATCATTCTTTTCAAGCCTGTCACATGACTTTGGGGGCTGGACTCATGATTTTTAAATGTTTGTGGTTGGCACTATGTAGTTCTCGACTCCTCTGCTTCTCCTGGATAGTGATGGGAGACTCTCAAGCCCTACGGACTTTGGTGTGTTTTGCCCAGCTGATCCAGTCCCCGTTGCATTCCATTATGTTCTCATGGCGCTGTGTTGGAATTCTTCACAGATTTTAGAGAAAGGAGGCCCGTACCCCTTGATCATTCTGCCCCAGTTTGGCGGGTATTGGATTGAAGATCCAGAAAACCTCAGCACACCCACCTCGTCGGATAGCAGCATCTGCGAAGAGGAAGAGGAAAACCTGAGCCCTAGCACGTACGGGTATAAATTAGAGTGCAAAGGGGAAGCCAGAGCATACAGGAAACACTTCCTAGGGAAGGTCAGTGCTCAGTATTTATCTGTGTTTCTCAGTCTGTTGTAAACTATGTCAGTTTAGTGTGGCACTCTGTCCTCCTGTAATGGCAGGTAGGAAAATCAGAGATTGAGCCTGCTATAGCACTGTAGGGCTTTTGGCTTGCGGTAGAGCAGGGGTGGACAATATGCAGCCTCTGGGCCATTCATGGGTCATCACCTACTTTATTTACTTGAACGTCTGCAATTATGGCTATTTGCAGCTTCCATAGATCATGGTTCATTATTCCCGGTCAATGAGAGCTGTGGGAAGTGGTGTTCTGGTCCACGCCAAAGGGGCTGCTTAGTTCCCACCCCTGCAATAGAGGCATCAGCGTTCCATGTGTAACCAACAGATTTTCTTCAGGAAAGATAATTAGTTGGGTCAATCAAACATTTTTATTTATTTTCCTCAACATTTTAAATTACAATGAACCCTGAGGCACAATTTTTGCAGGGAGTGGAAATCTCCTTTCATTTTTCATCCACCTCTAATAACTAGTGTTTATTTAGAGGTAGACATTTGGATGAGGACATAAAACAGCACTTCCACTGCCGATCTGGCTGCAGAGCTCCCTCTCCTTAAGTTTTATATGGTGGTGTTCAGCTGTCTCTGTCATTTTGCCATTAGGTTAATCTCTGTGTTTAGGAACTCAGAGTTTGCTAGTGCTATGTGAAATTTGGTGTTGCCGACATCTGCTGTGGGTCATGGGGCACAGTGGGAGTGGGGACCAGCTCCGTGCCCTGGTAGGGATGGGTCCAAGAGGCAGTCAGCCCTTAGCACCACCCAGATCATAGTGCTGGGTTCCCCCACTTCCTCAGAGATGTGTGGTGGCCCAAAGTAAATTTTATCCTGCAGAAGCAGGCAGCAAGAAAATAGAATGGACCATGGGAATCCCTGAGACGCAGGTTAATTTGGGATCATGTGCCTCCCCACCTCATAAGAACAGACTGGGGTTGTGAGTTTGAATCCCATCATTTCAATAAAGGTGCCGTTCTTGCTAGTGATGGGAAGAGTTTCAAAACTTTCCTGGCCCAACCTGTATCAGTGTTCTAAACCGTGAGCTCCTGTCGCTAGACACAGCAAGTTTTCCATCGGCAAAAGCTGTTTCTACGCCAACAAAACTTTTTTCTTAATTATAGATTTTGACAAACTTTGGTCTGGAAAAAGAATTGGGAAAATCTGCTTTGAAAATGTCAGAATATTTTGTTGCAACGTTTTGGGAACAGAAAGTTTGGATTTTTTAAATGCCATTTCATTTCAAAACGTACTTAATTTTTGGTGTTAAAATGGTCAGAATCCCAGGCTATGTCTACGCTAGCACCCCCCTTTCAAAAGGGGGATGCTAATGAGACACTTTGGGATATGCCAATGAGGTGCTGCAGTGCTTCATTAGCATAATGGCAGCCGCAGTCCTTCAAAAGCTCTGCTTTCGATCGTGCATGAGTCGTCTACACTGGGTCCTTTTCAAAGGACCCCACACACTTCAAAATCCCCTTATTCATACAGCCAAATAAGAATAAGGGCATTCTGAAGTATGTGGGTCCTTTCGAAAAGGACCCCGTGTAGACGAGCCGCGTGCGATTGAAAGCAGCACTTTCAAAGTGCCACGGCTGCCATTATGCTAATGAGGTGCTACATATTCATTGCAGCACCTCGTTAGAATATCCTGAAGTGTCTCCATTACCCCTTTTGAAAAGTGGGTGCTCGCGTGGACATAGCCCTAACAAATCATTTCAAGTGGAATTGTGTACCTCACTCAACAGGACAATTTTTTTTTCAAAATTTCATACAAAAACTTTAAAATCTTGGCTTTTTATCCAAATTTGGGATTATTATTTTTTGTTCAAAATCGCAATGCTTTTTATAGGAGAGAAAATCAATTCCCAGCCAGATCTCCATGTTCCATGCTTTGAGTTACTACAAACCCCTTCCCCATTGTAATCTGGGAGCTCCCTTCTTGTGGACAGTGTGAAAACAGTGAGATTTTAGGACTGGTTCTGAATAGGG
This sequence comes from Carettochelys insculpta, assembly GCF_033958435.1. Taxonomy (NCBI): domain Eukaryota; kingdom Metazoa; phylum Chordata; order Testudines; family Carettochelyidae; genus Carettochelys; species Carettochelys insculpta. The sequence goes on from NC_134155.1 coordinate 12,159,911, forward strand.
ATAATAAAAGATTGGAAATCCAGCATACTATCCAGTACTTCAGATACTACATAGGCATTAGTGAGGCTTATTACTGGTCCCCGATATTCATTCTGTGACTTTTTACAGTGTTTTCATCTAGCATCTCTTCATGCTAATGAGTTAAAAATAGCGATGTGCTTACATCACAAGCATTTGGACTGAGATCACAGCTTTCCCAAAATTTTTTGTGGGCCTGGACGCTATCTGGGTCTGACCCATGTGTTCAGACATTCACAAGCTCAAATAAGAGATAAATTATTATTATTTGGTTCACATCTGACCCTTCCATTGATCAGCTAAGAGTTCTCGGGCATGCTGAAGGCAAGATGAGAAGTAATTGACTTAGTCCTTGTCTGCACTACGTGGTGCTGGCAGTTTACTTCAGCTATGCGAATAGCATAGCTGCAGACGACATTCTCATCATGACATCTTGCATGTGATAAAGTTGGCGGGAGCTGCTCTCCTGTTTGATGCCGGCTCCTCTTCTGATTTTGGTGGAGTACTAGCATAGACAGGAGCATGCTCGGTGATCGATTTATCATGTCAAAGCACATGTGGTAAATCATGTGAATCGATCACTGCAGCATCCATCCACTGTGTAGTGTAGACAAGGACTCAGTCTGCAACCAGGGAGATTTAGGTAAAGCATTAAGAACATTCTAACTATAAGGACAGTTAAGTACTGGAACAATCTTCCAAGATAGTTTGTGGAATTGCCAGCACTAGTGGTTTTAAAGCATAGAATAGACAAATGTCACTCAGAGGTGACTTGGGTATACTGGCTCCTGCCTCAGCCTAGAGAGATGGACTGAATGACCTCAGGAGGTCCATTCCAGTCCTATATGGCCATGCTCCTGTGTTATTTTTCCTGAGGAAAAAGTCCTCCCATCCAAATTTGACCTTTGCCAATCAAAATATTGTCTTCCACTTGTCCCTCTGGAACACCTGAAGGATGGAGCAATACAGTCTACGGGTTGAAAAAATAAATCAGCCCTTTCAGGTTCCCAAAGGATGGAGACATGGGGCATGTATGAGTGAAGTGACGGAGAATTTCTTAAGACTGTAATGAGCCAGCCTCAGCTTTCTACTGACATAGCGACCAGTGTCTAAGGCTAGGTGTACACTGGCCACGGAAGATTGAACGCAGTGTCGACCCCGGAACTCCTTGCAGGCTGCGCGGATTAAGGAATGTCAGCAGGAGGAGCGCTCCCGTCGACATTCTGCAGTGAAGATAGGGACCAATGTCAACAACTGCGAAATCGTTTCTAGGTACACAATTGGCGTACCTACAATTGCATAGCAGCCATTGACATTTCCAGTAAGTGTAGACATAGTCTAAGCAGCATTCTAGGAAGTAGGGATATAGGTTTTTGGTGTAAGATAAGGCTGCCTTATCATACCACATTAACACATCTCTTCTATTTTTAGGATCACTTAAATTTTTATTGTACAGCCAGCAGCCTAGGAAATCTGATTCTTTCTGTTAAATGTGAAGAGGCAGATGGTACTGAATATTTAAGGATCATACTCAGGTATGAAACTCCTTCCCTTCCCCTCCAAGGTTACACAAAAAAATATTGCTATTTAAATACTCTTTATCTGCTTTTTCATCCTGACGGATGTAGATGAACTTGCTACTCAGAGATTTAATACATGTCCTATATGCAATGTTCCCTGTAAGCTGAGCACTGGGATGGCCACCCAGGAGACATTCAGGTGCTGCCCAGCTGATCAGCAGAGTTCTCACAGCCAACAGCATGTTCCTATGGGTGGTGCACATTCACACATGCCTTGGTGCACATAACAAAATTTAGTCTGCCCATGGATGAAAAAAATTAAGGAACACTGCCCATATATGTGTAGTTGGTTGTGGCATTATTTTACTTTCTCTGGCTTGGGAAAACTATTTTGAGATTGTGCTGGGAATGAACATTAGACTGATCTGTAGCCAGGCCCAGTGAAACTGAACATAAAAATCTCTGAGAGGATATTGGATAATATCAATCAGATTTAGTACCATCATGTCTGTAAACTAATGAGACCGAGTGTCTGAGTTATCTCCTTCGTCTCTCACCAAAATATGAATATTTTAAAACAATGGAGCTGCCGCAACAGCAAAAGAAATGGAGGCAATCGTTCCTAGTCATTCCCAGGAAATGCAGTAGAGAATATCATTTCCAAACATCTGGAAGAGCTTCCTGCTGCACATTACCAGACATAATAAGCATGCCTGAAAGCTCTGGTGACATCTCTACTGTCATAACTTGTTTCATGTTTTCTGTTCTTCTCTTTTCCTTTGTTAGGTCCAAAGTGAAAACATTACATGAAAGGATCCCCCTGGCAGGACTTAGCAAATTCCCTAGTATCCCACAGATTGCAAAGGTAAACTGTCTCTATTGCCTGGAGAGAACTGGTTTATGAGATGTGCAAGCTACAAGTGCACCATGGGAAAATTTGCAAAAGCGTACACTGTGCTGTTATAGGATTTGTCTTGGGTGCAGGAGGTGGAGTTGTCAACGTAGAGAACAGTGTGCAGGTTTTAGGGCTCTAATCCTGCTTCTGTTACTTACTTGTTCTGTGACTTTGGGCAGGCTACTTAGCTGCTTTGTACCTCAATTTCTACATCTGTAAAATGGGGATAATATCATGTGTATCTCACAGGAGTGGTGAGTCATAATCATGTTAACAATTTCAAGGATCTTGGAGAAGTTTGATAGAATAGCGGTAAAAGTTCAAACTCCCTTGTCCAGCACACTCTCATCCAGCAACATTCCTCATCCAGGGCGTTGCTGGACCAGAGAGTAGCCATGAGACCCCAGCCGTGGGAATCCCAGCAGCCCCATGTCTAGGAGCTGGCTGGGTCATGGAGCCCTGCCAGCAGCTCCAGCTATGGGGACTCCAGCAGCCCTGCAGCTGGGAGCTGGCTGGGACACAGAGCCTTGCCAGTAGCCACAGCTGTGGGGACCCTGGCAGCCCCATGGCTGGGAGCCAGCTGGGGCATGGAGCCCTGCTGGCAGACCTGCAGCTGCAGGACCCCTGCGGGAACAAGTTGGGGAGGGGGAGCCCAGCAGGAGTGGGGGCCCCTTCCAGGCAGCTTGCCTGACCTCCCCTCATCTGGGAGCACTCATGTCCTGAGGGTGCAGGATGAGGGAGGTACAATCTGTATCAGAATGGCAGGTGTTAGTGTTTATTACAATTAATGCATGTTACCTGTGAACACAACCATAATGTGCTGCTGACAGAAAAGAGAGAAAGTATTAGGAGAGAGTGTCGGGGTATGTGTGTGTGTGTGCGCGCAAATGGTCTGCAAAGCCATAAAGAAGAGGCAATGAAGGTTTCTGCTATTATTTTGTGTGTTGACCTGACAGTGAGGGGCAACAAATACGTGCGTGTTTGTTCTCTTTTTCCAATCAGAAGCAAATGCTGTTTGAGTTTGTCTGCACTATGGTGTCATTATCCATCTCTACAGGGAGCAATTCTTCATGATAAAGCAGCTTTATGTTGGCTCCTGCATCAGCAAGGCAAAAACTTCACTTAAGTTTATTTGGCAAAACTCTTGCCCTTTATTCAGTTCACCTATTGTTTGAGAACAGACTGTGATTGATACAAATTTGTTTGTATGCTTTGTGTGAACCTGCTTCAGACTTGGAAACCACTCACTGTCAGCAGGCAATGTTTAATATTTGAGCTGTGTGACTGGTTGTCTTTCTTGTGTGGTATTTTTATTTTTTTCTGTTTCCTGATTGGATGACTTGATCTATACGAACAACTGCAAATAACAAATTTTGCTGTGCCATTGGCCCATGAGCATTTCCGTGAACAAACGTCTACCTATGTGCCCCTTTGTGAAAAGTGAAGAGAGCTATAAATGTGGCTTGGAGCAAAATACTGTATATGTGCCACGTCAATATCAATGGATCATTATTCACTTAACTCTGTTTTGTGCAAAGCCTTTAATGTGAAAGTCATCTCCTATGAATACTCTTCACATGTAAAATTCTATGAATACCACACCGTCACTGATTGAATTAGAATTAGAGAAGAAGCTGTGAAGCAACACATGCAATTTAGAGAAGCGTTTGGCTTATTATATTAAGTTAGCAGCCTCGACTTTGAACGTCTTCCCTCAGTGGCAATTCCATACATATAAGAAGTAGGGAACGCTGATGGTGAGGTCTGCTGTGCAGATTAGAGAGGGCAGTTCTGCCTGTACACTGGAGAAGTCAAGTTCTCTGAGGGAATTGCATTTATTTTCCCCTCACTGAGATGTTCAAAAGAAGCCAAGTGCTTTTCTGATCACAGATGTACTGGCTAATTTTAATAGTAACAGAGAGGTAATTTTGTTTTTGTTTGTGGTAGGCTTTCTGCGATGATGCCTCCGGACTGAAGTTTAACCCAGTCTTGTATCCCAAGGTGAGGCTAAAGACCATCAAATACTCTGGCATGCTGTACCTAGAGGTTTTGAAAACTGCTTGTGTCATTGCACACCTAATTTGTGCACTCCTTTGCATATGCAAAATAGGTTGGTGCTCACACAATTGGCTAGTTAGCTGCATAGGTAAGAGTGGTAAAGCAAGGAAATAACCGACCCTCAAGAGACACAGGCAAGCATAGAATCATAGAACACTAGAACTGGAAGGGACCTCGAGAGGTCATCGAGTCCAGTCCTCTGTGCTCCTGGCAGGACCAAGCACAATCTAGACCGTGGTTTCGCAAACTGGGGGGCGTGAAGAAATTCCAGGGGGGGAGTGAGGCAACCCAGCCCCCACACCACCCCCCAGTCATTCCCCTCACCTGAAGAAAAAGCCAGCCCTTGCTTCCAGCTCTCAGCCCCTGGCATTTCACATGGGTGACCTAGCGCAGTCACTATAAAAAGCAGGCAGCTGGCAAAGGACCATGTGGAGCTAGCTGCCTCCTGCAAAGGTGAGTGAGCGTGGGTAGGGGGGGTAAGACGAGGATGGGGTTAGATGAGGGGCTGGTGGTACCTGGCATTGGGGGAGTGGAGGGGCTCAAGCAGGCAGTTCACAGGTGGCTGAGGTGGCTGGCCTGGGGTAAAAAAAGGTGGGGGGGCATGAGGGTTTCTCAAAAATCAAAAGTGGGGTGTGATGCTGAAAAGTTTGGGAACCCCTGATCTAGACCATCCCTGATAGATGTCCATCTAAGCTGCTCTTAAATGTCTCTGGTGATGGAGATTCCACACCTACCTAGGTAACTTTTTCCAGTGGGTAACCACCCTGACCATTAGGAATTTTTTCCTAATGTTCAACCTAAACCCTCCCTTGCTGCAGTGTAAGCTCATTGCTTCTTGGCCTACCCTCAGAGGGAAAGAAGAACAATTTTTCTCCCTCCTCCTTATAACCCTCTTTTAGGTACTTGTAAATTGTTTACTGCTGGTGGAATAAAGGGAGAGTGTAACGTGTGTGACACAGGAATTCTAGAGAGTCATGGAACTTGGTTTAGGGTCGCAAAAATTTAATGTTCCTCCCCTTGGTCATGAGTGGGTCTGTATTCACTGACACCACTGGGTACTTTTTTATAGGGTACAGAAATGAACACTCTTTCTCTTTAAGGAAGTTTCTGTCTCAGTTTTGTGTAGCTGTAGTTCCTAATATACCATTTCTTTAATTAGATGAGTCAGGATATGAAATTGGAAATCTTCAAAATAGGAAGGAGCAAGTCGATCCTGGGCACCATATGCCAGTGGATTAATTTAACTGAAAATAATCTTGATCTTCTTCAAGGTGGAGGGTGAGACAGCCTCTACATTCCCACCCCTGTGCTGCATGTAGAACATAGAGGAGGCTGTTAGCTACTTGTATGCAAACCAAAAAGAGGTTTAATAGCAAACAGCTGCTACTGTCGTGGTGGAAAAACACATGTTCTGATTTCTTGCCTACTTTTGCGTCAGTGCACACAATCTCATTTGTGGAGGGTGTGTAAGTTTTTGAATGACTCTGGCAGTAATGTCTATACACACAAAACCGTGAACAAAAAGAAGCTTGCAGAGTTTCATTGTGGTGTGTGATGATTATTGCCATGCAAATCATTGACTACTTGCTGAACTTCTCTAGCCTGGCACTCTCTGGTCTGTCGATAGCCATGGTCCGACATGATTCAGTTAGCCAGATGATCACTTATCATGGGTTTGGCAGTTTCCTGCAGACCCGTAAAGTTTGTTTACAGCCGCCAGTCCTGGCTCCCAGTGTTCTGTGCCATTAGTTAGCCCTAATCTACCCTTAAAATGTCTTTTAAGAGCCCAGTAAGCAGTGGAAGTGTTGGTCATGCTGCTAGACAATATTGACCAAGGTTTGAGGCCATGGTTAAAAGCTCCAGAGTCAGATCACATCCCTGGAAAAGTTCACAAAGGCTGTGTCTACACTGCAATATAAACCCAACTTAGTAGAACTTGAGTTAGCAGACCCTAGGTTTGATAATTTAGGGTTTAAGTGTCTATACTCATTGTAACTCCAGGTTAGGAATTTTTGAACACTGGGTCCCAGCCTGGGTTTCCAGGATTTCCTCTGAAATCACGCATATTGCAAACTTGTTAACACCTTCCCAGAATGTGGCCCTTTGTTTGTGGTGCAGTGAGAGACAACTTGACTGTCCGCCAAGCCTGACTGTCCAGAGTACCAAGAAAGTCAGTTTGTGGGATTGTGGAATACTTCTGAAAGACTTGCAGAGCATGAGTCTATAGGGACCGTGCCTACACTGCGAACCAACAGAACTTGAAACCAATTTGACTCAGGCTCAAACCCATGAGAACTTCGGAGCAAGCAATTGGTCAGTGCAATTTGTGCACAGATAGAAGAGGGCTCAGCATGAGCCTGAGTTTGATACCTGAACTTACATGCAATGTAGAAATACCCTAAAGATTTTACAATTCAGATTCAATTTAAAGGTTATAATTTTTTGTGCTAATCTGGGCCCAGATTTGAGCAAACCTGGGGCCATTTCATGATGTTGTATTCAAATGATATGGAACTAATGGGTTTCATGTAGTATCGGTGGGAAACTTGATGGGTCTCACTTTGAGATTTTTGGGTCTGTTTGAAAGCACCACACTTTGAAATGTACTTATTCCCCAAACGAATTTGGAATAAGGGAATTTCGAAGTGTAGGGTTTATTTTGAAGTGCCCACATCTATACAGCCAGTCTGCGTTTCAAAAGCAGCACTTTCAAAACTCAACTGACTGCCATTATGCTAATGAGGCACTGAATATGCATGTCAGTGCCTCATTAACCTGTTCGGAAGTGCCTCATTGATATGCCCCTTCTGAAAGGGAGAGATATGTGTAGACATGGCCTGAGGCTATGTCTCTCCACAGCAACCTTATTTCAAAATAAAATAATCCAGAATAGCTAGTCTGGAATATTTTATTTCGAAATAACGCTGCTACACACCAAATGCATTTTGAAATAGCACTTAGCTCTTTTGAAATGGAGCATCTACACAAAATAGAGCCTATTTCGAAATAGAGCCATTGGACGCACAATGGCTTATTCTGAAATAGGCACTAGTCCCTGTCTTAACAATACCTATTTTGAAATTGGCACCATTCCTTGTAGAATGAGGTTTACCAATTTCAAAATAAGTTTGCATTACGTTGCTGCTAGTATAGTTATTTTGAAAGAACAGCTGTTATTTCGAAATAACTTTGCTGTGTAGACCTTCCCTTAGAGTGTTATCAAATTCTTGTCGCAAGCTTCAAGTCAGATTTATGCCTGTGCATTTGAAACCTATTTAACTGCTATAAAAATATGGAGGCAGGTAGTTTGTTCCATTTTTGGAGTGGAATATATTATTCATGGGATTCACACGGGGCTGTCAGTGTATCATGTGAAACAGGGGATACTTCTGAGTTCTGAATTCACACCCACTTTTGCCCAAAAGATTTCTCTGTGCTGCTGAGAGTGCTTGGGACACTATATAATGATTCAAGTAATAATTTGAACCTTTGAGGTTCAGTGACGTAGTCATGATCATTGGGACACTTGAAGAATCATGACAGTTCTATTTAAGAGTGGCTTTTAATGACATAGCCTATTTTTAATATAATTGTTTAAAGAGCATGAAACAAGACAAACCAGGCCATAGTTCCATGGAAGCATGTTTCTGCTGTAACAATGAAACTCCCATTGGAAGGAGACAGTAATGAAGGAGTGACATACTTGCACGCTCCATGCGTGGGAGGAAAACAAGAGGCTGCTCCTTTTACAGCCACTATTAGAACATTTCTGAAAGAAAACTAAGAGGCTCATGGTGTGATTCTCCTGTGACCATGAAATGTCCCTCCTTCCCCCTGAAGGACAGTGGCATTCATTCAATGTGGCTGAGCTTTTCAAAGGAGCCCAAGGGAGTTAGGAACTAAACTTCCAGCTGATCGGGACACAACTCTCTCGGGTGTTTGGCAAATTGTAGCCTTTATGTTGGAACTCCACACTCATGCCATTTTTAAAAGCAGTGAAATCCAATGAAGTGTTCATGGGAAGATACATATATAGCCTCACCAAGGTCATTGGGCAAATATGAACTGGAGATCATTAAATGAAAGGAGTAATTCATTAGCAAATAGCTGAAGTGGGCTTTTATTCTTTCAGTGGGAGACAAAGATACACCATGTAGTATGGGAATTCTCAGACATCTGGGGCTGCTCCACATTCAGTTTTGAGCTGGTTTAGTTGGTATAAAATATGAATAAATGGGCTGTACCATCCAGGTTTGGGACAACCTTGCTCTGTGGTGCTGTGATCATTTCTACCTGCTGAGGAGGATGTGAGTTGGAACAAAATGTGCTCTTCAAAAGAGATCTACACAGGGATTCCAATTGTTTGTCACTGCTTATCAATTTATGTAATTGTGCTGCCATAACCCCTTACGGGGTAGCTAAAGCATATTCATCATTTTTTAAGATGCTTGTAGGTTGGAGACAGCGTACATCAGAAAGCATTTGGACCATCTTTTAGTGCAAACCAAGGTCAAAATTATTATTGTTGTCATTATTCAGACATTTGAGAACACCCATTGTGCACAGTTCATTAAGAGGAATGTCTTTGATGAGTACTCTCCCAATAACACTATTTGTTTAAAAAAACATGCACAGTATTGAAAGATGAAGATGTCCCACATGATGACCCATGGGGCAGCCTTTAATTTACCTGGTGGTAGAAAAGCAAAATCTCCCATCCCAACAGCCCCTGACTTTTGAGAAGTTCAAATCCAGATTCATTTGAAGGCACTGGGAGCTATGGATTTTCAGTACCTTCCATGAGCAGACTTTATTGGCCAACTTCTTTGCTGGTGCAAGTAGTGTGTTAAAGTTCAGTCGTATTTCCTCCAGCTGGGGCTAGCAAATGAGGCCAATGAAAATTTGGGCCCTTATTGTCTATGGAAGTACCTGTTTGGTTTCACCATTGCTTTGAATGTGCCCCTGTATTTTCATCTTGGCATTGATTCCCACTGTTCTACGCCTTCGAGGGTCTCAATAACTTTGACCTTGCCTTTATCTTTGCATCTTCCAGGTCCCCTTCCTTCTTCCCAGCCCTAGTCTTACAGCTAGGTGAGCAAGGTGGTTGCCTTGGGCCCTGTGCCTTCAGTGCCCTGTGCTCCAATTGGCTATAACATCCACCACCCAGCAGCTAGGTCCCACTGTCAGTGTTCTGCCTTGGGCCATATCTGCTTCTTCCTGTGATTTACCTATATTTGGTGCACCTGACCACCACCTTTGTCCCTCTTCCAGCCAGCCCCATTATCATGCCTTATCTTGCACTGCCCCAAGAGTCTGGAATATCCATCCCCCTCAGATACCACGCTCCATCCATTTCCACTTCTGAGAAATACAGAAAAAGAGGGGCCCTATGTAATGACATCTGCTCTACGTACATCCCACCCTTTCTTGTTTGTATTCTTTGTCTTTTTTGGTGCCTCTAGTTTGACAGCCATTTGGGGGCACTGACCTCCAGAGTGAGGGAGAGGGGAAGATATTTTTTTGGCCAAAAATGCCTCTTCTAGGTGCTAAAACATTTTGCAAATTTCTGTCAAATTCACTGGATTATTTCCATCGAGAACTACTCCTGCAAAATTCCAAGAACATAAAAAAGTGTTGTTTTGCTCTTTTCAAAATGAAATGGTTTGATTTTTCCATTGTCATGCACTTTATATATAAAACCCTCCTTCTTTCCTCCACGGGTTACTCGGTAGCAGGCAACACTCACTTGTGTGCGTGATGGTTTTAATATTAAAGGAAATCCTGAGTGTCCCAGTGGTGGTGTTGAATAGTTGGGAGTCCCTTTCCACCCCTTTGCTTATGTGCTATATTTCTAAAGACGTATACAATGGCAGCTGGCTTGGCTCCTTAAGGGTGTGCCTTGGGAACCTCCAGGAATACTCCAGTAATAAACTGGGTTTAACTCAAAAGCAACAATTATAAATAAGATAAATCTAACTGATCAAATTAGAACTAATACATATCTTTACTTAGGCCAGGTCTACAGCAGCCCTTAAAATTGATTGTAGATACACAATTCCAACTACGGCAATCCCATATCTGGAGTCGATTTATCTACAGTTGACGTACCTTGCTATTCTCACTGAGGGAGCTTGAGAGCAGAAACTCTCCCATTGACCTCCCTTACACCTCATGAGATTGGAGAATACAGGGGTGCAGTGTTGACCCTAGATAGTTCAATTTTACGTGTCACCACTAGGCGTGTGAAATCAAACTCTGGAAGATTGACCCTGATGGGGTTGGTCTTCTAAGTAATGAAGACCGTAGTGGTAGGGTAGTGAAGAATAACTTAAGGGAACAGTGTTACAAACTAAAATAAAATAAAATCAGTTAACAAAGAACAGAAAAATAAATGAAATGCATCCAACTGGCATTACAGTGCCATCAGTTATCCCGGAGTGTACTTCCCTCAGGTATCAGAGCTGAAGATACCTGCTTGCGTTGGCCCACTTGCAGGTCTCAGTTGGACTGGAGACAACTTGGTGCATGTTCTGTGTTCCACTAGTCATTCCTGGACTGAGAAAAGGCTCCACACCTGTCCTGACGTGGGCTGTTCAATCACAGGCCACAGCATGCCCTCAGCAGCAAGCTGTAACTTCCCAAAACATGGAGATCCCCATCTTCTCTCCCTGCCTGGAAGAAAGCCACCGTTTCCTTCCTTTTTTCCCCAAGGCATCCTGGAAGTTGTAGTCTCTAGAGCCAGATTGCATCACAAAGGATCCTCCCAATAAAAGTCAGTGGCTTCTGTAGGCAGAAGGGGGCTACATTTGTTTTCAGATTCTCCTTCAATTTTGTTTTTTTTTAAAAATTAAAGCTTGAAGACAAAACAATTCATTTTGTTTCCGGTCAGACAAAATGTTTGATCTGTACTGAAACAAAATGGGCTGCCAAACATTGAATAAAAAAATTGTTTTGTTTTTACCCAAAACATTTGGTTTTGTTTTAAATTTTTGGTTCAGCCAGGGAATCAAAAAATTAGTTATTTGTGAAGCTCTGATGATCTCTGATCACCTTGGCCCTGACCCTCCATATTACTGAGCTAGGAACAAGTGTAGCACACACAAATGACAGGTAAGAGCTTGGAGCCTGGTGAACAAGGATGACTTTTTCACCATGCCAAATAGATTTTAGCATTCCAGTCTTAACTGTGCTTTTCCTAGGCACCATTTTTATCTATGCAACATTTTAAAATCAGGTTCTGGAAATTACTGAATGACATCATTCAAATTATGTTTTGTTTCAGGCATCCCAGATGATAGTGTGTTACGATGAACACGAGGTTAATAACACATTTAAGTTTGGTGTGATTTATCAAAAATTTAAACAGGTAAGTAACCCCATTGTATTCCAGTAAGCACTTTCTCAAAAGAATCTGGGGCGAGTAATTTTTAAATGCTGTGCACCCAAAACTCCTGCTGAAGTTGATGGGAACTGCAGGTGCTTGACACCTCTAAAGGTTTGTCATTATATTGTAGTGTTTTCATTCCCATAATATGTTTCTTATTACCTGCACATTTTCTTTGTTCCTTAATAAATGATATACTTGAAAAATAAATGAATATATAAATCAACTCCCAAGCTAACTTAATTGGAAAATGCATTTTAGTGGCCAGGGTTTTTTTAGTCAGGCGTACGCTTAGGCAGCCAAACAGTTATATTTTTATTAGAAGATTGTAGACTGTGGAGATCTGTGTTCCCTGAAAATGCTTTCATTAACCTAGGAGTTTAGCATGTGCAATATAGACAGAGATGAATCTTATAATTTAACAGATATTATTCAGACAAGCATTTGAATTATAGTTCCATATTTCATCTTATTGTGTGTTGAATCCCTAATGCAAGGATGATAATTAAGGTCCATTTATTATGAAGTATACCAAATTGGCCTACATTAAGGCGCCAATGGTCCAATGAAGTATTTATTTAGATTTAATATTTTAACTGTACTTTTTGTACTTTTTTTTCAATTTGAAGTTCCTTGCAGGGACTTTTAAGGGGAATGACTTGGTTTTTAGGCATATTGTGAACCTATGTGTTGTAAATAGTATTTTTTATTTGGATTGTGGTGAGTAGCAGCTAGAGAATGAAATCAAGGATTAGGGCCCCATTGTGCTAGTTACTCTCAGTAATGAAGTTAGGCTCAGATACTCAAACGTATGATTTCAATGGGAGGAAAGCACCTTCACCTTTGAGGATCCGGCGTTAGTTTCTGCCTCAGGGAGCAGCACATATTGAAGGGTCAGAGAAGCTGTCACTTAGGGAGAAACAAACAAATGGGAAAGAGGGAGCATGAGGTAACAAAGTGAAGAGTTTAGCAGAAAAAGGAAAGGCTCATTTTGCTGTTTGCCTAATGCCGGAAGGGAGTGTTTTGAAGACATCACAGCAGAGGTGAGTTTTGAGGAAGGTGATCAGGCGGAATTTTGAACTGTGTTTTACTAAAATCCGCCTGTAATTTCAACTGAGCAGGGTGTACTCACTTCCTGACTCATACAGCATTAATACTGTGCTGTGGTAACATACAGCCATCATGCATGGTGTTCCCTGTAAGCTGAGCACTTGGGCAGGTACCCAGGAGAGGTTGAGGTGCTACTCAGCTGATTGGCAGAGCGTCCGCAATCATCCACAGTTGGCAGTGTGTGTTTTTATTGGTGATGCTCATCTGCACATGCCTCAATGCACATAACAAAATCTATTGTACACATGGATGAAAAATAGAAGGAACCTTGTTCATGGCCCCCTGTAAAAGTGATTGCATTTTAGTGCTGGGAAAAGATCCCTCAGGAGGAATCATAGAACACTAGAACTGGAAGGGACGGCAAGAGGTCATTGAGTCCAGTCCCCTGCACTCACGGCAAAGACCAAGCACTGTCTAGACCATCACTGATAGCTGTTTATCTAACCTGTTCTTAAATATCTCCGATGATGAAGGTTCTACAACCACGGTAGTCAATTTATTCCAATGTTTAACCACCTTGACTGTTAAGAAATTTTTACTGGTGTCCATTCTAAACCTCCCTTGCTGCTTCTTGTCCTGTTTTCAGAGGCTGCAGAGAATAACTTTTCTCCCTCCTGCTTGTAGCACCCTTTCAGGTACTTGAAAGCTGCTATCACGTCCCCCTTCGGCTTTCTCTTTCCCAACTAAACAAACCCAGTTCTTTTAGCCTTCTCTCACTGGTCATATTTTCTAGACAAATGATCATTTTAGTTACATTTCTATGGACCTTCTCCAATTTCTCCACATCATTCCAAAAATGTGGGGCCCAGGACTAGGCACAATACTGCAGTTGAGGCCTAATCAATGCAGAGTAGAGCAGAAGATAATGGTATAAATGTTAAACTCTCAATTACAAGCCTCAGCCAAACTTCAGCAGACTTCACCACATGTCAAATGTTTCTAATTACACCATGGCTTGCTCCTTTGCTGATGTACATGACTCCAACCAAGTGGCTTTCAGCATGCTGTGAGAGTAGAGGTGCATGCAGACAGCATCAGCATAGTTAATTTGGGTTGGTTGCTGAAGACAGGCAATGCTTTTTGGGGCAGTTTTCTTAGAAAGCAGAAGATGAGTCAATACCCGTAGGCCTCCTTCAGTGTTGAGTGCTTGAGACAGCATGAAGTGCAGACAAATTCATTTTACTGACTGCCACAAGTAGGAGAGAAACAATCAAAGAAAAGTGACTTTCCCATTGCTTCCTGACTTGGGCATTCACTTACCTGTCAGGTATTGCTATGCAGTTAGTTTTTATTTGAGAATTTTTTTATTTGTTCAGTTTTTTTTTGAGAGAGGGAGAGGCGACTGAAAATACTTTTTCCATTGCACGTTGCAAAGCAATTAAAATTAGTCACCTTTGGACTGCAGCATCTTTCATGGGTCCTCTTAAGTTGTGTATCTCATCTTTAACTTTGAAGTCTTAAGAGAAGAACAAAGATTGCTGAAGATGTGGGGGTCTCATGCACAGGGGGTTTCAGGTGTAATGATGTTAACAGGGTTCCCTCTAACTTTCTCCATTCAAGGGTAGAATGAATTTTATATGTGCACTGACGCATGCGTGGATGTGCACCACCCAAAGAAACACAGGTTGTCCATTGTGGGTGGCTGTGGCTGCTCTGATAATCGGTTGGGCAGCAGCTGAATTTCTCTTGGGCAGCTGCCCAAGCGTTCAGCTTACAGGGAACACTGAATGTTGATGTGCCATTCTTTCCTGGTGTGGATATAATGTACCATCCATGCAGAGGAGGGATACTGGTCCTCTCCCATTTAACTTCAAGCAACCTGTTGGGAGAAACTTTTATGGGACATGTGTATTCCCAAGTGGAAGCTAAACTAGTAAAATTCAGACCCATATTTTAAGCCCTTCTGCATTTAGGAGCTATGAAGTTGAAATCTGGGGTCAGGTTCTGAACATCATCATCCTCTTTCACTCTCAAAGTCTGGGGCTAGTCAGATTCAGAAAGTCAGGTGATGGGCCTAACCGTGCAGCAAAGATGGAGCTGGGATTAAAAACTAGGGATGTCGTGTGCTGAGTTCATGTTGCTGCACTGTGGTTAGGAGTAGAGATGTGTAGGAAAAGGCTATCTTGTTCCAGGAGAGTTTTCAAAATTTAGAATATTTTTTCCCTAACTTGAAATGGAATGAAAAGTCAGAATCTCAATTTTTGTTTGTTTGTGGCTTTCTTTTCAAACCAATAATTGGACTATTTTTGGGGTGGGGAACAGGTTGATTGAAGTGGTTTGTTCCGATGTTTCATTTTGATTTGTATTTAACCTCACCCCAACTTGCATACTAAAAGCTAAAACTCCAAAATGAGCAGTTAGATTGACTCTAAAAAAATGAAATTTCATTTTGATGTCAAAATGGCCTGTTTCAAAAGTTCGGAAAGTTTTTCAAAAACTGTTTAGAACCATGAGATTTGTCCGTGCTGCCCCTTTCTTGCAAAGAGGCTTGATTTGATTATTTGAGTTTGGCCAGTGGAAAAAAATGTTGTGTCAGAAATTTCCCAACTAACTCTAGTTCTGAGGAAGAACTCCCAAAGAAATAAAGGCAAAAAAGTGCTCTCATGAGAAATATTGTGATCCCTTTACTACATTTACCCCCAACCAGTCATCCATCATCTACCCACAACCAATCCAGTTCTCAGAGTCCCATGCATTCGTTTTGTTCATTGTCCCTCATAACAGGAGAATCGTTACAGCTGAAACCAGCTCCCTGCAGCAAAAGCTGATACCCACGCTAGCTTCTCTGCTGTACTCTCTCCATGCTGCAGCCAGTAGGCGTGGCTTATGCAGGCCTGCTGAAGGGAGGCGGCAAGGGGGCAACTGCATTGGGCCCCACAATTCAAAGGTGCCCAAAGCTCCCTGCAGCTCCTATTGCAGCAGTGGCCATGGTCAGAGCCCTGGGCCCCTTAGAAATGCCATGGGAGCACCACTGTGCCGCTCCACATGGCTCTGAGAACAGGGGTGGGAGGGCCCAGCGCTATGCTCTGGACGGCACTAAGGGCTGACTGCCCTTGGTCTCACCTCATTTGCCTGAGGCTCCACCCCTTGTAAGAGCATGAAGCTAGACCTCACCACCCCCACGCCCCATACATAAATCCTTGCCTTGAGGCCTGCAGTGGCTGTCAGCCTGCTGGGCTTATCTACCCCACCACAGTCTACTCATTTGCTAGGTGGAGATTGTGCAACCTGAGCCTGACTCTGATCTGGGTTTACACCAAAGTTACTCCATTGATTTCAGTGGAGTTACCCTAATTTATGTTACCATGGCTATGTCTACACTAGCCCCAAACTTCGAAATGGCCATGCAAATGGCCATTTCGAAGTTTACTAATGAAGTGCTGAAATACATACTCAGCACCTCATTAGTGTGCGGGCGGCCGCGGCACTTCAGAATTGACGCGGCTCACCCCGACGGGGCTCCTTTTCGAAAGGACCCCGGCTACTTCGAAGTCCCCTTATTCCCATGAGCAGATAGGAATAAGGGGACTTTGATGTAACCGGGGTCCTTTCAAAAAGGAGCCCCGTTGGGATGAGCCGCCTCAATTTCGAAGTGCCGCAGCTGCCCGCACACTAATGAGGCGCTGAATATGTATTTCAGCACTTCATTAGTAAACTTCGAAATGGCCATTTGCATGGCCATTTTGAAGTTTTTGGCTAGCGTAGACACGGCCCATAAGTAATATCAAGGCCAGACACCAGGAATGCTGGTGTATAAGCACGTTATTACACTATCTGCCTCTTATTTTGATGAGTATTTAAACTTTCAGGCTGGCCCCTGCATCACTGGAGTGAAAACTAGCCTGAGTTTTTCACTTTACTTCTTGATGTGTTTTGCAGACTTTGGAGGAAGAGTTGTTTGGGAATAATGAGGAGAGCCCTGCTTTCAAGAACTTCTTGAACTTGCTAGGGGAAACCATAACACTCCAGGATTTCAAAGGGTGAGGAAAATAAAGGAAGCAGTTTTATAAGTAAATGTAGTAAAACACCATTTAAGGGGTACAAACATCCAAAAAAGAAACAGAAGTCACTTTGTTGCCGGACTGTGTTGTACAAACTAGAAACAAAAGGCCTTTTTTGTCCATTGGTATCTGAATGCATATTAGAGCAGCCCCAAGGCTACTCAGGAGGTCAGCCCTTCTCCAACAGATGCAGGTTTGGGGAACAGCAGGGGCTTGACCCTGCAAGTCCTCTTGTTTGCTTCGACAGGAGTTATGCATGCCTAAGGACTGCAGGATCAGGCCTCGATGGGCCTAGCAGGCTGATGCCCACATCACACTACCGGAAGTGGAACCAATTATTGGCTTTCTTGGCTGTCTCTGCAAAAAAGCTAAAGACTGAGCAGCCCATGGAGACTGAACGCACCCAAATTTTCATCATTTTTACTCCTAGCTGTGGGCCATGTTTTTTGTTTTTTTTAAAGTTTCTGAAGCGTTCTGATACTTCTGCTTTCACACAGCTTGGGGCTTCCAGGTTCAGACCATGACTAGGACAGGAAATGATTCTTGGACATGTCAGATAATTTGGCCAAACATCTGCTCTCAGACGCTTCTCTAAACTCCAAACCACTGCAAATTAAGCTAACATATATTCTGAGGTCCAGCTCGCTAATAATTACACTTATTATATATCAGCTAATTACCTGTAGAAATAACCAGGCATACCAACAGGTGAGGACAAAGGGGGCAGTTGCACAGGGGTCCAGCGTTTCAAAGGGCCCCTTCGGATGGCTGCAGTAGCACTGCTTTGCCACCCCATGTGGCTGTGAGGGAGGGACAGTGACACAATCTGAACTTCACTAAGGGCTGACTGACGTAGGCCCTGCCCTTTCTGCCCATGGCCCTGCTCCTTCCAGGGGTGCAGAGCTGGGCCCCCTTCCCACCTTGCCACAGGGCCCACGGTGACTCTCAGCCCCAAAGACAATGACTAACTATATAGGAAACATGGGCTAGTTTTCTGTGTCGCTAACTAGACATGGGTTCAGAAAATAATTGTCTCTCCTGTTAAATAATGTAACAAGCTGTTACTTTGAGTCAACATTCTGCTAGTACTCAGTTCTTCCCAACCTTTCCTTTTATTTGTAGTTTCCGAGGTGGCCTGGATGTAACACATGGTCAGACTGGTACTCAGTCGGTGTACACCGTGTTCAGAGACAGAGAGATTATGTTTCACGTCTCCACAAAGTTGCCTTTTACCGAAGGAGATACACAGCAGGTGAGAGAGAGAAAGACACAGAGAGAGAAACTGTTAAACAGAAAGGAACAGCTAACTATTAGAATCGCCAATGAAGTTTGGAATTATTAAATGGACATTGTGCATCCGGAATGAATGAAAAATTTTGCATTCATTTCCACTAGACACGTCTCACCTTTATTGGTACTACCTAGAAGAATCCCTAAATTCAAGCCCTTTGAGATGCGGGTGGTTAAGAAAGTTAAGGTTTTGGCTACATGCAGACTTGTACCCCTTTTACTATGGTTACGTCTACACTTACAGGAATATCAGTGTGCTGGCGGTCAAACTTCTGGGTTCAATTTAGCATGCCTAGTGGGACTGCACTAAATTGAACTGTCATGGTGCCACTGTTCACCCTGGTACTCCTCCTGGCAGTTGCAAGGAGTGAGGGAAGTAAATATGGGAGTTTCTCCTGTCACGCTCCCACTGTTTGGATGGCAGAAAAAAAAATCAATTTTAGATCCATCAACTCCAGCTACGCAATTCTCGTAGCTGGATTTGTGTGTCTAAAATTGATTTTGCCTCTTAGTGTAGACCTGGCCTATGTTATAGTTAAAATGGCCCAAAGCCCACTAGTTTGTGAATTGATGAAATTACATATCAGGAGTCAGGAGCTCCCGGCACGGGTGCCAAGAGTGGCAGATGAGGTGATTTTCATTGTCATGCGAGGTGGGAGCCCAACCCTACTGCTTCTTTCACATGCACTGGGAGCTTGCTTGAAGCCATGCTGCCAGTGGATTAACAAAAGACCAGCTAATGCTACCAACCACCATCTGAATAGTAAAGTTCTGCATCTTTATTTTTTTATTAATGAAGCTGTTGTAAATAGGACTATTAGTGACCTTTAAAAACTATCACCGGCACTCAGACCATACATAGAGGACAAAAAGTCAAATTTCGGCACTCCGCCTCAGAATGGTTGCTGAGCCCAGTTGTATACGTATAAAGGTGCCATAGATCAGTGTAGCTTACTCCTGAGCAGGAACGGGAATGAGCTATATTGGTAAAGCATACCTTTATACGAGTATATCTGTGCTCACATGAGGGGTTGTACTAGTATAAGTATTTTGGTAACCCATCAAACCTTCAGCTGACTGAGTTAAATTGGTACAATATGTGTCAATCGGGCCTAAGTGATTTTCCTTAAATGTTGAGCAACAGAGATTTAGCAGAATAAAAAAGCAGTCCAGTACAGTCCAGTAACACTTTAAAGACTAACAAAATAATTTCTTAGTCTTTAAAGTGCTACTGGACTGCTTTTTTGTTTTGATAGTATGTACACTAGCACGGCTATCTCTCTGTTACTAGAGATTTAGCAGGTGTTGTTGAGTCTAATCTACAAATCCCTGCAGGTTTTTGACCCAATGAAATTAGTGATCTTACAATTTTCAGTCTTTAGTGGCTAAAGTTGGACATCTAAATTATTAGCAAAGCATTTTTAGCTTCATTTTCTGGGCTGTTGGGAGCTATGGAGGCTGTTTCAAATCAAGCTACTTATTGAGAGGCCTAAACATGAATTTAGGGAATTGAAATAATAGATTTTAAGGCCTGAAAGGCCATTATGAACATATAGTCTGACTTTCTTCATAATAAAGGCTACAGAACCTCACCCAATAATGTCTATATTAAGCCCATAACTTCCCTTTAAGCTATTGCCTATGAGAGAGAGAGAGAGAGAGAGAGAGAGAGAGAGAGAGAGAGATCCAGTCTTGATTTAAAGTCTCCAAGGGACGTAGAATACACTCTGTCTTAAGTTCTAGTTGTGGGCACCCCACTTTGAAACCTTTGGTCTAAATAATTGCTCATACGAAGTGGATATCTGTTTCCAGGAGACATGTGAATGACTCATTTTAACTCCCAAATGTTTATACCTTCCATTCAGCTCCAGAGAAAAAGACACATTGGTAATGACATAGTGGCAATTATATTTCAAGAAGAAAACACTCCCTTTGTCCCAGACATGATTGCCTCGAATTTTCTGCATGCATACATTGTTGTGCAAGTGGAGAACCCTGAGACCGACAGTGAATCCTATAAGGTAAGAGGATTCTGAAAATTAAAACTACTGAATGTTGGTTCTGTGAGCCCACCTGAAATCTGACAATGAATGGCTGTTCTCATGCTTAAGAGCTTGCCAGTTTTAACTTGGATAAATAGATTAGGGCTCAGATGCTGTGAAGACTGCAGAGTGCTTAGTTTTCTGTATTGTGATTGACAATTTACCATATATGTATGTAAATCTTTAAAAGATTTAGGGCCTTGGTTACCTTGCTATAAGGCTTATCCAAAACCCATTAAAATCAATGGGAAAATATGGTATGCCCTGGTATTTCCTTATATTGACTATAGGAAATATCTTGATATGCGTAAATACTAAAGAAAAGCTCCTGGGTATGTAAGGCCTTCATCCTGCAAGTTTCTCCACTGAACTGGTCCTATGGACCCATCCAGGAACACAGAGAAAGAGCAAGTTATACAGTAAAAACATAAAAATGGCCATAGTGGGTCAGAACAATGGTCCACAAAGCCCAGTATTGTATCTTCTGACAGTGTTAAGTGCTAGTTGCCTAAGAGGGAATTAATAGAATAGGGTAATTATTGAGTGATCTGTCTCGTGTTATCCAGTCCTAGCTTCTAGCGGTCAGAGATTTAGGGCATGTCTTGTACCCACTGGATTGATGGGCAGCAATCAACCCAGCAGGCATCGATTTATCATGTCTAGCATAGATGCAATAAATCAACTGCCAAGCACCGTCCCTTGACTCTGATACTCCAGCAAAACAAGAAAAGTAAGCAGAGTCAACAGGAGAGAATCAGCTGTTGACTTACTGCTGTGAGGATACCACTGTATGCAGACCTAAGTATGTCAACTTCTGCTACATTATTCACATAGCTAAATTGCATAGCTTAGGTCAGTGACTTGCGGTAGTGTAGATAAGGGCTCAGTGACCTACAGAGCATGTGGTTACATCTCTGACTATCTTGGCTAATAGTCATAGTAATTGAAATAGAAATTATATATTCAGGGACAATCTGCAGTAGGAATTCACTGTCAATAGCTTCATATGTGTCACTGGAGCTATGACCATTTACATCTGCTGATGATCTGGCCAATGCTCTCTATGGTCTGTAATCAGGAAGTGTTTCCTATTCCAGAAGGCTCTTAAGCACACTTATTTTAAAGCATATGGGAACTAAGCACATGGTTCAAATTTAACCACTTGCTTAGGTTCTTTCCTCTGTGTCTGCCTGAAAAGAGACAGCTATGTCAATCAACAATTAATCTTTCCTGCAGTAAAAATTATGAGTAGTTTGAAATATGTGAAATTGGCATATGCCTCAGATTTATGGACAATATATAAGTAGTTCACAAACAGTTTCTCCTTCTGTGGGCTACATATATATATTTCCTATTTGTTTTTATACTGTGTATACATATAAATAGTTAAGCTTCATAAATAATTATATATATATATATATATAATTTTATATATAATTATTATTATATAGTTAAATATAATACAGATAAATGTACAGTATGTAATTTAACTCTAATAGTATGCTAATTATAAATGGAGGATATTAAATTAGTATGCTATTTAGTTTTTTAATTTGTCTTGCAACATTTAAATTCTGTACAGTTTCAAATGTACACAGAATAAAAATAAAAATATATTATATGTATAATTTTTAAAATTCAAAATACATTGCTTGAAGCTATGAGCAAAACCAGAATTCATATGAAACTAATTAAAAACTAACTAGAGTTAACCATAAAGTGAATGTGTTTACTGCAGGAATACATTATTAGCCTTGCAGTGGGTACATTGCTAAGGCGAGAGTCACCTTTGTGTAAGCTTTTAGGTAAATATTTGCGCTTGTAAAGGTGATCTGACTGGTAATGTTACAATGGAACCTGAGTGTTTTCTATCCAGAGGCCAGGGAACATGCAAAACAATTACTGCAAAGACCCTGGCTGGAAGTGTGCTGAGGCAGGGTAATGCTAGAGACAGAGTCCTGAGCCTGTAGTTACAGTTTCGTAGAGTCTCTTCCAGGTAGAACCTGGGTAGTGAGACCTGGGGTTCGGGATACAAGGCAGCACTAGTTGTGTTAGATGTCTGAGGGCTAGAGAACCGGAGTAAACCACAGGGGCTGTATGTGTGCATCTGCCTCAATAAAGAATACACTTTATATTCCTCACAGTTAGTCCTGTCCCCTCATATCTCTCAGATGCAAAGGTAGAATAAGTACTCAAAAAGTTACTTGAGTAACAGTGCAGCTGCTTTCACTACCAGATACTTGAGTACAATCAAGATCTGACGCATGTGTACTTTTACTCAAGTAGTTTCCCAGAGGGACACTGGTGACTTGTATTTCAGCACACCCCCACAAGCAGCTGTGCTTTTACTCGAGTAACTTTTGGGGTGCTTTTTTCCCATCTGCTCAGATGGGATTTCAGTATCTCTGTTACTCCATTTCAATGCACTTCCTTGGGCTGCGCCACGGATCCTTCATGAGAGCATTGTTGAAACAGCTCACAATGGGAACTTAGAGGTGAATCAGTAATCTCGTTCTGCATGACAATGTAAAAAGGGATTTGCTTCCTGTTTCATCTTAGCCTTCTGGCTGTTAAGGGAGGAGTCTGACTGTTACAACTTTCACATAGAAATGTGGTTTCTACCCCACCCCACCCCACCTGGTTAGGACTGTCAGTTCCTCTTGTTTTCTGCGCATGCTTCCAGATTGTGACTGAAATGTGAAAAGGACACTTGCCTTGTGCAATGAGCTGCTTGTTCTGCACTCTTCATGCTCCTTGGCTAAGCCAATGAGTTTCTTTGGCTTGTAAAATGGAAGAGTTAAATATATTAGAACTTAAAGGGGCATTTAACAAGAGAACCAACCACGCAAATTAAATCATCCAAATGGAAACATAATTTCACAACATCAGGCCTTAACCAGCTAGTCTGCCTCAGTGACTTCAGGTCTGGCAGTAGCAAAGTAGGATTGATTAGATTTGTACTTTTCCTTGCTCCATGTCCAAATTGCCACCCAATTTGATGGCAAATCTGTCTAAAGTTTACTCAGATCCATCTTTATGCCCTATTTAACTCTTCTAACAAGTTGGCTGATTGCCAGAGCACTGCAGACATCAGGAGCGGGCGAGACAGTTAAAGGCACAGGTGGTGTCTTGTCAGATGGAAAGCTAAAATTATCCGCTGGTGTGGTACATTAGCCTGTTCATACGAACAGATGCACTCTAAGTAAAGTCAAAATCTCACACCGTCCCTCTCTTTCTGTGTTGGGCTGGGGGGACGCCAGCAGAGGCGAGGTGAAGGGTAACGTTGTAAACCCCTGAGACAGGGTTATTACTAATTCTCTGTTGTTTGAACAGTGGCCAGGCCGACAGGCCCCACTCAGGGATCAGGGCCTCTTTGGTGCTAGGCTTTGTAAGCAAGATGACCCATGCACCTGAAGAGTTTACCCCCTAAGAGCAAGTGATTATCAAACCCAGATCAACTGCGTGGAAGGCAGCTACGCTCACCAGTATACCACCACGACAGATAGAGAGAAAGCCTACAGGAAACACTAGCCTCTACCCACAGTGTAAGACCTTACCATTGCCCCTAAAGAGCTTACAGGCTAAACAGGAAAAGTGAACCAGGGGGATAGCTCAGTGGTTTGAGCATTGGCCTGCTAAACCCAGGGCTGTGAGCTCAATCGTTGAGCAGGCCATTTAGGATCTGGGGTAAAATGGATTTTTTAAAAAAAGAGGGGGATAGTGCTTGGTCCTGCCAAGAAGGCAGGGGGCTGGACTAAATGACCTTCAGAGGTCCCTTCCATCTCTATGAGATGTGTATCTCCATCTGTCATAAGCACAGAGGTTTGCTCAACTTCATATATCAAATCCAAGACCAAGCTGGGCATAAAACCCAGGTCACCTGGCTCCCAGTTGAGTGCTTCAGTGCTTCCCTTGATCACAGCATTGTATCTCTTAAGTGGGCTGGGCTGTAATGCAGTGCATTTAATGTTTGCACACTTGGCCTTGTAACATCCCTGGTATAAGGAGTCTTGCTGCCAAGGTACTCCAAGCAAAATGAATACTCTGGTCATGACCAATATGTTGTTGTGGCACCCATGGGTTCAGGCAACTCACATATTCTTGTTTTTTTCTGTTTCCAATAGGTATCGGTCACTGCCAGGGAGGATGTCCCATCATTTGGCCCTTCTCTGCCAAGCCCACCGATATTTCAAAAAGTAAGGAGCCTAATAGGAAGCGCAACCAAGCAGGTTGTGGGGTATTTTTTTTTAAAAAAAAAAAACACTATCCACCCAAACTGTCTCAAAATGCACCTGTTTCCTATCCACTGTATATCTGAGAGTTTGCTGTCTGTCTGTCTGTCTGTTCAAGCACTCCACCTAAACAGTCAGAGCTAGGACCACCAAATCTGGAGTGAAAGGGGCTTGCTGGGGACATGCCACCCCGGAACTATCCAGCCCCAAGGCTCCCACCCTCAGCTGCCCTATAGGGAGGGCCAGGGGACTGAACCCCCCCAGTTTGTATAGGGATATTGCTGCCTGTTTCCCTTTGTCAGGCAGTGAGGGGAAAGCGCATAATTTGCTGCATTCCTCACTCTGGCTGGGGTGTGCAGGGGGCAGACAAATCTGGACCTTTCCCTGGCTGTGCCTACTGGAGTTGCAGCAGCTATGGAGGGGCACTTCTCACCTGGCCCCAGGCTGCTGCAGTGACAGAGGACTGGGGTTGTCCTCTCTCCCTAGGCAGCCACATACAGCACCCCTCATCTCCATCCCCACCCCAGAGCAATGATTTCAATGAAGCCTGGACATTTTCCTTTTCTTTTTCACCTCTCCCCCGCAAAAAAATTAATTGAGTTAAGGGCCTGAGCAAGACCAGGTAAATCTTAGAGGGTAAAATACAGTAGGACAGTGATCAGAGCTAGAGCAAAGCCTTAGAGCCTGATCCTCCACTGGTGCAGATCAATCAGTGAGTGAAACTATGCTGAGTTACATTTGCTGATGATCTGGCCGATGCAGGTGCTGAATGCAGGCAGTTTGAAGGAACAGTAAATTATGAAACTTTGACCAGTGTTCCATGTAAGATGAATAGTTTGGTAGCCGCCCAGGAGAGATTTAGATGCCACCCAGCTGATTAGCAGAGCACCCACAGCATGCAGCATGTGTTTCTCTACTGGAGGTGCACAACCATACATGCGTCAGTGCACATAACAAAATCTATTCTACCCATGGATGGAAAGAAATTAGAAGGAACACTGCCTTTGACCTTTCAGGATTTGGGAAAAATCCCGAGTGGCAAATGAAAATGAATTTGGCAGGAGGATCTCAATCTAGTTAGTTTAGATCTACTTTATGTTTAATTTCCTATTTAAAGATGATTTCCAGTGTATCCCACACTATATCTTTGTGTACATAAAATCAGACACTTGTGTAAAACTGTCATGTCATTTCCAGTACAGCACTATGGCCAGATCTGAAGAAGTGGGTCTGCTCCATGAAAGCTCATCACCTAATAAATTATCTTGTTAGTTCTTAAAGTGCTACATGACTGCTGTTTTGTTATGTAAAAGTTTGTTTCCTTAAGTACGTGCTGTATTTAAGGAAATGCTTAATATAAAGGGTGCATGTGTGAAGATCAGCACAAGCCCTGGGTTCAAACTAAGGCTTAAATTGGATTTAATTGCATGTTTGGACCTTGTGCTGTCCCCCTGCACAGGGGTGAATTCCATCCCAGTGGCACCCACTTTTTCCAGTAGAATGAATAGCTCCTTTGAGACAGTAGGTGGTGCCATTTTCCCTCAGAGTCACTGATGAGCCAATGCCCAGCATCCTATTAATAATATCTGGCTCTTATATCTATCACTTTTCATCAATTGATCTCACAGTGCTTTACAAAGCAGCTCAGTATCACTGGCCCCGATTTCCAGATGGGAAAACTGAGGCACAGAGAGATAAAGTGACTTGCTCAAGGAGAGCAGTGGCAGAGTCAGGAGTTGCACACCTGTTTCTTGAGGCCTAACCCAGTGCTTTGTGCACTGGGCCATGCTGCAGCAGTGAAGTGTTTTCTTTTCAGGTGGGACCAAGACATTCTGACACCCCTATTTCATGCCCATAAAGACACTGTGGCTGTTCCTTTCAGAGGATGGTTGTTATTAGGTGTCTCCTCCCCACCTTGCCTTTGCCCAGGCTGGAAGGAAGGAATGCTGATTTGGTCAGGTCTCAGATCCAACATAGCTGAAAATAGTAAATCACAATGGATCTTTGGGACAGATTTGTAACTTGTCACTAATACTAAAGCACCCGGGGCCTGGATGTGATATTTTGTGATGTATTTGCTGGCATGGAGGATTATGGAAGAGTCAGGTACTGCAGGCTATGTCTACACTACAGAGTTATTTTGAAATATCCTATTTTGGAATAACTCTGCTACACACAAAATGCATTTTGAAGTAACACCCAGCTATTTTGAAGTAGCATTCCAGACGCATATTGTAGACGTAGCTTCAGAGTATTAAAGCAGCTTTGATTTACTAACCTGGCTTCACTTACCCCTTCCTAGAATGCAGAGTTCAGGGAGTTCCTGCTTACCAAACTCATCAATGCTGAAAATGCTTGCTGCAAATCTGACAAGTTTGCGAAGCTGGAGGTAAGGAGAGTAAATAATCTCTTTTTCTCTTTCCCTGGTATCTCCCTCTCATGCTTCCCTCCCTCACCACTGTCCTCTCTTTGGGGCCAGGCACAAAGACAGAGTAAGGCTGGAAGCGACTGGTGTATGAATGGAGGAAGTTCTTATCCATCCACCTCCCTGGGCTGCCATGTCCCAGTAAAATGTCTAGGTCAAAATTTTCCTTGGGAAAGTAGAACCTCATCCCTTACCAAGTAACGCCTTAATTAAGGGACATTTTCTAAGTGACCCTCTGTGTAGGTGCCAACCCCCGGTGCAGGGCATGATGGGAACATGTCTCCCCAGTGTTTTACTTCTCAATGTGATACAAACCCTGAGACATTTGCAAGCCCCTCTCCCCTCCCTGCAGCTTTTTTACATGGCCGAGCTTTTGTTCAGCCCTCAGTTCTCCGCTGCCATACTGTAATGTAGTGTGGGTTCCCACCCAGCAGTGCTGATAATGTTCTCAAGCCACAATCTGAACCAGGTGTATTTGGTCTCAACAGAAGCTAGTCCTGCATTCTCCCTCAGGCAGGAAAGGGGGTTACAAATTATGCTGCTGTGAACTATGAATGTCCTGCAGAATCTATTTGACCGTAAGGGATTGGGGGTGTGTGATTTATGAGCAGATCCTGAGGGAAATGGGCTTGTTTAGTCCACAGAATACAAAAAAGAGGTGGGGGAGGGATTTGACAGCAGCCTCCTTCTACCCAAAGGGGGAGTCCAAAGAGGATGGAGCCAGGCTATTCTCAGTGGTGACAAATGACAGAACAAGGAGCAATGGTCTCAAGTTGCAGTTAGAGGTCTCAGTTGGCTATCAGGAAAAACTATTTCACTAGGAGGTAGTGAAGTGCGTTATTTAGGGAGGTGGTGGAATCTTCATCCCTGGAGGTTTTTAAGGCCAGGTGTAGCAAAGCCCTGGCTGGAATGATTTAGCTGGGGTTGGTCCTGCTTTGAGCAGGGGGTTTGTTGGACTAGATGACCTCCTGAGGTCTCTTCCGACCCTAATATTCTGTGATTCTATGTCCTAGACTTTATTACCTCATCTAATTGAGCTGGCTCAGCCCATCAAGGCAACCAATGGAAGAGCGACCACAGGTTTTTGCTAGCTGTGCAATTTGTAGTCCCATTCACCATACATTCAGATGCTGTTGCAATGAGATCCTGATCCCGTGACTGCCTTTTGCTTGAGGAGATGATATCCACTGCACAGAGCCATTGTTGCATCATTGTTCCCTGGTTCTGCACCAAGAGACAGTCGAACCAATTCACACACCACCAGCTATGTCCCTTTTCATTCTTTCAGGACCGGACACGAGCTGCATTGCTGGACAACCTCCATGATGAGCTCCATACCCACACTCAGGCAATGCTCGGTCTGGGGCCAGAGGAAGACAAGTTTGAGAACGGAGGTCATGGAGGTTTCTTGGAATCATTTAAGGTACTTACCTATCACTTCACTATCAATAGAATGGGCTATGGCTAGGGCCCAGTGTGCCCCAGAGTGAGGGAAGATTAGGTAACCCAAGCTGATCCAAAGAGTGTCTTGCAAGAAAAGGTTTCAAAGCATGATCTGGGGACCAGGCAAAAGACCTTTTTGCAAAAGTTCCAATCCAGCAACGTACTTTTAGAACACGCTTAACTTAGGACATACGAGTAGCCCAATGGAAGTCAATGGGAATATTTTCATGCTTAAAATTAAGCAGATGCTTAAGGGTGAGGGTGGATAGAAACCTATATCAAGGAACCCCTCCTCCAGAGCATTCGTGTGTTCCTTTACCCGCAACAGTGCCAAACTGCTCATGCCTTCTTGAAAGATTGCCAGTAGTACATGGGGTGAACACACAGAATTCCGTGACAAATGCCCATTGTGACCTTCTTTGCTCGAAGGGACATCCTGCAGGCTGCTTTCCAACTTCATTGACTGCTTTTGTCAGCAGATGCTTTCACTGCATTGTCATATGCCACCAGGCCATGGCTCTGCAGAGGCGGGATAGGAGGCATGCTAAGATGTTGCTTCTGAGCTGATGAAGTAAAGGGGTGTGCTGGCACTCGGTAGCTGCTGCTATTCAAATAAAAAACAAGATGGAAGGTGGAGACAACCGGGGAAGAGAGCAAGAAAAAGTTTCCAGATCCCACAGATGAGTCTGGTGTAAATGCCCAACAAGAGTTAGGGATGGATAGATAGAAAGGGGGAAGGAGAAGAAGAAAATGCAAAAGGCTAAAGAATAGTGAGAGAAGAGGACAGAGTGAAATGCTGAAGCCTTGTCTACACTAACCCCACCATAATCTAATCTACAGAACTCCAGCGGGGAGGGTAGTTGAAGTAGATGTATTTACTGTAGTGTTTTATGTGTGCTAAGGTTGGCGGGGGGCCGGTCTCCCATCAATGCTTGCTACGCTGCTTATCTTGGTGGAGTGTCGGCGTGTATGGGAGAGCACTCGGAGATCAATTTATTACATCTAAGGAGGCATGATAAATCGACAGCCGGTGGATTGATTGCTGCAGCGTTGATCCCCAGTGTAGTGGAGACAAGCCCTGAGTGACCACACAGGGGATTAATTGTTGGGCAGAACTGGATTCCTAATAATGGTGGAACAGAAATATAATCAGTGCTTTGGGGAGATCCCTAAAGTAAGGAGACTGTCTAGTAAGAGCAGTATCTCTTGGACAGGCTCCATAGCAAAAGAAAAGAGAGCGTGGCAGGATGTGCTTCCATGGGTGCACATAACGCCAGCTATACTGGGACACTGTGAGTGTGGAGGCAGCAGGCACGTTTGTTGCTATAGCTTATTCTACCCTCCCTGAGTGAAATAAGGCATGTGGGCAAAAGCACGGTTTTGCTGGCATAACTGCGTCTATGTGAGAGGCTTTTGCCAGCACAGCTACGTCTGTCAGGGATCACATCTCATCATGTTGCAAATGACAGCTGTGCTGGGAAGGGTTTGTAATGCAGACCTGGTCAGACACCAGAAGATAGGAAAATAACAACTGATTCGAATGAGAGCTGATGCAGACAGTGTGAAGAACCCAGGGCTACTTCAAACCCAGCAGGCTATTGAGTGACATTGTTCGCGATTAGTGAAACACAACGTTAGCAGCACTGTGCAGAATCCAGAGGCTCACGCTGTTTCAAGGCAACCTTCAAGGCACATGTTCTGGGATCCCAGTTCTTCAGACACCCACATCTCTCTCTCTAGAGGTCACCCCAGCTTTATCTTCGAGCTCTGGCAGTGTGGATGGTGTCAGTCTTTCAGGACTGGGAGTGCCCCTTGTACAGCAAGTCCTGTCTGTTTCCTGCATCAGAAAGAAGGTTGTGAGTCAGTTTAAACTCAGGCTGTTTATCCCAACATCCTTTCTTTGTTGGCTGCTCTCTGGAGAATCCAGTCTGAGCCAGAACCTGTAAGTGTTTCTAGGAGGTGGTACACAGAGGGGTTTGCAGCCTGGCTGATTTGCTTTTAATCACCACTCAGCATTCTGAGTTCCTGGCAGAGCTGTGCCAGCCCTTCCCCCTGGAGTAGAAAGCACTCATAGCAAAATCACTCTTGTAAATTAATGGCCCCAAAAGATACCGTGTGGCGTTGCAATATTGGTCAGACGTCATAGAGATTTGGAGTCAGATGGGCCTGTTCAGATTCTGGCAGGGCTCAGACAGGGATGTGCCTTTCTGGCTGTAAGGGTGGCACAGGGAATACAGAGGGCCTGGGTGGGGAGCACGTAGTATTCCTGGGAAAAAGCTGCCAAGCGGGTGGGGGCTGCCACAGAGCTGAGTCATGAGGTCGCACAGCTAACAATTGGCATCCAGCCACGGGCTGACTGGGTTGTTCTAATAGGCCACAGGGAGTCCCCTCTCAGCACATGTACTGTGGGATAACTGGAAGCGTGTGTTTTCCCGATTGCTGTTCGTAAGCATACGGCTTGCTGAACAAGGCCGAGATCCCAGTACTATTATCCTGCTCCCTTGTTGCTAATGCTCATGGCCTGTAGGCCTCGACCCGCCTCCTAGCACTTCAGAGGGAAAGGAAAAGAAGAGGGGAAGATGCAATCAAAACCATAAGCAGCTGCTCCCTGTCTAGTCTGTGACGGTCAGCTGTTCACGCAGCTTTTGTTGCTTGAGGCTTTAGACTTTTAGGTGGGTGTCTCCAACCTGTATAGACTCAAAACTATTGATTTATTTTTAGGTAATGCAAAGTCAGCAGTAACGACTACCAGAGACGGCAGATTTTTTGTATGTTATGGTGGTCCTTCAGTCTTGTCCTGAAAATGTTCAAGTTAAGATGTTTACACCTAATTTTAATCTTGTTCGTGCTGCTTTTACACTCGTGTAACTCTGCTGACTAGAGCCTTGCACCAGTGCAAAGCAGATTTCATGTACCATGCGACTATGAGCACAAGAACTACATCAGATGTAAAGATGATATAAACTGGAGTGGTAATTAGGGCAGTAGACATGTCTGTGTGTCTTGTTGGGTGTCCGGAATGTTTTTCTCAGAGCAATCATGCTATATCTGATCTCTGTCCTCCTCTGCAAAGGAAATCTGCATAACTTTCAGAAGATGAGCCTGGAAGCTTAAATTCATAACCTTTGCTAGATGCTAAATATCACAGACTGAAGAGAGGTGTTGGATTTATGGCTTATTGCAGCAATCTAACTATTACAGCAATCTAACTAACTAATCTAACTAAGGCTAGAGCCACACTACAGCAGAAGGTTGTTGGGCTCAGGGTTGATCTTCCGGGGTTTCATTTTGTGCTTGCGCAAAATGATGCTCCCAAGGGTCAACATAGACCCCCTCTACTCCTTGCGAGAGGTGAGGAATAAGAAAGGTTAAAGGGAGAAATGTTCCCATCGACCTTCTGCCATGTGGACAGATGTGAAAGGTGACCATGGATAAATCGATTTTAGCTATGCAATTGGTGTAGATAAAATTGCATATCAATGGTCGACTTCTATGTCTAGTGTAGGCATAGCCTAATCTCCCCCTCTTTCCTTGTCCTTGTTTCCCTCTGCTCTTCTCCCTGTGACTAGAGAGGTGTTAATGGACCATTTCTCCTTGAATGGTCCCTTGAAATAGGTATTAACTTCACTCTGCCTTGTATTTAGCTGTGACCCCCGCAAAGAGCTCTGTGTAAGCATGAAACTCTTCCCAGCACAAATGGGTCCAATGTATTACCTCACGTGCCTGTCACTCAGAAATTAAGACACACAAAATTAATGGACAGTTTTGAAACTTTTGGCCACAATCACTCTGGGTCATGGATTCTGATTTCACACCATTTTTACATGGGCATAACTCCACTGACTTCATGGAAATTACTCCTGAAATTGGAATCAGACTACGTCTTATTTTCCCCATCTGTAATAATATTTCCTTGCCTGTCTCCCAAGTGTAGGTGAGGTTTCATCAGATGATAATGATACTGTGTTTCGAAGATGTGAAGAACTGTACAAGTGCTAAACCTTGTTACTCATGGGTTATGTCTACACAGCAGCGTCATTTCAGAATAAGCTATTCCGGAAGAGTATTGAACTAGCGCTTGGCTATTTTGAAATCGAGCATCCACACACAATAGAGCCTGTTTTGGATTAGAGCCCCTGGAAGCAAGAGCACTTATTTCAAAATAACCCCTATTCTCTCTCTATACAACCCCTACTCCGAAAAACCTGTTTCAGAATGGAGGCTATTCCTTGTAAAAGGAGGTTACAGAATTTGAAATAAGCCGTCCGCTGTTTCAAAATTATTTCAAAACAGCAGTTTTGCTGTATACACGCAAGGTTATTTCGGAATCGCACCTGTTATTCCAGAATAACTTCACTGGGTGGACACACCCATGTAGAGCAGGAGTGAGCAAACTTTTTACATCAGGCCCCACTTTTCGTCCCTGAAATTAGCATAGTCATCCCCAGCAACCTACATAGTGTAAACCAAACCAATGGAAATTTCAATTATATTCATATGAAAAAACCACTTCTGGCACGGGTAAGAAAATAAGTCTGTAGAATGGAAAAACTGCATTAATCAGTCTAGCAATGTGAACACACGTACATAAAAACAGTAACAGATTTCAACATTTTTAATGGGAAGGATGAGCCTGAGACCCAGCAGCTGATCATGCTGCACCCCACTTATGAAATTTCACCCCCCTGAGGGGACCTGCCCCCCACTTAGCACACCCCGATGTAGAGTGTTGTAAGTTAAAAACACACAGCAATCCTCTAATCTTATTTTCTGCCCCCCACAGATCATGTCTGTTAGATTCACTCTCCAAAAACAAAATCAGCAATTGTTTATTGTAGACCAGTGTTCCCTGTAAGCCATGCACTTGTGCAGCCATTCAGGGGAGATTCACATGCTGCCCAACTGATTAGCCAGAGTACCCAGAGCTGGGTGTTTTGTTTCTACTGGTGGTGCACATTTGCACATGCCTTGGTGCATGCATAAAATGTATTCCACATCCGAAAAGGAAAAAATCTACACATGTATGGGGAAGGTGAGAAGGAACATTGCAACAGACCCACTAAAAGTTATTCAGAACATCACTAAAATGGCTCATTTTTTAGACACATTTATGTCAAGAGATTTTTGAGATATTCGTGTTGCATGGTATTTTTGCCTATAAGAAAGTGGACTTTATTGCTCTTTTGGCATTTCAGGGTCACCCACTGCATGTGATGAACTCAGCTGCCACAGTAATTTTGCGTTTGCCTTGTTACCTTTGGACAGCACTGCTGATCTGCCTGATAGCTTATTTCCTTCCCAGTGTGTTTCCAGTGTAAATATAAAATGAGAGGAGAAATGGTAAATCGAGCGGCTGTGGGTGAACGTGGGGAGACGGGAAGGAGGAAAGAAATTAGACATGTTTGTTCTGTTTTTCTCCTGTGCCACACTTGCTTTCCTACTGCTCATCAGGTGTCAGAGCTGCATGAGTTTGCTGGCTTTTGTGACGGGAGACTGGTTGCTTTTAGCCCCTCACCATGCAGCCAATGTTCTCTCCTTCCCAGTGAAAGCAAATGAATCCTTTCACACCTTTCTCTCCCCAGGGTGACAAGAATTTCAAACAAATCTTTTGCTGGCACAATTTTCAACTCATTGTGGCCCACTGGCCAAGCTAAGGTGTAAAGGATCATGGACTCAAATCCCCCCCCCAAAAAAAAAACCATGTAGGTAGCTAACACCTATTGAAACCCACAGGACTTAGGTGCATTCAGGTGATTCCAATTGGAGTTAGCACTTAAATGTCTATGAGGAGCTTTGGCATGTCCTTCTTCCCAAGCCACCAGGCTTTGAGTCCATGTAGAGAAGAAGTACCCCCTCCTTCCAGGAGTTCACATCACCACCCCCAGGAGATATTCCTTATCCTTACTTGCCTGTCAGGCCACCTTTGAGCCTGCTTTTCCCTGGCCCTGCCATAGGCACCTTTCCTGGTTCCCTCTCAGCTGCAAACCCAGTTCAGGTCTTCTCCAGGTGCTGCTCACTTTGTCTCTCAAGAAACCATCAGCAGGCTGCTGTCCTGTCCAGCTCTAGCTTCACACTGGCTTGGCTTTCCTGTCCTTGCCTAGTTGGTCCTGTGGTGGGATGAGCAGCACAGAGCAGAGCTGCTAGTGGCACTTGAAGGCCCAGCTCACTGTGGGGCACCTTTCATGTCAATACAAACCAAGTGGTACAAGTCCCAGATCAGACACTGGGGATCTGGCTTGTTAAAATGACCAGTGTGAAAAATACACCAGGCAGCATTCAAGATTTTAAAGCGTAATATGTTTATTTCTAGAAATCATGGGTTAAGAATATTCATTACTAATGCCAGCCCCAGTGTGCGCATAGTTATAACGATGCCAGTAACTATATTGATGAACCCTCAGTATAGATCCATGTTATGTCAGTAGAAAATTATGTCTGGAAAGCTTACACCTTAAGACACACAAGTAGTCTTGGCAGAATTCGATTTTTGCTTTGTATAATTAACAGATAGTATTGATTCTAAAGCTTTTTTGTTTAAATATTCCAAGTTGTATGAAAGTATTGATTTGAAGCTGTTTTATCAATTTAAATTTTCACAGCTGCACAAAATTACAGGGGAGTCAGATGCAGACGGCATGGGGAGGCAGAGTCACACAATTATTTAATGAAAGGAGACACTTAGTGTCCAAAAAATTAAAGCTTTATAAAAGCAGTAATATTTGCTGAGACACAGTGGACTAATTTTTAACCCGATACACCTAGAATTAAGCATGGTACTCCATCACCAATTCAGAGAAGAATGGGCCATACCATGTTTTTTCCTGCCTCAATCCTGCAAAGTATTAATCACATGCTTAACTTTGCTTCAAGTGAGTAGTCCCATGGGAACTTCACACAGGGTGCAAAGCTGAGAGAGAGAGTGCATGTTTGCATGCATGTAAGGTGAGGCCTTAATGTTTATGATCCCTAATGAAAAACCTGGAAGAAACGCTAACGTTTTGTCGATGGGGAATGCTGAATGAACCAGTACAGTAATGAGCTGAGCCAGGACTTTATGTGAATGGATGGTACACAGAGAAAGTTATTTGATATGGATCATAAAGACAACTGTCAGTTATAAGAATTAATTTTGTTTTCAAGTATTGTTCATGTATATGCATCATTCATAATAAACAAAACTTTGTGGATTTATGCTTTGTCTTGATCTGTTTTTTCTGCAGGAAGAAGCTGTGGGTTAAAGTGTCTTGGGAATGTACCATAATAGTCATTTATTTGGTCTGACCTGACACCTACTGGCTTAAAAAACAGAAGTAACATTCACCAGTTTAGTATTCTAGCAGAGACTGGATGCACAGCACCCTGGGTTATGCTAGTTGTAGATCATTGTAATTGGGAGAGAGTGACACATAACCTATTGTTTCTTTTTCACTGAAGCCCCACGGCTGTTTATTTCTACTGGCTGAACTTCTCTAATCCAGCACCCTCAGGACCTGACCAGTGCTGGATTAAAGAATTTGCCGGACCAAGGAGGTCAATATTGTCTAGCAGCATTACCAACACTTCCACTGCTTGCTGGGCTCTTAGAAGACATTTAGGGGTAAATTAGAGCTAAATAACAGCACAGAACACTGAGAGCCAGAACTGGTGGCTGTGAACAAATTTTATGGGGTCACAGGAAAACTTGGCCATACCCATGATAAGAGGTCATTTAGCTAAACAAAATCCTGCCGGATGTTGGATGTTACAAGACAAGCAAGTTCCAGGTTAGAGAGGTTCAAGCTGTAATGGTGTTTAGGCTGCAGATAGGCACTTATGGGAATTCCCAATACCTCAGTCCCAAATCCCAGATGTCAGTGCTTTGTCTGAAGTGAGTGTGGGCTAATGGTTAAAGTGGTGGGGGGGGCGGGGGTTGGGAAATAGGTATTGTGGGTTCCTTCCCTGGTAGGAGACAGGGAAGTATGGCTCTCCGGTTTTACTTCTGGCTCTCCCAGCACTCACAGAGTCACATGCTAGAGAAGGATGTGTCCTCACTCCATAAATGGTGCGTATAAAACTCATTAAAACAGTAAGAGGAAAACATATGTTTGCTGTACGCCTTGCCAGGTGGATGGCCTCTACCTCTTCCTAGGTAGTTTCCTGCTATGCAACATAGATTAAGTGTTTCCAATCTTTTCAGGTCGTCAACCCCTTATTTGAAGCATCTGCCACCCTCTGACATTGATTATAAAGTAAAAAGTGTATCGCTGACCTCACTGAATTTGGTGCATGTGTTTCTAGAGGGAGACAGAGCAGGTGAAGGGGGAAGCGTACTGTGGGGACTGAAGGAGACAGGCTTTGCTTGATTTACAGTATAATACAATTCTCGATAAGTTGCAGCTCTCCCAGTTGCTGTTGTGATCCATGGTTTGGGAAACACTGGCATAACCCAGAGGCACTGAGACCACTGGCACGGCAGAGTGAAATCTGTGCTGCAGCCTTAGCTGAGAGGCAGCTGGCTTTTAGCTAACAGAGTAGCAGCTCATGGCTCTAGCCCCTAAGGTTGCAGGTTCAATCCCACCAGCCAGCACTCAGGGTTTACTGGCTTTACGCTGGCGTATGCAAGAAAGATATTTAATATATTTGCTTTGTCCTTTTTTTTGTCGTTGAGTAGAACTTGGCTAGTGGATGCAAGTGACAGTGATACTCCATCTCCTGAAGGATTGCTTGGGTTTGTTGTGGACACAGAAACCATTAATGCCATTTTGGGCGGTTCATGAATGCTAGCATGAGGCCTAAGTTCTGTTTTGAGGCCTTAGCTGGCACAGAAACCATGTGAATTTAATCCTTTGTGAACAGTTCATGTTATGGACTCAGCCATCACCATTTGAGAGACACTGGCCGATTCCTGCTTCTTCCAAGGATAAGAGTCAGGTTACTGGGGTGGATATTTGTGTTACAGATTCAGCTCTGGGTTTCGGTTGCTCCTGATGCTGATGTTTAAAAATATAATGACATCCTGTGGTGCTGCAGAGGGGTAGTTAGTGGAAGGAAATACCATTCTGGCCTCATAACGAGGAGTTGTTCCCTGTTCCTGTTCCCTTGTCTACAGCGAGCCATTCGCGTCCGCAGCCACTCCATGGAAACCATGGTGGGGAGCCAGAAGAAGCATCACAGTGGTGGGATCCCAGGGAGCTTGAGTGGAGGAATCAGCCACAACAGTGGTGAAATAACCAAGACGACCTTCTCGGTGAGTCCAGCTTGTCTGCTGTGGGACAGTTGCTGGTGGTAGAAGAGGGGAGCAAGCGGTGAGAAAAGACATCTTGGGCTGTGTAGTCTGTCCTTCCGTTCCCTTACAGTACTGTTCTTGGCAATGCGTGCACATAGGCTCTAGTGCAGATAAAGCACTGGATTGGGAGTCAGGAGACGTGGAGGGGTTACCCAGCTCTACCATTAACCTACTGTGCATCCTTAGACAAGTCACTTCATCACTCTCTGCCACTGTTTCCCCTCCCACTCGTCCATCTTGTCTAATAAGGTCCTAAGTAGGGACTGTTATTTAATATTTGATCATGTCGTGCCTGATACACTGGAAGTCCAAATTCAGGGCTTGTAAGGGATGTACAGTAAAGTCTTTCATAGCCGGCATTCTATCATCCAGAACTCTCAAATACCCAACCTTTTAACCATAAGAAAATTTTAGTTCTGTTTTTCATAAGTACAGTACAATGAAAGTAAACACGAATAAATACAGCAAGTACAGTATAAGTTTACAGTGTACAGTACTGCTGTTGTTGGTAAATAAAGTACTCTGTGTACATTTTTATTTATTTCTTAATATCTAATCCTGTTTTTCTTTAGTGTTATGCATTGCTGGGTATGCCTCTCTGTTATCCAGAATATTTGAATATCCAGCAAACTCCCAGTCATGGGGCTGCCGGATATGAAAGTTTACTGTATATTTCCTCGTATATTCAGTCCAGGTTTAAGTATCTCGAGTGATAGTGTCCAGCAGTCTCTTGGCATGACTGGTCCAAAATTTTATAGCTATTGGTACAGATTTATGTCTTAGGTGCCTAACTCCCACTGGTAGTGTAATGATAATTAGTGGGAATTAAGTGCCTAAATCGCGTAGATGCCTTGGTAACGCCCCCACCCCCTTTGGCATCTGTCTATGGTAATATCTACGCTATCGAGTTAATGGACCTGATCAGTGTTGATCTTCCAGGGTTCGATTTCATGCCCCTATTGGGGACACATGAAATTGAACTATCTAGGGTTGACAGATGACCCCTGTACTCCTCAATCTTGTGAGGAGTAAGGGAGGTGGACAGGAGACTTTCTCCTGTCGACCTCTCTTGGTGAAAATGGCCAGGTGAGTCAATCATAGGTAAGTTGACTCCAGCTACGCAATTGCCATTGCTGGAATTGCATAGCTACAATCGACTGCTACTGTAGACAGATCTGGTCTATGTGTTGAGATGCCTAAATATCTTCTCCAGTTTGACCCATCCTCAATAGGATTTTTTTCCTCCATATTGTTGGAACAAATTCTGTACACTGTAACATGCATTAGGAATTTTCATCCTACAGTATCAGATTTAATTTTCCTTTGCTCTCATCTGATTTGTCTTTGTTTTGCCCACTTGAATCACTCTCAACAATTCCCCTCCCTTCTATATGCTTCAAATCCCTTATAACTGGGTCAGTCTGACCTCTTCAATCTTTGGTTGTTCAAACTATACATCTACCTAAGACTTTTCAGGTAGAAATATTCTCTGAAAAGGTTTATGAATGAATGGGAACTTTGTTTGCAAAGCTGGTGTCAGATATTACCCGGCTGTTTTCTAGACCCCTGTTGGTAATAAGGACAAGGACTAGCTCTGAGTGGTGGATTGAGATGCTTTGCTTGTTTTGGACCAAATGTTGTTCCATTGCCTTTGGGGAAATTACAATTTTCAGATCGATGTCCCGGGTTTCCTTCTTCTTTGTTCCAGGAGTGGCATTAACTATGTTGCAGCTCTTCACAATGAGGAAAAACTACATGGCTGGAAATAAGTGTCTGGTATAATTTCCATCTTGGCTGTGACAGGAGTAAGATCCTGGAGAGGGATATTTTTGCTTTATTTTAAATTGGAACTCTGTTTTTCAGCCTCCTGTAGCAGCAGCAACAGCCAAGAACCAGTCCAGAAGTCCCATTAAGCGACGTTCAGGGTTGTTCCCCCGCCTGCACACAGGATCAGAAAGCCAATCAGAAAGCAGGATGAGATGGTAAATACTAATGTGCACCAGGAGTAGGTGTTTTGTCTCAGGCTTTGTCTTGACTAGGAAAAGAGAACATGCATGTTATCATGTGACCCCAGCATGCCTTTGCCCTTAGTATGGACATTTTAAAACAATAGTTTCTCCCCCATTGGCTGACCACATCCAGTTGACCTATGTCTGTCTGAGAGGCAGACTCATGGATGAGGTTCCTGCAGCTGTCGTTGGCTAATACAACGTCAGGCGTTGAAGTGGGGCCAAAAATGAGAGGCTGCACGGGAAGCACGATGAGGATGGGAATGTGGGGTCTGAGTGGGAGGGAGGGTGCAGGAGCAAGCTGGAGGCCTGGGCCAGAAGGAGGGTGCAGGAGAGGTGGTGGTGGAGATCTAGGCAGGAAGGAGTTAACTGGTTCAGCTCCCCAGGGGCACACATGACTCCCCCCCCACGCTGCTCCCATGGGCCACAGTTCGGGAGCAGCAGGGGAAATCCTCCAGGCAGTGCTTCTCTGCATTGTCCCCCAGGTGGTACGAGGTTAGAGGGGGCAGGGCAGAGGGGTGGGCAGCAGTGCAGGGAACCACTCCCTGCCCTTGCCAGGCATAGCCTGCAGGTGGGATCTAGCCCTAGTTTCCTGGATCCAGCCTGCAGGTTTTGGAGCTCACCGATATTTCGCAGCAGGGAGCTGAAGTGTGATCCCGCTGTAGGGTCCCCACCCTTGACTTATACCTTATGCAAAGTTCAAGAGCTCTTGGATCTAAGATGCTGACTCAGCCCATTGCAGAAAAAAGGCCCACACCCAGAGTTTAGGATTTGAGCTTCCCCAAAGTTTTTGGGGCTTTGGAAACTAGAGCCCCTACCAGCAGACACCTCCTTGGAAGGGGAATACTCCTCTACCCACCTCAACCATGCATCAGTCTGACCAACTCCGGAGAAACTATTGTTTGATATTAGCGAGTTTGCACACTCGTGGCCATTTCTAAGCAAGAGAGGAAACAGTCTCTTGTGTACAGGTCAGTTGCCAGCATCCTGGATCCCTTATTATTCAGTTTCACACCACACTTTGGTCCGGAGTCGGCAGGTGTTGGTCAGATGGATTTTCATTGGCCTAATGAGGAGCAGAATTTGGCCAACTATTTCTTCTCTTTCATATAAATCATCCAATCTGTTTTTTGCCTCCACCAGTGACAGCGTATCAGGATCACAGAAGACACCGGATGGGGGACATTCTTCTCAAGACATGAAATCCGAAACCTCGTCCAATCCTAGCTCTCCTGAAATATGCCCCAATAAAGAAAGGTAAATTAAAAAAAAAACCTGACTTATTGCCACCTAGTTGTCGTTTATGCTCAAGTTCATATCAATGCAATTCTGTAAGGAACCAGCAGACGACCAAACAGGGTAGGAAAGTGAAGTTATTATAAGCCTCACTTGGCAGAAACCTACCCTTCTTCTTCTTTCTTTAAATAAGACTTGTTAAGGGGGAAAAATACACCAAGAAGGTATCTCCCTTGCTTGGGTGAAAATATCTACAATTCTCTATGAACCTTCTTATTAAAATAAAC
This sequence comes from Carettochelys insculpta, assembly GCF_033958435.1. NCBI lineage: Eukaryota > Metazoa > Chordata > Testudines > Carettochelyidae > Carettochelys > Carettochelys insculpta. The sequence continues at coordinate 12,201,126 of NC_134155.1, forward strand.
CGTATTTTGCAGATATTATCCAAAATGCTACGGCATAGCAGTAAAAGCAGTGTCTATCTAGAAGGTGATGCTTGTAGGAATCCTTGGAAGGCAGAAGGGAAATCAGTGGAAATGTTTAGTGTTCTGTTTAGCTTTCAGGAATTAACATGGGCTGTTTTTTTCTAGTAGTCTTTTGCACCTGTCCCCTTACTTAATGTGTTTTTCCTTTTCAATGATTACGTATTGATTTAAGAACACCAGGCCAGACTCATCCTTGACGTAATAACACTGAAGTAAAGGAATTGTACCAAGATTTAACATCTCCCAATGAAGCTGTCTGTGCTGCAATCATCTGTGTTCTCCTTGTTTGCTTGGTAGGCCATTTATTAGATTGAAAGAGAATGGAAGATCAAACATCTCACGCTCTTCATCAAGTACCAGCAGCTTCAGCAGCACAGCAGGGGAGAGTGAAACCTTGGAAGAATATGATAGCGTGGTAAGCACTAAAGTACAACCCCATTATGCTGAGCGGGGCCTGCTTCTGATCCTGTTAACACTTTTCTAAGTCATAGAATCATGGACCAATAGAACTGGAAAGGACTTCAAGAGATCATCAAGTCCAGTCCCCTGCCCTCACAGCAGGACCAAGCACTGGCTAGATCGTCCCTGTTAGATATTTGTCCAACCTGTTCTTACATATCTCTAGAGATGGAGCTTCTACAACCTCCCGAGGCGACTTATTCCAGTGTTTGACCACCCTGACAGTTACGAAGTTTTTCCTAATGTCCAACCTCAACCTCCCTTGCTGCAGTTTAAGCCCATTGCTTCTTATCCTGTCTTCAGAGGCCAAGGAGAACAATTTTTCTCCATCCTCCTTGTAACACCCTTTTAGGTACTTGAAAGCTGCTGTCATGTCTCTTTTCTAAACTAAACAAACCCAGTACCATTGACTCCAACTGAGTTACACCCGATTTACGCTGGTGTAAAGTCAGAATTAAGCTCATAATTGCTACACATAGTTGTATATTTATCTAAACCCCCTCATGTCCCCTATTTTTAGCCAGCACTTTTTAAAATGAGTTTCCATCATCTCAGTTAACTAAAATGCTACAGTAGTTCTTGCACCAACTCCAGAATTGAGTGCACTGGTCCCTAGTGCAGTAAAATGCTGAACCGGGGTGAAGGGTCTGTCTACACTGCAGCCGTTGGGTCTGATTGCAGCTAGTGTAAACACAACGGATCTAGACTGAATCTAGCTAGGTTGGGTGCTGGACTAGTGAACCATGTCAGCGTACACTTCAGCTGGTTGCATGTTGCAGTGACATTTACAGGGGAAGTAGAACTGAGCTACAGCTCTTGCTCTGTCCTCCTCCATATTTGAATTGCACTCATCAGACAGTAGCAAAGTGCCTAGAAGTATCATTACCTTCCTGTTATTGATGGGAAACTGAGGCACGGAGCTGTGAAGTGACTTTTCTGGTCACACGGTGAGCCTGTGGCAAAGCCAAGAACACAATGAAGTCACCTGACTCGGGCCCTCGCTGCATGTTGAGTATCCTTGGAGCCCTGCTTCCATGAGGAGGCAGTGGCTGCTGGGGGTTAGTGTGTGTTCGGTCATGTGGCTGAGCTGTTTCAAAGGTGCTTACACCATTCAGTACAATGCAATCAAAAGCAAAGGGTCAAATCCTGCAACTCTTCCTGACACTGAGGATAATGGGATTACTAAAGGGAACTCAGGCTGCAGGATCGAGCCTGAATCTGATCTCACTTGCATTGGTTTATTCCAGCAGTGGGCAACCAGGAATAATGGATGGGCTACATAAGTGGCCCACCTCCACCTCAGTGGGCTGAAGCAGCCCACAGCTCAGTGGGTTCCACCAAATGCCCCATCGCCCCCCCCATGTATCCCTCTCCTCTACACTCCCCCTCGTGCACCAAGGCACCAGACCCTGGCACTTACCTGCTCCTCCCCTTCCCTCCCAACACTTTCAGAGTGTGTGAATCACCTGATTTGTGCTCCATCTCCCTCCCTCCCAGAGCTGGAATGTTGCAGACAGCTGATTCGTGGCATTCCAGCTCTGGAAGGAAGTGGGAGGAGCAGGGATGGAAAGCAAACCAGGTGTTTCGCAGCTCCTCTGAAAGTGCTGGGAGGGCAGGGAAGGAATAGGAACTGTGGGCTCTGGTGCCCTGGTGTGTGAGAGGTATGTGAGGCAGGGAGCACACGGGGAGGGGGATGGCTGTGGGGCCACAAGTGGAATCCCAGCTGGCCACAGGCAGCCCACCCACTTCAGATTGCCCACCACTGGTTTATCCTCGCCCCACCCCCTTCTGATATCCATTGACGTCACCCTGGCTATGTATAAGCTTGAGGGCAATTCAGTCTTCTGGGTGCAGAAGTCCTTACTGCAGGCCGTGGGCACAGAGCTGTGCAAGACTCAGCACTAGCAGGCAGCTCAGAGTTTGCTCTATCAGCACCGCCTCTCCCATGAATCGTGCCGTTTTCACCATGGCACTTGGAGCAGGGCCTCTGCTGAGCACAGAGGCAGCACAATATACACAGAACCCCCCGGGGTGAACGCTCTCCCTAGCTCATCTATGCTCTGTCTCTGCCTACAGGGCAGCCAGCCGTCCACAGCATCGCCTTTCAAACAGGACGTGTTTGTCTACGGCTCTTCTCCCAGCAGCGAGAACCCGAGCATGGCAGCTGCTGCTACACCCGTGATCATGAGCAGGAGTCCCACAGGTGTGTAGGATGTGCAGTGTCGCTGAACCGGGCTGGGGTCTGTTGCTGTTGGGCAAAGGCACACACTTGTCTAGGGAGGCCGACTCCCTGAGCACCTCCCATGGAATGAAACCCAAGGAGTGGCCACCACTTCAGCCTTCTTCTAAAGGGGTTCTTATGTGGCCCTTCCACTGGTGTGCCTGAGCACCAGCAGTGCATTAATCACCATGACTGCACACCCGTCATGTGCTGTTTATCCTTTGATCCTCTCCTGAGAGAGGGATGGGTGCCATGGAGACTCTTGTCTGGGTAGGGCTTGTTTGGAGGTTTCTTTGGTCTCCCCGGAGATGGCCAATAGGTAGCCATTGGAAAGGGGGGAAAATAAGGACAGGGACTTACCAGTATGTGGCTTGGGATGGCAGGGTTTCTGGGCAAGGTCCGGGCAGCTTGTGATGGAGTCGGGTGTGTGTGTGAGAGAGTCAGAGCAGCTTACAGCTAGTCAGGATGACCCCCTGGGGCTGTAACCTAAGCTGGCAGGTGACACCTCTGTCCTGAACAAAGAACAGGGAGGAGCCGAGCTGCGGTTTGAATCCCAGGTGGCACTTAGAAGCTGGGGGAAAGAGAGGGAAGGCAGCCAGCCTGTGCTGAGCGGGAAGCTAGACCCTAGAAAGGGGGCACCCCTTGGGCTCATCTCCCCAAGATGCATTGGAATGACTGGCTCTGCCTGTTGTACTGACACCTCTGTACTGAGCTGTGCGTCTGTTGACTAATAAACTTCCCATTCTACCTACTGAGTGAGAGTCACTCCTGCCCACGGACAGGGTGCAGTGCTTGGGGACCCATGAACCCCATCACATAGCTCTGGGCTCCTGAAAGTGGTGTGGCCTTGGGCAGAAGGGGCAGGACGAGGGGACCAGACTCCCCTCGCCAGGCTTTCATGGCTGCCCATCGCCATAGTGACAAGGAACCTGGGGACTGTAGCAGCAATTTCAAGGGCCCAAAGTTCCCTTTGGGGTTCTGGCTGCTACCCTTTAAAATCTCTGGGAAGCTGCACCTAGGGTCTGGCAGTGGAGGAGCAAAAGGGATAACACCTTAACATCTGCCATATACAGGCCAGAAGTGGGCTCCCCAGCACATCTTGTCTTTTGCTCTCCAGGGCCCCAGCAGCCCTGGAAAATTGTATTTCTTCTGTGAAGAAAAATATGCCCTTGTCATAGCTGTGGAAGCTGCTTCATAGTGCTTCTGGCAGGGCATGGAACCTACCAGAAAACATTGAGCAAAGTTACTTTGAGAGGAGAGTATCGGAGGGGTAGCTGTGTTAGTCTGGATCTGTAACAGCAACGAAGGGTCCTGTGGCACCTTATAGACTAACAGAAAAGTTTTCAGCATGAGCTTTTGTGAGCACAGACTCACTTGAGAGGAAACACACGTTTGTCTTACAAGAGCAATAATGACTGAACTTTGGGAAGTGACTATCTAGGTTTACTGACCTTCTGTGCCAGCCAGTCATTAATCTCTGGTGACTACCTTATCACCAGTCGTTGTTACTAAGAGCCCTATTGTTAAGCTGCTGCCAAAGTCCCACTGAAACCAATGTGACAATTCACATGGCTAAGTACTACTTGCCATGGGAGGATTTCTGAATTGGATTCTTGCTTCAGGCTTGATATGGCAACCATTATTCACATTAGAAAACAGTTCCCTGAAGTCAGTCAGTGGACACAGCTGGCTGGAATAAGGGCCTTTTAGAATGACTATAGATTGAAGAATGGGACCTATGAAGCTGGAACCAAAATCTATTGAGTCAATGGGCATCTTTTCATGGTTGTCTTTTTGGGCAGTTCAGCAGATACACTTTATCATGTGCTTTCTTGTCATAGTCTCAGAGGAGTAGCTGCTTTAGTCTGTAGCTTCACAAATAGCAAGCAGTCCTGTAGCATCTTAAAGACTAACAAATTTATTAGGTCAAGAGCTTTCATGGCTAAGAGTGGGTCTTGCCCATGAAAGCTCATGGACTAATACATTTGTTAGTCTTGAGGGTGCGACAGGACTGCTTGTTATATGTTTGGTAAAGAATTTAGACATATAATCAAGTCCCATTGACTCCAGTGGGCTTTGGATTAGTCCTTTAAATTAAGGTAGAATGAATCATTCTGATCCATAGAAGTCTGATGGTGATGTCAATGATCATACAAGTTGAACCTCTCTAGTCTGGCACTAGGTCGTCCGGCATGATTTTAGTTAGCTGATGGCCACTTATCATGGGTGTGGCCAAGTTTCCTACAGTCCGTAAAGTTTGTTTCCCAGCTACCAGTCCTGGCTGTCAGTGTTCTGTGCTGTTATTTAGCTGTAATATACCCCTGAATGTCTTCTAAGAGCCCAGTCAGCAGTGGAAGTGTTGGTGATGCTGCTAGACAATATTGACTTCCTGTAGGCCAGCAAATTCTCTTGTTTGGCACCAGTCGGGTCCTGAGGGTGCCACATGAGAGTAGTTCAGCTTGTACCACCATTCTGTTTCAGAAGGTTTTGTGTGTGCAGGCGAGACATTTGGAATTTTAGCATCATATTCTCCTTACCTCTAGACCTACCCCTGTTTTAAATTTCATGCCCCATCAAGAGTGTAGGAGGAAATTATGATCTAAATATGAAGTTAGGAGTGTTAGAAGTATTAGCTGTCTGCACAACAACCATCTCAATGTAACCTTTCACCAATTAGTAACTGGGAGCATCTGTAAAAGAAGGATGACGGGGGATTTCTGAGGGAAACTTTATTTCTTTTTATTTAGTTCTGCCCACACACCCACCACAAGTCCTCTTCCTTCTCCTCATTCTTCCCAATTATTTGTCAGAATTCAAACAGTCATTCTCTGTGTTTAACGTTTGTATTTCATATCTGTCCTCCTAGCAAATTGAAACCCATGTCAGGCATTTCACAGATTACCCATTTATTATAGTTGTTTTGTTGACGTGTCTCTCAGAAATATTATGGGATATAATTAAGCATCAGTTTGCCCCAGCAAAGATGAATTCTTCATGTGGTGATTTTGCCAACCTTTTTGGAAAAAATGAAATGATTGATAAAAATCAATGGGAATCCATTAAACGGACCAGCTTGTTGGACTGCGCTAGTGAAGGGAAGCATACAGCTTAAGCAAATATTGTTGTATTGATTTTTTTTTTCCTGACAGATATAAAGAGCAGAAACTCTCCAAGGTCAAATCTAAAGTTTCGCTTTGATAAGCTTAGCCATTCCAGTTCCAGCACGGTACGTACGTGTTATTTTAACCAGTGTGCTAAGCATGGTATTGCATACTTAACGCATTACAGCTCCAATTGTCCTCTGCGTCCAAGCCATGCTTGGGTAGCTAAAAGGTACCAATTATGGGATTCCTGATCCTCAGCAGCAGGCAAGTGTGGGTCCCACTTTAACTTCTGTAAACAATGTTATGCCTATGGAGATTCAGTTTACAGCAGTTTTACACCCTGGAATACCTTAACATTCTGGTTCAGACCAGGTGCAGAGGGGACAGCAAGTGTGGTTGGTTGTGGAAAGTTCTCCCAGGAGAATCTGGGTCTAACAGACCAGAGAATGTAACCAACTCTGGTAACATATCTCACATCAGCCCACAAAAAAATGAGCACAAGGATAGGAAAGAGCATGTGACCTCCATCACCAAATCTACAGAGGGGCAACTCAGAACCTGAAGAGAGGAGAGGAGGTCCGGTCTGAGGCCGAGGACTGAGCGTGGTTCTGTGAAAAAGCCCCATAACAAATGATATAGTCGCTCGTATACATACGCAGATTCCATCCCCACCATGTGCTACTCGCACATGTTGACAGTCTCTTACAATAGGTTCCCAGAGTCAGTCTCAGACATGAGAATTTGAATTGAGACTCCAGCACAGGAAATGTCAAAGACAGTCACCAAAGCTGTCACCCAAACAGACTTTATTTCAGGGGTGGTTAATAAGCTGCTAGATGCTGTTCACCAGTGTTAGCTCCTGGTGGACCACCACAGCTTTATTTTCCTGCACAACTGTAGGCATGGCCGCTCACAGCTCCCGTTGACAACAGATTGCTGTTCCCAGCCAATGGGAGCTGTGGGAAGAGATGTGGAATGGAAGAACACTTCCCGCAGTTCCCGTTGGCTCGGAATTGTGATCCATGGTCAACAGAAGCTGTGAAGGGCCATACCTGCAGGTGTGGTGGCCTGCCAGGGGCTAACCTTGGTGAACCGCCTCTGGCTCATTGCTCACCCCAGTTTAGTTGCTTCAGGCATCAGATGGCTCTGTTACACAAAATGGATGCAATGCTTCTTTTATAGGGAGGGTAGGGGAGGGCAGAAAATGGGATTGGGAGATGCAGAGGCTCTGGTCCCTGGCCAACATCAGCAGGGTATCTGTTAGAGCTCGTCCAGATGCTTCAAAATTGTGACCATGAAGTTGTCATTGTAAAACTCTCGTCAGCATGTTGTGTGTTATTTTTGCCACCCAGTCTGATACTAACAATGTGAATCTAATTCCTGACCTATCTCCCAGCTTGTTCTGGAGGCCAGACCAGGGACTATTGTACGGCAAGTTAAGGAGTAAAGGAGGTGCAGGGTAAAAACCATTTTATGTTCAGCTGTCCTTTGATTTGTATGAAAAAAACGTGTTGTGCTTGTTTTCTTTTATATAGAGTCACTAGCAGGCAATAGACATCATGAACTTGTAAAAGGTAAGTGTTCGGTAACTGCTATAAGCTGATTGGTCCATTTCCCTAACAATGCGAGAACAGTGTATTTACTTGGGTTTTGTCCAGCGTAGTTTTAAAAGCCCCAGTGGGGCTTCCATCAGTTCCTTTTTGGGGGTCACTGTGTGGTGAGCTACTAGATCTCACAGTAATCAGGGCAACATTTTTAACAGCTGGGTGTTTTTTTAAAGGAGTAGTTAGCCATTTTACAGTGAGAATAAGGTTACATTTTGTTCACTTTCGTAACTAGAGAAAAATAAAAGCCAGGCTGAATAAGTTGCTCAAACATCCGCCTTTCACAATCCTCCTTGCATAAAAACACATTTGGGCAGGGTACATGCATGGGAACATTCAGCTCATAAGCCATGTTTCACGAGCATTTAAAACGTGGAACTGTTTTGCAAATCTTAGCAATTTTTCAACTTGTGATAACTTGGGAGCAGGGCGGGGTGTTTCAGTTCAGTTCTGAATAAAGAGGTGTCCATAGCAGAAAAAGTCTCCATCAGAGAAGTCCAGATGTTTGTGCCTGGATAGTATTCCAGTTTCTTGCTGGCCTTCTACAAGTCCAGGTTGAAATACGCTGATGTATACATGTATACTTAAATCTGGCAATTTTTAAGCCTGACTCATCAGTTGTTAATATTTAACAGTTAGCAGTGCTGTAAATTTGAACTTTTCTGCCCCTACAGGGGGAATGGAGAGGCTCAGCACCTGTGAGAAATCTAGCCTTTCATATTTAGGAGCAGTGAATACCCTGATTCCAGGCAGCTGTGGCTCAGACCATATTTCATGTGCAGGTGAAAGTTTTTACATAGGCTATGTCTACGCTAGGTAAAGTAAGTCAATTGCAGATACATGATTCTAGCTATGGCAATTGTGTGGCTAGAATCGACATATCTGCAATTGACTTACCTGTCTGTCCTCCTTGAAGAAGGTCAATGGGAGAGTTTCTCCTCTCGACTTCCTTTATGCCTCACATCTTGCGAGGAGTACAGGGGTTGATGCTGATTGTCAATTTTGAACCTGGGAAGATTTTACCCTAAGTGGAGTAGTGTAGAAGTAACCTCACAGCACTTGGCAGAACTCTGAAAGGGGCATGTCTTCCTCATACTGCCACTGACCCTCTTGTGAGAATTTTCCCTATGCTCAATTACTGATGTTCTTCTTCTCTCTTCTCCTTGGTTTGCAGTTTTTCTGTTCTAACCAAGGGAAACTTCTCTTCTGATGTCAAATGGGAACCACCACAAGTGACATGAATAGCAACTGCCATGCTGTGTTGTGAGCGCCTCACCCTCAACTGTACCTTTAAATAAGTCGAGAAGACACTTGCCTTTTAGCAGTCCGTTTCATACGCGAACAAGAACCTATCTGTTCATAAAGGTAACATGCTGCTCGATGCCCGTGTCGTCTGAGAAAACTCCATTCTCTCGCTGCATCGGGAG